>NC_133658.1:564268316-564960191 GCF_037893015.1 Macrotis lagotis | reverse complement strand
CAATTAAAAGATTTAGAATACAAACCACCACCACCAACAAATATATCTTTTTTTGAATGTTTTGTTGAGGGGGGGCTAGGTGGCCCAGTGGATAGAGCACCAGCCCTGGAGTCAGGAGTACCTGAGTTCAAATGCAGTCTCAGACACTTAATAATTACCTAGCTGTATGGCCTTGGGCAAGCCACTTAACCCCACTGCCTTGCAAAAATCTAAAAAAACAAAAAAGGAAGGGAATAAGCATGTTTTGTTGACCCAAACTGGAGGTTTTCTTAGTTCAGTGGACTTCCTTACAGATCTCTGAATTCTGAAAGATAAGTGAGATACAATAAATGTCTGATTAACTGACAAGATGGAACAAGGTCCTTGATTTTCTTTCCTTTTCTTTTTCTTTTGCTTTGTCTATTTTATTTTAACATTATAAACATTTTCAATCTCTTGTAACAAAGTAAAATAATTAAGCAAAAATTAAAGTACAGCAATACTTCCTTCTGAAAGTACATGCAACATTCTAAATCTATAGCATCGCTTCTACTTTTCTACTTTTTTTAAGAAATCAGAAATCTATTTTTCTTTTCATCTTGGGAAAAATTCACATATAATCATGCAAAACATATTCCCTCTTTGGCTATATAAATTGTTTTAAATATGCAGGTATGTACATATGTATATATATGTGTGTATTTATACATGCATATCTCATTCTGTACCCTAATCTATCATCTCTCAGTCTAGAATAACATCTTCCATCATTGGTCTTTTGGAATCATTAGTGGTCATTGTGATGATCACAATTCTTATATGTTCATTTTTATAATGTTTATAAACTGCTTTCCTGGTTTTGCTCACTTCACTCAACATCAGTACATATATCTCTTCATTCTTTTGAAACCATCTATTTCCTCATTTCTACTGGTACAATATTTGGTCATACTGAAATACCACATTTCAAACAGTCATTAATTAACCACTAAAGGGCATTTCCTTTATTTCCTGTTTTATTTGTCACCAAAAAAATAGCTGCTGGTAGTATTTTTTTACCCGAAGGAACTTTTCCTCCTTCTTTGATCTCTTTTTAGTCTAGGGCCTAGCAGTGGAATAATAGCTGGGTTAAAAAGCATGGTGTTATTGTAGCTGATGTTTAATCCAACTTTGTGTAACTCCATGGACTTTATCCATGAGGTTTTCTTGGCAAAGATACTGAAGTAGTTTGCCATTTCCTTCTTCAGTGTGTTCTAATTTTATAGATAAGGAACTGAGGTAAATAGGGGTTAAGTGCCTTGCCCAAGATCACTCAGCTAGGAAGTGCCTGAGGTTGAATTTGAACATAGACCTTCCCAACTCTACTCACTGTACCATCTAGTTGCCTCCAGGTACCAAAGAACATAGACTATTTAGTAATTTTTTGTGTTCATTTTCAAGAATGCTTATATCCAATCATAGGCCTACCAACTGTGCATCAATGTGCCTAATTTTCCATTTCCATTATTTATCATTTTTCTTTTTTTTTTTGGTCATCTTTGCCATTCAGATAGTATTAGGCAGAAATTAAGGGGGGTTTTAATTAGCATTTCTCTAATAAATAGTGATTTTGAAGCAATTTTTTCCTGTCCACAGATAATCTGGATTTCTTTCTTTGAGAACATTCATTCATATATTTTATCATTTGGAAAATGACTAATTTTTTGATGATTTTATTGAAGTATTTTGCTTCTTTTTTAAAAAAATGTTTACATCATCATGGTTTCTCCCCAGTATTCCACCCAGAGATAGTCCATTAAAACAAATAGTATTTTTTAAGGGCAAGAAGAAAAAGAAAGAAAAAATCAGTAATTGACTACAAATCATGGAATGCAACAATCACCAGAGTCAAGGTTGTCAATCACCCAAAGGACAATAAGGAGATGCATGGTTAACGCAGTATGCAGTACAGTATTGGTAATGAACTGTGCAAACATAGCCATGTACAAAATATCAAAGAGGCATATGACTAGAAAAGAAGGTGGATTAGCCATCTAATGAGCACAAAGACTGTACTGGCACCCACATGCTGTGAAGAGACTTTTTAAAATCAAAGGATCAAGCACACTGACTGGACACCCTGTGAAGTTAATGAAAGGACATGGGCAACAATAGCTGCCCAGGATTAAAGCAGTGGATAGATTATAATATACAATTTTTTGCGGGAATATCTGTATCAATAAAACTATGTATACATCCATGTTTATGTAAGAAAAAAATCTGAAAGTAGAAATAACAGTAGTAAAAAGGCATCTTTTTAAAAATAATATCCTTTTTCCACCAAATGGTTTTGTAAAAAGAGTTATACTTGTTACTAATAAATATCTAGAACAAGTTAAATGTCTTTGATAATTCCAAAACAGTTTGAAATTTTACTATTCTGGATATAAATTCAAGCAACAATTTAAAAGATTGTCTGGATTTTCAGCCTACACTATCTAGTCAGATATTTACATGGGTCTGTGATTTACATGTTGTCTGTGGGGAACAAAATGTGGGACCACTGGAAACTTTAGAAATGGGGACTGCACCTGTAATTTCACTGGAACATGGAAAACTCCCTCTACCAATGGAGGTCAGCACCTTCTCTGTAATATATAGTCTTAAAAAATAGAGCAATGCTGTCAAACTCAAATAGAAATAAGAGCCACAAAACCATACATGAAGATCTCTCCAGGTACATACTGACTTAGAAAGTCACCTATTGACATCTATTTTTACTATATTTTTATTCATTTTGTTAAATATTTCCCAATTATATCTTGATCTGGTTCAGTCCACACTTTGAAATGTTATGGGCCTCATGTGGCCCATGACTGCAGGTTTGACAACTCTTGTCTAAAGTATTAGAAGTTCAGTAAAAGTCATTCACCTTTTTACAAAGCATTGGAGTTCTCCAAATAACACCCAGCTTGATCTTTCTCAACTTTGTACTCAATTCACTGTTCTGACAATACTGATCAAGGATGACAGATGCGGGGAGAGAGTTACAAAAGGAAGAAAGAATATCTGGGGACTGGCTGCCCATCTAATTGAGCATCATAGTTTAAGGATTAGGTTTTCCATATACTTTGTTTTTCTGGTATGCATAACTAATTTAAATCTTCTAATTACTATGGATTTCATTAAAAAGGATTGAGTTCCTCAAGGAACGAACTTTGTAGCACACAAAGGAGTAATAAATTCTTCAGAATTCTATTTGTAAATTCAAAAACTTCATTTTAAAAAAACCTAGCTATCAACAATCCTTTTTGTGGAGTCTAAGAAATCTTCCATCATGTTTTAAGTATTTATTTTGCTTTTTTTTTCCTTCCAGGATGATAATATTCAGATAAATTCAATTCTCTCCATAGTCATATATGTCATAAAAATCTATATAATATTAATCATAGAAAATATTTTTTCTCAAAAAGATCTTTAAGACTATATAATTTGCTCTACTAAATCAAATGTTTCTTTGGTTGTGTGTGTGTGTGTGTGTGTGTGTGTGTGTGTGTGTGTGCGCTTGCGCTGAGATAGGGTCTCTAGTTAGAAGTGCTCCAGTCAATCAAGACACCATTATCACCACTGATTAGCAATTAGGAACTATTTCATTTCTGAACTTGTCCCATTTATTCTTCTTTAGGCATTCACCATATTGATGCTGGAATTAGCAAGGACATCCAATTGATTCAGCCCTATTACAGCTTAGAAGGCTGAAGGCAATCCAAATTGCTTTTGCCTCTCTAGAAGTGGGGATTGCAAGTATACACTAATATATCCTGTCAAGTAAAATATTTTTTTAAAAAAATCAATAAGTAATTTGTAAAGCAGGTTCTTTTCTTTTTTTCTTTATTACTACTGAGCTTGTTAGGTAACTCTCAAGGTGTCCTCTAAAGGGGTCTGTTCATTTTGTTCTCAACTTTCCATTAAGAATACCCATTGAGGGGAGAGGCTAGAGGCATTCCCAATAAGATCAAGGGTGAAACAAGGATGCCCATTATCACCACTACCATTCAATATTGTGTAAGAAATGGTAGCTTCAGCAATTAGAGAAGAAAAAGAAATGGAAGGAATTAGAACTGGGAAGGAAGAGACAAAATTCTCACTCTTTGCAGATGACATGATGGTATACCTAGAGAATCCCAAGAAATCATCCAAAAAACTACTAGAAACAATTAGCAATTTTAGCAAAGTTGCAGGTTATAAAATAACCCCTCATAAATCCTCAACTTTTCTATATATGACTAGCAAGATACAGCAGGAAGAGCTAGAAAGAGAAATCCCATTCAAAGTAACCTCAGACAATACAAAATACCTGGGAGTCTATTTGCCAAGGCAGACTCAGAAACTTTTTGAAAACAATCATAAAACACTTCTCACACAAATAAAATCAGATTTAAATAACTGGGCAAATATCAACTGCTCATGGATAGGTCGAGCTAATATAATAAAAATGACAATTCTACCAAAACTGAACTACTTGTTTAGTGCCCTACCAATCAAAATTCCAAAAAATTACATTAATGAGTTAGAAAAAGTTGTAAGTAAATGCATATGGAGAAATGAAAAATCAAGAATTTCCAGGGATTTAATGAAAAAAAGTGCAAAAGAAGGGGGTTTAGGCAGACCCGATTTAAAACCATATTATAAATCATCAGTCATCAAAACTGTCTGGTATTGGCTAAGAAATAAAATGGTGGACCAGTAGAATAGACTAGGTGCAATAGCAGGAAATGATTATAGTAATCTGCGGTTTGATAAACTCAAAGAGTCCAGCTATTAGGATAAAAACCTCTCTCTTTGATAAAAACTGCTGGGAAAATTGGAAGTTAGTATGGAAGAAACTTAGATTAGACCAACACCTCACACCTTTTACCAAGATAAGACCCAAATGGATATAGGATTTAGACTTAAAAAATAATACTATAAGCAAATTAGAAAATCAAGAACTAGTTTACCTGTCAGATCTATGGAAAGGGGAGCAGTTTGTGACTAAGGAAGAGATGGAGAACATCACCAGAAACAAACTAGATAATTTCGATTACATTAAATTAAAAAGCTTTTTGCACAGATAAAACCACTGTAACCAAGATCAAAGGAAATATAGTAAACTGTGCAAAAATCTTTACAACTAATGATTCTGAAAAAGGACTCATTTCTAAAATATACAGAGAACTGAGTCATACTTTAAAAAAAAAGCCATTCCCCAGTTGACAAATGGTCAAAGGATGTGCAAAGGCAATTTACAGATGAGGAGATCAAAGCAATCCATAGTCATATGAAAAATTGCTCTAAATCATTAATTATTAGAGAAATGCAAATTAAAATTTCTCTGAGGTACCACCTCACACTTCTCAGACTGGCCAATATGACCAGAAAGGACAATGATTATTGTTGGAAGGGTTGTGGGAAATCTGGGACACTATTACACTGTTGGTGGAGCTGTGAACTCATCCAACCTTTCTGGAAAGAAATTTGGAACTATGCTCAAAGGACAGCAAAAAATGTGCAACCCTTTGATCCAGCAATACCACTACTGGGTCTATACCCTGAAGAGATGATGAAAAAAGGGTAAAAGCATCACTTGTACAAAAATATTCATGGCAGCCCTGTTTGTGGTGGCAAAGAATTGGACTTCAAGTAAATGTCCTTCAATTGGAGAATGGTTTAGCAAACTGTAGTATATGTATGGCATGGAACACTATTGTTCTATTAGAAACCAGGAAGGATGGGAATTCGGGGAAGCCTGGAGGGACTTGCATGAACTGATGCTGCGTGAGATGAGCAGAACCAGAAAAACACTGTATACCCTAACAGCAACATGGGGGTGATGTTCAACCTTGATGGACTTGCTCATTCCACCAGTGCAACAATCAGGGACAATTTGGGGCTGTCTGCAATGGGGAATACCATCTGTATCCAGAGAAAGAATTGTGGAGTTTAAACAAAATTCAAGGACTACTCCCTTTAATTTAGAAAAAAAAAGGATATCTTACTGTCTGGGGAAAAAAAATGAATACCCATTGAGCTGTGTGACCTTGGGCAAGTCACTTAACCCTATTGCCTCACAAAAAACAAAAATAAGAATACCCATTGAGTATGACACTGAATGCAAATCAGAAGAAATAGGCTACCTCTCAGATTTATGGATAGGGGAAGAATTCATGGCCAAACAAGAAATAGAGAGAGCATTACAAAATAGAAAATTTTGATTACATTAAATTAAAAAAGCTTTTATACAAACAAAAACAATGCAACCAAGATTAGAAGGAAAATAGAAACTCTGATAAAGGTCTCATTTCTCAAATATATAGAGAATTTAGTCAAATTTATAAGAATACAAGTCATCCCCCAATTGATAAATGCTCAGATGCTATAAGGAGGCAGTTTTAAATTAGAAATCAAAGCTATATTTCGGACACTTCCTAGATATGTGACTCAGGAGAAGTCAATTCACCCTTATTTTACCTCAGCACCTACCTCCCAGGGTTGTTGAGCACGAGAAATAAAATAATTACAAAGCACTCAGTAAGTATCATGCCTCATAGTAAGTGCTATATAAATGTTAGCAATTATTACTGTTATTGTTATTTGCCTTTAATTGCCTTTAATATAACATCATCACCAACATGGTCAGATTCTGCTACTTTTTTTCACTTTGTCAGGGACACATGTTGAGTCAAAATGAGGGGGTCACAATATCATCACTGTCAATAAGAGATCATCCTATAAAAAATTGACTATTCTGCCCCAATTCACATTAATTTGTTGTTCTCCATAAGGCTCATATGCTCTTTGAGTAAGCTAATGTAAGTGGAATTCTTGCTGAACTTTGTTTTCAGGCTACTTTTTTCATACCTGATTTTTGCTGTTTATTTATGAAGTATTAACACTCAGAGTCTATAGTCATCCTCCCTGGCATTTTGCAAATAAGCCTTTTAGCTGTCATAACTATCTGCTTGCAAAGTGTTTTCTATCTTGTAGTCTTCTAGGTTTCTTTGCTCTTATTTTAGAAAACTGTTTTGCAGCAATTAAACTTCCTTTGGGGGGTGAGATTTTTCAAGGCAATGGGGTTAAGTGACTTGCCCAAAGTCACACAGCTAGTTAACTACTAAGTGTCTGAGGCCAGATTTGCCACCTAGCTGCCCCAAAACAGTTAAAGGCTTTAAATTACGATGTCCAAATATTGATCTTTTCTTTTATCCATTTTTCATCAACTTGTTTAAATAAACTATGTTGTAGATGCTGTGATCATAAAAACTGTTTTCTTTTATTTAACTTATAATTTGATTAAGTATTTGCTCTAACTCCCTCACTCTTAATAGGGCTACTGAAAGCAGGAAGGCAAATCTACCATATTTTCCCCATGTATAAGATACACCCTTTTTTTGAAAAATTTGGGGTCTAAAAACTGGGAGCATCTTATACAGTGGTAGATTTTTTTTGTAGATTTTTTTTACTTGTATTTCCCACTTTTTCTTTCTTGTTTTTTCATTCATTGTTGATTTTTTTACTTGCATTTCCCACTTTTTCCCACTTGTTATCTTTGTGCTCATTGTTTTGCATTTGTTACTGGTATATTAGGTTACAATGTTCTGCCCAGAAATGGCTAAGAAAAGATTATTGCATGGTGCTGAATTAAAGTTCAAAGTGATCCAGTTTGCAAAAGTAAATAGAAATTGTGCTGATGAATGTCAGCTTGGTCCTCCTCTGAGACTGGCTATAGAAGAGGAAACCTTACTGAAACAGGCAAGTCAGTCAAATGGCCTGAATTAGAGAAGGAACTGAAGAGATGGATTGAAGAACAAAGGGCAAGTGGAATTCCTGTGTCTACAAAGATGGTAGCAGGAGGCCAGAAGAATTGCTGGTGAACAAGAAGAGACTGATTTCAGAGAAGGACTTAATTGGTGCTTCAGGTTCATGAAAGGGAATGGACTAAGCATGTGTCCATGCACCAGACTTGCCCAAAAGATGCCTGAAAGCTATGAGCTGAAGGTCCTTGAATTTCATGAATAAAACGAGTTTAAAAACCTTATGTAATACATTTTTTTCAAATTTTGAATCCCAAAATTAAGGTCCATCTTATACATGGGGAAACATGGTACATAGTATACCAGTGAACCCTAAATAAGTTGTGACACATGGAATTCCCCTGCACAAGTGATGAATGTGAGTGATGATGCAAGAAGTATTATCTTCTTTGCTATAGTCTTGATGGGCCTGGGGTTATTCCTTCTTATGGTCCCCTTTTTATACTGAGACACCCACTGTGAACTGCAAAAATCTGGCATCATACCCTCACCCATCACCCACATGGACCTGACTACATAACTCTGGGAGACTCAGTCCTTTCCCAACATTCTCTCATATTAAGGTACTCCTCAAGAGAATTGCTACATTGCTTTGCTTTAGTTACATTTCTGTTCTAATTTTTTCTGTACCACCACTTCTGATGCCTATTTATCAAATTCAGAGTCTAAGACTCAGGTCATGGTCGTCTCTTTGCCACAAAGAGCTCCAGGTACTCTCAAATATCTGCTTGGTGATCATGATAGGCAATTCAGACAAGGAGTTGTTCAGCTAAAAAAACTTAAGGTGTCCTCAATGCCTAAACTTGTTGAATATCTGCCGGCTATAGAGAAATAAAAACCATTTGGTTGAATAATTGAATCTAAACTAGAAAAGAACTGGCATGAGCCAGGTCTTTCCTAGATTACCCCATTGCTAGTGTCTTCCCATTGAAATTAATTTCCATTTATAACACTTATGCTTATATGTATATACATTTTTATCTATACAATCTTTCATTTTGACTTTCCTGTAAGAATGTGACTTCCTTTGAGAATAAGCACCATGCTTTTGCCTTTCTTTGTATCCGCCAATGTTTGAAGGCATGTAGGAAGCACTTAATTGTTGACCAGCTGACCATTAAAGACTTTACACTGAAGCATGGAGAGAACAAATTCATCCAATTTGTCTTAAATATATAATGTTTGGAAAGGAAGCTTAAGAGATAATGAATAATATGCATTTCTTTTTCCAGACCATATTGCCTAGGGAAATATTGAAAACACTGAAGTGAACAATTTTAAGGACCCTCAAGAGCTGTAGGTATCTCCATTTAACATTGATATGTTAATTATAGCTTATAATTATTTATCCATTAAAACAGTTCCCTCAAGATAAGCCACTGGGAAGCACTTAGGGAGCCCATTTTGATTTACTAGAATGTATATGTGAGAGCTTAATTTCTTTAAGACTATTCTATAATTGAAACTTATCATCTTTATGATTGTGTCCTCTTTCCTCCTCCCATTTAGTTAGGAAAAATTTGGTTGTGGGAGACAAATGAATAAATATTTCATTTAATTCAATTCAATAAACATTTATTAAGGATTTACTACATGATAAACAATATTCTAGATGCTGGAGCTACAAAGCTAAAAAACCCAAGTGATTACTTGAGCTCAAGGAGCCCACTGTCACTGACAGCTTCTTGCTGGCCAAAATACAACACCAAAGTCACAGTGATTTTTCAGATGGATAGATAATATATATATATATATATACACAAAACGGGAGAGGAAGAGAGACAGAGACAGAGACAGAGACAGAGAAGGACTGGAATTTCATCCAAGAGAGTGTAGGACTATGATTATGACTGGGATTAGATTCTATTATAGTTAAAATTTACTTGTATGCCATACCAATACCAGTGAGAATCTTGGAGTGTCTATCCCTAAGTCAAATGATGATGATGATGATATTTGTCAAAGAAAATCAGCAGGCAGGTGATGCCATGACAAGCAAGAGAACTGCATTTGAATGAGGAAGTGCTATGCTAAATCACCAATCTCACTTTTTCCTCCAAAGCCTCTGGGTTCAGTGGCCAGATATGAATCAGGATGACTGGAGATGGCCCTGGATGTGAGGCAATCAGGGTTAAATGACTTGCCCAAGGTCATATAGTAAGAGTCAAGTGACTAGGCCAGATTTTAACTCAGATCCTCCTGAGTCCAGGGCTGGTGCTCTATCCACTGCCCCATTTAGTTGCTCACCCTAAGCCAAATGATTGTCTGGGAAATGAACTCAAATTCAATTCATAGAGCTAAAGGAAACAAACTCTGATCTTAGCATTGGGTCGTGCTGCCTGGCTTTCTATGTTTCAACAATTCCTTGTATGGGTAAGTAGCTCATAACCTTAGCTATGACTAAAGAGTTGTAAACCTACCCTTATCAGAAAAGAGGTTGTTTTTTTTTAGTCACTGGACTTTAATATGTTAAAACCAAGATGGCAGCCAAAGGAAGTGCCACACATCAACCAACAGTTATGATGAAACAGATGCCCAGTGATGGAAAACACATGCCTAATAGCTGAAACCTGTTCAATGATATCATTGGCATAAGATGGCAGGTATGTGCCTGATTATAAATGTTGTCTATGTCTGTTACTTATGTATAATCCCAACCCATGTTAATTTAAAAGCTAACATTTATAAAGCACTTTACAATTATAATCTCATTTGATACAGTCACCCTAAGAGGTAGGTGCTATCATTATCCCTATTTTGCAGAAGTGGAAACTGAGGCAAACAGTTTAAATGTTTTCCCCTGGGTCCCTTAGAATCTAAGGCCAGATCTGAATTCTGCTTTTCCTGACTCCAGACCTGGTACTCTATCCATTGCTTCACTTACCTGCCCCATTAGACTATAACTGCTCTGATTTCAGAGTTTTTGGTTTCTGATGTTCATGACTTATAATATATATAAAGGTAAATATGCATTATTGTTTTCCTTGCTTCCTTGTTATTGGCTTGCTAGAGAATATATCCCTGAGTACATATTCATACATAGTTTTATTAATCACCGAGTCTCTACCCATGTTAAGATCACGGTGTTTTTGGAAGTTTTTTCCCCTCTTTTCCTCCCTTAATAGAATCTTAGCTAACATTCACAGATGGAATACCAAGCAAAAAAAAAAAAAAGAGTTGCAAGCATCTTCATCAGAGTTCTATGATACTTAAGTGATCCAAAGCCATCTTCCTGGGACTTATCAGGGAAAATTTACAGACAGAAATTCATGGAAAAACTCATGTCCATATTTAATGGGTACTGTCCTATATGCCCACATAATTTTTATTTGCTCTTGCTTTCTTTTGCTTTTACCCTGAAAGCAGTTGGGAAGCTGATTATTACTTCATAAATGAAAACCTATCTAGGACCAATGGCTGGGATCCTAGATAAAATCCTCCTCAGCTGCTCTTAAGTAAATTGAGAAACAGTACACATTCTTTTCTCCTTCCACCAAGAACTGTGCTCATAGATCCCAAAGCATATATCTGAAAGCTATAGAAAAAGGCAATAGCTTGCTTCTCACAAAACTTTGGGAGTCTTGAAATTCCCAGAAAGCAGGAAGCATTTCTCATATTCTAGAGATGGGACTTTTCCTGTTAAGAAAACAAAAACAAAAGATGAAAGTCATCTTTAGAGAGGCTACCACATCACTGTCTCAGTGAGGAAGGACCCACCTTTTTTTCCAGTCATCTGTAAAGAATCCCTCTCAACAAATAGTTTATTTAGATATGTAAGTCTTACATATAAGTTTTCTCCTTTTTCTTTTCATAATACAAACACTAAGTTATCACTCACTCAGTCATTGTCACCAAAACAGAAATTGAAATGGGTGAGAAACAAATAAAAATTTTTTTGTTTTAAAGCTCTTTGAATTCAGAAAGAATAATCATTCAAATTGTTGCAATCAGAGGTAGTCTAGATAACAGAAGAGAGAATGTACAAGGGGAGAATCTTCTTGTCATTTTATTTGAGATGATAATTCATTTGGGTTTTTTTCCTTTGATCTAAATGTGTCCTTTGGTTGCTTTGTAAAAGCACCTAAGGTGGGTAGGAGTGACTGGGACTTGTGAACTCCAAAGAATATCTCAAATTTACATAAACTTTTCTGGAGGAAACAAGAGGAGAAGGTACGTGCTCCCCAGGGGCTGTAAAGATAAATGGAGAGATATGATACATATGAAAATAAGTATAATACAAAGTAGAATGTGAAAGGGCAAAAGGGAGATCCAGGCAAAGTATTTTAAGAAAATATGAAGAGAAAGAAACCCTTTCATATCTTTAGATTATCAATTCCTTAAGGGCAAAGAACAACATAGATAATGGGGTGGACACCTTATCTGGAGGTGTGCCATTAAGCCATAGTGTGACCTAAAACAAATCTTAATCTCTTTGAATCCTAACAAGTTTCTCTGAAAATGGAGGCAATATTAAATACCTTAAAAATTAAAGGAATAGGGGGCAGCTAGGTGGCACAGTGGATAGAGCACCTGCCCTGGAGTCAGGAGTACCAGAGTTCAAATCCCGTAGCTGTGTGGCCTTGGGCAAGCCACTTAAGCCCAAAAACTGAAAAAAAAAAAAATTAAAGGAATACAAATGTATTATAATGATAATGTACAGTGCTGGTGAAGCAGCCATAAATCGGCTCTCCTAGGCCCACCCTAAGTCTCCCTAAGTTTCGATTTTCTATAACAGTGTCAGTTCTCGATAAAGGAAACCTAAGGACCAAGTGGTTGGGAAACATACTGCTAGACAAACAACTCTAGATCACGGGGAACTCAGCTGCTGCATGTCCCCACTCAGCAACTCTTTAAACCACAAAGCAAAATCCCCCTTGCGGTTTTCAGACATAAAAAGACTGTGCTGAGAGCAGCTCAGGGCCAGTTCTTGACTGAGCCCCAGCACGCTGGTTAATAAATACTCCTGCTTTTGCATCAAGTCTGGCCTTCTGTGGTGATTGGGGGTCTCTGTCGGTCCTGAGGGGCTTTTCGGCCTTAACACCTGAAACAGGCCACATAAATACTAGATTCTGAAAAAGATATTTTGTTAAGACATAAAAAGTCACAATTTAAAGATGAAAATCCTAAACAATTATCCATAAATGCCATGACTTAAAAAATGCAGTTTGTTGTGTATATTTTTTCATCACCCCTAAAAAAAAGAAAAGCAAGAGTCACTAAAAACAAATGCTTGAAATGATCTGAGAAATATATTATGAAAAAAGGTGCATCTCGTGGATTTAAAAATATTTTAAAAACACAATGAAATATGTCAGTAGCCAAATAAATCAGGATTTCATGAAGATAAACTGCACTATCAATTCTATGAATTGTCCTTTAAGAGCATAAATGATACTGTTTTTTAAATTACAATAATGTATAGATGGATATGGATATCCATGTATGTGTATATATATATGTATATATATATATATATATCATAAAAGTTGACTTATGCCCATGTCTAGTAACAAAAGTAGAACATATTAAAGAGATCTAATACTAACCAACATCAGAACTCTATTACTAAGCTCACTAGGTAAAGCAGTAAATAAACCAACTCTACAGCATTGCAAATGCAAACACAAAGAAATATATGCATGTCCTTTCTAGATGTTAGTCTTCAAAATATCTTTTGCTTAAAATTCTTAATAGTTCTCTCAGACTATTCCAAGGAAGATTTACTGAAATTCCATCACTCAACAGATCTGCAAGCAACTATTATATGCAACTACTGGGGAAAGAAAAATAAAAAAGATGTATTTAAGATACATAATCACTACTCTGGAAACAACTTCCTGTTCTAAAGCACTCTCCATCTTTCCCATGGAAGCCTAGGTTATAAAACAATCTGATACTGACAGAAACAGAATGGCTGATCAGTTACATCAATTAGGGAAACAATTCCCAGTAAGTAAATAACCATAGTCATCTAGTGTTTGATAAACCCAAAGACCCAAATTCTGGGGATAAAAATTCACTATTTGACAAAAACTGGAATACAGTATGGCAGAAACTAGATATAGATTCATATCTTACATCTTATACTAAGAACATGATTTAGACAGAAAGTGTGATACCATAAGCAAATTAGGAGAGAATGAAATAGTTTATCTGTCAGATCTATGGGAGATAAGGGAGAATTTATGACCAAGAAAGAAATAGAGAGCATTACAAGATATGAAATGGATAATTTAGATTATATTAAATTTTTTTTTTTAGATTTTTGCAGGGCAAGTGAGGTTAAGTGGTTTGCCCAAGGCCACACAGCTAGGTAATTATTAAGTGACTAAGGCTGGACTTGAACTCAGGTTCTCCTAACTCCAGGGCCAGTGCTCTTTCCACTGTGCCACCTAGCCACCCCAATTATATTAAACTTAAAATTTTTGCACAAACCAAAGAAAAAGAAAAAAGAATTATAGATTATAGTAATATTAGTAAATATAGTAAATATTAGTAAATATAGATTATAGTAATAAGAAATGGCTATCAGGAGTCTTTCATTACAAATAATAGTAATCATGGGCAGTTCTCACTTATGATTTCTTGAAATATAGTATACAAGCTTTTTTCTATAACAATATTTTCAAGGAGCCCAATTATTTTTATATTATCTCTTTGTGACCAGTTCTCCAAGTCAGTAGTTTTTAATACCAGATATTTCACATTTTCTTCTTCAGGTTTTTCAATCTTTTCACTTTGTTCTACCTTTTCTTGCTGTCTCCTGGAATCATTGGATTCTATTTGCTCTATTCTTCTTTTCAGTGACTCCATTTCTTCGCCAACGTCTACCACTTTCTCTTTTAAGTGATTTATTGTATTTCCAATTCTTTCCTCTAGTTCTTTTATTTCATTTTTTATATCTTGCTTCATTTCTTCTAGGAATTCCCAAAGTCCTTGTGGAAAATCCATTTCTTCCTTTATTGTAGACTTGAATCCTTCTTCTGGGAAATCTCTAGCTTTAATATTGTTTGTTGCTTTCATCTTTAATGTATTTATTTCTCCATATTTAATTTCTGAATTGAGGTTTTGTTCTAGAGCCCTATTATGACCCCTAACATATTGCTTCTGGGTGGGTTGACTAACCAAAAAGGATCTTGCCTTTAATCCCTTGGCTTCTTGCACTGACTTCCACATCCTGGGATTGGAACTGTTTGGATCTTTGCGGTTGAATACTATTGGCCTTCTTTGGGTTCCTAGGATCTGGGTTGTCTTGGTATGATATATATGGGTACCTATCGCCCCAGTACTCTTCCAATTACAGGATGATGGGGTTTTATAATGGAAAAAATTACCTGGATGATTGGGGCTGGGGGAAGAAGGTCAGTTCTCAGAAAAGAGAAGTCACTAAAGTACAGTTTCTCACTAGATTTCAATGTAGAGAGGCCTTCAGAGATTATTGGAGCAGATATGCAGGAGATAGTTGGTCTTCTTTGAATCTCAAAATCCAGAGAGGTGCTTTCTAATTCTAATAACTTCTTTGAAATCTTGGAGAAGGAATTCTTGTTCTAAAGTAAACTGGCTTAGTGTGGCCTTGGGCAAGTCACAACCTCATTGCCTTGCCCCCCCCCAAAAAAAAACTTAAAAAAAAAATAAACTGACTTGGATCACGTCTTCATTACTATGAGATTCTTTTAACTACTCAAATAGAGCAAGTCTGGTAGTTCCTCTTCTCTCTGGTATCAGAACAATTATTGTTCCAAATTCAGTTTCCTCAAAAAAGTCAGGTACAGTGATTTTTCAGACCCAAGGAATTTGCAAGACTTGACAGAGTAGGAATTTACCTTCCTTCCCTCATAAGCAAGTCACCTCTCCAGTAAGGCTTTCCTTCACCAAATTCAATTGTTAGGACCAGAAGGTAGAATAGACAAAAAAAGAATTCATAGGTCACCTCCTCTAATAAATTCCCATATAAAAAACATTAAGAATGTCATAGTAAAACTTCAGGTCCCCCATGTCAAAGAGAAAATATTACAAGAATCCAAAAGAGGTTCAAATATCAAGGAGTTAAAGTCAGGATCACACAAGACTTTGCAGAGGAAGTTGAGAGGAAATCTTGGAATAAAATATTTAGAAAGGCAAAAGACATGGGCTTACAGCCAAGAATAAAATACTCTGTAAAACTGAGTATAATGATATATGGGGGGAAATGGACATTTAATTCAGAAGAAGATTTTGAAGATTTTTTGATGGAAAGACCAGTCCTGAGTAGGAAATTTGGAATACAACCAGGAGAGGTCAATGAAATGTAGTAAATTTACTGGAAAAATTAGAAGGAGCTGTGTGATATAGTGGTAGCATTTTAATTGGAGAGGGGGAAGAAAGTTTTTTTTTCTTTTTTTGTTTTTATTATTAAAGATTTTATTTGAGTTTTACAATTTTTCCCCCAATCCTACTTCCCCCGACCCATGGAAAGCAATCTGTCAGTTTTTACCCTGTCTCCATGTTGTACATTGATTGAAATTGAGTGTGATAAGAGAGAAATCACATCCCCAAGGAAGAATCAAAACGTATAAGAGATAACAAGATCAGAAAATAAGATGTTTTTTCCCCTAAATTAAAGGGAATAGTCCTTGAACTTTGTTCAAACTCCACAGTTCTTAATCTGAATACAGATAGTATTCTCTATTGCAGACAGCCCAAAATTTTCCCTGATTGTTGCACTGATGGAATGAACGAGTCCATCAAGGTTGAAAAATCACTCCCATGTTGCTGTTAGGGTGGACAGTGTTTTTCTTGTTCTGCTCATCTCACTCAGCATCAGTTCATGCAAATCCCTCCAGGCTTCCCTGAATTCCCATCCCTCCTGGTTTCTAATAGAACAATAGTGTTCCATGACATACATATACCACAGTTTGCTAAGCCATACCCCAATTGAAGGACATTTACTTGATTTCCAATTCTTTGCCACCACAAACAGGACTGCTATGAATATTTTTGTACAAGAGATGTTTTTACCCTTTTTTCATCACCTCTTCAGGGTATAGACCCAGTAGTGGTATTGCTGGATCAAAGGGTATGCTCATTTTTGTTGCCCTTTGGGCAGAGTTCCAAATTTCTCTCCAGAAAGGTTGGATGACTTTACAGTTCCACCAACAGTGTAATAGTGTCCCAGAGTAGGAATAAAGTTTTAATTAATACTCTTGAAAATAAAATTCTGGTGTAGTATATTTTAAATTCATGTGTAATAATGGCAACATTTCTTGTTTCTTAATGGGGAAATTAAAAATCAAAGAACTAGAATCTGAGGTATTTTAGATAGCCTGAGACAGTTGGAAAATGGATGAATTAAATGATGTGTGACTATAATATAATATTATATCACCACAGAAAAGAATGAGAGATGATTTCAGAGAATTCTGGGTAGTATGAACTGATACATGGTGAAATAAGAAAAATCAGCATAATTTAAAGAAACTACTGACAATAAAGCAGAAACAACTTTCAAACTAAAGAATACAACTAAACAACAACTAAGGCTGCGGAAGACCTGGCCTCTTGAGGGAATTATCTTTCTTCAGGCAAAAGGGATGGACACAAGATAGAAAAAGTAAGTCAATGATTTTTAGACATGCTTAGTCTGTGGATTAATTTTTATTGTTTTACAACTCCACTCCACCCAGGCCCTTTTTGTTTTTCATTTGGAAATAGAAAGGGTCAAGAGAAACTTATTTCAAATATAATGTAATAACAGTAATAAGTCTGTACAAGGCTACTGTAACATTTAAAATTCAAACAAAAATTCAACTAACAATTTGAAGGAGAATGGCTTTGAACTGGAGGTACAAAATTATGGTTATAGATAGCAGTTATGTAACTGAATTCATGTTTTCATTTGTACTTCTTTTATTTAGGGATTATTTTATATGTGGAAAGTTTTTGGTGTTTAAACTTAGTAATAAAGAAAACTTTATCTTGCAACAACAAAAAAAACCCCAAATAATAGTAATCATATGTGCACATTTTGTGAGTTAAATAAATTACTCCACTGCCTCTTATTCATTCTACATTTAAGTGACTCAGAAGGTTAAACAATCAGTTCTACAATTACTATATGTTTTCTGAGACAGGTTATTCCAAAAGATATGTGGAAAAACAACAAGAGGTAATTATCATTAAAAGCATTTACTAAGAGTCCATTAACATATGATCTCATTTATACTACTTATCAAATAGTAGAGTCCAAGGAAAGGGCAGGGTTAGGAGTTAAAATACCTGACTTCTGGGGCAGTTAGGTGGTGTAATGGATAAAGCACCAGTCCTGGAGTCAGGAGGACCTGAGTTCAAATTCAGCCTCAGACACTTAGTAATTGCCTAAGTGTGTGACCTTGGGTAAGTCACTTAATCCCACTGTCTTACATAAATAAAAAAAATTTTTTAAAGAGTAAATTAAAAAAAAAATACCTGACTTCTAGCCCTCCATCTCCTACATACTGTTCTTATGGCTTTGGGCAATTCATCTAATTTCTCTTGAATTTCATCACCTGTAAAGACTACCTGTCTTGCCTTTTTCCCTGGAAGATCTACCTCAGTGCTCCTCAAGACATCCCCATGGCCAAATGAAATGGAGCATATTCATGGGTAGTTGTCTGGCACAGATTTTATTTATGTTTGTTTATTTCACATAAATAATTTTTTAGTATTTATTTTTAAATTTTATTGTATTTTCAGTTCTGAATTCTCTCTCCTTCCTTCCCTACTCCCATCAATTGAGAAAGCAAGAAAAAATCTATTACAAATATTTATCGTTAAGCAAAACAAATCCCTTTATCAGTCATGTTTGAGGAAAAAGGAAAAAAGAAAAGAAATTTCAATCTTCTCTGAATCTAGCAGTTCTTTATCTGGAGACAAACAGCATGTTTCATCAGAAGGCCTTTGCAAGGTGGCTAGTCATTGTTGTTCAGAGTTCCTAAATCTTCCAAAGTTGATTATCTTTACAATTTAGTGATTTTTTTTTAGTTTTTTTTGCAAGGCAAATGGGGTTAAGTGGCTTGCCCAAGGCCACACAGGCAATTATTAAGTGTCTAAGGCCGGATTTGAACCCAGGTACTCCTAACTCCAGGGCTGGTGCTTTATCCACTGCACCACCCAACCTCCCCTTAATTTGGTGACTATTGAATAAATTTGTTTTCCTAGTTCTGCTCACTTTACTTTGCTTCAGTTCATATAGATTTTCCCAGATTTTTCTGAAACTGTTCATCCCTCTTTCATCATTTCTTACAGCATAATAGTATTTCATCACATTCATGTACCATAACTTATTCAGTCATTCCCTAATTGATAGGCATTTACTTAGTTTTCAATTCTTTGCCAGCATCAAAAAAGCTACTGAAAATATTTTTGTACATATAGGTCCTTTTTTTCTTTCTTCAAACTCTTTGGGATACAGACCTAGAACCAATATTCACTGAATCAAAGAGTATGCACAATGTAATAGCTATCTGGACATAATTGCAAATTGCTTTCCAAAATGACTGAACAAGTTCATGGCTCTATTAACAGTGGCGGAGATGTTGCTAAATCTCTAGACTGGCCTGATTAGTCATATCCACTTTTTAAAGAGGAGGGGAAACTGCTTGAATCTAGCCTAGCTCAGATAGTTTTTATCCTATAAATCAGGAATTTTTGACTTTTTTTGGGGGGGGGGTTGCAACTGTTTTCTTTGACAATCTGAAGAAGCCTGTGCACCTTCCTCAGAACTGCATTTTTAAACTTATAAAATACAAAGGATTGATTACAAAAGTAATCAATTATATTGAAATACAAATACCAAAATAATGAAAGAAATGCTAATTAACTATTTTGGACATATGTATATGATAGACAGTTTTTTTCTGAATGATTAAAATTTTAGGGGTTTTTTTTAGGTTTTTTATTTTTGCAAGGCAAATGGGGTTAAGTGGCTTGCCCAAGGCTACACGGCTAGGTAATTATTAAGTGTCTGAGACTAGATTTGAACCCAGGTACTCCTGACTCCAGGGCCAGTGCTTTATCCACTGCACCACCTAGCCGCCCCTGATTGATTAAAATTTAACTGTAAAGTAAAACTGCTTTAACTTGAAAAATGACTTTAAAAAGTAGAAAATGGGAAATAGAAATGAAGCAAAAATAAAATTCTCTTTTTATAAAAAAATCAATTCAAAACATATTTAGAAAATATAAACAGATATATATGCATATATATTTAAAAGTGCTTCTTGAAACAAAAAGGAACATCTTTTTCAAATGAACAATATATAAACTAAGAATCTGTGAAGATCTTTAAAGTATCTAGCACTATAATTTTTAAAAACTCACATATAAGAAATTTAAACATTAAATGCATAGCATTTAGTAATTAATTATGGTTAAACATTTATTAAAAGCTTACTATGTGCGAGGTATCATAATAACTTGTCAGTTAATCTAATATTAAATATCATCGGGAAAAATACAGTACTGCCTAAGAAAGGAAGTGACTCACAAGGCTATCACAACTTGAAAAAAATACCCCTTGAGAAATCTACATTCTCTTGCTCTCTCTCATTCTATATTCTTGCTGAGCAAACTACTTAGCATCACCTAATGTCCTATGGGCATCTGCTTGCTGGGAAGAAAATGGACTAATAGGCCAACTTAATCACCCCTATATTCATTCATTCATTCATTCATTCATTCATTTCATTCATTCGTTCATTTCCTCACTCAACAAATATTTATTGAATGCTCACTACATGTGAGTTATTGTGTTTGGAAAGATAGGGAATGAAAAAGCATCCAAGATTCATACTCTGGGAGCTTAAAGATTAGCAGGAAAGAAAATGCAAGCACTCAAATAATAATATTAAACAATGTGGTAAATACTATCTCAATGACATCAAAAATAAGGGCTACCAAAGTTGGGAGGACAAAGAATTCACTTTCATCCAGGGCAATTAGAGAAGGCTTATGGAAGAAAGAACAATTGGGAAGTCCTTGGAGGTAACATAATTGAATCCTTACCCACAATTTCTCCAAATAACATCATATAATTTTCATAAAAGTAAATTCACAAACAATCTAACCCATTGCATTTTTCAATAATCCTAATAAGAAGTCATTCATTGGGAGAACTGAAATATGTCTCCCTTTAACTTCAACCACTGATTCTAGATGAGGTTAGGGAAAAATAAAGTAACATGTAAATGATAGAGGAACTGCATTTTTTCCAAAAAGAATATACTTTGAAAACAAGAATGATAATATTGTGTTTAGCTAATTTAGAAGAAGTAGAAGAACCAGAATCTTTTAGGCCTATTTCAACAAAGAAAATTAAAATGTCACAGAAATAACTTGAAGATGGATAGAACCCCAATGAGTACAGCAAACCACATAAGTGAAGCAGACACCTAGGTGAAGAAGGAAAAGTACAATCCTCTATGCTCTCTGCTGAAAGGCATTAAATTAAGTCTCAGAGAAAACAAATTTAGAGCAAATAAAAATAATTTCTTTCAGCAGTTTTGGCAGTGCCATCATATGAAATTATTTTCACTAAATCACTTCAATCTGACTTCCAAATGAGTATATATTTTTGTTTGCTAAAGTACATATTCTAAATATAGTAGCAACTCCCTCTATCTTATAATTTTGAAGTTTTGAATATCTTGATAATATTTTTAGTAAAGCTGAACATTTTCTATAGTGTGCCTATCTCATTGACAGTATTACTCTCTATATTACATATAAAATCAGTCACACAAACATAACTATATGTGTTTGTATACATATATATATACACACAGACACAAAAAACTACTAAAATTCTACTAAAAAACTAGCAAGATCCTTATATACTACTCAAAACACACACACACACACACACACACACACACACACACACACATACTTTCTTCACCCTGATGAACATTATGCCTTTTTTTCACACATCACTACTTTATCCATTTAATAACCCCCTTCAAATAAATCATATCTCATTCCCTTCTTGGGTCTACTGAGGCAATTTTCCATTGAGATCTTACAATCTATCTGTTGGGTATTTCAGTTATACTAATATAAAAAGAAAATATATAAGAAAATTATGAGATAAAGTAAAGTAAGAGAAAAAGGCTTATTTTTAAACAACTTCCTTAGAAGCAATGTGGGGCCATGGATTCAGTACAGAGCAGAAATAATTGGCTTGTGGAAGGATTTGCATGAACTGATGCTGAGCGAGATAACCAGAACCAGAAGAACATAGTACACCATAACAACAACATGGAGGTGATGATCAACCTTGAAGGACTTGCTCATTCCATCAGTGCAACAATCAAACACAATTTGGGGCTATCTGTGATGGAGAATACCATCTGTATCCAGAGAAAGAATGGTGGAGTTTGAACAAAGACCAAAACCTATTACCTTTAATTTAAAAAAAAAACAACTTGTTATCTTATGTAATTTTGCTACCTCTTATACTTTATTTTTCTTCCTTAAGGATATGATTTCTCTCTCATTCCATTCAACCATGGAAACCATGTATACCATGAAAACAATGTAAAGACTAACAGACTGCCTTCTGGGGGGTGGGGGCAAGGAAGCAAAATTAGGGGAAAAATTATAAAATTCAAAAGAAATAAAATCTTTCTTTTATTAAAAAAGTGGGGGGTGGAGGGTTAATGAAGCAAAAAACAGTGTTCCTACAATTGATTGCACATATAAATAAATAAATGAATGAAAAGAAATAATTGGAGGAGGAAAGCCTGAGTCCAAGTTCAGCTGGGACCTTTACTAGATTGAGAGATGGAAAGGACCTTGGAAACATCCAGCCAACCCCCTCAATTTATGTCGTCAAAAATATAGTTCCCTCAGATAGTAAGTGAACAAAGAAACATTAAAATCTGAGGACTCTGAATAAAAATCCAGTGCTCTTTCTACCACAAGAGGCAATATGAGGTCTGATTTGCTGTTTTAAACTGATCACAATCTGCTCTGTGGTTGATGGAAGGAATTCTCACATAACTTTCCTACAGACAATTCCTCATAAGAATCATTTGAAAAGTGAAAACATTTGGGAAAAGATCAAAAACCATCTTTTTTAATTTATGTAATTGATTGGTACAAAAGACAAATTCAAATCCTGTCTCTGACACCTTCAACCTGTGTGACTTTGGGCATGTCACTTAACCTCAATTTCCTCAACTGTATGATGATGGGAAAGGAGTATATCTAAGGTACCTTCCAGCTCAAAATCTATGTTCTCATTAAAAGAAAAAGAGAGGCTGAATTAACTGCATAATTCAATATTTTAAATTTCTTATTCTTCCCTATTGAAGTCAACTAATTAATAAATATGTTTTGTATTTATAAATAGTAATTTGGTTATTAAAATAAGTAAATTTGTTCTAGAAGGAAAATATATCCAAAATATATAATTTAAATACCTACCTTGATCACTTGGTAAATACTATCAATGAACAAATCATTAATTTATTTCAATCACGCCTATAATTTTTCCATAGTAGGGAGTTTCTGGTGAGAAACTTCTTCTGCTAATGAAGATTAGGAATTATTGTATAGCAAAGTCTTAAAGAGTTACCCAGGTAATAAGAAGTCACCTAAGGCAGAGACCTAGGAACTGTGAATTGTCCCACATAGGATAAAGCTAAGGAAATTTGAGGTCTAGTACCCAGAGAAAGCACCATAAGAAGGAAAAAAGTCAGGAAGTAAGCAACAGCAAAAAATAAGGGGAGAAAAAAACCTGACATAAAAAAAAATATATTTAGGGGCAGCTAGGTGATACAATGGATAGAGCACCAGCCCTGGAGTCAGGAGCTAAGTTTAAATTTGACTTCAAACACTCAGTATCTGTGTGATCCTGGGCAAGTCTGTTTGCCTCAGTTTCTTCCAACTGCAAAATGAGCTGGAGAAGGAAATGACGATCCACTCCAGTATCTCTGCCCAAAAAACCCCAAAGAGTCAGATACAACTGAACAACAACAACTTTTATCAGGCAATAGTTATGATCTTGGTTAACACTTTCTGCCAATCTATATTTTCAAGTACTGATAATGAATGCTTTGCCAAAATATATATTACTAATCAGGTAGTTTATCTCCAATTAAAGCTATTTAAAGCTATATTTTTATAAATAGCTGCTTGCAATATTTGATTTTTTTAAGAATGCTAGACAACACTCTATTTTGCTGGAGTTATAGATGCAGGACTGCTTATAAGGAGAAAACAGTTACCTGAGCAATATCAAGAATTTCTCATAACCAGTCCATAATCAACACATCTGCCAAACTGATATTTCCAAAACACAGGTCTACCCATGTTACTCCTCTGCTCAAAAATCTTCAGGGGATCTCCCTTTCCTTAAAGAAAAAAATATAATTCTACTGGAATTTAAAGCTCATCAAGATCTAGTTTCAATCTATATTCTTGGTTGATTAAACAGTATTTCCCCATGGAAGCACATTAAACATTTCTTTTTATGTTTAACTGAAAATATTAAATAATATTTTCTCTAGCCTAAAATGCTTTCCAAACTATTCTTTTTTAGTAAAGTGAACAGAAAAGCTAAGGCTTTTCTTAGAGAAATGGAATTAATAGATTTACTATTACCTAGATAAAATCATTGTCTCTTCCTTACCTCCACCAAAGATATAGGCACCAGGACCCTGGCAAAGGGCAGTGTTCTCTTTTCTGTTCAAGGTTAAGATATTGATTATAGGAAGGAAGTCCTTGCAGACACAGACAAGGAATAGCTATTGTTTTGGAATGTTAAACCTAAACTGTATGTTAACATATTATAACTCCTTCCTAGTTCAAGACTCCTAAAATTAGAGAGACATGCTGACAGGCATTGGGGAATCATGCCAGTTTGGACCAATCTCTCTCTCTCTCTCTCTCTCTCTCTCTCAGCTAGAAATAGCTTGGATATTAAACTGTTTCTGATATTTTTGCACCTAAAACAAAAGTACAATTTTTTTTTTCCTTTCAATCCCTAGCTCCTTAAAGTGCCCGAGGCCTTTCCTGATTTACTCAATAGAATTCAGGCCCTGACCCCATCCCTGTAACTATAATTGATCATTAAATTTATTGTGATCAATGGCTATCTCTTTTTTTGCATTTTATATCCAGTAACTGGAATATAATAGATGCTTTACAAATTTTTGTTGATTTTCTATCCCAATTGTCAACACATTAAGAAATTTTTTCTCATATATGCAAGATCATTCTAAGCAAATTTGGATATTTATTTGAGACTATGATTATTTTATTATAATTCAATATTTAATAATATGTAATTGAAATGTTTCTAAATATTGAAATATAACACTGTAGAGCCTACATTTTTGTTTTACTTTTTTAATGTTATTTTATTTTTTCAATTACATGCAAAGGTAGCTTTCTATTTCTGTAAAGATAGAATTTCAATTACATGCAAAAATAGTTTTTCATCTTTTTTTGTAAGCTTTTGAGTTCCACATTTTCCTACCTCCCTCACTTCCCTCTCCACTCATGACAATGAATAATCTGATATAGCTTAACATATTTAACAAATTTCCACATTAGTCATGTTGTGAAAGAAGAATCAAAACCAAAGAGAAAAAATACATGAGAAAAAAAACAAGAACAAAAGTTTTAAGAAGTGAAAATAGTATATTTTAGTCTGCAGCCTCCATAGTTTTTTCCTCTGAATGCAGATTAGAGCCTACTTTTCAAAGATTACTGAAAACTAACCTTCTTTATATAATTAATGTTCAAACTAAATTTCTTACTTGAAATTTCTCATATGGAAGGATCTGGGCACTTTATCCATTCCAATGCCTAAAATGTACTCACTTCCTCACTTCTGTCTTTCTTGTTTGTCCAGTCAGATCTGTTCAACTTTTTGTGATTTGATTTGAGGTTTTCATAGGAAAGATATTAGAATGGTTTGTCATTTCCTTCTCCAGTTTGATTTTTTACAGATGAGGAAACTGAGGCAAAGAGGCTTAAGGGTCTTGCCCAGGGTCAGTGTCTTTGGGGTCAGATTTGAATTTAGGCTCAGCACTGTAACGACTGCACTACTCTTGCTGCTCTTTCACACATAGTACAAGCTTACTGAATATTTGCTGAGACTTTCAGTAAAGAAGGCAACATAAAAAAAATCAGAGAACCTCAGTTTTCCTCAAAAAAATCCAGCAAACATCTAAGCAGGATGGAACAATGGTCAAGAAGACTACTAATGCTAATGGTCAAGAAGACTACTAATGCTATGAATTAAACTCCAGGACTACACAAGAAGATGACCAAGCCTTTAGGCCCTTGGAAAGAGGAGAGGCAATGGGGGCAGCACCGGCCCTAGCCTCTTGGGTCAGCAGCAGGAATTGAGAGAAGTCCATGGTGAATAGAGTCCTTCCAGAACCTTGAAGTCAATACTCTTCAATACCATATCTGAGACTTGAGCCCAGGCAGGGGGAGAAGAAAGGGAGAAAAGCTCTCCAAAATGTTTGAAAACAGCCCTCTTCTTGGAGATAGGGCAGATGCATGCCCTTGAATAGCCCAAGCTGTGGAACCTTCCACTTGGGGAACTATGCATGAAGTCAAGTGAGACCAGGTTGAGGCTAGAACACATTTTGGTCACCAGAAGCTGGGAAACAAGCCAGGGACTCAAGGCCTAAGCCCAACCTCACCAACCAGAATTGCAGCAACAGCAGCATCCAGACAAGAGGACCCACCCATCTCACTCAAGAGCTGAAGCCTGGACTTAGTACAAAGTCCTAATTCAAAACTAACACTAAGAGATAAGACTAAATAAAAATAATTTGAATACAATAAAGAAATAAGATGAGATAAGAAAAGTAAAAGGCAAACCCACCAAAAAAAAAGAGAGAACTCAAAATAGATACAAGTAGTAGTTTAGCAAAAAAGAATGATTTGGTTATAAGAACTCCAAGAATATCTAAAGAAATGAATCAGGATATTAAAAAAATTAGATTAAAAACAAAATGAAAGCTTTTGGGGGGGGGACAAATTAGAGAAATAAATAGCTTAGAATAAAAAGTTTTTAAAAATTAGATAAGTAGGAAACTGAAAAGTAGAACATTTAAGTTAAAGAGTATAAGAGAAAAGAAACACTGGAAAAAAAGTCAAAATACTGAAAAATTAGAAGAACATATAAGATTTCTACTTTTAAAACTAGGTAACAGAGACAATAGGTCAAGGAGGGGTAGTTAGGTGGTGCAGGAGGTAGAGCACCAGCTCAGGAGTCAGGAGGACTTGAGTTCAAATTTGACCTCAGACACTTATTAATTACCTAGCTGTGTAGCCTTGGGCAAGCCACTTACCCCATTGCCTTGCAAAAACCAAAATCAAAAAAAAAATAGGTCAAGGAGAGATAAGCCTTGAATATCATGATCAAAATTTTTTTTAAAAAGCTCACAAAACTAGGTCTTTGATCTGAGAGAGAGTCAAATGACCAAATAACACACTGGTCTTATTAAAAAAAGATTACATTACCAAGGAAAAAACCAACTAGCTATTTCTAGAAATCACAAATAAAAGATGTCCAGATCTATTAGAGCCAGAGGGCAAACTGAATACTGAAAAAAATTCACTAGTCATCTCCAAAATGAAATCTCAAATTGAAAAAAATACTTAGAAACAATCATACCAAAATCCTGAGTATCAAGGAACACAAGAACAAGAAATGAAATATTTTATGTTTCCATAAAAAGGAAAGAGGAGAGATGGTTAGCTGGTGAAATTCAAAGGAGGTAGCTAACCCACAACCTCACATTCTGGTACAAAGTTCCAAAAAGTCAATAAAATTAATGAAGCAATGGGGTGACTTAGGGGTTACTTGGGTTCATTACTCTGTGCATGTTTAATAAGCTTATATTAACTTCTCTGCTCCAGGAGGACTTTAAGGTTCATTATAATAACATGTGATATATATGAAGCCATGGTGGAGGGACATATTAAGGATTAACATACAAGAGGTAAACTGGGAAATCGAGAATGATATAATCCTCAGTCCATGAGTTTCAGAGGCAGAGATAAAAGTTGCTTGTTTTTTTGCTTGTTTGTGTGTGTGTGTGTGTGTGTGTGTGTGTGTGTGTCTGTCTGTCTGTCTGTCTGTCTGTCTGTCTGTCTGTCTTTGAAGACACACACCCTTCCTGCAGGAATGTACTGAATTCTTAGGTTACTTTATCCACCCTGGAGCATTTGTTTTTCTTTTAAGATTTATCTCTAACTGAACCACAAGTAAAATCACACAAGATGATGCTGGCAAGTCTATAAAGGATAGGAAATCTTGAAACATTACATTTCCAAAAGATTTTGAAAAGGGGGGAAGGGAAGCAATAGTTAAAAACAAATATATTTTACCCCCAAATTTTAATACAATAATCCTACTGTAGAAAAAATAAACCTTTAATAAAATCTGGGTAGAATCTCTAAAAGGCAAACACACAATAATGCAAGAAATTAAAAGGAGTTATTATGAATTATGCTGAGGTGCTTATACTCTACAAGGAAGATAGAGACAAACTGTCTTCAGGACCCAACCTCTGTCTTCAAAATTAGAGAAAGGGTAAAGAAGAAAAAAAAAACACAAAAAAACATAGGGCCTGAGATTGGTTTTGTAATATTGGTTTTAAGAAAGGAAAGAAAATGGAACATGCTAGGAAATAAAGAAGATGGGGAAAACTTCCATTATACATAATTAGAGTTCACAAGAAGAGTATATAAGTGTGTGTGTGTGTGTGTGTGTGTGTGTGTGTGTGTGTGTGTGTGTGTGTGCGTGTGTGTGTGTGTGTGTGTGTGTGTGTGTGTGTGTGTGTGTGTGTGTGTGTACACGGGGCTTTGGGGGGTGATTTGGGGCAGGAGAGACAAGTATCTTATGAATCTTGCTCTTATTTGAACAGGTAAAAAGGATATTGAACTTACTTATAAAAAGAAGTTACTTTAAAAAGAGTTTGAAATCAAAAAACAAATCAAATTTAACAGGAAACAGGCCAGGGATAGTGAGAAGATAAAGGATTTTCCAGGATGGCAAAATCAGAAAGTGAATAGTCACAAACAAAAGAAACTTCAACCCTAGAGGGCAGATATTGAATGAGGGAGCAAAAGCTGAAATGAAAAAACAAATATTCAAAAAACCAGAGATTAGGAACTGAACTAGATAAGGTCAGAGGGCTGAATAGTAACTGAGCACTTCAGTGCCAGATTACTAGTGTTGATCATATTCTTCTTTCCCCACCTTGTTTTTTGTAAAGAGACTATGGAGGAGGGCCAGCTAGGTGGTGGATAAAGCACCTGCCTTGGAGTCAGGAATACCTGGGTTCAAATCTGGTCTCAGACACTTGATAATTACCTAGCTGTGTGGCCTTGGGCAAGCCATTTAACTCCATTTGCCTTGCAAAAAAAACCTTAAAAAAAAAAAGAGAGAGACTATTGAGGAGCAGAGGGAAGGTTCAGAAAGTTTAAGTGCTTGGCCCAGGGTCAAACAGCCAGTAAAGAACTGAAAGAGCATCTATCTATGTGGCTACTTGGCTGCCTCTGGTTATTGTTTTTTACTTATCCAAAGTACACATATATAAACATACACACTCACACATTCACACATAGTAGAATGTAGGCTCCTTGAGGGCAGAGCCTATTTAAGTTTTATCTTTGTATCAACCACAGTGACTTCATCATAGAAGATAAATAATATAGGATAATTAAACCCAATAGGAAGGCTAGATGCAGCAGCCCATGCCGATAATCCCCATACTGAGGAGTCTGAGATGGATCTTATGAGTCCAGCACCAACTCTCCAGTTACTAACTCATTATCATCCTGCATTTGATTCACCCATTGTGGTGCAGTATAAAGTCAGGGAAACAGCTGAGTTGGAGGAATTTAGCTTAAATCCTGGAATGGCCTCCACCTCCTTAAATGAACTTAGTCACAACTTTCCATAAAATGAGAGCTTAGTCAGAGTCACCTAGGAAGCCTGTTCTAGACCTCAGACTGTGATCCTATGATCTATGTTACTCAGTTTATCCAATTGATGTGGATAAACAAAAGAAAACTAATCATTTTTAAACCTTAAAAGGAACAGACTTACAAAACCCCAGTTAACATTTCACAACCTCTTTACAACTGATGTAAATGACAATTTAAATCTTTCTTAATTGTTGGTTCTCCAAGTCTTTTTCTGGATGTATTATTTTCAAATAATTTCTACATATCTCTGTGGTCACCTTATTTCTCATATCATAGTTATTCTTCTGATGGTGTTATAGTTTTCTGGTTCAAACTGTTTCTGGTAAAATTTGATTTTTTTCTTTCACTAGTCTTCCTTCTTTGGTTAAATATCAATGAGGTTTCACAGAGGAAGATTACGACCTGACAATAATTAAGCAAATCATTCATGGGGAACTGAATCAAATATCTTTGCTAATTCTTAAACCTTAATTGCTTTTCTGACATATCTTTTAATATTTTAAATCCAAATGGTGGGGGGGAGGGAAAGTAGTTATTTAAAATGCAATCAGATAGAAAAGCTTTAAAATGATTAAACTTTTAATCTGAAATGCATTTGGTTTTGTATACAAATCCAAAGAAAACATATAAATGCCCTTCATGTTTACATCAAGACAATTCAATGAATATACAAAACTTTTTCTTTTAAATTGCCAATGTACCTTATAAACTCACTAATGAATACTCCTGAGTTTTTTATTTTTAAAAATTTGGCAAGGCCAACATTAATTAATTCTCATGACATCCTTGTAAAGGAGGCTAATGGCACTACTATATTCACTACTATTTAAGAGTAGAAGAGCTTACCTACAAAGAAAGTAGCCAGATAAGAGAAAAAAGCAGACAAAGCATAGAACCAGAATTTCCAGGTCTTTAGAAAATGCAGATCCAGAAGTTTTATCTAGAACTATCTACTGGCTAATTTTGATTTTGAATAGAGAGAAGATTAATTTTTAATGGAATTTAGCTATTTCATTTTTAAATATCTTTTAAAAGAAAACTTCAAGAAATATAAAGTTTATCTTCAACTTCTTTTAGAAATATGTAATTTTCTTCTTTCTCCTGTTCTTTCCAAACTAAACACATAAGGTTTTGTAATTTTCAGTTTCTTTATATTTATTTCACTGATGAGAGTCTCAAAGAGATGCACCCAGAAAGCATGAAAAGAACCAAGCCTGAGTTTTTCTCCTTCATTTAAGTCAACTTTACTATTCCATTCAAAAGGTATAATGTATCCTTCTCCTTCTTAAATATAATTTTCAACTCATTAGCTGTTAAAGTAAAAAAAAAAAAAAACAACCCAACAAATGTGCTACTGAAAATACCAAAATAATCTCCACTAATACAATTTAGGTCCTGAAGTATACAAAAGTGTATCATTATGTATCTCTACCAGTACATTCTTACCTCTATAAAAAAACATGCTTAAGTATATAACATCTTCTAAACACAAGGGCTGAAAATCTCAAAGGCCTTTTCTACTCCCAGTTCTCCATCACTAAGAGAAGCAATACTAAACAAATCTATTGCTGCTGGGTTCTGTTTATTGTCTGTCCTCCCAAGAGACCTTAGTTCACTTGGAATAAACCATTATTTTAACAGGGAAAAAGAAGTATTGTCTTTATCTTGCAAAAAAAAAGAGTTGGGTAGTTAAAGGGGAGGTCCCAAGCCTTCTTAGTTGTGTTCTAGATCTGTATCTATGATCTGTGATTGTAAAAGAGAAATAAAACAGAATAAACTTATATACTTTATAATGAATATTTATTTTATTCACTAACGAAACAATTCCTTTGTTGTCTCAACACAACCCAAAAATTTTTAAAGAAATCCTCCCTAAATTATGAGTAAAATTTAAAAGAAAAAATTTCAAAGAAATCTATTTCCTGACTTCATGTAACTTACTAATACTGAAATTCAAAATGCAACCCTGCTTATCACAGTTTCAACAAGAAGAATAATTTTAAATAAAATTAATCCTAACCAACTGCCAAAGATTTACTTTATCATTCAGTAAACAAGCATTTAAACAAATCTGGGGTCTAAAAGAAATAAAAGATCGTAGATTAAGATCTAGAAAGGACCTCATAGGTCATTTAAACTGAATGATTTTAAATAAGCTTCCATAAACTCTGGCACAATTTTCTGGTATAGAAGTTTAAGTCATCAAAATTTTTGTTTGAGGAGCTTTAAGTAACAGAAATCACCTAATTTTTTTAGCTGGAAGACAACTTGGAGATCATCCAATCCAACCCTGTCATGAAGAAACCCAGTGATATGGTTAAGGACAAAAAGCTAACACACTCGTGGTAGTACTAGAATGAAAACCCAGTTCTCCTGACAGCACCTCAAACTCAAGAGGTTCAAAACCAAATTTTGGATCTTTTCCCCTAAGTTGCTCTTTCTTCTGTCTTGACTTTTTCTGTCTGTTGCATTACCATTCACCTAGTCATTCTGATTAGGAGCACTAGGCTTATCTTTGATTTCTTCTTTTTTCCTTCACATGTCTAATCCCTAAAGATGTGGAATGGGAGAGAGGGAGGCAGGGAATAGCTTGAGCTCTCCAAAATTCTCCTCCAAACAATCTTAAATAATGCCTCGATGCAAATTCCAGAGAAGTAGAACCCACAAAGGGATGAAGTAAAACAATTTTCTAGTCCAAGACAACTTAGAAGGTTGGCAGAGGGGTCTGTCATAGGAGGGTTAGGGTGGAGCATAGCCCAGAGCAGACAATGTCCCAGCAGGCCAGCAAGCATACCTTGAAGGTAACTCTTTCACAGAAGTAGCTTCAGGAACTCCAGTTGGGGGGGGGGGGGGGGGGCAGGCAGACAACTGCATATAGGGTTCCCTTTGCTGGTCCTTGGTGCAGGACTCTTATCCATTGCAGTCCCAAGGAAGGGGGAGCAACAGCACACCAGAATTCAGAGTTGCAGGGAAGTGGGGACTCTGACCAGATCCAGGGCAGAAAAGAATGTTTGTGATTACACACACGCCCGAAGAATATTAAATACAACTTTCCTTAAATCATATCACTTGAAAGAAGTGAAAACTTACTGACCCTCAGAACTAGCTTTGAAAACAGCTACATGAAAAAAACCTGAAACTTCCTTCCTAGGAGCAGGGTCCAACTTTACCATAAAGTTAAAAGTCAAGAAATAAACAAAAAAGAAAACAAACAAAAAAAAGAAGCTGGCTACAAAAAAGGTACTATGGCAAAAGGGAACATCAAAACACAAACTCAGAAGACAATAAAACTGCCACATTCAAAGCCTTAAAAGAAAAATGTAATGCTAAATACAACAGACATGTACAATGTTCATTAGACTATTCACTGCTGAGAGGAGAGGGATGGGAAGGGAGGGTGTAAGAAAGTTATGTCACTTATAAATTTGCATGTGGATGAATGCTGAAAATCAAAAAAAACATAATTGGAAAAATCAAATATTAATTATTAAAAATAAATTTAAAAAAGAAAAAGTGAATTGGTCATAAAAATAATTCTGGAAGAGCTCAAAAAAGATTTTGAAATCAAATAAGAAAGGTAGGTATAGGAAAATTTGGGAAAAGAAATGAGATACAAGAAAATCATGAAAAATGAGTCAATAGTTTAATAAAGGAAGCTCCCCAAAATACTGCAAATAATAACACATTAAAATACATAACAGGACAAATAGTAAAAGGGGTTCAGAAATCTTGAAAAAGAACTCCATAAAAAGTAGAATTGGCCAAAAGCCTCACTGAAGAAAAGAATTACTTAAAAATTAAAATTGGACAAGTGGGAGCTTAATGAATCTATGAAGGGCAGCTAGGTGGCACAGTGGATAGAGCACTGGCCCTGGAGTCAGGAGTACCTGAGTTCAAATCCGACCTCAGACACATAATAATTACCTAGCTGTGTGGCCTTGGGTAAGCCACTAAACCCCATTGCCTTGCAAAAACTAAAAAAAATAAAAATAAAAATAAAAATAAATGAATCTATGAGACATCAAGAAATGATAAAACAAAATGAAAAGAATGAAAAAAATGAAAATGTGAAAATTTGCAAAAACTGACCTGAAAAATAGATCAAAAGGAGATAATTTAAGAATTACCGGACTTCCTGAAAACCATGATCAAAATAAGAGCTTAGACATCATTCTTTCTAGAAATTATCAAGAAAAATTTCCCTGTTATTTTTGAATCAGAGAGTAAACTAAATATTGAAAAAAAAACCTACAGATGACTTCCTGAAAGATATCCCAAAACAAAAACTCTCAAAAATATTATTGCCAAATTTCAAAACTTCCAAATCAAGGAAAAAATATTGCAAGCAGCCACGAAGAAATAATTCAAATATCATGAAGCCACAGTCAGGATACCACAAGATTTAGTAACTTCTACCTTACAGGATCAAAGAGCTTGGAATAAAATATTCTGAAAAGCAAAGGAGCTAAGATTACAACCTAGAATCACCTACCCAACAAAACTGAGTATAATTCTTCAAGGAGGAAAAAAAGATATTCAAAAAAATCAAGGACTTTCAAGCATTTCTGATGAAAAGACCAGAGTTGAACAGAAATATGACTTTCAAATACAGGATTCAAGAGAGGCATAAAAAGGTAAAAGGAAAGAGAAATCATAAGGGATTCAATAAGGTTAACAGGTTATATAACTACATGGAAAGGTGATACTTGTAACTTCTAAGAATTTTCTCATTATTAGGGAAGTTAGGAGTACACATAGACACAGGGTATAGGTGTATTCAGTATGATGGGATGATAACTAAAAAAATTAAATTAAGAGGTGAAAGTGAGGAATGCACTGGGAGAAGGGGGAAGTGAGGTAGAATGGGGTAAATTATCTCACATAAAAGAGGCACAAGAGCTTTTACAGTGGAGAGGAAGATGGGGAACTGGAAGGAGCATGTTAGAACACTGCTCTCAATGTAACTGGCTCAAAGAGGAAAATAATACACATACTTAGTTGGGAATAGAACCCTTTCTTACCTTACAGGAAAGGAAGAGGGTATAAAAGAAGAGGGGGAGAGAGATTGATAAAAGGGAAGGCAGACTGGGAGAGGTAGAAGTCAGAAGCAAAACTCTTTTAAGTATAGACAGGGTGAAAGGAAAGAGAGGAGGATAAATAGGGAAAATAGAAGGGAAGGAAATACATAGCCAAGGTTCTCTGATAAAGGCCTCATTTCTCAAATATATAGAGAACTAAGTTAAATTCATGAAAATATTTGTCCTTCAATCTTGAAGACCATAACATCAGGGATCTGATACCATGACAAGCACATGAACTGGATTGGGGGGGGGGGGGGTGCTGTGCTCAGTCACCAGCCTCACTTTCTCACCCAGAGCCATCTGGGTCCAGTGGACAGACATGAATCAGGACAACTGAAGATGACCCTGGAAGAGAGGCAATAAGGGTCAAGGGACTTGTCCAAGGTCACACAGCTATATCTGAGGCTGAACTCTATCCTCCTGACTTCAAGGCCAATACTCTATCCATTGTGTTACCTAGCTGCCCTAAGGCAAATTCATAAAAATAGGTGTCACTCTTCAGTTGATAAATGGTTAAAGGATATGAACAGGCAATTTTCAGATAAAGTAATCAAAATTATCTATAGTAATATGAAAAAATGCTCTAAATTACTATTGATTAGAGAAATGTAAATTAAAATAACTCTGAAGTACCATCCTACACCTATCAAATTGACTACCATGACAGAAAAGGAAAATGACAAATGTTGGAAGGAAAGTGGGAAAAGTGAGACACTAATGCACTGTTGGTGGAGTTGTGAACTGAATCAACCATTCTGGAAAGCAATTGAGAACTATTCTCAGAGTCATAAAACCCTTGGACCAAGCAATATAGACCACTACAAGGTTTGTATCACAAAAAGATTAAAAATCAAAAAGTAAAAGTACCTAAAAAAAATTTATTCCTGCTCTTTTTTTGTGGTGGCAAAGAATTAGAAATTGAGGAATGTCTGAACAAGTTGTGGTGTACCATGGTTGTGATGGAACACTATTGTACTATGAGAAATGATGAGCAGAAGATTCTCAGCAAAACTTGGACTCACATGACACAAAGTGAAATTAGCAAAATCAGGAGAATTTGTATACAGAACAGCAATACTGTACAATGATCAAGTGTAAATAATTTAGCTACTCTCAATAACAGAATAATACAAGATGATTGTGAAAAATTTATAATAAAAAATGCTAGCCATCTCCAGAGAAAGAACTGAAGGTTTCTGAATGCAAATCAAAACATATTTTTTAACTTTGTTTCTTGTTTTTGTTTGTGTTTTCTTTAATATGACTTATATGGAAATGTTTTGTAACAACATCTCAATAAGAGGGAAAGGAGGGAGAGAATTTGGAACTCAGAATTTTTAAAAAATGAAGGTTTAAAAACTGTTTTTACATGTAATTGAGGGGAAAAAAAACAAAATATTAATGACTCAAAAGACCAAAACATACCAACATTTCATCTCTGTAAAAGCTCTCAAATGTGTCCCCTTCACTTCATTGCAATTATAACTACCCTTCATTGCCTTTACTACTCACTATTACAACAGCCTCCTCACATGCTATCCTGACTTTGTTCTCTATCCCCTCTAAGATGCTACCAGTGTAAACTTTCAGGCACAGATTTATCATGTCAAACTCCTTCGCTCAAAAGAATCTTTACTAGTTCCCTGCTGCCTGTGATGCAAAGTTCAAACTCTTCCAGCTGGTATTCAAGGTCCTCAACAATCTGGTACCATCTAACTTTTCCAACCTCATCACCTAGTGCTTCACTTTCAGGTACCCTGCTCAGGGATGGATAGGCTGGTTGATAGGCCCATCAGGACCCTTCCAAATCAGATTGTGTGAAAAATGTAAACTAACCAAATGCAAATTCAGGTTGCAGTTCTTTTTATGCAATATCTGCTTTCTAATGTTTGATATACATATTCTCCCTTGCTGTAGAGGGTCATTTCTAGTTGCTAGTTGTTTCCAGAATTTTCTCTTTTCCTCTTCAGATATTAACTTGCTTTTCTCCTGCTACAGGGTAAGAAATAAAATATCCAAACTTGTTAAAAACATATTTCAATATGAGGAAATGAATTCCATGTGGCTGTCCTAGAAATACATTAATATCTGCTTTAGAAGAAAAATACTTTTTTAACATTATCTCGGAGTTCCCATATGCATACCTTTTAAGATTAGTAAGTGGACAACCTGTATACAAGCAAAGTCCAGTAGGACAGAGTAGTGGAAAGACTGGAGTCAAGAGACTAAAACGTAAATTCTAGCTCCAACACTTCCAAGTTCTGTGACCTTGGGCAAGTCATTTAAGCCCTTTAAACTTTCAATTTCCTACCGACCCACAAAGATGTAGCAAGGAAAGAGTTCTGGAACCTCAAAGTACAACAATAAGTGTGATTTTTTTCAAAGCAAAGCAATAACAAAAATAGAGCAAAATACTAATGGCTGAAGGACAGACAACCACAAGTCAGTAACAGAAGGTATTATTACTACTGAATGGCACCTAAGGAAACTATTAGTAAGATTAAATTATTAAGGGGCGGCTAGGTGGTGCAATGGATAGAGCACCGACCCTGGAGTCAGGAGGACCTGAGTTCAAATCCAGCCTCAGACAATAATTACCTAGCTGTGTGGTCTTGGGCAAGCCACTTAACCCCATTGCCTTGCAAAAACTAAAAAAAAAAAAAAAAAAAAAAAAAAATTATTATCCAAAACTAGGCACAGACCCATAACTCATATCCTATACCAAGATAAGGTCAAAATGGATACAGGCTTTAGACATAAAGAGAGATACCATAAACCATTTAGGAAAGCAAGGAATAGTATACCTATCAGATCTATGGAGAGGAGAAGAATTTGAGAACAAATAAGAGACAGGGAATCATTAAATGCAGAATACTTTTTGGATTTTTGATAATTTGATCATTTTCACTACAATAAGTTGAAAAGGTTTTGCACAAATAAAATCAGTTCAACCACGATTAAAAGGAAAGCAGAAGGGGCCGCTAGGTGGTGTAGTGGATAAAGCACCGGCCTTGGAGTCAGGAGCACCTGGGTTCAAATCCCGTCTCAGATACTTAATAATTACCTAACTGTGTGGCCTTGGGCAAGCCACTTAACCCCGTTTGCCTAAAAAAAAAAACCTAAAAAAAGGAAAGCAGAAAGCTGGGAAACAATTTTTTACAGTCACTATTTCTGATAAAGGTCTCATTTCTAAAATATATAGAGAAGTGAGTCAAATGTATAAGAATACAAATCATTCCCCAATTGATAAATGGTCAAAGGATATGAATAGGCAATTTTCAGATGAGTAAATTAAAGCTATCTGTAGTCATATGGGAAATGAGCTAAATCCCTATTCATTAGAGAAATACAAATTAAAATAACTCTGATAGACCACCTCACACCTCTATGACAAATGACACACAAAAAAAAGAAAAATGATCAATTCTGGAGGAGATGTGGGAAAACTGGGACACTAATGCATTGCTGGTGTCATTGTAAACTGATTCAACCATTTTGGAGAAAAATTTGGAACTATGTTCAAAATGTTATAAAATTGTGCATACCCTTTGATCCAGCCATACCACTACTACATCTATATCTCAAAGAGATAATTAAAAAAAGAGAAATGGATCCATATGTACAAAAATAGTTATAGTAGTTTTTTTTTGGTACAGTGACAAAGAATTGGAAATTGAGGGAATGCCTGTCATTTGGGAAATGGCTGAACAAGTTGTGGTATATGAATGTGATGGAAGAATCATGAGCAGGCAGATTTACAGGAAAAACTTGAACTGATGCTGAGTAAAGAGAACAGAACAAGGAGAACATTGAACACATTAACAGTAACATTCTGTAGTGATCAACTATGGTAGATTTAGTTCTTCTCAGTAATAGAGTGATCAAAGATAATTCTAAAGGACTTGTAATGGAAAATTCCATCCACATCCCGAGAAAGAACTATAGAGTCTCATTGAAGATCAAAGCATACTGTTTTCACTTTTTTAAATTTTCCTTCTTGTGGTTTGTCTCTTTTGTTCTGATTCTTCTTTCACAACATGACTAATATGGAAAAAAAGATTAAATTGTTATCCATCATAGAAAATGTTTTCTTTTTCTCCCTCTTTTTTCTCATCAAGTTAGCAAGCTTTTAAAGTGCCTAAAACAGGAGAAAAATACTCTCATTTTGATGGCTTAACAATACAGAAATTCCCTAACTAGCCAGTGGTCTAATACTGGAAAGCACTCAACCATTACAGAAGGAGAAATGGAATCTAACTATACAAGGACACAGTAAAGCAGATGAGCCAATCTACTAATGAAACAAATACTTTTCCTTGAAAAGGGGGATTTTCTTAGGATCATGTAAACAGCCAGCTGGACCCTGAAGTTTTGCCTTAAAGGATTTTCTCATAATTGTAAAGTATTTAGTCAATCCCCCTTGAATAGGGAATGTTTTTGGGGCAGAGCCAAGATGGTGGCATGAAGGCAGGAATTCCTGGAAATTCATTCCCCCCAAAACTCCAAAAGCTGTGAAATTATGTCTCTAGTCAAAATTTAGAGGGATGGAACCCACAGAAAGACTGAGTGATACAATTTCCCGGTATAAGACAACTTAGAAGTTCCATGGGAAAGGTCTACTACACTGGGACTGGGGGTTGGGAAAAAAAGCCACAGCCACAGCACAGTGTAGCCCAGGGTCAGCTTGAAGGGGTGGTGAGAGAACTCTGCCACTCCAGAGTAAGTGTGGAGCGAGTGCCAGCCTAAAAGCAACCCTGCAGTAAGAACCTGCAGTGGGATATGGGGAAGCCAGCCTGTACCTCCAGAGCACAGGCTATAGACAGTAAGGGGGTTGAGTGAGACTGCAGAAATTTCTCTGCTCTCCCTGGGGCAAGACTCTGCTGTTTGCTCACACTCAGATCCCAGGTCACAGTCTGGGCCCCCATACTACCATAGCTGAGCAGGGACTCTCCTCACAGTTCCAGAAAAGAGGGGAGGGCCTGGGGTTAATCCACATACCAGAGCACAGACAAGAGAGCAGTCAGGGCCTTTCATAAGACCTTGGAGGGATTAAAGTCCCAGTGGGGTGTCCCCCCCCAAAAAACCCAAAGCCTTGGAAGTGCTGTAAATTAGTCTTAGGCTGAGGAAATGAGCAAACAAAAGAAAAAGAAGAATCTGACCATAGAAAATTATTTTGGTTCCATGGAAGATTCAGAAGATGACAAACTTGAAGCTTCTGTATCCAAAACTTACAAGAGAAAAAGAAAATGGGCTCGGGTTATGGATGAGCTCAAAAAAGACTTTGAAAAACAATTAAGGGAGGCGGCTAGGTGGTACAGTGGATAAAGCATTGGCCCTGGAGTCAGGAGTACCTGGGTTCAAATCTGGTCTCAGACACTTAATAATGACCTAGCTGTGTGGCCTTGGGCAAGCCACTTAACCCTGTTTGCCTTGCAAAAAAACCTAAAAAAAAAACCAATTAAGGGAGGTGAAGGAAAAATTGGGAGGAGAAATGAGACCCATGCAGATATATCATGAAAATCAAATCAGCAGCTTGGTGAAAGAAATACAAAAAAATACTAAAGAAAATATGTTAAAAACCAGTTTTGGGGGCAGCTAGGTAGCACAGTGGATAGAGCACCAGCCCTGGAGTCAGGAGTACCTGAGTTCAAATCCGACCTCAGACACTTAATCATTACCTAGCTGTGTGGCCTTGGGCAAGTCACTTAACCCCATTGCCTTGCAAAAAACTAAAAAAAAAAAAAACAGTTTAGGCCAAATGGAAAAAGCAACACAAAAGGCAAATAAGAATAATGCCTTAAAAAGCAGAATTGGCCAGCTGGAAAAGGAGATAAAAAAGCTCTCTGAAGAAAATAACTCCTTCAAATGAAAAATGGAACTAAAGGAAGCTGATGACTTTGTGAGAAATGAGGAAGAAATAAAACTATTCCAAAAAATGTCAAAAAATTAGGAGAAAATATGAAATATCTCATTGGAAAAACAACCAACCTTGAAAACAGATACAGGAGAGAGAATTTAAAAATTATTGGGCTATCAAGTCATGACCAGGAAAAGAGCCTAGACTTCATTTTTTAAGAAATAATACAGGGGTGCTAGGTGATACAGTGGATAGAGCACTGGCCCTGGAGTCAGGAGTACCTGAGTTCAAATCCGGTCTCAGACACTTAATAATTACCTAGCTGTGTGGCCTTGGGCAAGCCACTTAATCTCATTGCCTTGCAAAAACCTAAAAAAAAACAAAAAGCAAGAAAAAAGAAATAATACAGAAAAATTGCCCTGAGACCCTAGAATCAGAGGGTAAAACAGAAATTGAGGGAATTCACCAATTACCTCCTGAAAGAGATCCCCAAAGAAAATCTTCCAGGAATATTATAATAAAATTCCAAAACTCCCAAGTCAAAGAGAAAATACTAAAAGCTGACAGAAAAACAATTCAAGTACCATGGCTCTATAATCAGGATTACACAGGATCTGGCAGCATCTACAGTAAGGGCTCTGTAAGGCTTGGGATATGATATTCAGGAAGGCAAAAGATCTTGGTTTACAACTGAGAATCAACTACCCAGCAAAAGTAAATATCTTCTTTTGGGGGAAAGATGGACTTTCAGTGAAAATGTTTCAGACCTTCCAATTGAAACAACCAGAGCTGAACAGAAAGTTTGATCTCCAAGTACAGGACTCTGGTCAACCGTAGAGGGGGTGAATGAGGAACTTAATGATATTGAAATGTTTGTATTCCTGCATGGGAAAAAGATACTGATAACTCATATGAACTTTCTCATTTATAAGAGCTATTAGAAGGAGCACATATAGATAAGGTACAGGAAGGAGCTGAATATGAATATAGTAAAAAGAGTCAATGGGTGATAAAGTACTGGGAGGAAGAGAAAGGAGAGGAAGAAGGGGCTAAGCTATTTCACATAAGAGTCAAGTAAAAGCTTTTTCAATGGAGTCTAACGGGGGCAGGCAAGGGGGAATGAGTGAGCCTTCATTCACATCAGAAATGGCTCAGAGAGGTAATAGCATACACCTTAATAGGGTATAGAGATCTATCTTACCCTAGAGAAAAATGAAAATAAAGGAATGGGATAAGGGGAAATGGGGGGAGGGAAGGGGGAGATAAGGTGATAGAAAAGATAGAAGATTGTGGGAGGGGGTACTCAGATACAATACATTTTTGAACAGGACAGGATGAAAGGGGAGAGAGAGAATAGAATAAAAGAGAGTGGGGAGGAATAGAGTAAAGGGAAATACAGCTAGAAGCAAATTCTTTGGTGAACTTGTAATAAAGAAGGCACCTCATCCCAGAGACAATGCCATTGGAATTTGAACACAGACTGTAGTATGTTTTTTTGGTTTCCCACTATTCTTGAGATTTCTCATCTTCTTGGTTGAGGGGTTGTATATTTACTCTCATAACAAGATGATTGTAATAATATAAAATAAACAAATCCCCCAAAAAGGAAAAAAAGTAATATTTTCTTTTTCTGATAATTTCTCCCTTAAATGGTCCCGCTTTCTTTACCCCTATGTTTTCCTTATCTAACCCAAGTTTAAGCAAATTCTAAAAACTCAATCTGCACCCTAGAAAATTAAAGCTGTTGAGGAGAGCATTGTTCCTGGGGATGCAATACCAGTGTGTCTCACTGCCATCAGACTCCCAAGAGGGAGGAGGCCCCATTTCTCTCCCTCCAGCAAAAGTCCCCTCACAATATGGCAGGCATTTGCTTCCTTCTTACTATTTCACTTTTCTTCTTGCTTAGTTCTATTAACAGCATTCATGGTCTTTTGCTTAGCCCTGCTGGCAGCTCTTGGAACTCAGGTTGCTGCCTTTACACATTTAAAATACAGGCTGTAAATAGTGTAATGATGATCAACTGTGAAAGACTTAGCTGTTCTAATAAAGACAAGGATCCAAGAAAATTCCAAAGGACTCACAAAGAAGAAGGCTACCTACAGCTGGAGAGAGAACTGACAAACTCCTGAGTGCAGACTGAAATATACTTGTTTCATTTACTTAAATTTTCATGTTGTTTTTTTACAGTGTGACTTATATGGAAATGTTTTGTATAACTTCAAATGAATAACTGATATCATATTGCCTGTTTTCTCAATGAGTGGAGGAGGAACTATAGGAGAGAGAACTGAGAACTCAAAATTTTTTAAATGAATTTTAAAATAAAGAATAATCATAAAAAATTAAAATAAAATACAGATTATAAAAACATTAACAATTCCTAAGACAAGGCACAAAATAGTAAGAAAATAATTTTTAAAACAAAGAGAAAAGTAATTCTAAAACAAAGAGTTGAGAAGGCTTAAATTCAGTGACTATTTTACATCATTATTATATAATTTAAGGTTTTTATCTCAAAATGAGGAACTTCCTGAGGGGAAGAGGAGTTAAGTTTACAGTCATTTAAAAGTTCAACATCACAATAAATGTTTCAATAAACTGAAGCTATAACTCTTAATAGGTATGCACCAACCTTTACTTCCTTACACTTACTAAGTCTTTCCAACCAAATTATAAAATAAATCCTATCACTAAGTGTACATTATCCCTAAGCAACTATCTCTGACTCAATTCAACATTTAAAAAGTGACTACAATGAAAAACAAAACTGAAAAATAGCACAGAAATGAATTCTTCAGTATTCACTAGAAGGATAAAAACTAAAGCTGAAGTTAAAATAATTTGTCCACATAATGAGAAGACAGTATCATTGTAAAAGACTGATACTGAGAAAGACTGAAAGCAAAAAAAAAAAAAATGGGGACAATAGAAGACGAGATGAATAGACAGTCATGAGGCAGCAAACATAAGCTTGGACAGACTTTGGAAGAGGCTGGAGGACAGGTCTGGCATGCTTTGGCCCATAGTCATGAAGAGTCAGACACAAGTAAATGAACAACTTTCCCTTTATGCTTTAAAAGAAAAAAGTGCTTGTCTCATTATGACATATATGACCTGCATTTGTATAACTTGCATTTAAAATGTGCTGAAATAGATTTTTAATCTACTATTTCATTACCAACCAAAAATACTGGTAATGATTCCCTTATAACAGTAAGTAACAACATGAAAAGCAGCCACATTTGTTCCTGCAGACAGAATCTAATGGGGAAAATTTCAATACACCTGACCAACAAGCAATATTCTTGTTTTACCAATAGGAAAGAAACCAGAGGTTCTTTCAGGGTTATGTAAATGCATAGGTACCAAGCAAACTGAATGTGAAACTCTTAACTCCAAATTTTTTTTATATGTTATAACCTATAATTAGTTACACATTCTTTTTTAGGAAGTCCTTTTTAAAACCAAAGGGACCATTCAAAATAAGTTTCTTCCTAATACCACAGAGAAATATAGTATAGATACAAATTTCATTTCTGGTACATGCAAAAAATGACAACATAACAAGATTATCGCATTGTGGTATATGGTTTCCTTAAGAGAAAATTTAAGCAGATGATTTCCAATCATATCAAGGTAGACAACAGCACAGTCTAGTGGTCAAAGAATAGTAGTAAAGATCATTGCTCAGAATTGTTTTGGTGATCAAGAAAAGATATTTAGTTAATTTCGAAACCTTGTGATATACCTATAAGGGAATATTATATAAACTTCTGCCTAAAGACAAAAAAATTATGAACAAATACTAGTAAGATGGGGGTGGGGGAACTGCTGTTACCCAAAAGCTCCAGTCAGTGCTCCAATTGTACAGATTAGGACCCTGTTTTTTAACTGGAGCTATACTATTTTCTTCTACAGCTGGACTGAGTTTTTCTTCTACATCTTCTACATCTTCCAGAAACTCAGTATCTTCTTCTTGTATTGCCTGTGAATAAAAATCAGAAAATAAGTCTACTTAATGGGATATACCAAAAGTAAAGTGAAAGACAAATGTTTCATTCATGTTCAAAAATTATAAAACAACTTCAAAAAACAAACTGTTTTTAGAAGAACACCATCACACTGTTAATGTATGAAATTTTTTGCTTGACTACATATATATTACAAGGACTTGTTTTTCTTTTTGTCTTTTCAGTTGGCTGTGGATGGGAGATGAAGAGACAAGACAGATTTTGATTAATTTAAAAAGAATACCATCTTTATTCTTAAGAATTAAAAGCAATATATAATATAGGACTTAAAACAATCATAATCAAAAAACAGTCAAGGTACAGTCTAAACCAAATAAAAATAGAAAGTTGTTTATTTAAGAATGACTTCTTGGGGCAGCTAGGAGGTCCAGCGGATAGTGCACCAACCCTGGAGTCAGGAGAACCTGAGTTCAAATACGACCTCAGATACTTAATTACCTAGCTGTGTGACCTTGGGCAAATCACTTAACCCCAGTAACTCGTAAAACAAAACAAACGAAAAAGAAAGAATGACTTCTCTTTTTCTTCAATATTGAGAGCCCATGTGCTGCTAACATTCCCTAACTCTAGAAACTCTAACCAATTTACAGGTCACAAAACAAGGGTTTTGGTAATGCCACCACTCCTACTTACTCTACTACCTTGACAGGATGTGAAACAATTGCTGTGTCCTCTGAGAAGGATAAACTAAATTTAGAGAGACAGTAACATATGCTACATTAGAGAATCTATTATAAAAATTATTTATTTTATATAATATATAAAGTTATAAATTTTATATTATATAATTCATTATATATTACATGTTTACATATTACATTGTATGTTACATTAAAATATAAAATATTATTATTAAAATAGGAATACTTAAACTTTTGTGATGGACTTATCATAAAGAATGTGATCCACCTGCGACAGAGCTGGTGGTGTTGGAACACAGACTGGAGCACATTTTTTATTATCATTAGTTTTTTGAAGGGGGGTTGCAGGGCAAATGGGGCTAGGTGGCCTGCCTGGGGCCCCACAGCTGAGTGATTGTTGGGTGTCTGAGGCCAGATTTGGACCTGGGTGCTCCTGGCTCAAGGGCCAGTGCTCTGTCTGCCACCCAGCCACCCTACTATTATTATTACTATTTTATTTTATTTTGGGCCTTTTTTTGTTTATTTTTGAAGGGCAATGAGGTTGGGGTGGCTTGCATGGGTTCACACAGCTGGGTGATTGTTGGGTGTCTGGGGCCAGATTTGGGCTTGGGTGCTCCTGGCTCCAGGGCCGGTGCTCCATCCACTGCACCACCCAATACCTATAATTATTATTTTTTTAATTTTAATTTTTTTCTCTCCCCTTTACTTTATCCCTCATGCAGATCTATATTTTTTGGGGGGAGGGGGTATTATGTTTACTCTTAAGAATATTTTAGTAATGTATAAAAAACATTTGTACAAAATAAGAATAAATTTTTAAAAATAAATAAATAAAATAGGAATACTTAAACTTCTATTATACATTTTATTTAAGCATCATAAAATTCTAGAGCCTACCCAATTTGAGAAGATACTTCATAGAAATAAATTTGTCAGATTAAACTAAAACTTGAAGGTATCTACCTCCAAGCACCAAAATCTGTTTCAAATATTTTTATGAAACTCCTAAAAATGTATAACTACTTCCTAGCCTTTTAAAAGAGAAGATGCCAGGGCAGCTGGATGGCACAGTAAATATAGCACTAGCCCTGGAGTCCATAGGACCCCAGTTAAACCTGGTCTTAGATACCTGACACTATCTGTGACCCTGGGCAGGTCACTTAACCTCAATTGTCTGAGAGAGAAAGCATGCATAATGTACATTTTCTTAAACATCAATATTCATCATTATGAGCATTAATACATACTATTTGTACAAGATTTTACACATATACATACACATTTCCTCACAATTTTGCAAAGATGTTGTTCATTCATATTCGACTTTTCATGACCCCATGAATTACAGCATCCCTGGCCCTTCCCAAGCTCATATTGCTACTTCCATGACACTATCTATCCATCTCATTCTCTACCATCCCCTTTTTCTTAGATCTTCAATCTCTCCCAGCATCAGTCTTTTCCAATGAGTCTTGTCTTCTCATGAGGTGATCAAAGTATTTAAGCTTCAGTTTCAGTATTTGTCTTTCCAATGGATAGTCAGAGAGGAAGTTTCATTTTTACAAATTTGACAAAGGAATATTTCAATATAAAAAAGAATAGTAAGGATTTGCATGAACTGATGCTGAGGGAGATTAGCAGAAACAGAAGAACATTGTACACCCTAACAGCAACATGGGGATGAGGATTAACCTTGATGCTCATACTAACAGGGCAACAATCAGGCACAATTTTGGGATACCTGCGATGGAGAAGGCCTTCTGTATCCTGTGAAAGAATTGTGGAGTTTGAACAAAGACCAAAGACTATTATTACCTTTAATTTAAAGAAAAAAGTTATCTTATCATGTAATTCTGCTATATCTCATACTATATGTTTCTTCCTTAAGGATATAATTTCTTTTCTCATCACATTCTACTTAGATCAATGCATTTTATGGGAATGATGTAAAGATAAACCAACTGTCTTCTGTGGGGGTGGGGGGAGGGAAACTCAAATAAAATCTTTCTAAAATGTAAAAAAAAAAAAGAATAGTAAACAAGGTGTAAATGAATCCATTTAGCCTCCATTACTTATAGCTTGGGGGCTTTTTAGAGTTCTTTACAAATTAAACACTTTAGGTCCAAAACGGGCCTGCTTGTCTGTGTTTCACTCTGAACTTTCTATTTTCTTCTTTGCATTTTTTAATTTTCAGTCATGTTTTTCTTTTCTTCTCTCTTAAGCACCACTACTTTCCCTCCTCCTTCACCATTAAAAAACAAACAAATCCACAAACCTCCCCTTATTTTGAATACACATACAGTCAACAAAAAAAACTGTGCTGTACTGGTCAAATTGGAAAATTTATCTTTAATCTACTGCCTCACTGTCAAAGAAGGATCATGTTTTACTACGATATGGTGGTTGTAGTCAGATTATACTGCTCTGAATTCTTAAGTCTTTCAAAGTTATTTTTCTTTAAAATACCATAGTCATTTATATAAATTGCTCTACTGGTTTTGTCCATTTCATTCTAAATCAGTTCATATAACTCTTCATACTTACAGAAAGCATTTCATCAATATTAGATTCACATACTATAATTTGTTCAGTAATCTCCCAAATGATTAACAGCCACTCTGTTTCAATTTCTTTGTTACAATTAAATATGCTATTGTGGATATTTTTGTACATTTAGCTTCTTTCTCTTTCTTTGATCTCTTAGGAGTAAATCCCTATCGCTATGGTAAAGCATATAATAATAATAATAATAATTAATAATAAGAGTAGCATTTCTGTGTGCCAGTTATTCACAGTTTAGTAAAGTTTGAGATATAGCTCCAAACTGCTTTACAAAATAACATATCATATTAATGGACTTGATCCACAATCCCTCCAATAAATAGTTTCTTCTTTGTGATCTCAGTCTGGTGAGTATGAAGAGGAAGGCTGAGTTATTTTAATCTGATTTGTAGCATTTTTTCACATGGTTTTTGATAGCTATCTCTTTTCTTTTGAGAAGTGCTTGTTAATATCATTTGATCATTTATCCAAAGAGGAATGAATGGTTCTTGTTCTTATAAAAACATAGGGAATAGAGACTAGACCTGTGATTTCATTAGTATATAATGAACTTCAAGGTAAATAAATTATCAATGAAATGAGTCATTTTCTCTTCAACTTATAAAGATAGTTGACCAAAGAACCAAGATGTTAAAGAATTCACTCAGGATAACACAGTCAGTGACTCTTAAACAATGGTCTTCTGGTTTCAAAGTTACCTCTCTATATTTTCCAATCAACCTTTATCATGAGTAATTTGCTGCAAGAATTTTTCTATTTGTTTGCTCACTATTTTTAATTATACTGATTTTTTAAATACAAAAATACTTCAATTTTATGAAATCAAAATTGTTCATATTATTTTCTGTCATACTTTTGCTATCATTTGGTCAAGAACATTTCCCTGATCCATAAAGGATAATACAGAAAGGGATCGCTACTCTGACATATTTATGACATGATCCTTTAGATCCTATCATATATGCTAGGATACTCTTAAATAAACCATATCATTTGCAAAAGTTGATCATTTTATTTCCTTTTTGCTTCATCTCCCCAATTTCTTTTTCTTATCCTGTTATATAGCTAGCATTTATAGAACTATAACAAATATTGGTAAGTATGATCCTCCTCCTGGCTTTGATCTATTTCTCCATTATAAACCAAGCTGATTCTTGGTTTTGGATAGGACATAACTTACTATATTAAGGAATGGTTCATTATTCCTTTGTTTGGGGAACAAGTTTGTTGATTTTGAGACTAGGCTTCCCTATTTCAGATGAGGCCAGAAGTGCAGCAGCCACGTACTGACCTAATCTTGCCATTGATCAGCGCAAAAGTTTTGATGAGCAGTTTTTCCAACCTGGGCTGGTTCTCTACTTAGTCCCTTCCAGAGAAAGGGGTGTCATCATATTGGTGCAAATTTAGGGTGGGCCCTTGATAAGCATTATTTCTACTGCAGTTAAGATATCTAAAACTTAAGCAAGTCACCAGTTTCAACTTCCCTTTAGAAAGAATTACAGGTGTATGTCAACATATTCAATTCTTCTTATACTTTTTAATGTTTTTTCAAAAGAAACAAGCATTATATTTCATGAAAAGCTTTTACTGCATCTACTGATACAATTATAAAATCACTTTTAAAAAAAATTTTTTTAAGGCAATGGGGTTAAGTGACATGCCCAAGGTCACATAGCTAGGCAATTATTAAGTGTCTGGGGCTGGATTTGAACTTACATCCTCCTGACTCCAGGGCTGGTGCTCTATCCACTGTGCTACCTAGCTGCCTCAAATCAGTTGTTTTTTGTTACTAATGTGGTCTCTATCACGTCTACTGGGTTTTTTTTGTTTGTTTGTTTGTTTTTTTAGGTTTTTGTAAGGCAATGGGATTAAGTGGCTTGCCCAAGGCCACACAGCTAGGCAATTATTAAGTGTCTGAGACCGGATTTGAACCCAGGAACTCCTGACTCCAGGGCCGGTGCTTTATCCACTGCGCCACCTAGCTGCCCCCAAAAGTCTGCACGTTTACTGTTTTTAACTAAAACTGAACCAACCCTGAATTCCTAGAATAAATTCATTCTGGTCATCATTTATAATATTATTAATATGTGGCTGTTATCATTTTCCTGTTTTGAATACAATAATTTTATAACACTATTCATTAGAGATACTATTCAATTTTTTTTTCCTCTACTTTGTCTCTCTAGTTAGATTCTAAGACTATTATGCAGGGAAATTTTTTTTTTTTGCAAGGCAATGGGGTTAAGTGGCTTGCCCAAGGCCACACAGCTAGGTAATTATTAAGTGTCTGAGGCCAGATTTGAACTCAGGTACTCCTAACTCCAGGGCCAGTGCTCTATGCACTGGGCCACCTAGCCAACCCCCTACACAGAAAAATTTGATAGGATCCTTTCTTTTCCTATATTATGCAAATAACTTATGTAATATTAAAATCAATTGTTCATTGAACATTTTATGGGATTAATTTTATAAATATACCTAAGATTTAAGATTTTTTCTTTATATCTCATTCAATTTCTTTTGCTAAGATTGGGCTGTGTAAATTCTCTATTTCCTAGAATAATAGACCAGTAGATTGGGATAGGTACAAAAGATACAGTAGTAAATGACTATAGAAATTCATTGTTTGACAAACCCATAGAATTAGCTTCTAGGAGAACTCACTATTCCAAAACTACTGGGAAAACTGGAAAAAAGTATGGCAGAAGCTAGGCATAGACCTATTATCTCATACCCTATACCAAGATAAGGTTGAAATGGGGACAGGATTAGGCATGAAGGACAGTAACATGGACAAATTAAGAGGTCAAGAAATATTCCATCTGGGGGCAGCAGTGGATAGAGTACCGGCCTTTGAGTCAGGAGTACCTGAGTTCAAATCTGGCCTCAGACACTTAATAATTACCTAGCTGTGTGGCCTTGGGCAAGTCACTTAATTCCATTGCCTTGCAAAAAAAAAAACCTTAAAAAGATAAAGAAAGAAATATTCCATCTGTCTGATCTATGGAAATTAGAGAAATTTATGACTAAACAAGAAATAGAGTACATTATAAAATGCAAAATGGATATTTTGGCTGTATTAAATTAAAAAGTTTTGTATTATAGATTAGAAGGATTAGAAGGAAAACAGAAAAGTTAGAAAACAATTTTCACAGTTAGGGGTTCTGATAAAGGTCTCATTTCTAAAATATATAGAGAAATGAATCAAATTTATGAGGTTATAAGGTGATTCTCTAATGAAAAATGGTCAAAAGATATGAACACACAGTTTTCAAACAAAGAAATTAAAGCTGTATATCATAATATGAAAAAATGTTTCGAATACTTACTGATTAGAAAAATGCAAATTAAAAGAAATACCACACCTATTAGATTGGCTAAGATGACTAAAAGGGAAAATGATCAAAGTTGGAGAGGTTGAGGGAAGATTAGGACATAAATGCATTGTTGGTGTGGTTGTGAACTGATCCAACCATTCTGGAGAGCAATATGGAACTACACTCAAAAAGCAATAATTCTGATCATACTCCTTGACCCAGCAACATCAATACTAGACCTATGTTTAGATGAAAATTTTTAAAATGGGAAAAGTCCTACATGCTCCAAAAAATTTCTTAACAGCTCTTTGGAAATTGAAGGATGCCCATCAATTGGGGAATGGCTAGAACAAGCTGAGGTATATGAATGTTATAAAGTACTACTGCTCAATGAATGGTCAGACTTTAGAGAAGTATGGAAAGAATTACACAAACTGATTCTGAATGAAGGGAACAGAACCAAGAGACCATTGTTCATATTAACAACAACATTGTGAGTTAACCAACTATGGCAGATGCAGCTTCTCTTAGCAGTTCAGAGATCTAGAACAACCCTGGAAGACCTTTTAAGGACATCATCCTCATCCAGAGGAAAACAAAAAACAAACAAAAAATCCCAATAGAGTCTGAATGGATACTATGTTCACTTTTTTTTTTTTTTTTTTTTTTTTTTTTAGTTTTTGCAAGGCAATGGGGTTAAGTGGCTTGCCCAAGGCCATACAGCTAGGTAATTATTAAGTGTCTGAGGACAGATTTGAACTCAGGTACTCCTGACTCCAAGGCCGGTGCTCTATCCACTACACCACCTAGCCACCCTATGTTCACTTTTCTTAAAGTTTCTCTTATGTTTTTCCCATTTCATCCCATGATTTTCTTTCTTTTCCCTTAGTCCTAATTCCTCCTACATAAAATGACTAATATGTAAATATGTTAAAAATACAAACATATATGTACAACTTTTACTGAACTGTTCATCACTGAAGGGAGTGTTTGAAAAATGTGTAATTTATAAAGATGCAAGTGGATGAATGTGGAAAAACTTTCATAATATGTGATTGGAAAATAAAATAAATAAATATATTCTTTATTTTTAATTCTGTTAATCTGAATAGTTTACATCTTTTAAAATAATCATTCATTTCACCTTTTTTTTTCTTTTAGGTTTTTGCAAGGGAATGGAATTAAGTGGCTTGCCCAAGGCCACATCCTTAGGTGTTTGAGGTGGAATTGGAACTCAGGTACACCTGACTCCAGGCAGGTACTCTATCCACTGCACCACCAAGCCACCCCTCATTTTACTTTTTATCAGTTTTGCTGGCATATAATAGCCAAAGTAGTTTCTCATAATTACCTTTATTTTCTTTTCATAGTTATGAATTCTCCTTATAAAGTTTTGGTTGACCTCCTTTTATTATATTATGTTGTAATTTGGAATATTTTCTTTGTTTTTAAAAAAGAAATCGAGTTCCATCAATTTAATGTTTTCTGTTTCAATGTCATTTACCTCTTCCTTGATTTTCTGAAATTTGTATTTTTGGGGGGAAGTTGTGATCTGCCACTTTTCTATATTTTAAAGTTGCATGACCAATTCATTGATCAGTTCTTTTTTCTTTTTTGTTAAAGTATTGGGATAGAACCTTTTCTCTAGTCACTGTTTTGACTGTACTCCAAAAGTTTTGGTATATAGTATTATATAATTATTTTTTATTATTATGTAATTATATATTTGATAAAATCTCTTTTATTTCTATGATTTACTCTTTAAGTCACAGATAGTTTAGGATTAAATTAATCTTCATTCAAGTTTGAATATTTTCTTCAAATGCCCATTGTGTATTATAATTATTTCATTTTTATCAGTAAAATGCTTAATATTTCTGCTTTTTGGCATTTGCTTATGAGATTTTACATTCTGACAGAAATATATATTACTTTTTATTCCTATTCAGAGATCACCCATAGTTACCTTTTCTAAAAAAATTCTTTTCCAGGCTTTAATTTTTACTTGTTTATCTATTAATTATATCTAGGTCTGAAAAGGGAATATTGAAATCTTCCACTATTATATTTTTTGCTTTTATTTCTCTCTGCAATGAAATATAATTATTAGTAATTATTTTACATTTAGTAAATTAAGCAGCTTAGATTTTAAAAGTATCTAAATAATTTTAGGTATTTAAATACCATTTTATGTTTTATATAAAATATTTATATAAAATTTATATAAAATTTATAAAATTTTTATAAAATTTATATAAATATTTATATAAAATATAAAATATTAACAATAATTAATTTTCTACAGTACTTTAAAAGCATGTATTATTTCTTAAAAGCATGCTTGTCAGGGGTGGCTAAGTGGCACAGTGGGTAGAGCACCAGCCCTGGAGTCAGGAGTGCCTGAGTTCAAGTATGGCCTCAGACATTTAATAATTGCCTAGCTGTGTGGCCTTGGGCAAGCCACTTAACCCCATTTGCCTTGGAAAAAACCTTAAAAAAAAAAAGCATGCTTATCTCTTTCAAATGAGGGGGGCGCAAGGTAGCACAGTGGATAGAGCACTGGCCCTGGAGTCAAGAGGACCTGAGTACAAATCCAACCACAGATACTTAATTGCCTAGCTGTGTGACCTTGGGCAAGTCACTTAAACCCATTGCCTTAAATAAAAAAAATTTAAAAAGAAAGAAAAAAGAAAAGCTATCTCTTTTAAACACATCTATTTTTACTTTTCCCTTATCTGAAGTCATGATATTACTCCTAATCCTCTGAACTGACCTTTTGTGCCTCAATACAACTCTGTCAATTTTTGTTTCAACTCTACTACTTTATCTAAAAAACATGTTGCTGAATACTATTTTCTGATTTATTTCACTAGCCTGTCAAAGAGGGTCAAAACAGCAGAAGTCAAGGATGAAGACTAAGAAAATACCATCAGATTAACAATTAACAGATCATTGATAACATTATAGAGAGCAGTTTCATCTGAGTAATGAGATCACAGACCAGGATGAAAATGGTTCAAGGGTAAAAGAAGGGGGGGCATGTTGCCAAGATGGCGACAGGAGAGGACCATCTCTTAGGTATTCTTGAAAAAAAGTTATAAAGTTTTGGACTCTAACTACATTTTCGAGAGACAGAACCCACAGAGTGATCCAGTGAGGTAGTTCTCCAACCCAAAGTAACCTGGAAAAGAGTAGAAAGGCTTGGCTCCACGGAGTTGAAGGGGTGGCCTACCAGAGGAGTGCCCGAAAGAGGGAAGGAACTTCAGCCCCCCAGAGACAGCCCCAGGGGGCTGGGAGCCGTGGCTCACAGCAGCGAGGGCTGTTTCCTGACTGACACCCTGGGGAGCACCAGGCACAACTTGGGGGATCAGTGGGGGACCTCCGCCAGAGTGAACACATGAAGACCAGCCCTCAGAGCACACAGCGAGCAGCGTGGCTGGAGCAGCTGAGATCTAGGAATCAGAAGCAGAAGCTGGTAAGCAGGAGCCCCCAGGGCATGAGTGCTGAGCCTAGGGAGGGGAGTGGACAGAGACTGCCCAGCTCTGTCCTCTGTCCCTGGAAAAGGACTCTGGGGTTCTGACAACATTAAGATCCTGATTGCAGTCTAGGCCCCCCCCATAGAACAGCAGGGCCCCCCACCTCAGCCCTGCGGCAGAGGGGTGCGTTTGTGGTCATTCACAGACCAGGAGGGAGGACAGAGCCTCACACATGGAGAAACTTGTGGGAGGTGTCCCAATAATACTCAAAAGCTCAAGAAGCACCCCAAAACCAGGCACAGGCTGTAGAGATGAGTAAGCAGAGAAGAAAGAGGAACACCATTGAGAAATACTTTGCCTGTGATCCCAAGAAGGATCAAAACACTCAATATGAAGATAAGAAGGTACAAGGCTCCTGCATCTAAAGACTCCAAGAAAACCAGAAACTGGGCTCAGGCCATGACAGAGATCAAAAAAGACTTTGAAAATCAAGTGAGGGAGATAGAGGAAAAATTGGGGAAAGAAATGAGAGAGATGAAGGAAAAACATGAAAATGAAGTCAGCAGTTTAGTCAAGGAGATGCCAAAAAAATGCTGAAGAAAATAACATGTTAAAAACCAGCATAGGTCAAATGGATAAAACAGTTCAAAAAGTTATTGAGAAGAATGCTTTAAAAAGAAGAATGGAGGGGTGACTAGGTGGCATAGTAGATAAAGCATCGGCCTTGGAGTCAGGAGTACCTGAGTTCAAATCCAGTCTCAGATACTTAATAATTACCTAGCTGTGTGGCTTTAGGCAAGCCACTTAACACCATTTGCCTTGCAAAAACCTAAAAAAAAAAAAAAAAAGAATTGAACAGATGGAAAAGGAGATAAGAAAGCTCTCTGAGGAAAACAAATCCTTCGGACAAAGAATAGAACTCAGGGAGATTGCTGATTTTACAGGAAATCAGAACTCAATACTTCCAAACCAAAAGAATGAAAAATGAGAAGAAAATGTGAAACATCTCATTGAAAAAACAACTGATATGGAAAACATATTTAGGAAAGATAATTTAAAAATTATTGGAATACCTGAAAGTCATGACCAGGAAAAGAGCTTTGACATCATTTTCAAAGAATTACTACAAGAAAATTGCCCTGATATCCTAGAAGTAGAGGGCAAAATAGAAATGGAGAGAATCCACCGATCTCCCTGAGAAAGAGATCCAAAAAACAAAAAACAACCCCCCAGGAATATTATAGCCAAGTTCCAGAATGCCCAAGTCAAAGAGAAAATATTATAAGCAGCCAGAAGGACACAACTCAAATACTGTGGAGCTGCAATCAGGATCTCACAGGACTTAGCAGCAACTACATTAAAAGCTCATAGGGGTTGGAATATAATATTCTGGAAGGCAAAAGAGCTTAGAATGCAACCAAGAATCAACTACCCAGCAAAACTGAACATCCTCTTCCAGGGAAAAAGATGGACTTTCACTGAACCAGGGGAATTTCAAATGTTCCTGTTGGAATGGCCAGAACTGAACAGAAGGTTTGATCTTCAGATACAGGACTCAGGTGAAACATGGAGATTGGAGGAGAAGGGGAAAAAATGAGGTCCCTAGCTCCCATACCACCCTTTAGGCCCAGCATCCACCCGGCCCTATGGTCCCAGACAGGCCATCCACTCCCAGCCCCTTGAAAGAAGTAAAAAAGAAAATGTGTTATATCTGACCACTCTCCCCCCATGGTCCATCCTCTCCTCCATCACTCACATCCCCCCTTCCCCCATCCCCCCTCCTCTCTCCTTCTTACTCCAGATGCCTATAACCCATTGAGTATATATATGCTGTTTCCTCCCCTAGCCACCTCTGATGAGAGCGAAGTTTCCCTCATTCCCCCTTGCCTTCCCCCCTTCCATATCAATGCAATAATAGCTCACTGTAATAAATAAAAATCTTATTATATGAAATATCTTGGCCTATTCCTCTTCTACTTTTTCTTTCTCCCATTACATTTCCCTTTTTTCTATTGACTCCATTTTTACACCATATTTTATCTTTGAATTCAGCTTTCTCCTGTGTTTCAACTATAAAAGCTCCCTCTACCTGCTCTATTAACTGAGAAGGTTCATATGAGTATTGTCAGTGTCATTTTTCTATGCAGGAATACATGCAGTTCATCATCATTGAGTGCCTCATATTGTCCCCCTCTCCTCCAATCTCTATGCTTCACCCAAGTCCTGTATCTGAAGATCAAATCTTCTGTTCAGCTCTGGCCATTCCAAAAGGAACATTTAAAATTTCCCTGATTCATTGAAAGTCCATCTTTTTCCCTGGAAAAGGACATTCAGCCTTGCTGGATAGTTGATTCTTGGTTGCATTCTGAGCTCTTTTGCCTTCCAGTATATTGTATTCCAAGCCCTACGAGCTTCCAATGTAGTTGCTGCTAAGTCCTGTGTGATCCTGACTGCAGCTCCACGATATTTGAACTGTGTCCTTTGGGCTGCTTGTAATATTTTCTCTTTGACTTGGGAGTTCTGGAACTTGGTTTTTTGGGATCTCTTTCTCGGGGGGGGGGGGGATTGGTGGATTCTCTCCATTTCTATTTTGCCCTCTGCTTCTAGAATATCAAGGCAATTTTCCTGTAGTAATTCTTTGAAAATGATGTCAAGGCTCTTTTCCTGATCATGACGTTCAGGTATTCCAATAATTTTTAAATTATTTTTCCTAAGTCTGTTTTCCACATCAGTTGTTTTTTCAATGAGATATTTCACATTTTCTTCTAATTTTTCATTTTTTTTTTTGGTTTTGAAGTATTGATTCCTGATTTCTGGTAAATTCATCAATCTCCCTGAATTCTATTCTTTGCCTATTCTCTGATTTGTTCTCCTCAGAGAGTTTTCTTATCTCTTTCCCCATCTGGCCAATTTTGCTTTTTAAAGCATTCTTCTCCTCAATAACTTTTTGAACTGTTTTATCCATTTGACCTAAGCTGGTTTTTAGCATGCTATTTTCTTCAGTATTTTTTTTATTTCCTTGACTAAGCTGCTGACTTCATTTTCATGTTTTTCCTGCATCTCTCTCATTCTTTTCCCAGTTTGTCTTCTAACTCCCTCATTTGATTTTCAAAGTCTTTTTTGAGCTCTGTCATAGCCTGAGCCCAATTTCTGTTTCTCTTGGAGTCTTTAGATGTAGGAGCATGTGCTTCCTCATCTTCAGACTGAGTATTTTGATCCTTCTTGGGCTCATTTGCAAAATATTTCTCAATGGTGTTCCTCTTTTTTTCTCTGCTTGCTCATTCACCCAGCCTTAGCCGGTTTTGGGAGTGCTTCTTGAGCTTTTGGGACACTCCCACAAGGGTCTCAGTATGTGAGGCTCTGTCCTCCCTCCTGGTCTGTGAATGACCATATGTGCCCCCCTCTGCCACGGGGCCGAGGTTGGGGGGCCCTTGCTGTTCTATGGGGGGCCTAGACTGCGATCAGGATCTGAATGTGGTCAAAGCCCCAGAGTCCTGTTCCAGAGGCAGAGGACAGAGCTCTGCAGTCTCTCTCTCTTCACTCCCCTCCCTAGGTTCAAATGGGCTCATGCCCTGGGGGCTCCTGCTAACAGGATCCGCCAGCTTCTGTTCCTGGATCTGTGCCCTGAGGGCTGCGCTTCACATGCTCGCTCTGGCAGAGGTACCCCACTGTTCCCCCACTTTGTGCCCAGTGCTCCTTGGGGTGCAGCTCAGGAGACTCCCCCGTTGGTGTGAGCCACAGCTTCCAGCACCCTGGGGCTGCCTCTGGGAGGCTGAAGTTCTTTGGCTCTGGCAGGCCACCCCTCTGGCGGGCCACCCCTCTGGCGGGCCACCCCTCCAACCATGGGGAACAGAGCCTTTCTGCTCTTTTCCAGGTTACCTTGAGTAGGAGAACTGTCTCACTGGGTCCCTCTGTGGGTTCTGTCTCTCAAAAATTTAGTTAGAGTCCTTAACTTATGAGTTTTATGAGAGAGCACCTAAGACACGATCCTTTCTTGTGGCCATCTTGGCTCTGCCCCTCCCCATTCACTTTTTTTAAAAATTATTTATTTAAGGCAATGGGGTTAGTGACTTGCCCAAGGTCACACAGCTAGGTAATTATGGATTTGAACTCAGGTCCTCCTGACTCCAGGGTTGGTACTCTAGATGCCCCCATTCACTTAAAAGACCTTTGCAATCTGGCTTCCAATCCCATCATTCTATTAAAATGGCTCTCTCTGGGTCATCAATGATGGAGTTTTTTCTTTTTGTTTTGTTTGGATGTTTTTTTTGGGGGGGGGATAGCATTCTTCATCATAAGTTCATCAGAGAAACTGCTTCAATATTTTTCCCACAGTTGCTATTGCTAGCTGTATTTCCCTCCATTCTCTTACCCTCTACCCCCATTTATGCTATTCTCTCTCTCACTCACTCTTTGCACCTATCCCTTCTCAAAAGTGTATTGCATATAACTACCTTCTGCCACAAACTTCACTCTCTTCTATCACCTACACCCTCTGTTCCCTTTCTCCCATCCCTCTCCTCCCCTATTTTCCACTAGGGTAAAATAGATTTCTATCCCAAATTGAGTATGTGTTATTCTTTCTCATAGTCACTTCTGATGAGAATAAGGTTTACTCATCCCCCCCCCCAACTTCCCCCTCTTCCACTTCACAGAAAAGGCTTTCTCTTGTCTCTTTTATATGAAATAACTTATTCCATTTTATCTCTCCTTTCCCTTTCTCCCAAAATGTTTCTTTATCCCCCCATTAACACTCAATATTTTTATTATATTATTACCTTCAAATTCAACTCCCTCCTATGCCTTGTCTACATATGCTCCTTCTAACTATGCTAATAAATGAGAATGTTCATATGAATTATCAGTATCATCCCATTCCATAGGAATACAAGTAGTTCAACATCATTAAATCCCTCATAATTTGCCCTTCTCATCCACCCTCTCTATGCTTCACCTGAATCCTGTACTTGAAGATTAAACTTTTTGTTCATCTCTGGGGCATTTCATCAGTAAAATTTGAAAATGCCCTACTTCATTGAATATTCATCTTTTCCCCTGAAAGAGTATGTTCAGTCTTGCTGGGTAGTTGATTCTTGGTTGAAATACAAGCTCTTTTGTCTTCCAGACTATCATATTCCAAACCCCATTAGCCCTTCAAAGCTGCTAAATAAATCTTGTGGTGTCCTGACTGTAGCTCCATAATATTTGAATTGTTTCTTTCTGGATACTTGTAATATTTTTTTCCTTGACTTCAGAGTTCTGAAATTTGGCTATTAATATTCCTGGCAGTTTTCATTTTGCAATCTTTTTTCAGGTGATCTGTGGATTCTTTCAATTTCTAGTTTCTCTGCTTCTAGGATATCAGGACAATTTTCCTGGAGAATTTCTTTTTTTAAATTTTATCAATCCATTTCTTTTTTTAATTTAATTTTTAAATTTTTAAATTTTTTTATTAAAGATATTATTTGAGTTTTACAATTTTCCCCCAATCTTACTTCCCTCCCCCTACATCCCCACAGAAAGCAGTCTGTCACTCTTTACTTTGTTTCCATGTTGTACATTGATCCAAACTGAGTGTGATGAGAGAGAAATCATATCCTTAAGGAAGAAACAAAAAGTCTAAGAGATAACAAGATCAGACAATAAGATATCTGGTTTTTTCCCCTAAATTAAAGGGAACAGTCCTTGAACTTTGTTCAAACTCCTGGAGAATTTCTTTAAAAATGAAGTCTAAGCTGGGTTTTTTTTGGTCATGATTTTCAGGTAGTCCAATAATTTTTAAATTATCTTTTCTGGATCTGTTTTCTAGGTCAGTTGTTTTTCCAGTGAGATTTTCACATTTTCTTATAATTTTTCAGTCTTTTGGTTTTGCTTTATTGATTCTTGATTCCTCACAAGGTCATCAGCTTCCCTTAGAGCTCCATTCTACATTTTACAGTATTATTTTCTTCAGAGAGCTTTAGTATCACCTTTTTCATCTGGCCAATTCTGCTTTTTAAGGCATTCTCTTCCTCAGTAGTCTTTTGGACTACCTTTTCCATTTGATCCAAATTGGTTTTTGAGATATTACTTCAACATTTTTTGGTTCTTCTTCACCAAACTGCTGACTCAATTTTCATGATTTTCTGACATTGCTCTCATTTCTCTTCCTAATTTTTCCTCTACCTCTCTTATTTGATTTTCAAAATCTTTTGAACTCTGCCATATCCTAAGACTAATACCTATTTTTCTTGGAGGCTTTGTGTGTTTTTTGATCCTCCATGGGACCAAAGTAATTGTCTATGGCCAGATTTTTTTTCTTCTGCTGTTTGTTCATTTCCCCAGTCAATGACTCGATTTAACTCTTTGCTTCCAAGGTAGAGGAGGTACTTTCCCAACTTTTGAGGGACTTTGTAGCTGCTTTCAGGGACATCTATCAGGGACTTGCAAGTTCTCAGTTCCTCCAAGGTCTTCTGAGAGGCTCTGACTGCTCCCCTAGCCTGAGCTCGGTCTGTGGAGGACCACAAGCACTCCCCTCTGCCCTGGAGCTGTGAGGAGGGTCCCTGCTCTGCAGGTAGCAAGCTCTGTTGTGCTTCTGCTCCTTTTCCTGAGACTGTGACCTGGATCTGAGTATGGACAAAGCAACAGAGTCCTACCTCAGGGATAGCAAGGAGCTCTCTGCAATGTCTCCCAACTTCCTGTGGTCCAAGGGCTGAGTTCCCTGGAAGCAGCTGCTGGGTGACTCTGGGTGGGCAGACTCTTCCAACCTGTTCCTGGTGCCCAGGGCCAGGTCTGTGGTGAGCTCTGTGCTAGACTGGACTCCACTCTTACTCTGGTGCAGCAGAGTTTTCCTGCTGATCTTCCAAAGTATTCCTGGAAATCCCTAGGCTGAGAGGTCTGGAAATTGCCACCACTGCCAAGGACCCAGGTGCCCTCAAGGCTCCAGGCATCCCTTGGGGTGCTCCTAGACAGCTGGAGCTGGTTTGCTCCAGCACTATACTGCATGCCCTTTCTAAACCTGCAGACACTTCTGGCAGATCTTCCAAACTGTCTTTGGTCGGGAAATTGTTTCACTCAGTCTTTGTAGAGGGCCAGCCCCAGGGAGTGATATTCATATACCCTTGGTGATCTTCTTTATCAAAGGTATGTATGTATTATTGCTCATTTTATGGATCTGTTGGCTCACCAGTGAACCCTGACCTAGGATAATCTGTGGCTCCAGGATGGTTGTAAAAGGTTTCTTTGTTAGAGAAGCATGCATTTTTCTAAGAATAAATAAATGTAAATTTACCCAGGAATTTGTAAAACTGGGTCTCTTTTAAACAGTCATTCCTAAGATACGTTTCTCCTATAAAAAGTCTGAGTTTCCAAAAATAAAGTTGGTATATTTTCACTTCCCAACCTCTTGTGTTTGGATTTGTTTGTCTACCCAAACTGACTCTCGGAAATTCATGTCCAGACCCACACCAGAGCTACTGCAGGAGATAAGTCCTTCTCTGGGTTCTGTCACTCTAGGAGTCATTATATAGAGGGATCTAGAGTGGTTTGGAAGAAAACTCTTTACTCTGCCACCTTGGCTCTGCCCAACCCCCCCAATGATGTTTTGGTTTTGGTTTTGGGTTTTTTTGCAAAGCATTAGGGTTAAGTGACTTGCCCAAAGTCACACAGCTAGATAATTATCAAGTGTCTGAGGCTACATTTGAACTCAGGTCCTCCTTACACCACCTCAATGATATTTTAACTGCTGAATCCAATGTTATTTTCTCAGTCATTCTACCAAACTTTATCATAAATAATCAAAGGGGGGGCAGCTAGGTGGCGCAGTGGAAAGAGCACCAGCCCTGGAGTCAGGAGTACCTGAGTTCAAATCCGGCCCCAGACACTTAATAATCACCTAGCTGTGTGGCTTGGTAAACCACTTTAACACCATTGTCTTGCAAAAACTAAAAAACAAAAAAAAGTTACATGGACCATCTTCCCATATGAGAATGTAAACAATAAATAAATCAAAGGAATAAAGAAAAAATACCTTTCACAACTATATTTATTTTACATATATATATGATATTATATATATATATATCATAAAGGAATAAAGAGGATGAGAAAAGATAAAAATAGACAATTTTTATTCTATAAAATCTAAAACATGTAGTCAAACAATGTAGTCAAAATTAGAAAGAAAGAGTTAACTGAGAAAAAAAACTGTGCAGCATCTTGCTTTTATCAAGGTTTCATCCAAAATACATGTGAAACTGGCTCAAATTTATAAGAACAAGAGTCATTACCAAACAGATGAATAGTCAAAAAGATATGATTAGACAAGTTTTCAAAGTAAAAACTTCAAGAAAGTTAAAAAAATATTTCAAATCACAAATAGAAAAATATAAAATAAAACAACTCTAGAGTTCTACCTGACACTCATCAGCTGGGCAAAAAAAAGAAAAAGACAATTGCTCAGAAAGGATAAGGTAAAAGAAGATGCACTAATATAATGCTGGTGGAACTATAAATTTGCATTTTCTGACTATCAAAAAAGCATCAAATTGTGCAAACCCTTTGTTTTAGAAATAAATGAATGAAAAATTTATTAAATGCTTACTATGTGCAAAGCACTATACTAAGCACCAGGGATATAAACAGAAAATCAAGATAATTCCATTTCTCAATGTCCATACACTCTAAACATGAAAGGTTTTGGTTCTAAGTCAGATGGAAGGGTCAAAGCAGATGGTAACGGTTATTAATAGCATTTCTTTTTCTTTCTTTTTTTTTTTTAGTTTTTTTGCAAGGCAAATGGAGGTTAAGTGGCTTGCTCAAGGCCACACAGCTAGGTGATTATTAAGCGTCTGGGGCCGGATTTGAACTCAGGTACTCTTGACACCAGGGCCGGTGCTCTATCCACTGCGCCACCTAGCCGCCCACATTAATAGCATTTCTACTGATAAAATATCAGTTTCTGGTGGTAAAGGTCTTTGATGACAAAAATTTTGTTTTCTGGCTCTTCATTGGTTGTAGTAGAAATATAACTATTTGGCCTATATTCCCAAGGAGATCAAAGAAAGAAAAGGATTCATATGGACAAAAAATATTTAGAGCAGTTTTCTTTGTTATAAGCAAAGAGCAAGAAGCTACGTAATGTGCTCATTTAACCAAGAAATGGTTAAACAAATGATGGTATATGAATGTTTTGAAATATTATTGCTCTGTGAGAAATGATGAAAGTAGTTGTGCCGAACAAGAGAGATAGGGGCCTAGGAGTCAGGTGGGCCAGCCAAAAATGATGGGTTCTCTAGGTTGTCTCATCATAGAAAATGGAGGTGAGGGCAGCTAGGTGGCACAATGGATAGAAGACAGGACCTGGAGTCAGGAGGACCTGAGTTCAAATGTGATCTCAGAGATTCAATACATATTTAGTTGTATGACCTTGGGCTTAAACCCATTGCTCGGTAAAATGAAACAGAAAACAACAAAAAAAAAAGTAGAAGAGAGAGCAGCAAAAAATGAAGAGAATTATTGGGATATTTGATAATGAAATGTATTATTGACTAAAAAAAAGAAACTTTAATAAAGCTTTGACCTCAGGAGATGTTTCATTGGTTGAAGAACTCCTGAATTCTGGAAAAAGTACAGAACCTGGTTTTCAATTTGGATACATTCTTTTCATATATGATGCTAGTATTGCTAATGTGGAGTGACTATCTTCATGGTTAAGTTCCTTTATACTATTTTGATGATTGCATGTTTTTTACATACTTCAGAGGGTCAGATTTTTAAAAATGTACAACTGCTACTTTCAAGAAAAGCTAACCTAAATGTTGCTTGCAGAAAATATATGTGTTCAATCGTGTAGGCAGTTTTAGAAGGCCAGCCCTTAGATGTTGTTCTCTTTATTGTTCATGGAACAGAAACAAATATCTCAGATGAAACTGGTTATATAGCTTTAATGTGGGCAGCATGTTGAGGTCATAAAAGTATAGATTTGAAGTTGCTTGAACTAGGGACTAATAAACCAATACAAACCAAAGATGGAAAGAAAACTAGAAAGATTGCTAAAGGAGATAATCAGAGTTCTTCGCTTCACTTTCCTTGACTAAGAATCCATTACAAGGAAAGATCCAAAGAGGAAGCCATATGCAGATTTTTGACAATAGATGGTGACACAGGAAATTATCATAAATTCAATTTATATAAAGCTTTTGGATTTAAAGGATTTGATCATATGAAATCAATTATCAATAGATAATATGAAAGGATTATAATACCCTACAACAACTTTTAATGATGAGAAAGGAAGATTTTACAGAGAATGAAATGACTAACAAAAATAACAAAAAATTCTGGATGCTGATAAAGAATAACAGGTAGAAAACATAAAATCTGGAGAGTTGACTGAAGTGATAAACTTGGAAATCAGTGATCATGAGTTCTTCAGTTTTTATGCTGAAATTAAACATTTAACTATAAGAATACAGAATATAACTAACCAGTTACAGTAAATTCTCACAAGACAGTATTAGAATGGAAATCCTCCCAAAGGCTGACAAATGTTTGTGAAAATTTGGTTTGTAATGTTGAAGATGGAGGTGAAAAAAGTCTGTAAAACAAAAGACTACTTCAGAAATTGCAAAATGGCCCAAAAAAATAAAACACTCTCACTTTGTAGAAACAATTTAAAAACAAGCTAACATGCTTCTTACAGATTTTTTGTAAGACTTAGGAAATCTAATTTGTTCATTTTGATCAAGATATAGATAACAGGTAATTAATTCTATGACTTCAAATAAGGTTTTACCTAGCCTTCCTTTATTAAAAAAAGAAAGAAAGAAAGAAAGGAAGGAAGGAAGGAAGGAAGAAATGATGCTATAGATAGTTTCAGAAAATCTAAGATTACTTTATGAATTGATAGAGGAAAGAGAGGACAGGAGAACAATTTATATAATAATGAAGGTTAAACACCTCTGAAAGACTTGCAGACTCTGATCAATGCAATGATCAACCATGATTCCAGAGGACCAATGATGGGGCTGGCTACCCATCTCCTAATAAAGAAAAGATAACTCAGGGCAGCTAGATGGTGCAGTAGATAGAGCACCAGTCCTGGAGTCAGGAGAATCTGAATTCAAATCCAGCCTCAGATACTTAATAATTACCTAGCTATGTGACCTTGGCCAAGTCCCTTAACTCCACTGCCTTGCAAAAATCAAAAAGAAATGCTAGCTAAAGTTGCAGAATAAGATATATGTTCTTGAATACGGCCAGTGTCAGAATTTTATCTAGTTTGACTATGCATGTCTGTAACAAAGGAAAAAAAAAATCAGCTTTCCTGGCTTCCCTAATTTCCTTCAAATCCCAGCTAAAATTAAAAATTCCATCTCCTATCCATCAGCTTCCCTCATACTTAATTCTAGTGTCTTCTATTGATGAATTCCAATTTATCCCACATATAGTTTATTTATAAATAGCTGTTTGCCCGTTGTCTCCCTCATTCGATATGATCTCCTTCAAATCGGGGAATGTCTCTGACTTCTCTGTCTCACCAGGGCTTAACACAGTGGCAGGCTGTGTTTAAAGACTAACTCAATGCTGATTTTTGTTGACATCACAGCAACCTTTGACACTGTTAATCATCCCCCTCCTGGACAGTCACTGCTCCTATTTTCTAATCACTCCTATCGGTCCCCTTTGCTAGGTTTCTATCCAGATACCATCTTAAACTGTGGGTGGGGTTTTTTTTGGATTTTTTTCTCTTTTCGCTTGATACTATCCTACTTGGCAAACTCATCAGCTACTATGAACTCAATTATCATCTCTGGCACATGATTCTCAAGTCAATCTAGCTAGCTGAAGTCTCTCCCCTCGACTCCAAACCTGTGTCACCAACTACCTTTTTTTTTTTTTAGGTTTTTTTTTTGCAAGGCAAATGGGGTTAAGTGGCTTGCCCAAGGCCACACAGCTAGGTAATTATTAAGTGTCTGAGACTGGATTTGAACCCAGGTACTCCTGACTCCAGGACCGGTGCTTTTATCCACTGTGCCACCTAGCTGCCCCACCAACTGCCTTTAGTACATCCTGAAATGCATAAACATTTAGGCATCTCAAACACAATATGTTCACAACAGAATGCATTTGCTTTCCTCCAAAAATCTCTTCTCAACTTTCATATTCCCATTAAGGACATCACTATCCTACCAGTTACCCTGCCTCCCAACCTTGGTTGTCATCTTCAACTGTTCTCTCTCACCCACTCCACAAATTCCATCTGTTATCAAATCTTATCATTTCTCCCCTCACAATATTTATCTACGATATACCCTTCTCTCAGCTCAAACCTTCACCATTCCACATCAAGGCTTTCCCCCACTTCAATTCAGTCTTCATTCAACTGGAAGTAGAGATACAAAGTCTACACAAGTTTGCCAAGGCAGCTAGCCAAGAGGGCACGGAAAGTTACAAAATGATAGCTAATGTGGATGATGGGTTCAAAAGACTCTTTTTTAAGATCAGGGAGATAGGTTCTTATTTGTAGTGTTGACCTCTAATAACTAATATCAAAGGTCATTGAAATGTGCCAATATCCCAAAGGGATATTGTGAAGGTCCTTGAATAATTGATAAGACACAAATGTTCTAGGAGGAGAAGTGTCAAGCCTCCTGGCTGTCCTCCTGGACAGGTTGCAAGCCATTCCCTTTCTTTTTTTTTTGGTTAGGTATTTTTTTTTGCAAGGCAAACGGGGTTAAGTGGCTTCCCAAGGCCACACAGCTAGGTAATTATTAAGTATCTGAGACCAGATTTGAACCCAGGTACTCCTGACTCCAAGGCGGGTGCTCTATCCACTGCGCCACCTAGCCGCCCCCATTCCCTTCCTTTGATGAGACAAGTGAGAGGTAGGTTTTCAGATCCCACCTTCTGATAGTGGAAGGGGAAAAAACCCTTTTCAAAGCTTTGTCTTTGGATGTTTGTCTCTCTCTCTCGTTAGACACCCCCCCCCCCACAGACACCCGAATAATCTTTGAAACTTAACAACATTAATATCTGTGGATTTTAACCTAATTCTGTTTTGCTCTTTCTTAAGGATTAGGACAAACTCTAAAGGTTAACAATATTTAATTTAAAAAATTTTTTTTAGGTTTTTGCAAGGCAATGGGGTTATAACTGACTTGCCCGAGGCCACGTAGCTATGTAATTATTAAGTGTTTGAAGCCACATTTGAACTCAGGTCCTCCTGACTCCAGGGCTGGTGCTCTGTCCACTGCGCCACATAGCCACCCTTTAATTTATTTTTAAGGCCAAAACTCAGGGAGGACCCTCCTCATTTTGGGGCGGATTCCTCTTCAGTAGGTAAAAAGAAAGAAATTGCTAAATAGAGAGAGTCTGAAGATTTAGGGAGAGTTCTCAGTTGAAAGGATGAGGGTTAAGAGTAACATGGGGGGGCGGTGGAGGGGGAGGAAGGAGAGGTGCTATAATTGCACTAAAGAACAGGACAGAGATTGGGCGGTGAGCAAAAGAGCTACCTGGGGGTTAATGTTAGATAATGTAAATTTGTCCTAGACCCGATCAGAACAGTTTTCTAACTTTCTCAACCTCTATTCCTACACAAAATGGGGAAAAGGGATTCAAGAGTTGAAGCTGATCTGAAGCTAAATTGGTTCACTAAGGGATCAAGAATGGGCAGAGAGGAAAGTGCAATCTGCCTGCTACTAAGAGGGAAGAGACTGGAGGTCACAATGAAGGCAAAGATGAGGCTTAGACTTTAACATTATTTAGTCCAATTCCTTTATTTTATGGCTGAGGCATCTAAGACACAGAAAAGTTAAGTGATTTAGCACTGGAAGGCCACCCAAGGCGCAAGACTCCAAGTTCATCACTCTTTCTACTGTTCCTCAGGAGAAAAGATCACAATAGGATTCAGAGATTTTTGAAGTTTTTGAACATGAGATGTAACACTTGTGGATGACAGAGCAAGATGAAAAGCAGGACCATCCCTTTGTGGCTGAGGTGGAGTAGAGAAGAAGGTCCTGGGAGTTGAGTAGATTAAATAACTTGGGGGTTTCAAGTGTTGGAGGAAATATCGATACTACAGGGAAGTCTGCCTGTGAGAGGGAGGAGGATGGGTGAATTAGGTTCAATGGTCTAGTCTGTCAAGGTGGTTTTGCATCCTAATCTCACCCAGCGTGTCAGCAATCCCTCTCAGCCCGGGGTCACCCCCAGATTTCATTGGGCGGGCTACCAATGCCTTTAACCGGGCCAACGGATTTACAATTCCATTAGAAGGAAATGATGCTGATGATGATAGTGATGCTTGTCCTTCCTTCTTTTTCTATTATTTTATTTTTGCCAGGTAGTGGGGCTAAGTGACTTTCCGTAACTTGTACTTTTTTTCTTTTTTTGAGGATTTTGCAGGGCAAATGGGGTTCGGTGGCTTGCCCAAGGCCACACAGGTAGGTCGTTATTAAGTGTCTGAGGCCGGACTTGAACTCAGGTCCTCCTGACTCCAGGGTGGTGCCCCACCTCGGTGCCCAAGCGGTCCTTTCTTGAAGAAGATCCTGTCCTCAGGGAGGCGATGCCATGACAAGCAGGTGAACTGGCTAAGTCTGCCGCCTCACTCGCTCCTCTGCCATCAGGAGGCGGCGGGCAGGGTTAAGTGACTTGCCCAGGGTCACACAGCCCATGGGCATGAAGGAAGAGGCTCTGGCACACACACACTCCCTGCGCTGTAATTCCCGCCTGGGGGGGGGGGCATTTAACGGGTTTTTTTTGGATGAAGTCTAGGATTCAAACTGTTTTCCCTCAACCAAACAGCTGTGAGCGGGTGCCAGGGTGGCATCTGGGCTAACTGGGGAGGCGGCGCCTGGGGGGGCACGGGCGCGGAGTGGCAGGCTCACAAAGTGAAATAAATACCAGGCAAGACTGGAACTCACGGCCAATGGGAATGCTGAGCGAAATGCGCCCCCGCCCCGGCTCAGCTCCGCGCCTCGGGCTCCAGGGGGAGCCGGAGCCCGCTCTTACCTGGTGGGCCGTCAAAGGCCCCTCCATCTCTGCCCGCCTCCGCCGCCGCCTCCTGCCCGGGCGGCACCGCGCAGGCGCGCCCGCGCTCCGGCCCCATCCCCCCCGCACGGCCCCGCCCCGCCCCCCGCCCCCGCTCTCACACCACGCGCCGGGCTGTCGGGTGACCTTCCGCCTGGGGGCGGGGCGGGGCGAAGGCGCGGACGGTGAGCGCACGCGCGGCCGCACAGCCTCCCCGCCCCCTCCGCCCCGGCTCGCTCCCGCGCTCCCCCTGGCGGCGGCGAGGGCCAGAGCCGGCCTGAGCCTCCCCTCCCCCACCCGAAGCCCCCGGGACGCGTGGGGCTGGCTGCTTGTTTTGTGGGCCAAGGGGAAGAAGAGGAAGTAAGAACTCATTCCTCGGCTTTACATCATTTTGTTAGGATTCTGTTGGGGGAGAATTCCTCCAATGGGAAGAAGGGACTAAATGCAGACTGAAACGCTAATTACGAGGATGGAGGGTGATGGTACTCCTATAGAGAGAAAATAAAATTTATGTTCAGGGAGGAAAATTCATTCTTGACTATACATAATTTTATTAGGATTTTATTAGAGAGAATTCCTCCAATGGGAAGAAAGGGAAATAAATGTAAGTGGGGGGGTGGAATTCCTTAACTGTACAAGGATTTGGGGGGAAGATCCTCCAATAAAAAGAAAAGAAAAAATATGTTTTGGGGGGAATTCATTCCTTGACTATGCATATGCGTCAAAAGGATTTGTTATTTTTTCCTCCAATAGGAGTAAAAGAAAATAAACATTTCTTCATTGGAGGAAAAATTCAGTCCTTGACTATAAATATTTGCCTAAAGGATTTTCTTCAATTGTTTTTTTCCCTCAAGTGGGAAGAGAAAATGTTTGTTCTTTGGAGGAAGGGCTGATAGGCCAAGGAGTTTAGCTGGAGGGACATAATACAAGGCTTTAATAGTTTTAAACTGCATTAAAAATTTTGGAATATTGTATGAAAGACAAATAGGATGGCAGTGATCTGATTTTTTTTAAATAGCAGTGAACAGAATCATGAATATAGTAATAGCTATACAGTAATAGCTAACAATGATGTTATAGCTCTCTGCATTAATAGCTAGCAGTTATATAGTATTTAAAGGTTCTAAAAGCACTTTACATGTTAACTCATTTGATCTTCCCAACCCTGATGTTATTATCCCCATTTTATAAATGAGAAAGCAGGCTGAGAGGGGTAGAAGTGACTTGCCCAGGGTCATACAATTAGTGTCTGAAGACAGGATGATGAACTCAGATAATAATAGTACCTAACATTTTTAAAAGCACTTTCTATTTATCAGTCATTATTCTAAAATCACTATGAATATCTCATTTGAACCTCATTTGATTCCTAACCCTGGGAAGAAGGTGCTAAAATTATCATTTGACAGTCTCCATTTGAAGACTATCTAGCAGAAAATATGCTATTTAACATTTCAGGGCTGTTTGTAGAGAACATTTTTGTTCAGATTTGGCTCATAACCCTTTCCACCTGTGAGATTTCATAATTCAGTCCTTAAGTAGAGCTTGAAGGCTTTGCAATGAGTTGGAAATCTCTAACCATCCCACCTTCCCTCCTCACTTTTTCCTACATTTCTCACTTCTTCCATACAAAATTCATAAATTTCTCAATAAAAGACAAAGCAAATACGATATTCAATTCATAGCTTCAGATCTTGCACTTCTTAAGTGTGTTGTACAGGTTTTTCCTAAGCTATTTTAAGTTCATATTTCTTCCCAAATGTATGCAATGATGTTTCTTGGTTTAGGAGTTTTATTATAATAATAATGATAATAGCATACATTCATGTAGAACCTACTATGCACTTAAAAAAACTCTTTTTACAAATATTTTATTTTATACTCAGAAGAACCCAGTGAGGGAGGTGCTCTTATCATTTCCACTTTACATTTGAGAAAACTGAGGCAAACAGAATTTCAATGACTAGCTTTGGATCACACAGCTGAATTTCAATCAGGTCTTCCTGACTCCAGGCCCAGGGCTTTATCCATTGAGCCACCTGGCTGCCTATAAAAGATTCAGGGACCCTGATTTTTTTTTAAGTGAAATGCCCAGGGCAGTTAGGTGGCGCAGTGAAGAGAGCACCAACTCTGAAGTCAGTAAGACCTAAATTCAAATCCAGCCTTAGACACTTAATAATTGCCTAGCTGTGTGATCTTGGGCAAGTCACTTAACCCCATTTCCTTGAATAAATAATTTTTTTTTAAAAATCAAATAAAATGAAATACCCCATGACATTTTTTTTTTTAGGTTTTTGCAAGGCAATGGGGTTAAGTGGCTTGCCCAAGGCCACACAGCTAGGTAATTATTAAGTGTCTGAGGCAGGATTTGAACTCCTGACTCCAGGGCTGGTGCTCTATTCACTGTGCCACCTAGCCGCCCCTTGACATTTTATTTTCAAATTTATAATTTGCAAAATTTAATCCAAACCAAGTAAGAGATTTAGTTAATTCAAAAACCTGGCAAACCAACAACATGTTTAATAATTGTCAGAACCGTCAAAAAGATGAATAATGATATACTTTATTTTGGAGGAATCAACCTTGTAAAGGGAAATTATCTATAAGGAGGTAAATACGTATGAATAAGGAGAAACCACTAGTGAATTTTATTTAGATTTTTAATTTTTTTTTTTTATTTAAGGCAACAGGGTTAAGAGTGACTTTCCCAAGGTCACACAGCTAGGCAATCACATTTGAACTTAGGTCCTCCTGACTCCAGGGCTGGTGCTCTATCCACTATTCTACCTAGCTGTCCCCTAGATTTTTTTTAAGGTTTTTGCAAGGCAAATGGGGTTCAGTGGCTTGCCCAAGGCCACACATCTAGGTAATTATTAAGTGTCTGAGACCGGATTTGAACCCAGGTACTCCTGACTCCAGGGCCGGTGCTTTATCCATCCCCTGCCCCCTAGGTTTTTAAAAACCTTTTGACAAGATTTGAATCAAAGTCTAGTCAAATAGGTTCCAAGAGGCTTTGACGCAGGATGAATTGTCATCTTAGATTAAAATATGTTTGTACACCAAGTACAATGGTCATTTCTTAAAATGATAAGTGTATTTTAAAATTGTAATTGACAATAAAAAATCAGCATAATATCAGAACATTTCAGTTCATCAAAGGGAAACAAAGTGATAAAATAAAACAGTTCATAACAGAATGAAGGACTTTCTGCTTCCTTTCTCAGGAACAATAAAATTTGTAAAAATGAGGTTCCTCTCAACTCTAGGCTATCAATCAATTCAATAATTAAATTCAATAGTAGGTTGAAGTCCTTAGAAACTCCGGGTAGAGATTTCATTGCAGAGAGAGAGAGAGAGAGAGAGAGTTGGAGTCAGGAAGATTAAGCCTCAAATACTTGCGGTGTACATCTGGACAAGTCACTTAATCTCTGCCTCCATTTCCTCAATTGTAAAATGAGGAAAATAATAATAGCACCAGCTTCTCAAAATTCTTGAGGAGAATCAATGAAATACTATTTGTCAAAAGTACTTAGCATGGCAACTGAAGCACAGGGCAGCTAGGTGGCTCAGTGGATAGAACGCTGGCCTTGGATGCAGAATCTCATGAGAGTTTGAATCTGGCCTCAGACACTTGACACTTACTGGCTGTATGACCTTGGGTAAATCACTTAACCCTTGACTTCCTTGCACCCAGGGCCATCTCCTATCATCTTGATTCATATCAGCCACCAGACCCAGATGGCTCTGGAGGAGAAAGTGAGGCTGGTGACTAGCACAGGTCCCCCTCACTCAAATCCAGTTCTTGTGCTTGTCATGGTATCACCTCCTGATGTTATGGTCCTCTTCCAGAACAAAGGACAAACGTTATTCCTTCTTTGCTGTAAAGAGATAAGTGAAATTTCAGGACAAACTCATTTCAGGTAAAGAGAGAGCCCCAGAATTCATTTCCCCTATAAATCATTTTCTGGCCTTCTACAGAGACAGAAAACAAGAAAAACAAAAACAAAATTCAAGGGCACACTCATTTAGGTGAAAGTGAATATTGTTATCATTATGCACATAGGGTTTTTTAAGTCATTTTTCTTTTTTATTGTTTCCAGTAAGCATCAACTCTTCCCATGAGCTGTTGTCTTCCTTAGTCAACTCTTTGCTCAAGTCATCATCCCTAAGGGGAGAATGGGAGACCACATATCCCAGGCTAGCTGAACCACCACAGCACCACTTTGACCACACTGCCCTCAGACCTTAGTGGAGATTAAGGCTTTAATAGTCAGTTTCTGTGCTAAGTTTTGGAAATTCAAAAAAATACAAAAAACCAGTCCTGACTCTCAAGGAACTTTTAGAAACTTTATGGGAGAGACAACTCTGTTCAAACTAGAGAAACAGGATAAATCAGAAATATCAGAGGAAAGGCTTCATGTAGATGGTGGAATTTTAGCTGGGACTTAAAGGAAGACAGGAGATCTGAGAAAGCACAAACGAGGAAGGAAAGCAGTTCAGACATGGGGATAGCCAGTGAAACTGTCTGGAATCAGATGAAGTGTCTTGTTCAAGGGACAGCAAGGAAGTCAGTTTTACTAGGTGACAGAATGAGTACAAGTGGAGGGAATGTAAAGCGTAAGAAGATGAGGCAGGTTGTGAAGGACTTAGAATGTAAAAGAAAGGATTTTATATTTAATCACAGAGATTACAGTGAGTCACAGAAGTTTATTGAGTAGGGGGAAGAGATATTCGGATCTTCTATTTAGAAAGATCAGTTTGAAGGTTGAATGGAGTGGGGAGAGTCTTGGCAGGGAAACCAACTAGCAGGCTACTCACCAGGAGGGAGGTGATATGGGCCAGAACCATGATGATGATAGTGTTAAAGAGGAGTGTGCAAGAAATATAACCAAGGTAGAATCAACATGTTTTAGAAACAGATTAGTTATGGGGAGGGAAGAGGACATGAGAGTGAGGAGCTGAGAATGACATCTAGTTTGTGAGTTGGGTGACGAGGAGGATAGTAGGATCCTGCACAGTAAAAAGAGGGAAGGCCTTATTGGGGAAAATAATGAGTTCAGTTTGAATGTGTGGAGCTTAAGATGTTGATTCTGAATCCAAGAACCTTGGAAATGGCAGTGTCCAAAAATTACCTGTTTCCAGTTCCAGCAGTCATCATTGAGGAGAGTACCAACACCAACATCAGTGGCAATTGGCAACTAGGTACCCCTAGACCTGCTTACCTTCCAGTCAACCGAGGGAACAAGTCAGCCATCCCATCAACTGCCAAACAAATTGCCACTTACAGACAGGGAAGCCAGTTTAGCTGAAGCAAGGCATCATGTGGCAGAGATAGGAGGTGGCTTATGCCAGGGAAGTCAAACCACCATGACTACCATCTTTTCTCAACCCAGAAGGAAACAGTCCAGGATCCTGTACCCAAGAACTTTGGAAATACCAATGCTTCCAGCCCAGAGCCCAGAGCCACCATCCTGGGAAGCAACCCCTGGGGAAATGGAGCTCAGCAACTGTTTTTATAATATTCTCACCATAGTTACTGAGAACCAAGAAAGAATCTCAGTTCTCTTCTGTCAAAGTGTGAAGTCAAAAATAGGAGCTTTTCTTTTACAAGCTCTAGCCAATTCCATTCCTCCAGAAGACACAAGCCATTTGAGTAATCATTTTCCACCAGTGAAAAGACTATAGAAAGGTTTTGATTTTTTTTCATTCAAAATATTGTGACTGTTTCAAGTGTCTTTCAGAGTTGATTTCCCTTTGTTTTTGATCTTGTCATCAACAAGTGTTTTTTGTTCTTTGTGATTCCTGTAGAAGGTTTCTGTGACATATAACATTTGTATTCTTCAAATTTGGCATTTTTGACAGTATAATATGTGCCATTCCCCAGTTGTTGGACATAAAGATAGTTTTAACTTTTTGTTTATTCACATTTATCTACAAATAAAACAGTTAAAAATAGTTTGGTGCAGAGAGGTCCTTTTTGTCCTTTTAATGCAATACCGAAGACCAGAAAATATTTTGTTTTAGGTGAAGAAATCAACACTCTGACTCAGGGAAGTGAAAAAAGGCCTAAATTTTATTGACTGTAAAAGTTCATACTATAAAAAGTTCATAGGTTGGGTTCTTTAGAAAAGCAGCAAGATAATTTCAGTAGAAGTGGAGTTAAAGAAAAAAAACAGCTAGTTAAGAGACTTGCTAATATGGAACCTATGTCACACTTGAACTCAGGTCTTTTCCCATCAGATAGTATATGAATCTGAAGAAACAGAACAATCAAACCTATTTTTACAAATAAATTTTCATCTACATTAAAAAAAAAAAGGTAAAAACAGCCACAAGCTGGGTTGTTGAGAAAATCAAGGACCACTAAGAGGGAGGAAAGAGAAACAAACAGCCATATGATGGTGACCCAGCTTAGATCAACAGGAATCCAGCAGCATGGAAAAGAGGATGGGAGAGCTTGGAGGACTGTGCTCCCCCAGGGTGTAGTGGTAAGGAAGGGTTGGGGGGGGGGGGTAGGAGAGCTTGCTGTGGGAAAGAAAGACTAAAGTGAAGGCAGGAAACCATGGTCCCTAAGCAGAGAAGGAAGCCTAAGGAAAGAACAAGGAAGGAGAGGCTAAGCAGTAAGGAAAGGTAAAGGGGAGAGAGATAGAGAGAGAGCAGCCACCTGGGGAATTCTGCTCCTCAAGAGTGGGTTCCATGGGGGAGCTAGGTGGCTGTAATGGATAGGAGTACCTGAGTTCAAATGCGGCCTCAGACACTTAATAATTACCTAGCTGTGTGGCCTTGGGCAAGCCACTTAACCCTATTGCCTTGCAAAAACTTAAAAAAAAAAAAAGTGGGCTCCTCCAAAGGAGGATGAGCCAGGAGGGATAAGGAGTAGAGAAGAGCAAGGGGCGGAAGAGGTTATTTGGGAGGTGGGAATAAGGGAGAAGGAATCATGCTAATATGATCATAGGAGGCTAGCTTCACAGCAAGACAAGCAGCTCAATTAAGGGAGTGAGCTTTTAAGAAGGACATAGGGAGACTAAGGGAGCCAAGGGCGTGGGGGGGGGGGGGGCGGCCCTAAAAGAGTTGAGGTATTGAGAGATATGCTGATGAGGGTAGTGGCTAAAAAACTTAATCCCTTCAGGCCAAGGCAGGGATCCATTGTTTCTTTCCTAGAGGCTTTTGTGCCTGGGGACAGAATTTATAGGACAAGGCAGCTAGGTGGCAGAGAGTAGAGCACCAGTCCTGGAGTCTGGAAGTTGGGAGTTCAAATCCAGCCTCCGACACTTGACACTATCTGCATGGCCTTGGGCAATTCACTTTAACCCTGATTGCCCTGAATCCAGGGCCATCTCCGGTCATCCTGATTCATATCTGGTCAATGCGCACAGGTGGCTCTGGATGAGAAAGTGAGGCTGGGTATTAGCACAACTCCCCCTCACTCAAATCCAAATCATGTGCTTGTTGTGGTAACACCTCCCTGTTGTCATGATCTTTGTTGGTTTTCTTTGAAAACAAAGGACAAACATTATTATTATTATTGTTATAATTATTATTTGGATTTCTAATAATGTGACCATATTATCATAGTTGCAATGCTTGGCAGGACCTCAGAATCTGATACCTTCTCCTGCCAGGTGATGTTCAGAATTTTTCCTAAGACAATTTAAATGGAAACAATTCAAGTTTCCTGGCAAGGCAGTGGAGATTGTCCAAGTTTCACAGGCAATGAGGTCAGCAAAAGGGTTCTGTAGACCTTCAATTTGGTAGTTAGTCTAACTAGTAGTTAGTCTAATACCTCTTCTTTCCCACTTTTTTTTTTGGTTGTTTGCAAGACAATAGGGTTAAGTGACTTGCTCAAGATCACACAGCTAGGTAAATTATTAAGTATCTGAAGTCACTTTGGAACTCAGGTCCTCCTGACTCCAGGGCTGGTGCTCTATCCGCTGCACCACCTAGCTGCCCTCCCCCACACTTTGTTTCAGAGCCTCCCAAATACTGAGCTAACTCTGGCAATGCATATTATCATTGTGTACCTCCCTGGAAAGTACACTGCCAAGGTAAGTGAACTTGTCCAAAGAATTCAAAACTTCTCCATTTGCTATAATCAATGGTCCAAACAAATGTTAGTCTCAAATACGTGTGTGTGTGTGTGTGTGTGTGTGTAAATATACATATTAAATGAGTATGTGTGTGTCTTTTTGTAGGAAATGGATAAAACTTTGTTTGCTATGAGTTTGGAGGAACCATAACTTTCTCCCCAGAAAAAGTAACCATAGAGATCAAAGAAAGGAAGTTATAGCATGTTATCCATAGAATTTAAAATGTTATTTTATTCATCACTAGGACAGGTTTTATCTTGAAGGTATCTCCAAGATACCTACTCCACCTGGATATTCTGATTAGATTATAGAGAAACATTTTCAACTAACTAGATATGATCTTTAGCAACACCAGAGACAAGATCAACTAATTACAACCCTAAGGTTGATATCCCCTAAATCTCCTGATATCCACTCCCTATGACTCAACCTTCCAAATAAAGGGTCTAAGCAGCCTCTCTGAATCAGTTCTTTTTGCTTCCAATAATATGACTCTGTTGGTTGTTCAGTCATTTCAGTTGTGTCTGATTCTTTTTTTTCCTGTGTCCTTGGACTTTTATTTTTTATATTTTATTCATAATATTTGATTTGTTTTTCTAATTATATACAATAGTAGTTTATACCTATGGTTTTTTGATAAGGCTTTGAATTTTATAATTCTTCCCCAACCCTCCCTTTCCTCCCCCTTTCTCTCCTACAGAAGGCAAGTTTTACATTGTTTCCATGATATGCATTGAGCAAAATTGAATGTGTTGAGAGAAAAAATATCCTTGAGGAAGAAATAAAATATTAGAGACAGCAAAATTATGTAGTACATAAGACAACTTTTTTTTTTTAACAATTGAAGGTAATATTATTTGGTCTTTGTTTAAACCCCACAGTTCTTTCTTTGGATACAGATCGTATTCTCCATCACAGATACCCTAAAATTGTCCCTTATTATTGCACTGATGGGAGTGAGCAAATCCATTAAGGTTGGTCCTCACCCCTGTGTCAATTCATGCAAGTCTTTCCAGGCTTCTCTGAAATCCCATCCCTCTTGGTTTCTATTAGCATTCTATCACATACATATACCTGTTTGTTTAGCCCTTCCCCAATTGATGGACATCCCCTCAATTTCCAATTCTTTGCCACTACAAACAGAGCTGCTATGAATATTTTTGGACAAGTGAAGTTTTTACTCTTTTTCTTGATCTCTTCCAGGTATAGACCCAGTAGAGGAATACTGGATCAAAAGGTATAATTCCAAATTGCTCTCCAGAAGGGTTAGATCAGCTCACAGCTCCACCAACAATGCATTAGTGGCCCAGATTTCCCATATCTCTTCCAACATCCCTTCCAACAATAATCATTATCCCTTCTGGTCATATTGGTCAATCTGAGAGATATGAGATGGTACCTCAGAGATGCTTTAATTTGCATTTCTCTAATCAGTAATGATTTAGAGCAATTTTTCATATGACTATGGATAGCTTTGATTTCCTCATCTGCAAATTGCCTTTTTTTAAAAAATTTATTTATTTATGGCAATGGGGGTTAAGTGATTTGTCCAGGATCACACAGCTAGGCAATTATTAAGTGTCTGAGATCAAATTTGAACTCAGGTCCTCCTGACTCCAAGGGCTGGTGCTCTATCCACTGTACCATCTAACTGCCTTCTGCAAATTGACTTTGCTTATCCTTTGATCATTTGTCAATTGGGGGATGACTTGTTTTTTTTATAAATTTGACTAACTTCTTTATATACTTTAGAAATGAGTCCTTTGTCAGAAATACTAGTTGTAAAAATTGTTTCCCAATTTACTACATTTCTTTTGATCTTGGTTAGTGTGGTTTTGTTTGTGCAAAAGCTTTTTAATTTAATGAAATCAATTATCCAGTTTGTTTTTGATGATGTTCTCATCTCTTCCTTGATCATAAACTACTCCTCTTTCCATAGATCCTATAGGTAAACTATTCCTTGTTCTCCTAGTTATATTATTGTCTTTTATGTCTAAATCCTGTACCTGTCTTGATATAGGGTGTGAGATGTTGATCTAATTCTAGTTTCTGCCATACTAACTTCCAATTTTCCCCCAGTAGTTTTTTTCAGAGTTAGTTCTTATCCCAGAAGCTGGACTCTGTGTTTATTGTGTCTGATTCTTCATGACCCCATTTGGGATTTTCTTGGCAAAAGTCCTACTGTGGTTTGCCATTTCTTCTTTAACTCATTTTACAGATGAGGAAACTGAGGCAAATAGGGTTAAGTTACTTGCCCAGGATTATACTATTAGGTGTCTGGAGTTACATTTGAACTCTGATCTTCCTGGCTCCACTCTGAGTATAAATAGCAATTGTTTCTGTTGTGACAAAACCCTGAGCTGGCATCTTCCCCTCCCAGATTGACTTTTTTTTTTGACTAGGTAAAAGAGCCCACTCTTTGCCTAATTTCTTACCTTGAATTGCCTCAAATAAATTAAGACCTGAGAAACTCTGAACTAAAAAAGGCCAGTGTTTCCCATAGTATCCAGGGCTGTCTCCAGGACTTATCAATATCTTTTCAGATGGCCCCAGAGGAGAGTAAAGCTGATAACTTTGCACAATTCCCCCTCACTCAAATCCAATTGCATGTCATGGCGTCACCTTCCCAGTCTTCTTTGAGAAGGAAGAATTAATGTAGAAGAGATAACTGCGGGGACCTACAATGTGGGTATGTAGAGGGGGCAGAGCTGAACTTCATCTCTGATTGGAAGTGTTGAGCAGAGGATAGCCTCCTCTGCCATCCCTCACTGAATGACCCTGGATAAGTGTTAGAGAGTAAGGAGTGAAAAGATCTGAAAGGTCAGAAGGAGCTAGCTTCTGAAGAACTTTGAATGTATTTGCTCCTGAAGGCAATAGAAAGCAACTGGAGTTATCCCCTAAGGCTTGATCAGACTTGTGCTGTAGGAAAATCACATTAGTGGCTGAATGGAGAAAGTATGAGTGGGAAGATCCTTGAGGCAAGCAGACCCATCTGTTGGCTCTTGCAGTAATTAAGACTTGAGATGATGAGGGCATGCACTAAAAGGATGGCAGTGTCAGAGGAGAGGGGGTGTCATTAAAGAGATGCAGCAAAGTCAAAATCAACAGGTCTAGGCAACAGCTTCCATAGGGAGGGTGAGAGATATCGAGAAGTCCAGGATGATTCCTATTTGCAAACCTCTACAATAATAGAGAAGGTGGGGTAGGGGAAAAGATCACGAGTTCTGTGATGGACATATTGAGTTTAAGATGTCTATTAGGCATCCAGTTCAAGCTGTCTGAAAGGCATTTGGAAATGTGAGATTGGAGGTCAGCAGAAGAAAAATAGATTGAAAAATCATCAGTTTAGAGGTAGTAATTGTGGTTGTTTGTCCTTTGTTTTTGAAGACCAATGACATCAGAAGGTGGTGTCTTGACTTCCTTGGGAATTGGATTTAAGTGAGGCAAAGTTACATGAAGTCCTCAGCCTTGCTCTAACAGAATCATTCAAATCCAGTGACAAGACAAAAGTCAATCCATAGGAGCTGATGAGAAGTCACGTAGAGGGAGGAGAGAAGAGGATCCATTCCAGAACCCTGAGGGACCTCTGTGGTGAGAGATGTTCTGGAGGAGAATTCAGCAAAGGAGACTGAGATAGGAAGAAAACTAGGAGAGAATGGTGCCCTTAAAGCCTAGAGAGAAGAATATATCAAGGAAGAGTGCCAAAAACTGCAAGAGAAGTCAAGGAGAATGAGAACCCAAAACAGCCATTGGATTTGACCACTAAGATCACTAGTAACTTTGGAGAGAGCAGGGGTCATGAAGAATCAGACACAATAAACCCAGAGTCCAGATTCTTGGGATAAGAACTAACTGATAAAAACTGCTGGGAAAATTGGAAGTTAATATGGCAGAAATTAGAATTAGATCAACATCTCATACCCTATACCAAGATAAGATCAAAACCGGTGCAGGATTTAGACATAAAAGACAATATTAAAGATAACTGGGACAACAAGAAATAGTTTATCTGCCAGATCTATGGAAAGAGGAAGAGATGAGAAAGAATCCAAATTGTAAGGGTCAAGAAGAGAGTGGAAGTAGAGATAATGGGGTTAGCTATATTGTAGATGGCCTTTTTGAAGTGTTTAACTAAAAAGGTCAGAAGAGATATAAAATAATTAGCAGACATGAATCAAATAAGGATTTTTTCAGGATAGGAAAGCAAGCCAAGAACATGACTGAAGGTAATAGAAAATGAGTGGAAGAGAGATTGAAAATAAGTGAAAGATTGGGGGTGATAGAGAGGACAGTCTGTTTGAATGGAATGGGATAACTTGAAAAAGTAGAGGGGTTAATCCTAGTAAAGAGTTAGGTCACTTCATCTTGTGAGATGGGGTGAAGGAGAAGACAGAGTAGGAGAAGGTACCTAGAGATATGAGATGAGAGAGGGAGAAGAGGGAGTTCATGGCAAATGACTTCAATTTTTTTTCCCTATATAACCTAAGTCAAGCTCTCATAAGGGAAAGGGGGGAGCCCCTGTAGAGGTGGGGGGGATAGTGAGTTGATAAAGGAAGTATAAGTAGAATTTCATAGCGGCAGTAAGGGCCCAGTTGAAGCTGTATAACAAACTTACAATGGACCACATGTTGTTTTCTCCACTTTCAGTTAGCAGAACATGTGTAGGCATGAAGTTGATGAATGGTGGAAGGGATCCAAGACTGAGGCTTAGCTGAGTGTAATCAAGGATATGATAAGGGGGTGAGGGTGTAGAGTTGAATTGGTTCAACAATGAGTCAAGATGAGAAGAAGAGGGAGTGATTAATGCAGGGGAGATGTCCTGTGGACTCAAGGGATTATTGACTTCCATCCTTATAGGTCAGCATGGGATTCTTTTGTTCAGATTAAAATAAATTACCTTAATAAATGCCTTGATGAAGCTGACAAGAAAATCAAATACTCTAAATGAGATGTTTTTCATAAATAGCTACTCAAAACCATCGAGGGAGAAGTCTTTTGTAACTTGGATTCCTTTAAGGAAAACAGATAAAATTATGCCATGTGTCTGTTATCATTTTGCCTGTATTTGTGTCTATGTAAAATATGGGAAAATCTTTGTCCAGCATTGTGTTTGTGTTGTTTGTAGATTCTGTTATCTTGAAAGATTTCTAAAAGGGGAAAATGCAGCCAGAGAGAAAAAAACTGCTAAGAGATTGAAAAAAGTTTAAAACACTGAGAAAGATTAATGAACTTTCATACTTGAAGCAACTGTTCCAGGAAGCAGGACTAACTCCCACTTTAGACTTTCCATGGGAGATTAGGTTATAAGAAAAAGAAAACAAAATCTGTCATTTTTTCTTGTCATTTCAGCTTTAGCCATATTGGAATTATACAAATAAAGTCAGATAATCCAAGTGGTTGACTGCTAAAAACATCTTGGCAAACTTTGGAGATCTGGAGATTAATCATTTTAAAATTATAGAGGAGGACTTCTGAAACTTTGGATAATTTCAGGAACTCCCTTCTGAATTATCTGTGAATTAATGGGGTGCCACTAGGTAAAATTTAAGGAAAAATAAAAATTAATTTTTATAAAAACTAAATGGCATTTAAATAATCTTTCCCCCAGAAGATTGATAACCCCCTTGTTTTAGGCTACTAAAATCAATCAGCAAGTTTGGAAATAATTCAGAAAGAGAAAAAAAATAGGTTTATAGTTTACATTTTATAGCCACTTCTTATTAACCCTTCATTAACCTTGAAAAGAGAAAATATTGTTTAAGTCAAAGATATCCTGTGACTTCCCCAGTCCAGAAACCCTCTCCCTCTAACCCCATTAAACTCTCTCATCTCAGATCTGGTTCTCAAATAAAAGTGCTGGAAAAATACAAGGAAACATAAGTTATACTCTGGTAGCAGAAATTTAAACAATTTATCTCTGTTTGTCCAATATCCTGATCTGTAAAGAGAAAAATAATAATAGTACCCATCTCCTCAGAGTGGTTATGAGGCTAAAAATAATGTAATGATTTAAAACAGTGATTGGCAAATGGTAAGCACTATATTATTTCTTTAATTGAATGCAATTTTTCCATGCCTAATAAATCTAAAGTGGGTTTAAAATCCTAAAGACAATAAGATTGATGATTTTTATATGGGAATAATCTAGAAATGCAATTAACTGATGTCATATGAAGTTTTGTTTCATGTCTAAATAACTATTATATTTCTAAATTTTCTTTTATTGTGAAATGTGAAATGCAATTATAAATAGAAATGCTGTTAAACAAAACTTCCATTTTAATCTGGATGCCATTAGATTAAAGGATCTGATTAAAAAAAGACGTTTGAAAACTTTTAAAAATTCACTGAGGTATATTTTGTTATAAAGCATAATAATGTTTATTTTACTATAATAGCAAATTTTAATTTGAAATTTTTGGGCTATTATGAAAGTATATAGGGTGGTTTAAAGATACAGTTTCATTATATTCATGACCAGTCAACTACCAACTTGAAGTCCCAGAATATGGTTATTCTTCATTTATAAGTAAAGGATAAATGAAAAATTAATTGTTAAGGAAATATAGGTTAAGATATTCAAGCCCTAAGGTGTGGTTAGTGAAATTTTGCTATTTGAGGCACAAAATTCCTGAGACTGTAATTTACTGTTATTTTTGAGTTTTGATAACAAGTATAACTGTCCTAAATTATCATGAAGCACTGAGTCTGGGAACTGCTAAAGATGGATGTCTGTGTCTGGGGCAAGTTTTGGGGTCAGCCTTGGCATGTTCTAAGGTAGGATCTTCTTGATGCTAGTTCCTCATTGGGTTGTACTACTTCCTTTCTGAAGAAGGAAATTTCCCTCCCTGGTTAATTCTGAGCCTTGCTTTTTACTATGTGATTAGCTATCAGCGCTGACTCATGACTGGAATCTACAGAGTTAAGGGAGTTTTCCCCAGTTTTGATATGTGACATTGCTATAACTGTGTTCCTCAGGGCAGCTAGGTGGTGCAGTGGACAGAGTACAGGCCCTGGAGTCAGGAGGACCTGAGTTCAAATTCGGACTCGGACACTTAATATTGCCTAGCTGTGTGATCTTGGGCAAGTCATTTAATCTCACTACCTAAAATTAAAAAAAATAAAATAAAATATAACTATGTTCCTCCTTTTCCTACAATAAATTTCTATACACAAGAAGGTTTTCTAAGTATTGTACTAAATAATAGTTTGACACTGGAACATCTCTAACTTAGGATATGATAGGATATAAACATGAATATCTTAAAATTATTTGTAGTTATTTGTAGTTATTAGAGATGAAATCCTCCTAAAGAAGAAAATGACTCAAAGTAACAGTATTACAAAGTAGTAAGACAAAGATATAATGGAAAAGTTTTCTAATTAAATAGAATAGTAAACTTTGAAAAAGCAACAAGATTAAATTGTTTTCATTAAGTATATATATATATATATTTTTTGAAATCAATCATATACATGATTGATTTCAAAATTTATCTATCAGGGAAATTTAGCCTAGTTTTTGGCAATGAGTTCTCAAATTTGAATAAAAAATTTTATACATAAAATTGTATTGATAAATGGTAAAGAAAGCAAAATTATTTTCCAATTTTTAAAGTATCTGACAAAATACATAAAAGTTCATTTTATGGTTGGATTCTCATAAATTTTTTAAAAGATTCTAATATCGGGTTCAGGATTTAGGCAAGGGTAGAAACAGCAAATAGTCATATAAACTGAAATTCTCTGAAGTTTCAATATTGGAGAACCAAATTTAAATGATTATACCAAATTTATTTTATTTTATTTTTATTTTTTTCACTTTAAAAATTTTTTTGATTTAATATTTATTTATTCTCATTTTGTACAAATAATGTTTTTTCATACATTAATAAAATATTCTTGTTTAAGAGTGAACAAAATATCCCCTCCCCCCAAAAATATAGACTCACTTGAGCGATAAAGGGGAGAGAAAAAAATTAAAATTAACATTAAAAAAAATAATAGTAATAATTGTAGGTATGGCCAGGTGGCTCAGTGGACAGAGCACCAGCCCTGGAGCCAGGAGCACCTGAGCCCATATCTGGCCTTGTACACCCAACAATCACCCAGCTGTGTGACATGCAAGCCACCCCAACCCCACTGACATGCAAAAAACAAAAAAAGAAAAAAAAAGATCTAAGATAAAATAAAATAGTGATAATAGTAGGGGCAGCTGGGTGGCGGACAGAGCACTGGCCCTTGAGCCAGGAGCACCTGGGTCCAAATCTGGCCTGAGACACACAATGAACGATCACCCCACTATGCAGCCCCAGGCAGGCCACCCAGCCCCATTTGTCCTGCAACCCTCCCAAATAATAATAATAATAATAATAATAATAATAATAATAATAATGATAAATGTGCTTCAGTCTGTGTTCCAACACCACCAACTCTGTCACAGGTGGATCACATTCTTTATAAGTCCATCACAAAAGTTACTTCCATATTTTCCCACTGTTGCCATTGCTGATCACAACTCCCTCCTTTCGTATTTCTCCACTACCATGTACTGTATTTTCTCTCTCCTTTCACTCTGACTCTGCTGTAGGGTAGCTGAGTGGCACAGCAGACAGATCCCTGGTCCTGGGGCCAAGAGGCCCGGAGCTCCCCTACCACCCCTTAGGCCCAGCATCTACCTGGCCCTATGGTCCTGGACAGGCCTTCGAATCCCAGCCCCTTGCAAGAAGTAAAAAAGAAAATGTGTTATATCTGACCATTCTCCCTGCATGGTCCATCCTCTCCTCCTTCATTCACAACCCCACCCCTTCCCCCTGTCCCCACCCTCCTATTTACTCCAGATGTCTATACCCCATTGAGTAGTATATATATATATATATATATATATATATATATATATATATATATATATATATGATGTTTCCTCTCCTAGCCACCTCTGATGAGAACGAAGATTCCCTCATTCCCCCTTGCCTCTCCCCTTCCATATCATTGCAATAGCTCAATGTAATAAAGAAAAATCTTATTATATAAAATATCTTGGCCTATTCCCCCTCTCCTTTTTCTTTCTCCCATTACATTTCCCTTTTTTCTATTGATTCCATTTTTACACCATATTTTATCTTCAAATTCATCTTTCTCCTGTTCTTCATCTATAAAATCTCCTTCTACCTGCTCTGTTAATTAAGAAGGTTCATATGAGTATTATCAGTGTCATTTTTTTCAGTACAGGAATACATGCAGTTCATCATCATTAAGTCCCTCATATTTTACCCTTCTCCACCAATCTCTATGCTTCACCTGAGTCCTGTATGTGAAGATCAAACCTTCTGTTCAGCTCTGGCCATTCCAAAAGGAACATTTGAAATTCCCCTGGTTCATTGAAAGTCCATCTTTTTCCCTGGAAGAGGACATTCAGCTTTGCTGGGTAGTTCATTCTTGGCTGCATTCTGAGCTCTTTTGCCTTCCAGTATATTGTATTCCAAGCCCTACGAGCTTCCAATGTAGTTGCTGCTAAGTCCTGTGAGATCCTGACTGCAGCTCCATGATATTTGAACTGTGTCCTTCGGGCTGCTTGTAATATTTTCTCTTTGACTTGGGAGTTCTGGAACTTGGCTATAATATTCCTAGGGGTTAGTTCTTTGGGATCTCTTTCTCGGGGGGGGGGGGGGAATCGGTGGATTCTCTCCATTTCTATTTTGCCCTCTGCTTCTAGAATATCAGGGCAATTTTCCTGTAGTAATTCTTTGAAAATGATGTCAAGGCTCTTTTCCTGATCATGACTTTCAAGTATTCCAATAATTTTTTTTAGGTTTTTGCAAGGTAAATGTGGTTAAGTGGCTTGCCCAAGGCCACACAGCTAGGTAATAATTAAGTGTCTGAGACGGGATTTGTACCCAGGTACTCCTGACTCCAGGGCCAGTGCTTTATCCACTGCGCGACCTAGCTGCCCCATTCCAATAATTTTTAAATTATCTTTCCTAAATCTGTTTTCCATATCAGTTGTTTTTTCAATGAGATGTTTCACATTTTCTTCTAATTTTTCATTATTTTGGTTTTGAAGCATTGAGTCCTGATTTCTCGTAAATTCAGCAATCTCTCTGAGTTCTATTCTTTGTCTGAAGGATTTGTTTTCCTCAGAGAGCTTTTGCATCTCTTTTTTCCATCTGGCCAATTCTGATTTTTAAAGCATTCTTCTCCTCAATAACTTTTTGAATGGTTTTATCCATTTGACCTATGCTGGTTTTTAGCATGCTGTTTTCTTCAGTATTTTTTTTGATTTCCTTGACTAAGCTGCTGACTTCATTTTCATGTTTTTCCTGCATCTCTCTCATTTCTTTTCCTAGTTTTTCCTTCTAACACCCTCATTTGATTTTCAAAGTCTTTTTTGAGCTCTGTCATAGCCTGAGTCCAATTTCTGTTTTTTCTTGGAGTCTTTAGATGCAGGAGCTTGTGCTTCTTCATCTTCAGACTGAGTGTTTTGATCCTTCTTGGGCTCACAGGCAAAATATTTCTCAATGGTGTTCCTCTTGTTTCTCTGCTTGCTCATTTTCCCAGCCTGAGCCTGTTTTGGGGGTGCTTCCTGAGCTTTTGGGACACTCCCACAAGGATGTCAGTGTGTGAGGCTCTGTCCTCCCTCCTGGTCTGTGAATGACCATAAGTGCACCCCTCTGCCAAGAGGCTGAGTTGGGAGGGGGGCCCTGATGTTCTATGGGGGGGGGCCTAGACTGCGATCAGGATCTGAATGTGGTCAGAACCCCAGCTTCCTGTTCCAGGGGCAGAGGACAGTCTCTCTTTACTCCCCTCCCTAGTCTCAGCAAGCTCATGCTCTGGGGGCTCCTGCTTACTGGCTCCACCTGCTTCTGGTTCCTGGATCTGGACTGCCTTGGCCCCACTGCTCTCTGTGTGCCCTGAGGGCTGGGCTTTACGTGCTCGCTCTGGCAGAGGTCCCCCGCTGTTCCCCCAAGTTGTGCCTGGTGCTCCCCAGGGCATAGGTCAGGAAACTCCCCTGCTGCTCTGAGCCAAGGCTCCCAGTGCCAGAGCTGAAGTTCATTTGCTCTGGCGGGCCGCCCCTCCAACCCCGGGGAGCAGAGCCTTTCTGCTCTTTTCCAGGTTACCTTGAGTAGGAGAACTGCTTCACTGGGTCCCTCTGTAGGTTCTGTCTCTCAGCAATTTAGTTAGAGGCCTTAGCTTATAAGTTTTAAGAGAGAGCATCTAAGAGACAATCCTCTCTTGTCACCATCTTGGCTCCGCCCCCATTATACCAAATTGTATTATGACTTGTTACTAGAAGAATTATTTAGAAACCTCTAAATTTGGAGCTCCCTCCTAGAGCTTTTCTGAGAATGAAGCCTATTATCCAAGAAAAGATATCTAAAGATCAGACAACTACTTGAGGTATCTGGGATTCAAAAGGTCCTGATTAAATGGACATTGAAAATGAGTTACTACAATATAAGGAAAATTATTTTAGTTAATACTGGTGATAATTATATTGTTTTGGTGTTTGTTTCATGATATTTATGTTTAGATTTTTCTTGGTTACCTTGATGTGAATCTCCCTTCCAAAATGTAGTCCATTGTGAACTTTTTAAATAGTTTGGTCTGTAACCTGACATTATTGTAACCTGATTTAATATATTTATGATAATGAATTTATGAAAAATCTTAAAATTTGATTTGTAGATAAGTGATCCATGGAGGTAGTGTGCTGTTCCCTCCCCTGCAAAGCAGAAAGGGAAAATGCAATGAATTGAGGGGCTTAGGACAGCAAGGGGTTAATAGAGGGAACTGATTGAACCTCACCAACTCCTACATGTTACTCAATCCTGGAGCTAGCTTAGTATCTATCCAGTTATGGGTTTATTACAACTTTTGCCTTCTGAGAAAACTTTGTTCAACCATGAGAATTAGGAGAAAACTATTGCATTGCTTGAATCTAGCCTGCTGTGAACAGGAAACTGCAAGAAATTTTCTCACGATTGCATATCCTATTCAATTCATATGTCTTATCTGAAAACTAGCTGTGTACTGGTCAGTTGGTTATTTTTCCATGCTACAGATATTTGGGGAGAAAGACACTTTATCTGAATTCAGGGAATTGCACCTGTTCTCTTTACCCCCCCCAATCTAAGGGCCCCTACCAGATCCTTCACACTGCTCCCACAGCTGCCAAATTTGAGGGTGCAAACTTCTGAATCATTCAAGTAAAGCTCCAGGGGAAACACCAAAAAGCAGGCCTGAAGCAGATGACATTTTGAGGATACTGCTTCTCCAGGACTCCAGACATGGATTAAGTATATGGTACCCCCATTGCAATTTGTTCGGATTTTCTTTTGTTTCTGATTCTTATCATTTGTCTGAGCTTCATCATTTTACTCATCTGTCTTTGTGAACCCAGCTAATTCTGTCATGGCTCCCTTCCCCCGCCCTTCTTTTCTGCCTTCCTCATTGCTAAGGGAGGGAAGGAACCTTAATACCCTCTTAAGAGTCCACTTCAAATCTTAGCAAAAACTGGCAACCTCACTCCTTGTTAGATCTGTGCAAAGGGAATCCACAGAAACTAGCACCAGATCATGTCCCTTTGGTCAGCAGCGGTCACTGGGAAAGTCTTTCTGAAATCAATTTGTCTGTTTTCTTATGAGTTACCTTCCCACAGCAAATACTCTGGACGCATAGTAAGAGCCCTTGCTGAAAGCCAATCAAGAACCTGCAGTGAGTCAAAGTCTTGCTCAGTCCCTGATATCTTTGCTGGTGTTTGCTGGTTGTCCTTGCTGAACTGCTTCCCACTCCTCCCTCCCACCTCCACCCCCAAACGGGCCCAAACCAGTCTTGTGGTCAACTTTTCCTACAAAACTATCCCACCTGTTCCTGGGAAAGACTGTCCGTTTTTTCCCCAATCCCTTCCTTAACCTCCCCTTTGTGGTTTTCAGGCATAAATCCTCCCCACCTTTCTTAGGTTATAGGGTCTCTTGTACTTCGTACAGGGATGCCTTGGCATTGGTGTCTGGTTTTCCTCCTGCTTTCAACTCAACTGAATTCCTCTGCATTTCGGGGGTAGACTTTGCTCAGTTGACACCACACACAGACACACACACACACACACACACACACAGACAGACACAATTTTTTTTTCTATTCCTGGATATTCTGTTCTATTCCATGAATAAATATAGTTTGCTATTGCTTAATCCAATTTGACGCATTTTATTAAAAGATTGAAATGATAGGTCAGGAACAGAATGGCTAATAAGGGAAGGTAAGAAAATTTGTAAAGTGGCTCAAAGTTGAGGAAGTTTGTAGCTGGCCACATATACACAATAAAGTCTTGGAAAAGAGGATTGAGATGAAAGGAGATGTAGTGGGTCCAGGGTTTATTTTTTGTTTCTCTCGTCTTTTCCCCATTCCTTTGCATGGGAGTTCCAAATCATCTTCAGATTTAGGAAAAACTGAGAACCCTGAGATCCCTATAACTTTTTTTTTTGCAAGGCAATAGGGTTGAGTGACTTACTCAAAGTCACTCAGCAAAGAAGTGTCTGAGGTCAAATTTGAACTCAGGTCCTACTGACTCCAGGGCTGTTGCCCTCTCCACTGTGCTACTTCTCTGTCTCCCTCCCTAACCTTCGAGGGAGGATTTTTTGATAAAGTCCCACTTGAAATGGGTTTTGGAGCACAGATTTAGAATCCCCATAGGGGACTAAGTAATATTTTCAAGGACCTTTTCACTCTAAGTCAGATGGAGGCTTTGGCAGAGAGGTATGATGAAAGGGAATATTTCTTTTTTAATTTTTTAATTTTTTTTAAATTCAAGATTTTATTTATTTTGAGTTTTACAATTCCCCCCCCCATCTTATTTCCCTCCTCCATCCCCTACAGAAGACAATTTGTCAGTCTTTAACATTGTTTCCATGGTATACATTGCTCCAAATTGAGTGTGATAGGAGAGAAACCATATCCTTAAGGAAGAAACATAAAGTATAAGAGATAGCAAGGTAAGACAATAAGATATCAGGTTTTTTTTTTTCTAAATTTAAGGTAGTAGTCTTTGGTCTTTGTTCAAACTCCACAGTTCTTTCCCTGGATACAGATGATATTCTCCATTGCAAATTGTCCCTGATTGTTGCACTGATGGAATAATCATTGCTCCCATGTTGCTGTTAGGGTGTACAGTGTTTTTCTGGTTCTGCTCATCTCGCTCAGCATCAGTTCATGCAAATCCCTCCAGGCTTCCCTGAAATCCTGTCCCTCCTGGTTTCTAATAGAACAATAGCATTCCATGACATACATATACCACAGTTAGCTAAGCCATTCCCCAATTGAAGGACATATACTTGATTTCCAATTTGCCACCACAAACAGGGTGGCACATATTTTTGTACAAGTGATGTTTTTACCCTTTTTCATCATCTCTTCAGGGTATACACCCAGTAGTGGTATTGCTGGATCAAAGGGTATGCACATTTTTGTTGCCCTTTGGGCATAGTTCCACATTTCTCTCCAGAAAGGTTGGGTGAGTTCACAGAGTTCACACCATCAATGTAATAGTCTCCCAGATTTCTCACAACCCTTCCAACAATGATCATTATCCTTTCTGGTCATAATGGCCAATCTGGGAGGTGTGAGGTGGTACCTCAGAGAAGCTTTAATTTGCATTTCTCTAATAAGTAATGATTTAGAACAATTTTTCATATGACTATGGAATTCTTTGATCTCCTCATCTATAAATTGCCTTTGCATATCCTTTGACTATTTGTCAATTGAGGAATGGCTTTTTTAAAAATATGACTCAGTTCTATGTATATTTTAGAAATGAGTCCTTTGTCAGAAAGAATGTTTCTTTTTTTAAAAAAATTATATAAATATTTTATTTGTTTTCCAATTACATACAATGGCAGTTTATACCAATCATTTTTTTACAAAATTTTAAATTTTGCAATTTTTTCCTCCCTTCCTTCCTCCCCCAAATAAAAGGCAATCTAATATAGTCTTTACATTTATTTCCATGATATGCATAGATCAAAATTGAATGTGTTGAGAGAAAAAACAGATCTAAAAGGAAGAAAGAAAACATTAGATAGCAAAATTATGTCATACATAGGACAACTTTTTAATAAAAAATTGAAGATAATAATCTTTAGTCTTTGTTTAAACTATACAGTTCATTCTCTGGATACAGATGGTATTCTCCATCACAGATCCCCTAAAATTATCCCTGATTGTTGCACTGATGGAATGAACAAGTTCATTAAGGTAGATCATCAACCCCTGTTATGGTGTACAGTGTTCTGGTTCTGCTCATCTCACTCAGCATGCAAATCCTTCCAGGCTTCTCTGAATTCTCATCCCTCCTAGTTTGTAATAGGAAAAATAGTGTTCCATAACATACATATACTACAATTCCCCAATTGATGGACATCCCCTCAATTTCCAATTCTTTTCCACCACAAACATGCTATGAATATTTTTGTACAAGTGATGTTTTTAACCCTTTTTCATTCTTCAGGATATAGACCCAGATATTGCCAGATCAAAGAAGATGCACATCTTTATTGCCCTTTGGGCATAAACGAGTAAGTTTCAAAGACAAATTAAATGCCAGTGGCTGCTAATTATTTGGCTGTTTTTTGTTGTTGTTGTTGTTGTTGTTGTTGTTGTTGTTTTAGGTTTTTGCAAGCCAAACAGGGTTTGGCCACTTGGCTTGCCCAAGGCCACCCAGCTAGGTAATTATTAAGTGTCTGAGACTGGGCCGGTGCTTCATCCACTACGCCACCTAGCCACCCCTGGCTGACTGTTCTAAAAGATATTAGTGTCAGGAAATGAAGACTCGTCTGAAGACAAGTTGACCATAGTTAATGCTCTGAGAACTGATTTATTTCACCCTTTTTATGGATAAAAAAAAGCATTTGAAAGTGTTCTCTGATACTCTGTATTTAAAGGGCCTACTTTCCTAAAAAAATCTCAATATTAAGTCTCTGGGCTCTAAGCTTAAAGTACAGTGGTCAAATCTACTCTTCCTCTTGGCTGATGATTCTAGCTACAGAATGCTATTCTCCTGGTTCTTCTAACCATTTGACTGCTCCTCAGTCTCTTTTGCTGGATTACCATTTGTCTCATGCCCCCTCATTGTGAGATACTCTTTCTTTTCTAATTTTTAAAATTTATTTAAGGCAATGTGGTTAAGTGACTTGCCCAAGATCACACAGCTAGGTAAATTATTAAGTGTCTGAGACTGGATTTGAATTCAGGTCCTCTTCATTCCAGGGCCTGTGCTCTATCCACTGTGCTACCTAGCTGCCCCACTGTGAAGTATTCTTGACCCTCTTCTTTTTTCTCTGAATACTCTCACTTGATGACTCTTACATAGGTTTAATTAGCATTCTCTTGTGCAGGCAACTTCTAGCCATACCTGCCTCTATCCTCAGCCTCTCTCCTGAGCTACGGTCCTGAATTACCAACTACCACTTAGGAAGGTTCTAAAGATTACCTGGCAGGAGATGATACCAGACACTGAGGTCCTTTCTAGAGCTAAACTGTCAAGCAATCCAATATTACTACAGAGAGTACAATTACAATTGACTGGACGTGTTGTTAGAATACCAGACGTATGCTGGCCAGAAAAGCTATTTTATGTGGGCAAGTGCTCACAAGGGGGTCAGAAGAAGCAAAACCAAGTCACCCTGAAGATTTCAAGAACTTTAGAATTGATTGTAACAGCATGGGAAACATTGGCACAGGACCGCCTAGCATGGCATTGCCTCATCAGTGAAGGGGCTGCACTCTATATGGAAGGCAGAATTGAATCAGCTCCAAGGAAACGTGACATCCATAGGTTTAGAGTAAGCATCCATGTGTATACATAGACTCCTTCTAACAGTGATGTCATTTTGGTCTTCTTCAATAAAGAAGGATAAGAACCAACCAACCAATTGCCACTGACATTTCTTTTCTTTTTTTGCCATTGCCATTTCAAACCATGACCTGAAGATTTCCCAAATACAATGTGTCAAAAAGCAAAATTCACTATCTTTTCCTCAAAGTCCATCTCTCTTCTTGAATATTTCCATTGAGGGTTTCAACATTTTAAAATTTTCTTATTATTTTAATTTTTTTAATTTCTTAACTCCTTATGCTCCCTTTCCCCACATATACATCTAGTTGCTAAATCTTGCCATTTCTATTTCTACAACATATCTCTCATTCACAACCTTCTGGAGATAATGTCTCTTCATTTCAGGCCTTCGTGGTCTCTCACCTGGGCTCCTAATTGGTCTCTCAAGTCTTTTTTCTATCCCAATTCATTCTTCAAATAGCTTCCAAAATGATTTTACTTTAATAGACTTAGAAATAATAAATAAACCTTTAGTAGGCACCTACACACTGTGCTAAATGCTGAGGATACAAATTCAAAAAAAGCTATTGAGCTTTTGCCTCCAAGAAGCTTACAATCTAATTAAAAAAAAGACTATTGAAAAGCAGGAGGGGAAGTGCCCTCAACATTAAGCCAGAGAAGTCCTCCCACATAGGGCATCTGGGTGAGAAATGAGATGTTTTGAACTGTGCTTACTCTTTCAGTGAAATTTGGAGTTCTTGGCTCTACCTTTCAATCAGAGGCACAAATGGTGGAGATGAAGTGAAATATCAATATTTAGTCCTTCATCCTCAAAGAAGACCATGACATCAAGGAAGTAATGTGAGACAATCAGGATTAAGTGACTTGCCCAAGGTCACACAGGTAGTAAGTGTTGAGTGTCTGAGGTCAGATTTGAACTCCTGTCCTCCTGACTTCAAGGCTCTATCTACTGCACACCTAGCTGGGATCTTGCACAATGATTTTCCCAGTTTTCCCAGTAATGAACTTCTGAGATATGGTGAGCTCAGAGATATCCCAAAGTAGTGCAGCCAGGTGAGAAATGAAGTGATGTCCTATGCTGAGCTTCCTCCTTCATTGGCGACTAATTGCAGATCTGACCATTTCACTACACTATTCAATAAAGTTCAATGCCTGACTCCCTATTGCCACTGGGATATAGTATAAACCCCTCTGTATGGCATTTAAAAGTCCTTTAAAATCTGGTTCCAATCTACTTTTTTTTTTCAGCTTCATTAAATATTGCTTTCCTTTCTATTCTCTATAATATAGCTAAGATGGGCTTTTTTTCATCACATTCAATACTCCATCTCCAATCTTTATGATTTTGGGGGTGGGGAGTCCTTCCCTTAGACCTTATTTCTGCCTGTCAGAATACCATTTTTAACTTTTAAGTCTTACAGTATTTTAAGTATTCAAACGTCATCCTCTACATGAAGCTTTTCCTGATCCCCTCAACAACTAATACCCTCCCCTCTTATCTTATATGTGTTTTGTATTTATTCTTTATTTATTAATCCAGAATTGAAATTAGTTTAGAAAGAAGTTTGTCCCGCAGAGGGGAGAACCGAAAAAGGGGCAGCCCACTTTCCCTGAATATCTCTAAGTTATACATGCTATAGGATTGAAAGGGACAAAGATTACCCAGCATGAGGGCAGTTTCCAGATAAGATGGGGAAATTGCTGGAAATGAGTAATAGGAGAAAACTGCTTCCATTCCTTCCATTCCAACCATCAACTATTGGATCTGGAGAGCATAGTCTAGGTCCTGAGTGAAGTATTAAATACATCTGGTTCCTAAATAATGTCTAGTTTCTCATCCATTTCTATCAATGGAATAAAGTTTTCCCATAATTTCCCCCTTTTAGGGGCTTAAGGCCCAACATTCTTATATTAGCAGAAGCACAATTATAGAAACACAGATAGCTAGATTAAGTTTTAAAATAACCTGAATCAGTAGGGACATCTCTTTCAGTACTCATCTCCCATTTTTAGTTCAATGACATAAAAGTTCAGCGAACTTAAACAGAGTCATAATCTCATTCCTCCCCTAATGAAACAACCCTAAACAGACTCTATAGATAAATTAAGTCAGGTTACAGATTAAACTACATTTAATCAGTTTATTTCATTCTGAGTCTTAGCTGTCCCATATAGCTGTCTACTATTTTGAAACATTTTTCCTTAGAAATTCAAAACTCAGAACAATATCAAATTATAAACCCCAACAGATTTTTTTTTCTCAGATCAAGAATGGAAACTTAGGTTTAGATACAACAATTATCATCCTTTTGTTAAAATTGTTAGTTATATTCAAAACTTCATTTGAGTTTTTCTTGGCAAAGATACTGGAGTGGTTTGCTATTTCCTTCTCCAGCTCATTTTATAGATGAGGAAACTGGCAAACAAAATCAAGTGACTTTTTCAGGGTCACACAACCAGTAAATGTCTGAGGCCAGATAATCTAGGTCCTGTGCTTTATCCACCACACCACCTAACTGCCCTGTTGAAATAAGTTAATTATAAAAGCAAACCTTGCACAGACATCAGTCATTAGAGATAAAGAAAATAATCATATTCTGTGATTATACACATATAGTGTATATATGATAGTTCTCACAAAACCCTAAAAAACTTTGGCTATGGTAAGTCTTGAGGCCAACAGATATCCATATCTAAGGGTATAATATATTAATCCCTAAAGCCAAAATAAAATCTTTAAAAATGAGATCTTTCAGTACTTAACTCAAAGATGTAACTTCAAAATATATTATTTCAGGTGTATTTTCATAAATTTCATAAACAATGGTCAGACAATCTATCAGATAAAATTCACTCTTTATAAAATAACTTGTAAGCTTCTTAATTTCAGTTGTGAGAGATCCTGGTTCTCAACAGAACTTTTCACCATTCTTTCAGCAACATCTCTCAAAGAGTCAGGAAGATTTTATAATGTTACAAAAGCTGAAGATCCAGAGGAATAAAAATCTTCCAAGTCCCCAAAGAAATAAAAAATTCACAAGGTGTGGAGTGCTTTCCCAAGATCTAAGTAATTACTATTTATTTTTAGCAAAATATACACAATTATATACTTAATCTATACTTAATAGTTTCTATCAAAAAGGAGCTAATTTTCCAGTGATATCATTGTATCACCCTACAAGTATCAATTTTCAAATGAACAATATTTTTATACAATGATTTCCACCAAAATTAGAAGCCTAACTAAAACAAACAATATTATGAATTTTAAAAACATCATAGAACTTTTTGCCAATTGTTTCTTGTTGTTAAGTTTTTTCAGTCATATCTGACTCTTTGTGACCTTATTTAAAGGCAAAAAAAACTGAAGAAGTTTGCCATTTCCTTCTCCAGCTCATTTTACAGATGAGAAAAATGAGGCAAACAGAATTAAATGATTTGCCTAGGGTCACACAGCTATTAAGTGTCTGAAGCCAGATTTGAACTCACAGAAATGAATCTTCCTAACTCTAGGCCTGGTACTCTATTCACTATACCACCTAGCTACCCCTTAAATAACATTAATTCAGTAGATTGCATGCCTGAATAATCTTATATAGTAAATCATTTTATCCAACTATCAACTTGGCATGTTATCTATGCTAATTGCATTAAAAATTAGTATAGAATAATTACATATTTAATTCTTATTCATGAAGTTTATGCATATAATAATGTCAAATAGCAAGTATATTTTCCATTGAAGTCTGATCTACCTAGAGGGTCAAAAAAATTATCTCACTTTAAAGGGGACTAATTATAATTTAGTTTTAGGACAGACTCAATCATATCGAATCTGAACTTTCGATTACAAATGGTATAATTCAAAAATCTCAATTTCCCCAAAGACTGTCAGCACCTGAAATTATGGAACCCACTGTTTTTAGCCAGCTCCATTTCTAAGTTTTAAGGTGGCATTCTCATAATCTCTTCAAAATAAATTTCAATTGCAAATTAGTTTATACTGGCACAAATTTTTACAAACCAGGAAAAAGAATTTGTTTCCTTTCTAACTTTATCTCTATAATTCCAACCTAACCAGGGCTTAAATAATAAAAAAGTATTTACAGGTTTTTTTATTTTTCTTTTTTCTCTCTCTCTAAAACTTTATCTCCTACTGGAAGCCTAAAGTGGGAATAAATTCCTGTTTACTGGGACATGGAGTTTGTCATCAGATTATAGAAATCTGGGAGAATTGTGTTAAGTGTGAAACTTCATTAATTTTCCCCTAGTATTCTAAACTCTATGACTGATTTTTTTTTAACAACAAACCTTTATGCTAGCTTTGTTTTCTCCTTAGAAATTTTCCACGGTGGCAGAATATATAAATCACACTAGAAACAACTCAAGATAAAGATCTTCCTGAGGAAACTTATAGGGAGAGTAGAGAGGGATAAAAGAGGAGTTCCCTAGGGTTGGGATATGGCTCAACTCTGGACAATAGTTCATTTGATTAATACAGGTATAAATTACCTTCGTTAATCTAGGGTCATCCTAAGTGAATGAGCATAGAACTAATTAATGGTAGGCCACCTTGTCATCAGAATCACTCAATCAATTTAACAGATAAACAGGGAGGATTCCCTCTCTGCAGATCTCATAGTTCAACTGAAGGCCCTTATATTTACTGCCATCAACACATTTACATACCCAGTATTTGACTTATTTTTTTTTAAATAGTCACAAGAGGATAGCAGAAGTACAGAAAGAAGAAAAGGAGAGAGAGAGAGAGAGAGAGAGAGAGAGAGAGAGAGAGAGAGAGAGAGAGAGAGAGAGAGAGAGAGAGAGAAAAGAGAAAGATCTGCTAGAGGACTGGCACAATTAATAGGTTGAAAGAACTCTTGGTTGATGAATCCAGGAGAACTGTTCATTTGTCCATAAGGGTGTCTCTGCTAGATCTAACCCTTCCTGAGAAATTGCCCAGGATAGGAGGAGAACTAAGGTTTAGCACAGGATCAGGGGGCAACTCAACTGTGTTCCACTTGACCCACTGGGGTACTCACTCAGTTCTCGTTTTGCAGAGTGATCCCATCAAAGTCAAAGTTCTCTTCTAGGATCAACCATCAGAGATTCTACTTTTGACACCAATTATTAGCTGAGAACAAAATCCACAACCGACATAATTTAGAAAGACTATTTATTAAGTAGTCCAGTAGAGGAGGGAATAGAAAAAGGAATCACACATTATATAGGATTCAGTCAAAGAAACAAGAAAATAGTAGATGACTGATCAGTATAGAGGTAGTTTCCAGATAAGAATGGAGGTTTGCTTGGGATGTTTAAGAAATTCCTTACATACCTTGCGTCAATTTTCAAATCTAACTGGGTTTCTGGGCAGTATAACTTAAGTCCTGAGTAAAGCATTAGACAAATCTGGTCTCTAAGTAACAGGTCTGGTTTTTGAACCATTCAGGGCTAGATTTAAATGTAATTTCCCACAGTTTTCTCTTCTGACAAAATGTATGCTCCTTGAGGGCAGGGATTGCTTCATTTTTATTTTTGAATCTTCAATACTTAATAGAGTGCCTAGTTCATAATAAGTGATGGCACAGTGGATAGAACACTGACCTTGGAGTCAGATTATAGAAATCTGGGAGAATTGTGTTAAGTGTGAAACTTCATTAATTTTCCCCTAGTATTCTAAACTCTATGACTGATTTTTTTTTAACAACAAACCTTTATGCTAGCTTTGTTTTCTCCTTAGAAATTTTCCACGGTGGCAGAATATATAAATCACACTAGAAACAACTCAAGATAAAGATCTTCCTGAGGAAACTTATAGGGAGAGTAGAGAGGGATAAAAGAGGAGTCCAGCCTTGACACTAACTACCTATGTGACCTTGGGCAAGTCACCTAACCCTGATTGCCTGGCTTCCAGGACCATCTTCAGTTGTTGTGATTCTTATCTGGCCACTGGATCCAAATGACTCTAGAGGAGAAAATGAGGCTGGTGACTTAGCACAGCCCCTCCTCATTCAAATACAATTCATCGGCTTGTCATGACATTACCTTCATGATGTTGTGGTCTTTGAAAATGAAGGACAAGGGGCGGCTAGATGGTGCAGTGGATAAAGCACCGGCCCTGGAGTCAGGAGTACCTGGGTTCAAATCTGGTCTTAGACAATAATTACCTAGCTGTATGGCCTTGGGCAAGCAAGCCACTTAACCCCCATTTTCAAAAACCTTAAGAAGAAAAAAAAAGGACAAAAACAAAAAAAAACCTTTATAAATTCTTGTTGATTAATTGACTTCAAGATGTGCAATATTCAGCTAAATAAATTCTTAAATATAAATTCCTTTTCACATGCCTGTTAATGAAAAAATTGAGTTTGCAGTTTATGAAGCTAGAAGATAAAATCATTATATCCAAAAAGTTACAAAAGAATAGATTAAATTCAAAAGAGAAAAAACAATAGGTTGAAAGACAAAATATAATTGTTAATATGCACAAGGAGTTATTTTTAAAAATATAAAGTAATGAACTGAAAAAGAGATAAGAAAACCAATTGAAAACTGAAAAATTTTAAATAGAAAATCACAAATGAATAGTAAGAAAGGCTTTTTTTAAAAATCAGTATTCTCACAAATAGTTTTATAACAACAAAAGTACCCAAATTGACATAATAAAAAATAGTAAGTAGGGCTATTTCATTAAAAAATAATTGAACAGGCTATAAATAAATCACTATATTAAAAAATAATGAATTCTGCATAAAAAGAGAAATAATCTTTATGCTATGTAAACCATTTTCAAAACTAGAAAAAAAGATAACATTTGACCCAATTCTTTCTATAAAGTAGTTAGAGAGAAAAATTAATATAACCGCTGATCTCTACTGTATTTATTTTATTATATAATTAGTATTTATGCTACATTGATTTTTAGAAATGTCAGTATGTGCTTTTAAATTGCTATGTGGTCTGAATGGGCTTATGGGTCACTGTTAATAAACTTAACTTGCTTCAAAACTTGCCTCCATATTGTTTTACTGACCACATTATATATTGACCTGATTCCCCAAGTCATGCAAAGAAAGATAAAATAGAGGAAAAAACAATAGATCAATATCATCAATTAAATATACTTGCTATTGATGCAAAAATATAAAATAAAATACTTTTAAATAGAATACAACAATATGTAAAATTGTTCATGATGATCAAGTTGAGTTTATACAAGATGGTTTAATATTACAGAATCAATTAGCAGTAGCATAACAAATTATAATACTATAATGGAGCAGGAAGCACTGTTTATTTGCCATCCATGAGGATACTTCTGGAACATGCTGCTTTTTGGAAGTTTGGGAAAACTTAAAATAGAGAGGCCCAGTGCTCCACTTCAGAACATAAGAAGATACTCTGTGACTGTTACCCATCTGCTTACTGAGTGAAGAAAAACCTTTTCATAGGTGGTTGAACCAGAATTGAGTGTGCCTACAAAAGGTCCTAAGCAAGCCAAACTGAGGTCTCTTTTTCTTCTGTAAATCTTTTAGTGGGGGGGGAGATGGGGGGGGTGAAGGGGAAGAAAGAGCTAGGATTAGCAGCCTCCACTCTCCACCCTGGAACGAAAACATATGGCTCTATGTTACTTCTGACCCTATTGTAAATGTTCATTCCTGTTCATGAGAGAAAGAGTGTTGGAGACAGAAAGGACTAGGATATGGTGGGCTTTGAAAAGGTAGAAGAGCTACCAGAAGTCCAGGAACTGGAACTTATAAATACCAGAGTTTGCCAGCAACTGAGCCCAGTCACTTGTAACAGCAATATAGAGCAACTTGCTTTTTAAAAGATCAATTTACTTTTTTTCATTAAAATCATTTTTTTGGCAAGGTATTTGGGTTAAGTGACTTGCCCAAGGTCACAAAGCTAGGTAATTATTAAGTGTCTGAGGTTGGATTGGAATTCAGATCTTCCTGACTCCAGGGCCGATGCTCTATCCACTGTGCCTCCTAGCTGCCCACTACAATCATTTTAAAAATTAATCTGCACATTTTCTCCTTTGTCCTTCATTGAGTAAATTAAAAAACAAATCTGAAAAATAAATCCCTCAATACATTGCTGCATAGTCCAGCAAAAAAAAAATTCCGATATAACAATGTCCAAAAATGCACCTCTCTTTTTATTTTTTGAGTTCATCATCTCTCTCTGTCAAAAGGTAAGGTCATGGCGGCTAGGTGGTGTAGTGGATAAAGCACTGGCCCTGGCAAATCCGGTCTCAGACACTTAATAATTACCTAGCTGTATGGCCTTGGGCAAGCCACTTAACCCCATTTGCCTTGCAAAAACCTAAAAAAAGAAAAGAAAAGGTGAGGACATATTTTATCTTCATTCTTTTGAACTTGTGATTTATCATTTCATTGATAGAGAACGAAAGTCTTTCAAAATATTTTCCTTTATAATATTATATATAATATGTAAAGGTACAGTGGATGGAGCACAGAACTTGAATTTGAATCCTGCCTCCTATCTGTGTGACCCTGAGCAAATCATTTAACCTTAGTGTGTCTCAGTTTCCTCATCTGTAAAATGAAGATAATAATAGGATTTTTGTGAGACTCAAATCAGTCTACTAACACATGGAAAGAAGTCCTTAAATTAAAGCACAATATTCATGCACTCTCTTAAATTATTCTCCTAGTTTTTCTTATTTCACTCTACATCAGTTCTTAAAGGTCTTCCTAGCTCTGCCCCTGGAATAGGACTCTGGGGCTCTGACCACATTCAGATCCTGATCGCAGTCCAGGCCCCCCATAGAACAAGGCCCCCCCACCTAGGACCCGTGGCAGAGGGGGGTGCTTATGGTCATTCACAGACCAGGAGGGAGGACAGAGCCTCGCACACTGAGACACTTGTGGGAATGTCCCAAAAGCTCAGGAAGCACCCCAAAACTAGACCCAGGCTGGGAAAATGAGCAAGCAGAGAAACAAAAGGAAGACTATTGAGAAATATTTTGCAAATGAGCCCAAGAAGGATCAAAATACTCAGTCTGAAGATGAGGAAGCACAAGCTCTTGCATCTAAAGGCTCCAAGAAAAACAGAAATTGCGCTCAGGCTATGACAGAGCTCAAAAAAGACTTTGAAAATCAAATGAGGGAGTTAGAAGGAAAAACTAGGAAAAGAAATGAGAGAGATGCAGGAAAAACATAAAAATGAAGTCAGCAGCTTAATAAAGGAAATCCAAAACAATGCTGAAGAAAATAGCATGCTAAAAACCAGATTAGGTCAAATGGATAAAACAGTTCAAAAAGTTATGGAGGAGAAGAATGCTTTAAAAAGCAAAATTGGCCAGATGGAAAAAAAGATAAGAAAACTCTCTTAGGAGAACAAATCCTTCAGACAAAGAATAGAATTCAGGGAGATTGATGAATTTACCAGAAATCAGGAATCAATACTTCAAAACCAAAAAAATGAAAAATTAGAAAAAAATGTGAAATATCTCATTGAAAAAACAACTGATATGGAAAACAGACTTAGGAAAGATAATTTAAAAATTATTGGAATACCTGAAAGTCATGATCAGGAAAAGAGCCTTGACATCATTTTCAAAGAATTACTACAGGAAAATTGCCCTGATATTCTAGAAGCACAGGGCAAAATAGAAATGGAGAGAATCCACCAATCCTCCCGAGAAAGAGATCCCAAAAAAACAGCCCCTAGGAATATTATAGCCAAGTTCCAGAACTCCCAAGTCAAAGAGAAAATATTACAAGCAGCCAGAAGGACACAGTTCAAATATCGTGGAGCTGCAGTCAGGATCACACAGGATTTAGCAGCAACTACATTGGAAGCTCGTAGGGCTTGGAACCCAATATACCAGAAGGCAAAAGAGCTTAGAATGCGGCCAAGAATGAACTATCCAGCAAGGCTGAATGTCCTCTTCCAGGGAAAAAGATGGACTTTCAATGAACCAGGGGAATTTCAAATGTTCCTTTTGGAATGGCCAGAGCTGAACAGAAGGTTTGATCTTCAGATACAGGACTCAGGTGAAGCATGGAGATTGGAGGAGAGAGGGGAAATATGAGGGACTTAATGAGGATGAACTGCATGTATTCCTGTATAGAAAAATGACACTGATAATACTCATATGAACCTTCTCAGTTTATAGAGCAGGTAGAGGGAGCTTTTATAGTTGAAGCACAGGAGAAAGCTGAATTCGAAGATAAAATATGGTGTAAAAATGGAGTCAATAGAAAAAAAGGGAAATGGAATGGGAGAAAGAAAAAAGGAGAGGGGGAATAGTCCAAGATATTTCACATAATAAGATATTTTTTATTACAATGAGCTATTGCAATGATATGGAAGTGGGGGAGGCAAGGGGGAATAAGGGAACCTTTGCTCTCATCAGAGATGGCTAGGAGAGGAAACAGCAAATATACTCAATGGGGTACAGACATCTGGAGTAAGAAGGAGAGAGGAGGGGGGACAGGGGGAAGGGGGGGATGTGAGTGATAGAGGAGAGGATGGACCATGGGGGGAGAATGGTCAGATATAACACATTTTGTTTTTTACTTCTTGCAAGGGGCTGGGATTGGATGGCCTGTCTGGGACCATAGGGCCAGGTGGATTCTGGGCCTAAGGAGTGGTATGGGGGCTCAGGGCTTCTTGGCCCCAGGACCAGGGATCTGTCTGCTGTGCCACTCAGTGACCCTACAGCAGAGTCAGAGTGAAAGGAGAGAGAAAATATAGTACATGGTAGTGGAGAAATACAAAAGGAGGGAGTTGTGATCAGCAATGGCAACAGTGGAAAAATATGGAAGTAACTTTTGTGATGGACTTATCATAAAGAATGTGATCTACCCATGACAGAGTTGTTGGTGTTGGAACAAAGACTGAAGCACATTTTTTATTATTATTATTTGGGGGAGGGTACAGGGCAAATGGGGCTGGGTGGCCTGCCTGGGGCCACATAGCAGGGTGATCTTTGGGTGTCTGGGGCCGGATTTGGACCCGGGTGCTCCTGACTCAAGGGCCAATGCTCTGTCTGACACCCAGCCACCCCTATTATTATTACTATTTTATTTTATTTTGGGTCTTTTTTTTTTCTTTCTTCTTTTTGGTTTTTTGCAGGACAGTGGGGATCGGGTGGCTTGCATGTCACATGGCTGGGTGATTGTTGGGTTTACGAGGCTGGATATGGATTCAGGTGCTCATGGCTCCAGGGCTGGTGCTTCGTCCATTGCGCCACCTGGCCATACCTACAATTATTACTATTATTTTTTTTAATTTTAATTTTTTTCTCTCCCCTTTACTTTTTTCACCCAAGCAAGTCTATCTATATTCATGGGGGGAGGGGTATTTTGTTTACTTGTAAACAAGAATATTTTATTAATGTAAAAACAAATTTGTACAAAACAGTCTTCCTAGTTTCCTTTAAAACTGTATTTGAATCATTTCTTATGACACAGTAATATCCTATTATATTCATATGTCACAGTTTATTTAGTCATTTCCTAACAGGAGGAAGAAAACTAAGGAAAATCCCCTTAGTTTTCAATTTTAGACAGTCTTGAAAAGAGTTCCTATATTTTAAAAAAAAAATTGTTTTTTTCCCCCAGCTACATGCAAAAAACAAGTTTTAACATTTACTTCCAAAACCTTGAGTTCCAAATTCTCTCCCTTCCTTCCACCCCACTCCCCCTCAATGAGAAAGCAAGTTATTTGGTGTAGGTTAAAAATGTGTTGTCATGAAAAACATTATTACAATAGGCCTGTTGAAAAAGTAAATATAACGTCTCCCCACAAAAATAAACCTCAAGAAAATCCTCAGTCTGTCTTTGGGATGGATAACATTATTTTATCATAAGTCCTTCAGGGTTCTCTTGAGTCACAGCAAAGCAAGAAAAGCTAGGTCATTCACAGCTGATCATCCTGCAATATTGCTGTTATTTTGTATAAGGTACATTTTTTTTAGGTGTTTTTTTTTTTGCAAGGCAAACAGGGTTAAGTGGCTTGCCCAAGGCCACACGGCTAGGTAATTATTAAGTGTCTGAGACCGGATCTGAACCCAGGTACTCCTGACTCCAGGACCGGTGCTTTATCCACTACGCCACCTAGCCGCCCCTAATAAGGTATATTTTTAATTACATTTGCTTTTGTAAATATTTTACTGAGAGCATCCTGTTCATCATTTCCCATTACAGAAAAATATTTCATCTCAATCACATGCCACAATTTTTTCAGCCATTCCCCATATGCTGGACACCACTAGAAGAGAGCTGCTATAAATATCCCTATACATATAGATTCTTTTCTTCCTTTATCCATTTATTTTGGGATATAGACACAGCAGTGCCATTGTTAGGCCAAAGGGGGCATAGTTTTAGAGCCCTTTGGGCATAATTCCAAACTGTTCTACAGAATTGTTGAAACATTTCACAACCCCTCCAACAGTGTATCAATGTCTCAATTTCCCTACAACCTTTCTAATATTTGTCATTTTTTCCTTTTGATTATATAGCCAATCCAATAAGTATAAGGTAGTACCTCAACTCACATTTCTCCTATCAATAATGAGGTAGGACATTTTTTAAAAAAAATATTTAAATAGATTACACTGATGATCTCATCTAAAAATTGTTTATATCTCTTGATTATTTATTATTGGAGAATGCCTCTTATGTTTTTATATATTGGTCTCAGTTCTCTGTTTAGAAATGAGGTCTTTATCAGAGAAACTTGTTTCAATATTTTTTTCTCACAGTTGCTATTGCTAGTTGTATTTCCCTCCATATTATTCTCCCTCACTCCCATTTATTCTATTCTCTCTCCTTTCCCCGTCCTCCCTTCAAAAGTGTATTGTATCTGACCACCACCTTTCACGATCTTCCCTCCCTTCTATCACCTACACTCCACCCCAGTTTCTTCCCATCCCCTTTCTCCCATCCCTTTCTTCTCCTATTTTCCTTCAGAGTAAGATAGATTTCTATATGTCCCAAATGAGTCCATATGGTATTCCCTCTCTGTGTCAATTCTGATGAGAGTAAGGCTCATTCACTCCCATTCACCATCCCCCCCTCTTCCACTCTATTGCAAAAGTTTTTTCTTGCCACTTTTAGGTAAAATAACTTATCCTGTTGTACCTCACCTTTCCCTTTCTCCCAGTACATTCCTTTCTCCCTCATTAACTTCACTTTTTTTTTTTTTAACAAATTATACTTTCAAATTTACATTCCACCTGTGCCTTGGCTATATATGCTTCTTCTAATTGCCCTAACAAATGAGAAAGTTCATATGATTATCAGTAGCATCTTCCCATGCAGGAATACACACAGTTCAACAATATTAAGTCTCTTATGATTTGCCTTTCCTGTTTATCATTTTTAATGCTTCATTACAATCTTGTATTTGAAGATCAAATTTTCTGTTCAGCTTTGTTCATTTCATCAGGGAAGTTTGAAAGTCCCTTTTTAAATTGAATGTCCATCTTTTCCCCTAAAAGAGTATGTTCAATTTGCTGGGTAGTTGATTCTTGGCTGCATTCCAAGCTCTTTTGTCTTCCTGAATAAAATATTCTAAATCCTATGATCCCTTAACGTAGAAGCTGCTAAATCTTGTGTTATCCTGAATGTAGCTCCATAATATTTGAATTATTTCTTTCCCTGACTTGGGAGTTGTGAAATTTGGCTTTAATATTCCTGGCAGTTTTCATTTTGGGATCTTTTTCAGGAGGTAATCAGTGGATTCTTTCAATTTCTATTTTATCCTCTGCTTCTAGGATATCAAGGCAATTATCCTGGATAATTTCCTGAAAAATGATTTCTAGGATCTTTTTTTGGATCATGGCTTTCAGATATTAAGATAATTTTAAAATTATCTCTCCTGGATGTATTGATTGTCCAGATCAGTTTGCTTTTTTTTTTTTTTACCAATAAGATCACATTTTCTTCTAGTTTTTCATTCTCTTGGTTTGGTTTTGTTGTTTCTTGATTTCTCACAAAGTCATCAACTTCTCTTAACTCCATTCTACATTTTAAGGAATTATTTTCTTCAGAGAGCTTTCTTATATCCTTTTCCATTAGACTAATTCTGCTTTTTAAGACATTCTTCTCCTTGGCCTTTTGGACTGCTTTTTCCATTGGACCCAAACTGGTTTTTAAGATATTATTTTCTTCAATATTTTTTTCATATCTCCTTCACCAAACTGCTGACTCAGTTGTCATGATTTTCCCACATTGCTCTCATTTCTCTTTCCAATTTTTTCCTCTACTTCAGTGTTCCCACTGAGGGGAAATATAACATTACTTTGGGGACCTAATTTTCCAATGTGAGAGTTGGATAAGGACCCCCAAAATTTATGGAAGTCTCTTTAATGATAAGAATTAAAATTGTATGACTATATTAATAGATACAAAAAGCTTTTGAAAATATCCATTCATTTTAACAATATTAAAAAATATGGGAATAGAAAGATTTTTACTTATCACAGCAGAATGCATTTATTTGAAACCAAGATCCAGTATTATATGTAATGGGGAGATCTTAGAACCTTCCTTATTAAGTGTACAAGTTAAGCAAGACTGCCCTCTTTCACTTTTATTTGAATATAAATGCTAGCCATAGATCTAGACCTATTGGACTGGAAGTGATTTCATTGGCAAACAGAATTTCCAATGATAAAATTTCCTTTACCAAAGTAGGTTGGCACTTGCTTTGCAATTTATAATCTTAGAGAATTGCCTAGGAAACTCAGTCAGTATGGTCCGGAACCCAGGTTTTCCTAACTTTGAGGATTACCTCTGTTCGTTTTATTATGTTACTTTTCAGAACTAAGAACAGTTTAAAAGAATAAACATTGATAAGAAGTCAAAAATATCTATTTGTGGATGCCATAATAGTTTTCTAAAAAAGGTCAAAGGAGTGAATAAAAAACATGAAATGAAATGTGGCCCTGACTTCCCGGACCCCCCATGATATGACCAATGCAGCTGGCTTCTCTGTGTTCCTTTCTGAACTTCATTCTGCTTTCTTCTGTTTGTGTTTTTGTCTCTGTGTGTTTATTATTTCATTGATACTTTTCTTTCTTCCTTATCTTTTATCACTATCAATACTCATTCACTTCTCCTTCCCCCCAACTATTCTGTTTTTGAGAGATTACCTATTTGTGATGGATTTGATAGAGAATTACTATCAGATTTAATACATTTTAGAAAATATTCTACAATGTAAATTATTTTTTCATAAAGTTATTGCAAGTTTTGATAGTAATAGGAGTAGTAAATAAAAGAAATTATAAGTCTGAGGAAGATTTCATGATGAACCAGTTTTTGAATTTCATTGAATGACTGCCTTTTTTGGTATTAACCACATTATGAGTGAAAACTAGGTTTATTATAAGGAAAATGAACATGCATGTGGGTACCCAATGAGTTCCCAGTCCTTAGAGGTTTACATTTTTATAATAGCAGGATTGGGGGGGGTGTAACAGGAAGGTGCCTGACATGGGAGAGGGAATAGGAAAGAACAGGTAGGAAAAAAAGACAAGACCACTCCCAATGCGGGGGACAAGGTGATGGCAAAAGCTACATTCTTTTCCCTTGGGAACTGCTAGACTATAAAGAGAGGAGGATCTACTTCTCTACAAAAGACCTAGTGGAACAAGCATTTCCCCAGCCTGGCAAGGACTGGCTAATACTGGTCTTACCTCCCAAGGACACAAAGGGAATCCAGCTTGGGATGCAACAACAAATTATTTGTTAGCTCGCCTTAGAGTGAGTTTTGTTCTTGAGACATCCAAGGCCTCTTCTATGCTCTGGGTCAAATGTTTCCTGGAAAATATAGCTGTTGGGGGCGGGGGGAAGAGGCTTGGCGGTCGCTTAGCGGGGGAAACATAATCACCTTATAAGGGAATGTTACAGAACTCGGCCCCTCATTGAGTAAGAGTTCATGGGAGGGAGGACAGAGGGGATAAAAGTGTCTGCTGAGAGGTGGGGGGGGAGCGGGAATGTGAACACAGAAGAATAAAGACTCATTACCCACCTCAGGCGCTCTGTCTGGTTCTTCCCCCATCAAAGAGTGGGGGCCGGAGGTACCCCGAAGACTCATCACGCGTTGGACTGGTGAGTAAGAGGACGGACTAGCATAAAGAAGCCGGCGTTGTAAATAAAAACCCGGCAAGTGGCCCCCGGAACAGGGACCTGATTTTGCTAGGGAACGTCTGAATCCGCTGGTCGGATTCTCCAGACAGCCTCGGTCGTTTCTGACCGGGAGGAAGGAGAGGGCGTTTACTCTCAGATATTGCCTGAGGGACATATCCCTATTGTGTTGACTATGCTTTCTTTCCCTTCCCCTTCTCCTTCTGCTCTAATCACGCTCCTTGCCGTGCTGGCCTGTCTGATTGTGCCCTGCTGCCTCCTTCTCTTTTGCCGAACGGGAACTTTCCAGTTCTGCCACCTGTTAGGATTGCAGCCTCGGCTAGTAGACAGCATGGGGGGCCGGAATAGTATTCCCGCCTTTGAGCCGGAGGAAAAAGAGGCTGTTGCAGTGCAGCTTCATAAACTCTGCGCTAAGCATGGCCGTAAATTACCTATCAAGACGTGCCCTGCTTTTGTTGAGAATATCTGGAACATCTGCCCTTGGGTGCAACATAGTGGGATCCAACCAGATAAATGGAAGGTGGTAGGGCAGCAGATGGCCTCCTATAATGACACCTGCCCGGGAAAACTGACCCCCAAGGATTTTACAGTGTATAAGATAGTGGATGCAGCCCTGCATCCCCAGAAGGTGACTTTGGCACGAACAATCAGCACTCAGGTGGGTAGCTCGTTGGCGGGATCGGATTCAGAGGGCTCAGAGGAAGAGGGAAGGCCACCCCCTCCCCTGTATCCGTGGGAGGAACTTAGAAGAAACAATGGGGGAACAAGGGGCCCCCAGGGAGAAGAAAATGCCGCATGCCCCTCCTTACCGAGACAGAATGAAAAGGGGGAGGGTGATGAATGTGGCACACTTAGAGATTCAGGGCCGGAAGTTTCCGAGCGCGGGAAGGGAGGGGTGCAAACAGTCCTCAGGGGTGGCAGGAAGAGGAGCGTGAGTAGGTGGGACCGGGAGGCTGCTGACGAGGAGGGAGAAGTCCGTGCTGATTGGACAGCTGCCGCGCCCCAGGCTTGGCGGCCCAGCCAGGAAACAGAGGCAAAAAATCCCCCATGTTCCTTGTCCGCCCTTCAGAGATCCCCTCAAGGGCTCCGCCCATCCGGCCTACTTGCCACCAGTGCCTCCATAGCAATAGAGAAAGGGGAGGAGGTGGACTGGGATGACTGGGGCCTCTACCCGGTATTTACGGACCCCCTTACCAGAGCCCGAGACTACCGCCCTGTCCCTTTTAAGATGCTTAAGGAACTTAAGGAGGCCGTGACTAAATACGGCCCAAGCTCCCCTTATGTAAAAAGACTGATGCAAAACCTCTTTGCTACGCACCCTTGGACCCCTGCTGACTTTGACGAAATTGCAGCCGCGTGCCTAGATGCCTCTTTATATTTAGCTTTTAAGGCTCAGGCCCGCAGAGAGGCCTCTAAGCTGGCAAAATCCCGGGGTTATACTCCCCTGGATTTAGCCATTGACCTCCTGTGTGGAACTGGGGCCTATACTGACCCTGCTGTTCAGGCCCAGTATGGCCAGTTTGAGCTAGAGACTGTTAAAGAAACACATGTTGCAGCTTGGGATAAGATTGGAGCCATGAAAGGGGGGAGAGCCACACAGAAGTTGGTTGGGCTGAAGCAGAGAGCAGATCAGACACCCCTCTCATTTGTGAACGAGGTTAAAGAGACAGTGACTCGTATAATGGGAGACACCCCGGGATCTGATCTACTTAGGAGACAATTGATTAAAGAGGGTCTTCGCCCCAAAGGGATCGCAGCCATTAGCAGCCTTCCCCCCGACGCTTCATTAGAAGGAATTGTTGACAAATTGCTGGACATGCCCAGCGAGGATTCAATTCAAGCCTTAGTGACTGCCATGGAGAACCGGGAGGATAGCCTCCTGACCGCCCTTTGCGGTATGCAGGTGAGACCCACCTGTTTTGGGTGCGGAAAGCCAGGGCACCTCAAAGCACAGTGCAGGCAGCGGCCCCCCTCCACTTCAGTTCCGACCTGTTATTCCTGTGGAAAGCCAGGTCACATAGCCAGGTTCTGCCGATCCAAAGGGAAGTCGGGAAAAGGGAAAGGGAGGGGCCCGGCCGCGGGGCCCCCCCCCGTGCTCGAAGACAGCGGCCCCATTACTGTGACTATCCCCGTGAGGGTTGACTATAGAGAAGGGACACAGCAGAGAGAGATCGGGCCTTGGGAAACCTCGATGATTCCCATTGAGCTAAATATTTTCCCAGCGCTCATCACAGGGGCTGAGAGATGTGTGGACTTAGTCACCCATACCCAGGTCATTTTTGGTCCCGGAAGTCCCACATCCGTAAGGGTCACAAACCCCCACCCCTTTCCCACCTTGGTAAAACAGGGCCAAGAGGTAGGAAAGGCGCTGCCCTTGCGGGCCCCTCCCGCTCATGTGAACTGGGTCCACCCGGTCAGCTCTGGGCGACCACTGTTAACCGTCACGGTGGAAAATCAGAAGCTCGAAGGGATAATTGACACTGGAGCCGATTGCTCTGTCATAAATAGGGGACAGTGGAGGCGCGAGTGGCCACTCCTACAGAGCCCTCAAGCAGTGACGGGGGTGGGGGGCAATAGATCTGCCATGAAAGCAGCACACGCCCTACGGTGGTCAGCTTTGGAAGAATCTGGACTCTTCACCCCACTGTGCCTACCCGACCTCCCTTATGCATTATGGGGTAGAGATATCTTGAGCCAGCTTAACCTGACACTTGCCACCCCTGATAGCCTGCGGGGAAATTAATTGGGGCCACTCTAGAGATGAGCTTTTCCCCCAGAATAACATGGATTAATAAGAAACCTATTTGGGTTGAGCAGTGGCCCCTGACAAAAGAAAAGCTCATCGCCCTCACAGACATAGTAATGACCCTCCTGCACGAGAACAAAGTGGAACCGTCCCTTAGCCCGTATAACTCCCCCGTCTTTGTCATAAAAAAGAAAGGGGGGAGTTGGAGAATGTTGATTGATCTTCGGGCAGTAAATGCCAACATGGTACCCATGGGGACCCTCCAACCTGGTCTCCCTATGCCCACTGCAGTCCCGCAAGGGTGGACTATTATAGTGATTGATGTTAAAGACTGCTTCTATAGCATTCTCCTCCACCCGGAGGACAAAGAAAAATTTGCCTTTTCCCTCCCCGCGATCAATTTCCAAGCCCCCAGTAAACGTTATCAGTTCACCGTCCTACCTCAGGGAATGGCCAATAGCCCCACCCTGTGCCAGCTTTACATGGATACTCTGCTACATCCTAGCTTTTTAAACAGAAAGGGGGAGTTGGCAGGTCACTGACCCATTCAGACCTGTCTCAGGTACTATTTACCATGAATTTCCTACAAGTCAGGGATGACGGCACTACAGCCGCCCAGAGATTTTTCTCCCCAAAAGGACATGCTAAGAAAGAACCAACACTCCTGCCCTCTCCCACCAAGGCCCTACCAGGCTCTAAAGTCATGTGGAGAGATGAAGAGGGAGGTTGGCATGGCCCTGTAACGGTAAAGAACAGAAGACAGGGCCACCTGTCATTTCACCCCGAGGATAAGATAGAAGAGCCAGAAAGATGGCTCCCTGTTTACAAGATAAGAGACCTTGATTAATGCCCAACCCTACGGGGTGAGAGGAATTTCTTTCTTTTTCAGGCCTTCTGATCATCGTAGGGATCCTTGGAGGTGCTCCATCTGAAGGAAATCCGACATGGGGAATACTCCGAGTTATTCCCTCTCCCCTTCCGGTAGCACGGAACTCCCCGATCTACCCTCGCCTGCTAGTGACCAATACATCGATGGGGCTCCCTTCTGCCTCGGTGGGGCCCCTCATGTGTGGCCACAGGGGAAGACATCGAGGATCCCATACCATGGAGGGATTGCCAGATGGCGGGAGGATACCCCCTTGAGGGTGAACAAGGACGCTGATTCTGGGAATCACCCTACTTGTTGTCTGTTTCTGCCGCCTAGCTAGGCGACAGAGGGGCTATATGCTTCTTACTCAGAAAGCCTTCATGGCCATGGAGACGGGGGAGGATCCCCAAGTCTGGCTAGCCGCCATGCATGACATGTGACACCTAGGGGTAAGACGAGGTAAACCCCAAGACGGGCAACTTCTCCTGACCCAGCCACCTAAGACGGGCAAAGTCCTGGGTTGAAGGAGATGACCTAAGACAGGGTTCCTCGCCCCCGGCGGATCCCCAAGTCTGGCTAGCCGCCATGCATGACATGTGACACCTAGGGGTAAGACGAGGTAAACCCCAAGACGGGCAACTTCTCCTGACCCAGCCACCTAAGACAGGCCCTGAGGGTGTCGGGCGCCTAGGACGGGCAAGGTCCTGGGTTGAAGGAGATGACCTAAGACAGGGTTCCTCGCCCCCGGCTATCAGAGGCCAGTAGAAATGACACTGCTTAAGGCTAACCTCAGCACCGCTTAAGGTCACACCAAGTGATAACCTTGTAAAACAGAAAGGGGGAGATGTTGGGGGCGGGGGGAAGAGGCTTGGCGGTCGCTTAGCGGGGGAAACATAATCACCTTATAAGGGAATGTTACAGAACTCGGCCCCTCATTGAGTAAGAGTTCATGGGAGGGAGGACAGAGGGGATAAAAGTGTCTGCTGAGAGGTGGGGGGGGGAGCGGGAATGTGAACACAGAAGAATAAAGACTCATTACCCACCTCAGGCGCTCTGTCTGGTTCTTCCCCCATCAAAGAGTGGGGGCCGGAGGTACCCCGAAGACTCATCACGCGTTGGACTGGTGAGTAAGAGGACGGACTAGCATAAAGAAGCCGGCGTTGTAAATAAAAACCTGGCAATAGCAACTTCAAAAGACAAGTTCAGGGGACCTCTTAATAGTGTTTATGATCTTCAGACTCTGAAAAATAATCACATTTTAATTTTTGAAAGTTTAGAAAAACCCTAAGTATGAAGTAATTAATTTCAAAGACCCTTTCAACTTTACCTTCCCAGAATTTTTAATGTATTCCAAACTGGCCTTCTAAAATTTAGACCATAAAAAAGATAACTGAAAACCAGTGGTGAAGAGGAACAGGAGCCAATCCAATACAGGAGCCAACCTGCTGGACCTTTCCTCTTCTCTCCAGACTTGAAAAATCCTGACCCGTAAGAGATTGTTGAGGGTTGTAAATTTTTAACACCTGCTGTCTGCAAGCACCTGGGTGTTATTTGACTTGTAATTAGAGAATGCCTTGGGATTGGGAGTGAAAAAGGATATTTAAGCACATGCTTGGATTGAATAAAAGGAGAACTTTCCGTCTTTGTCTCTTGCCTCTTCAGCATTTGTCTGAGTAAAGGATAAGCAGGAACACAACACTGACCTAACTTTCTCGGGCAACCAGAGGATCATAGCACTACCTTAAAATATAAAATGAAAGCTGGGCAGTAAAAGTACTAAATTCTATTGTTGCTAAATAAACATAAAGCATATTTGGAAGCCATGCATCTGGGCAGGTAGGTGGAAGACATCACCTGCAATAGCTCTGGTGTTGGTCTGGACATGAATTTCCGAAAGTCAGGTCAGTAGGTAAACATATCCAAACATGAAAGGTTGGGAAGTAAAAATCTACCAATTTTATTTTTGAAAACTCAGACTTTTTATAGCAAAAACTTTTCTCAGGAATGACCGGTTAAAGGAGACCCAGTTTTACAAGTTCCTGGGTAAATTTACAATATTTGTTCTTAGAAATATGCATGCTTCTCTATCAAAGAAACCTTTTACAAACATCCTGGAGCCACAGATTATCTCAGGTCAGGGTTCACTGGTGAGTCAATGGATCCATACAATGAGCAATAATCCACACATATATTTGATGGAAAAGTCACCAAGTATATGTGAATATCACTCCCTGGGGCTGGCCCTCTACAGGAAGAGTAGATATAGCACTGGAATCAGGAAGACATGAACTCAAATCTGGCTTCAGATCCTTATTGACTGTGTGACCCTAAGCAAGTCACTGTTTGCCTCAGTTTCCTCATCTATAAAATGACCTGGAGAAGGAAATGGCAAAGCAAAAATACTGATCTTTGCCAAGAAAATCCCAAATGGCATCACAGACAATCAGACATGACTAAGACTTAAGAGCTGTGACATAATGGAAATACCTTGTAGAGACTTAAACATGTGTAGACATTTTTTGACTGGTTATGGCTCTCTCACCAGATCGAACTAGCCTCTAACCTTTGGATGACCGGAGCTAAATAAAGCAGGCTAAGACAAGAGAGTCAGAGAAGTTATTTTAAAGGTGAGGTAGGGAAGCAGCTTGCAAGTGAACACCTCCTTTCTAAGAAGAGAGGGCTCACTAGCTTTAGGCAGGAGTAGGGTTAAAGTGTGAAAACCACAAATAGCTGGCACACCTCCTAGGCATTCCTGAGTCTTATGTGAAGTCTCCAAGACCTTAGGGCTGTTGAGCCTTGTGCCTGTTCAGATGATCCAGAACCAGGGTTAATGTGGTGGAAAGCAGCAGCATGGTACCTTGCAGTTACAAGCTGGGTGGTGGTGGTGGGGTGATAATTGTTAAGCATGGCAAGGGATATGATTTATCACTTCAGCTACAATCTCAGCTTCCAAGGCAGGGGCCTTGGAATGTAGGGAGGTTCCAACCAATCTAAAAGGTAAGAATAATCATAATACATATCATACTGATTGACATAGATATTATAGAAATGATTTTATTCAACTTTATTTCCACAGTCTGTTAACTACATGATTAGGAAAAGTCTCTTAAAACAGGCTGCAGCTGTGAAAAAAAGAACTAGAGACACCTTCAAAAAGGCCTTCGGTGGTCTTGGTCCAGTCATTCTGTCTGCTGCTCCATCTTGGGGCATCTCTTCACTGTCAGTGTCTGGTGAGGGTCACTGCTCTTCTGGAAATGACCTTGCTCCTTCTTCCCCATGTCCATCTGAAACTGGGCCTCCTTGGTTCTTTGTCTGCCTCAGAATTTGTTCTTTCTTTTTCTAAGTGAAGGAAATTAATCTGGCAGTTTTGACTCTATGATTTTTGAAAGGTCAGGAAGGTAACCGACCCATCATCCAATCACCCCTGCCAAGGAGCAAGGACTCAATTCAATAGTAGTTGAGAGAGACTCTTCTGGCAGTCATGTCACATCTGAAAATGAACTTGATGGCACAAATGAGCTAACTTGAGCCTGCTCTCCTCAAAGATTGAAGTGGGTTGAGAGAGAATTTACCCTGAGGTGTGGGGAGGAGATGCTTGTACATCTGTTATCTCTACAGCTTTGAGGTAAATATTCCTTTAAAAAAAGATAATTGAGGGGTGGCTAGGTGTAGTAGTGGACAAAGCACCTGGCCCTGGAGTCAGGAGTACCTGGGTTCAAATCCGGTCTCAGACACTTGATAATTACCTAGCTGTGTGGCCTTGGGCAAGCCACTTAACCCCATTCGACTTACAAAACAAAACAAAAAGATAATTGACATTAAATACTTAATAGAACCAAGCTGCTAACATTGGGGGTGGGGGTGGGAGAAACAGTCAATAGGGGCAATGGTAGGGGAAGAGATAACCTCCAGTCCCCTCAAAGTACCTTTCGAATCCTGAAGGAATGTATTGACAATCTTCATAAATAACTTCTTGGTAGGTAAAACATATCTTAAGAATACCTACTTGGGGTGGCTAGTTGAGGCAGGGGATAGAGCACTGTCCCTGGAGTCAGGAGTACCTGAGTTCAAATCCGGTCTCAGACATTTAATAATAACCTAGCTGTGTGGCCTTGGGCAAGTCACTTAACCCCATTTATCTTGCAAAAAACTAAAAAATAAAAGAATGCCTACTTTGTGGGAGTGATGATCAACTATAATGGACTTGCTCATACCAACAAGGCAACAGTTAGGCATAATCTTGGGATTTCTGTGATGGAGAATGTCATTTGTATCCTGAGAAAGAATTGTGGAGTTTGAAGAAAGACCAAAGACTATTACCTTTAATTTTAAAAAAATGTTATCTTATTATGTAATTCTGCTATATCATATACTATGTTTCTTCCTTATGGATATGATTTCTCTCTCATCACATTCAACTTAGATCAATGCATACTATGGGAATGATATAAAGACTAACAAACTATGTTCTGAGGGGATGGCGGGGAGGGAAGCAAGATTGGGGGGAAAAATTATAAAGCTCAAATAAATAAAACTTTTCTAAAATCACCTTTTGAGTACAATCCTGTTCAGTTGATATGTTGCAAAGGGGCGAATGTTTTTCTAAGAAGCAGTAAGTTCCAGTCATACTCATATATGTTCAATTTAATGCTGACTTAAGATTTTTTTTTGTTTTTTTAGATTTTCAAGGCAATGGGGTAAAGTGGCTTGCCCAAGGCCACACAGCTAGGTAATTATTAAGTGTCTGAGGCCGGATTTGAACTCAGGTACTCCTGACTCCAAGGCCAGTTCTCTATCCACTGTGCCACCTAGCTGCCCAAGATTTTTAATAGATTAAAAATAAAAGTCAAAAATCATTTTTGAACAAGGTGGACTAAGGCCAAAAGGACAAAATTTACACTGTCAGTAGGAGGTCAAAGATTCTGAAGCAGAGGATGCTGTTGACAGCAGTTGTTTCCCCCCCACCCAAGACTTTGTTCATTGGTTTCAGCAATCTGCCTGGAGATGTCAGCCCTTATTGAGACAAATCTGCTCCTGGAGGTTATATTTTCCCTAGGGTTTTCTCAAATTATCTTAGGACTTTTAAAGTAACTGCGGTACTCTGACTTTTAATTATTTCTGTTATTCCAGGTTCACTCTGAAGTGATGTTTTGTCTTGTTTGTGGAGGAAATTTGGAGTCTTGTATTTTCTGTCCTACTTTGTCATTTAACCTCATTGATAGCACGGGAGGTCACACAGTGAACTCAGGTATGGAGATTACAGTAGTATTGGGGTTGGGGTGCTGCTGATTATAGACTTGCAGCAGAGTGGAGTCCCTGGTTTGGGTTTTAAGACATAGGGTGAATTGAAATTTGTAACCATGGGAGGGACTTCAGGGAGCAAGAGTATCTGTAATGATAGTATGACTAGTCATAGCTCAGTGGCAGGGAGGAGTGTCCATGGTTAGCCTCCAGACAATGCTCAGAAAACAAGAGTTTGAAAAATTTGAGGCCTGAGGCATCATCCTCCTGCCTCATATGAGATAATTATGAAAAAAGTCAACCAACTGGAAAAAGAGATCTAAAAACTACAATACTGTAGAGCCCTAATTTTCCAAAAGCACTCAAGACTGACAGAATCAAAAGCTTTGGTCACATTGCTGAACATTGTATACAGACCTCTGTTCTGTTCCTGGTCTTTCTCCTGAGGCTGCTGAGTAGCAAACACCATACTGACAGTATTTTTTTTTTCATTAAATCCCCTCATATTCTTGACTTTTCGTTCCTCCATATGAATTTAATTACTATTTTTTCCTAGCTCACTAAAGTAAGTTTTTGGAAGTTTGATTGGTATGGCACTAAATAAGTAGTTTAATTTAGGTAGAATTGTCATTTTTATTATATTAGCCCGGCCTATCTATGAGCAGTTGATATTTGCCCAGTTATTTAGATCTGATTTTGTGTGAAGAGTTTTATAGCTGTCTTCATAGTTTCTGAGTCTTCCTTGGCATTCCAAGTATTTTATGTGGTCTGAAGTTATTTTAAATGGAATTTCCCTCTATCTCTTGCTGCTGTATCTTATTAATAATATATAGAAATGCTGGGTTTATTTTATATCCTGTGACTTTGCTAAAGTTGCTAAATGTTTCTAGTAATTTTTTAGATGATTTTTTAGGATTCTATAGGTATGTCATCATGTCATCTGCAAAGAGTGAGTTTTATTTCTTCCTTCCCAATTCTAATTCCTTCAATTTCTTTTTCTTCTCTTATTGCTGAAGCTAAAATTTCTAACAAAATATTGAATAATAGTGGTGATAATGGGCATCCTTGTTTCACCCCGATCTTACTGGAAATGCCTCTCTAGCTTATCTCCATTACATATAAAGCTTGTTGATGGTTTCAGATAGATACTGCTTATCATCAAATAAATAAAAATTTTTAAAAAGTCATTGATAGGGGTGGCTAGGTGGCGCAGTGGATAGAGCACAGGCCCTGGAGTCAGGAGTACCTGAGTTCAAATCTGGCCTCAGACACTTAATAATTACTTAGCTGTGTGAACTTGGGCAAGCCACTTAACCTCATTTGCCTTGCAAAAACCTAAAAAACAAACAAAAACTTATTGATAGCAATCTATAACTACTAATTTAGTTTTTGTAAAGCAATAAAGTACCAAATGTAGAAGAATCTAGGAATTTCAACAACATGCAAGCTATAACTAGGAAGTGATTAAAATACATCCTAAACTAAGAAATTATGAAAAACTCCGTATACATTTTTAAATCTAGGAGCAAAATAAAAACTGCTCTAGAAGCTACTGCATTTTTTCATGCCCTCTGAAGGTGACAAGTAGGCATAAATACATGTGGTTTAGGATACTAGTTTAGCTATAGAATCCAGATAAACAGGGATGGGGATAACATTGTCCATAGCCGGTCTACTACAGTTGTTGTACAATTGTATGTACAATTGCTATGTATAGTATATTTGTAAAGCTATTATAATTAGTTCATACAATGTAGGTGTCTTAGAAAACAAACCAGCACAAAGGAATTGGGGGAAACTATGCTTTTCCTGATATAATGACAAACCTAACTTAGTTTTAGGACTTATCCAATGGGAAGACATTTGATTTATTAAGTAAATCTAAAGCTAATTCTTTAAAAAGGACCACAAAGGATTATAAAACTGTTTATATCCTTTGGTCCAGCAATATCACTACTAGATCTGTATCTTTAAAAGATCATATAAAAAAAGAGAAAAGGACCCACATATACAAAAATATTTATAGTATCTCTTTTTGTGGTGGCAAAGAATTGGAAATTGAGGGGATGCCCATCAATTGGGGGATGGTTGAACAATCTGGTGGTATATGAATGAGATGGAATGCTACTGTAAATCAGAATTTGTGAATTTTAGAAAAACATTGAAAGATTTACATGAACTGAGGCTGAGTGAAGTGAGTAGAACCAGAAGAACATTGAATTAACATTAACAGCAATATTATGTGATGATTACTATGATAGACTTGGTTCTTCAAAGCAGTACAATGATCAAAGACAATTCTAAAAAACTTGTGATGAAAGATATCATCCACATTCAGACTATGGAATCTGAATGCAGATCAAAGAACACATTTTTTTCCTCATATTTTCCCCCTTCTGTTCTGATTCTTCTTTCACAGTATGACTAATGGAAATATGCTTAACATGTATGACCTATATCACATTACTAGCCGTCATAGGGAAGGTGGAGGGAAAGGAGGGAGGTAGAAAAATGTAGAACTCAAATCTTACAGAAAATGAATGTTGAAAATTCTCTTTACATGCATTTAGAAAAAAAATTTAAAAAGGGGCAACTCTGAGAGGTCTCTAAATATTCAAAGCAGTAATAATATTCACCTTATCTAACAATGCATATATACTTATCCCTGTTTGATAATTTTATTGAATCAGTCATGATTAGATCAATATTCATTGATGTTAATCAACTTGTATATCTTTGTGGATTACATGCAACTAATAAGTAGAGTATTTTTATTTTTTATTTCTTAAAATTGTTATTTTATTTTTTCATACACATTATGAAAGTTTTTTGACATTTATCCATATGCTTATGCACAGTTTTAGATTACTAATTTCCTTCCACTCTCCCTTCCCACTCCCTTCTCCTCAGTGGCAAATGGTCAGGTGAATATTGTACATGAATGTTAGACATTTTTACAGATCAGTTATTTTCGGTATGAGGAATTAGGATTAAGGGAAAGAAATACATGAGAGAAATTTTTTAAAAAACTGAATGTAGTATTCATCAGATCCTGAAAGTTTTTTTAAAATTTTGTTTTGTTTTGTTTTTCTTCCTCTGGATGGGGATAACATTGTCCATAACTGGTCTACTACAGTTGTCCTAGCTTTCTGAACTGAGAAGAGGAGCTTCTTCCATCAGGACTGATCATCTCACAATGCTGTTGTTGATGTGTACATTGTTCTCTTGGGTACTCCCTTCACTCAGCATCAGATGCTGTAACTCATTCCATGCTTCTCTAGAGTCTGACCATTTCTGATTTCTTATAGAACAATAATATTCCATAATATTCATATACCATAGCTTGTTTAGTCATTCCCCCAATTGATGGGCATCCCTTCAATTTCCAATTCTTTGCCACTACAAAAAGAGCTGCTATGAATATTTTGGAACATGTAGGATTTCCCATTTTTTATGATTTCTTCTGTACAAAGACCTAGGACTGGAATTGCTATTCTTTTGTTTTTTGTTTTTTTAGTTTTTGCAAGGCAGGGCTTAAGTGGCTTGCCCAAGGCCACACAGCTAGGTAATTATTAAGTGTTTGAGACAGATTTGAACCCAGGTACTCCTGACTCCAGGGCCGGTGCTTTATCCACTATGCCACCTAGCCACCCCTGAATTGCTATTCTTTTAAAAAATATGCCATTTACTTTTAACATTCTTTTTTTATTGAAAATTGGTATAATTAAAGTGATAGTTTATAAGTGTTTAAGACCAAGGCCAGATATAGATTCTAATCTAGGCCTCTGTTGCAGAAAAGCAACATTCCATAACTCCCCATGGGAAAATAACCAGAAATGGTGCAGCAGAGAAGAGACTGACAACGAATTTTGCTCATTAAGTGACATATAGTTGCTGACTCTTTCAGAGAAAAATTAAATCTAATATTCTTCCTTCATTCTTGGTTACAGATCTAGAGCATAGTAGTGCTGGGTTTTTCTTCTGGGTGAACATTACTTCTTCAGAGTAAGCTAGAGAGTCTAAAACAAATTCTTTCTCTGGTCAAACCTTTTGTCAGTGACCAAGTTGGTCATAGATATTCACATTGCTGTCCAGAGTTTTCCGCATTATGAATTTTCTTAAAAAAAATAAATGAGAGGAAAAGTAAATAACTTCCTTTAGAAAATATCATTAAGGTAAAAACAATGCAGGAAGGTAAGGGGGATTGAATGTTTCCTTGGGGGAGCTTCTTCAGTCTCTCACTGCTACCCTCAAAACCCTAGGCCTATTTGATGGTCTTCCGTAAGCTGCTTGATGGAGGAGGCAGCCACAGACACATCTGGGTGGAGAAGCAGATAGAGAAGGGGGCAGGAAGAGAACTCCAATGCTAAGGGCTGGAAAAAGAGGAGAAATGGGGCTAGCAAGTTTGATGGGGTTCTGCACTTTGAAGGAGACAGGCAGTGCTTCAGGACCCTCCATCAGCTGTGCTGGAGGACCCCCACCAGCTACTTCTGGGAAGTCTCCAGAGGCAGGCGAAGCCCATGTCCTTGGCCTCTCATGTGTGGCTACCTCAGCTCCCCATTGCCATCACAGTCAGAGGGCAAACACTACATCCCACACATGGTCTGAGAGTTCTACTTTTGACATAGTTTTTACCCCCTGTTGCACAGTCACTTTAACCAGGGATGCTGCCGCCATGTGGTAAAACCTCAGGCCAGTGTCCCCATCATTAATGTTCTTCAGGAAAGTAAAGTTTTCCACCTCTTCAAACATCAGACTCTTCCCCTACTTGAAATGTTCCTTGAGCTTAAGGCATCACTTTCAGTTTCTTGGACTGGACCCCGGGGTAGGTCAGCCACATGCCCCCAAACTGCCTCTCGGTGATCTGCCGATTGCTAGGGCCCTGACACTCAAGCTCTAACCTCAGGACATCATGCCAAAATTTATGCTGAAACTCTAGGAAGGTCTTGATGGTCAAGTCACCTTTTGAGATCAGGGTCCAAAAAAACGTAAGTTAGGACTGAACATAAGCCAAGCTAGAGGGTATTACCAGTAGTAAGTCAATCTCTGTGATGCATGCCCATGCTGGTTTGGGAGCAATGATGCTCTGCACCTGTTCCAACTCCTCCATGTCTACTTCTCCATCTCCATTTAAATCAAATATCTTTTTTTTTTGCAAGTCAATGGGGTTAAGTGACTTGTCCAAGGTCACACAGCTAAGTAAAGATTAAGTGTCTGCATCAGGATTTGAACTCAGGTCCTTCCTGACTCCAGGGCTGGCATTCTATCCCCTGCCCCTAAATCAAACATCTTGAAGGCAATTTCAGAATTTCTTTGAGGAGTAAGAAAGGGTGGTTGTAAGGAAGATGTAGTTGGAAAAGGAGATGAGTTCACATTCCTCAAGTGTGTGCCTTCACCAATAAATTTCTTGCGTTCCTAAGATATCCCCTTTCCTTGCTGCTCCTCCTTGGGGGTCATGGACCTCACAAAATCCTGGGGGGTCATAAAGACTTCAGCTTTACCAGGCTCCTTTATTATTTTCAAGGTAGCAAAATATCAGAAGGTAGGCTCAAATCCTGTTCTTATAGTCCTTTCTGGCCCTGAATCCAAAACACTTCTTTTTCTTGTCTGAATCACCAGTATTATTGTTTTTACAGCTTTCTCCATCAATTTTCTTTCTACTATCCAAGGTTTTATCCTTCAAGTCTTTCTGTACTGATGGTGGAGATTCTGCATGGGCTCTCCCCCAAGAGGCCCAAGCTTGCTGCCGCTGCGGATGTCCCCAGGGTTGTTGCCAACATCCACCTGAGCCTACCCTGAATGAGCTGAGATGGTCCAGGGCACAGTCAGGATACAAGAGCCACAGTAAGGAAAAATGAAGACAGAACATCCTGTCTTTTTTTGAGCTGCAGTGGCCGCTGGCTTTGAAACAGAGGATTTTTTAACAATTGAGTTCCAAATTCTCTCCCTTCTTCTTGCCCTTATTCCATCTATTGATAAGGCAAGAAATATAACAATTACACATATAAAATCATGCAAAACATATTACACATTAGCCATGTTATAAACAGAAAAATAAAGTTTTTTATTTTTGTTTTTTATGTTTTTTAGTTTTTGGTTTTCTTTTAGGTTTTTGCAAGGCAAATGGGGTTAAGTGGCTTGCCCAAGGCCACACAGCTAGGTAATTACTAAGTGTCTGAGGCCGGATTTGAACCCAGGTACTCCTGACTCCAAGGCCAGTGCTTTATCCACTGTGCCACCTAGCCACCTCTATAAATAGAAAAATAAAGTGAAAAAATTAATTCATCAAAATGCACTCCATCAGTTTTCTCTCTGGGAGTAGATAGCTTTTTTTCCCCATGAAAAGTCTTTTAGAATTGTCTTGGATCATTGTATTGATTAAAGTAGATAAATCTTTCACAGTTGATTATCCTTAGAATACTGTTGTTACTATGTATGATATTCTTCTTCATTTTATATCAGTTCATAAAAATTTCAAATTTTTCTGAAATCATTCTGTTCATTTTTTCTTATAGTACAACAGTATTTCATCACAATCATATATCAGAACTTGTTTAGCCATTCCCCAATTGATGGGCATTCCTCCAAATTCCAATTGTTTGCCACCACAAAAAGCTGCAGTATTTTTGTATTTTTTCCCCCTTTTCTTTGAGCTTTTTTTAGATATAGACCTAGTAGTGGTATTGGTAGAGCAAACAGTATGCAGAGTTTTATATTCAATTAGGCATGTTTCCAAATTTTCTCCACAATGGTTGGGCCAATTTACAGCTCCACTAACAATGCATTAGTGTTCCAATTTTTCCATAATCCCTTCAAATTTATCATTTTCCTTTTCTGTCACTTTAGAGAATCTGATGGGTGTGAGGTTCAGAGTTTCTAAATTTGCATTTTTCCTTTTTTAAAATTTCATTTATTTAAGGCAACGGGGTTAAGTGATTTGCCCAAGATCACACAGTTAGGCAATTAAGTGTCTGAGGTCGGATTTGAACTCATGTCCTCCTGACTCCAGGTTCGGTGCTCTATCCACTGTGCTACCTAGCTGCCCAATTTGCATTTGTCTTAATAAATAATGATTTAGAACTCTCCCCCCCCATATAATGATCAATTTGATTTCTTCTTTTTTTTTTTTTAGGTTTTTACAAGGCAAATGGGGTTAAGTGGCTTGCCCAAGGCCATACAGCTAGGTAATTATTACATGTCTGAGATCGGATTTGAACCCAGGTACTCCTGACTCCAGGGCTGGCTTTATCCACTATGCCACCTAGCCGCCCCTAATTTGATTTCTTCTGAAAATTCTTTTGATCATTTATCAACTGGAGAATGACAAATATTTTTGTAAATTTGACCCAGTTTCCTGATCAAATTTGAGAAATGAGGTTTTTATCAGAAAAACTTGCTATAAAATGTTTATAAAATGTTAGTCTTGTTTTCCTTCTAATCTTGGCTGCATTGGTTTTGTGCATAAAACCTTTAAAATTTAATATAATCCAGACTATCCAGATTATCCTGTGATCCTTTTTAGTTCTTGGGTCATAAAATCTTCTTATCCATAAATTTGACAAGTAAATTTTTCCATGTTCCAATATGCATAATTACACTATATCTAAATCATTTATCCATTTCCCCCCTTAACTTGGGGATATAAGTGTAAGATGTTGGTCTATACCTGCCAATCTGCTTTCCAGTTTTCCCAGCAATTTTTGTCAAATAATGAATTCTCATTCCCAAATCTTAGCTCTTTGGGTTTATCAAATACTAGATGTATGTGGTCATTCACTACTATGTTTTGTGTACTTAATCCCTTCCACCCATCCACCACTATTTCTTATCCAGTACCAGATTTCATGATTAGTGCTTTGTTATACACTTTAGAATCTGTTTTTTTCCATTAATTCCTTTGAAATTCTTGATCTTTTATTCTTATAGGTGAATTGCTATTTTTTTCTAGCTCTATAATTTTTTTTGAAAGTCTAATTGACATGGCACTAAATAAGTAAATTTATGATGTTTGTCTGTTCTCAAAGAAGACACAACATTGTGGAGGTGATGCCATGACATGCACATGAATAGGATTTGTGCTGTGAGGGGATGCTGTGCTAAATCACCAATCTCACTTTCTCCTTCAGAGTCATCTGGGACCAGTGGTCAGATATGAATCAGATGGCCCTGGAAGCAAAGCAATCAGGATTAAGTGACTTGCCCAAGGTCACACAGCTAGTAAATTAGCAAGTGTCTGAGGTTGGATTTGAACTCCCATAGTCCTGATTCCATGGGAGTTCAAATCCAACTAGATAGAATTATAATTTTTATTATATTGGTTTGATCTATCCATGAGCAATTAATATTTCTCTAATTGTTTGGATTTGTCTTTGTGTAAAAATTATTTTGTATTTGTGCTTAACTATCTAGTTAAATAGTTTGCCTTGGCTGGTAGACTGCTAAGTAGTTTATATTATGTTTTGAGTTTTTATTTTATTGGGGGTGGGGTGGGGGTTTGCAAGGCAATGGGACTAAGTGACTTATCCAAGGTCACACAGTTAGGTAATTGTTAAGTATCTGAGGTCAGATTTGAATTCAGGTGCTCCTGACTCCAAGGTCAGTGCACTATCCACTGCACCATGTAGCTGCCCCTATGTAGTTTATATTGTGGAATTTCTTTTCTATTATTACACTACCATTATAGAATTTCCATTTCTATTTCTTCCTGCTGAATTTTATAATATGTAGAAATGCTGATGATTTATGTGGATGTGTTCTATATCCTACACATTTGCTAAAGTTGCTCATCATTTTACCTAGCTTTTTATTGATTCTCTAGGATTTTCCAAGTGTATCATCATACTATTTGCAGTGATTTTATTGCATATATACTTAAAACAGACAACCACCTGTGAACCCTTTAAGAGCTAGATGGTAGACTGAGACATCTATATAGGTCAGGCTGGTTCTAGTAATGAGGTTGTCTAAAATGTCTCTTTTGGGTTTGTTGTGTAGACTAGCAGGTTCGATTGTGCCTTCACTTTGAATCTATCTTTGGGGTTTTGGTTGTTGCTAGCTGTTTCTTTCCAAATGAATGGCAAGATAAGGTAACAAACTATTGGAATTATCACATTCTTTATCATATTATCACTGTATTAAAAAAACAAATATCTCACTGTCCCCCCCAAAAAAAGAAACCAAAAAACTAAAAAGAAACTAAGATCACCTTTAAAATTACAGAAATCCTGTGTTCACATGTAACTATTTTTTCCAACAGGTTTTATGTCATCTAATGTTAGAACTGGAAAGTACCTCAAAGAACAGTTTTAATTCTCTCTTACAGAGGTGCCACAGAGGTGAAATCATCTGATCAGTTTTGAGGGAGGTCTTAAGCCTAGGCTGACTTGTCTCCCAGTGCAGGACTCCTCTACAATACCATTTTCCCTTTGGATCTCCAATCAAGACCTATTCCAGTGCTTCATCATAGCACCAAAGGGACCCTGGCTTCTCAATGGCAGTCTAGTCTACTAAGTTAGAAAGCCTTTGAATATGAGCTCAAGAATAGACGGTATGTTTGTCATTTCAAGGACAAATTTAGAGAGGCTCATTAATAGGTTGGATAAAAATGGTTAATTTTTTTAGCCATTGTAGCTCTTAAAGAAAATTTTGTAAGTCACATTGATGTTGCAATTTGTCACTGGATATCCACAGTGATTAAATTACATGTTTTTAAATTTATGAGACCAAGCATGTTTGTGAAGAAAAGTGATCTACAATCACCCTGCCCTTAACTTGATCCTAGGCAGTCTCTCACTTAACTTTTACCTTTTTCAGAGGGAATGATTTTTATGACATTCTGGGATTCCTTATCTAGACAGGTTAAAAAAAAAACCCAAATCCCCCAAACTAGCTTTAAGTTTTTTCTACTTTTTTTTACTTTCTATTTTCTTTTTTTTTTTTAGTTTTTTTTTTTTTTGTAAGGCAAATGGGTTAAGTGGCTTGCCCAAGGCCACACAGCTAGGTAATTATTAAATGTCTGAGACCAGATTTGAACTCATGTACTCCTGACTCCAAGGCTGGTGCTTTATCCACTATACCACCTAGCCACCCCCTTTTTTTTTATTTTTTAAAGTGAAATTTCTTTTTTTTAAATGAATATTTTCTGTCCCACCTACCCTTCCCCGAAGAAAAACAAAAATGCACAATCTAAACAAATTCCTGAATTAGACATGTACAAAAATTTCTCATGCACTTTGAGTGTATCACCTCTATTTAAGAAGAGCAGCATCCTCTAGAATCATTCTTCAAATATTATTTTACAATGTTGTTGTGGCTGTTGTAGAAATTCTCTTGTTCTGCTTATACTCTGTACTTTATCATACAGATCTTCTCAGAAACCTGTCAATTCTTACAGTAATTACAAAAGTATTCCATTACTTTCATATGCCATAATTTATTAAGCTATTCTCCCAATCTATGCCACCCCCTTAAACTTCTAATTCTTTGCTACTTCAAAAAGAGATGCTATAATTTTGTACATATGGAAACTTCATTCTTAGTTTTTTTGACATATATGTATGTAGGAAAAAATCAAGTGTTTTGCTTTCACAAGGGTGAGAAAGGGTACTACCAGAATCTCAGATGTCTGTGAGGATAATACATTACAGAAACCAGGATGACTGGTCTTTGTGGCAACTCAAGGGATGCCAACCTGTTTACAGGAAGGACAGGATTTATGACAATAGGAAAAGGTTAAATAACTTTGCATGGGTTGAATGAGAGTCTGTGCTATTCCCTTACACCTAGTGAGGGAAGTAGCTGTTCTTGCTCATTAGGTGGGGAAAATGTATGGGGGGGGTGAATGTATCAATTAGATTTGTGACCCCAGCCTATGATTGGAGTGAAAGGACAGGAACAAAGCCTTTGAAAGTGCATATATAACATCTAGCATTTGGGGGTTTCAGGGACCCTTTCCCACCTTGGAAGAGATGTTCCATTTATTAAGATATCTTAATAAAAGCTATTTTAATCACTTTGGACTAAGTATTCTCAAGACATTTATAACAATCTGGAAGCTCATCCTGGATATTATAATGTAAATCTCCTTTCCTGGTATTTTCCAGGAAGAACCCAAGAAAATCATGCAAATAGCTTTATTTCAAGTTCACTTTCTTGGTGTTCTTTGCTGGGGAAATGTCTCAGAGATTCCTGAGGAGATTGGCCTGGGTTTGGAGTGACAGTGATTAAAATATCTGGGGGTAAGAACCCCAGTAAAAGGGGTATCTCTAAGGCAAGTGTTTTGGTGGCCAGAGACACTCTGGACTGCAGAGGCCAGAGGAAGATAGGATACCCCGAAGGGAGGGAGGGAGGGAGATTTAGAAGTTCCCCAAAATACAAAGTCCACCAGGGGAAAGGCTGCAGGCTGGACACGGGAGGCCAGGGAGCCTCGTGGCCTGTAGCCAGGAGTCAGTTGCCAGTAGCTGGTAGTTGGAAGGTGGAAGGAAGCCACCGATTGGATCCAATGTGAGTATAGTCCTGCAGGATGTATGTGTGTTCTCTGTGTGTGGTGGTTCATGTATGTTTTGTCTTGTGTGGAAGTGGTCTGGGTTAGGGGACTCAGCTTAAGTTTTAAACTGTGGGGAACTAGTTGAGCCCAGTAGTTTTGGAAGGTAGAGAAGAGAAAAGATCTGCAGTTCAGAGTGTCTCCCTGGTGGAGAACAGCCCTTCCCTCACTGAGCGGCAATAGTAGTGTTGGTGGATGGAGCTGGAGAGAGGAGGGGGAGGCTTTTAAAGAGAAAGCTGTGAAGGGGGAGTTTAAAAAGGAAGAGAATTTTTTTAAATTAATTATTTTATTTATTTTTGAGTTTTACAATTTTTCCCCCAATTTTACTTCCCCCACCCCCACCCCCCACAGAAAGCAATTTGTCAGTCTTTACATTGTTTCCATGTTGTACATTGATCCAAATTGAGTGTGATGGGAGAGAAATCATATCCTTAAGAAAGAAACATAAAGTATAAGAAATAACAAGATCAGACAATAAGATATCAGTTTTTTCCCCTAAATTAAAGGGAATATTCCTTGAACTTTGTTCAAACTCCACGATTCTTTCTCTGGATACAGATGGCATTTTCCACTGCAGACAGCCCCAACTTGTCCCTGACTATTACACTGATGGAATGAGCAAGTCCATCAAGGTTGAACATCACCCTCATGTTGCTGTTAGGATGTACAGTGCTTTTCTGGTTCTGCTCATATCACTCAGCATCAGTTCATGCAAATCCCTCCAGGCTTCCCAGAATTCCCATCCCTCCTGGTTTCTAATAGAACAATAGTGTTCCATGACAGACATATACCACAGTTTGCTAAGCCATTCCCCAATTGAAGGACATTTACTTGATTTCCAATTCTTTGCCACCACAAACAGGGCTGCTATGAATATTTTTGTACAAGTGATGTCTTTACCCTTTTTCATCATTTCTTCAGGGTATAGACCCAGTAGTGGTATTGCTGGATCAAAGGGTATGCTCATTTTTGTTGCCCTTTGGTCTTAGTTCCAAATTTCTCTCCAGAAAGGTTGGATGACTTCACAGTTCCACCAACAGTGTAATAGTGTCCCAGATTTCCCACAACCCTTCCAACAATGATCATTATCCTTTCTGGTCATATTGACCAGTCTGAGAGATGTGAGGTGGTATCTCAGAGAAGCTTTAATTTGCATTTTTCTAATAAGTAATGATTTAGAGCAATTTTTCATATGACTAAGGATTATTTTGATTTCCTTATCTGTAAATTGCCTTTGCATATCCTTTGATCATTTGTCAACTGGGGAATGGCTTTTTTAAATTTTTTTAAATTTATTTTTATTAAAGATATTATTTGAGTTTTACAATCCCCCCCAATCTTACTTCCCTCCCCCCCCCCAAAGCAATCTGTCAGTCTTTACTTGGCTTTTTTTAAAAATATGACTCAGTTCTCTGTATATTTTAGAAATGAGTCCTTTGTCTGAAACATTTGTTATGAAGATTGTTTCCCAGTTTACTACATTTCTTTTGATCTTGGTTACAGTGGTTTTATCTGTGCAAAAGCTTTTTAATTTAATGTAATCAAAATCATCTAGTTTGTTTTTAGTGATGTTCTCCATCTCTTCCTTAGCCATAAAGTGCTTCCCTTTCCATAGATCTGACAGGTAAACCAGTCCTTGATCTTCTAATTTGCTGATAGTATTGTTTTTTATGTCTAAATCTTGTAAACATTTGGATCTTATCTTGGTAAAAGGGTGTGAGATGTTGATCTAATCTAAGTTTCTTCTATACTAACTTCCAATTTTCTCTGCAGTTTTTATCAAAGAGAGTTTTTATCCCAATAGCTAGACTCTTTGGGTTTATCAAACAGCAGATTACTATAATTGTTTACTGCTATTGCACTTAGTCTATTCCACTGATCCATCTCTCTATTTCTTAGTCAATACCAGATAGTTTTGATGACTGATGCTTTACAATATAATTTTAGATCAAGTAGGGCTCAGCCCCTTTCTTTTGCATTGTTTTTTTTTTTCATTAAATCCCTGGAAATTCTTGATTTTTTATTTCTCCATATGAATTTACTTACAACTTTTTCTAACTCTTTAAAGTAATTTTTTTGGAATTTTGATTGGTAGAGCACTAAACAGGTAGTTTAGTTTTGGTAGAATTGTCATTTTCATTATATTAGCTCTACCTATCCATGAGCAATTTATGTTTGACCAGTTATTTAAATCTGATTTAATTTGTGTGAAAAAGAAAGAATTTGAAGAGAGATGATGAATAAGATTGAGAAGTTATAGGAGGATGATTTCTACTTTAACACTAAACTTGAGTGTAGCTGGAGGAGTGCTCCACCTGCCTGTGGAGGAGGAGGAGGTGGGGACAGAAGACAGCCTTAAAGGGAAAGAGACCCCACTGCAGGTGGGGTATGTGATTGGGAAAGGAATTTTAAAAAAAGAAAATTAGGGATTAGAGACACATTTATTGAAAGGAAACCATGTATAAAGAATGTCTCTGCTCTGGCCACATGGTCTAGAGTTTTAGGAAGCACTCTGAGGATTTTTTTTTTTTTAGATTTTTTGCAAGGCAATGGGGTTAAATGGCTTGCCCAAGGCCACACAGCTAGGTAATTATTAAGTGTCTGAGGTCAGATTTGAACTCAAGTACTGACTCCAGGGCCAGTGCTCTATCTACTATGCCACCTAGCCACCCTGCACTCTGAGGATTTTTAAAATGGGTTATTAATGTTGTTACATTCTGACAAAATTTGTACAGAATGGGAGGAATTGAAACACCTTTTAGTTAAAGGAAAGTGGTATTACTAAGGGGAATTACCTATCATTATGTTTTCAGGGATATTTACAGATTTCTTTTGGGAAAGAGAAATGTACTAAATTTTGTAACCTGATTTGTTGTGATGTTAAATTGATATTGATTAATACATTATCAACAGTCTCATAAGGTCTTTTGTTGGTAAAGGAAGAAAGTGTGTATTTATATGTGTATATTTTTTATAAAAGAGGTCTGGAAGACAAAAGTATAAAGATAGTGGGATATTCATTTGCTCCTGTTCTAAGGGAATGAGATGTTTAAATAAGAATCTTATATTTAATGTAAATTAATAATGTATGTTTAATTTTAAAGATGTTAAGAATATGGACTTCTCTCTTGATAAACTACAGACAGTTGATGTGATCTCACTGTAAGGTAATTTATTGATGGGTATTTATCAGTTATGTGATATTCTTTTGGAACTGCACTGCAAAGAGATTATATTTGTAATATTTAGTTATCTCTTTTGAATGTTATTTATATACTGAATTGTTAAAGCCTGGGATTAACATGTGATTGCTTTGGAGGGCAATAAGGGAAATATCAAAAATTATGACCCCCTTTTAGGATAGATCTGTGGTTCATGAATGATGTAATAATAGAAGGATTGCTTTGTACACTCTAGTAATTTGTGTTTTATTCTTATTGCTGTTTTGTTATATTAGAATTAATAACACAAGTCAGACATTTAGAGTTACCTGAGATGTTCTAATGGTTTTAAAGAATTCTGAAAAGTAATTTGTATATTAGGGGGTAGGTAGGTGACACAGTAGATAAGAGCACTGATCCTGGAGTCAGGAGGACCTGAGTTCAAATTAGGCCTCAGTTACTTGATAATTACCTAGCTGTGTGACCTTGGACAAGTCACTTCACCCCAATTGTCTTGCAAAAACAAAAATAATAATTTTTATGTTAAGGATGGCTAGTAGTCAAACAAATTTATATATAGAAGTTTCTAGATATATGTGAATTGGGATATTTTGGATATACATCTATCTATATGTATGTATGTATATATATATATATATATATATATATATATACATACATATACATTCCAAAACTGGTTGTTTGCTTTGAAATAAAAGCATCTATATAACATGAGAAAGATAAACACAAGAAATATAATTTGAGATTTTTCTGTGCAGTCTTCTGAACAAAGGAGGTGTGTGTTTGTTGTAAAATACAACAGGCTAGAAGGAGGGTTCTCTAGCCAAGGGGAATCTGATATACCATCTTTTTTTTTTAGGTTTTGGCAAGGCAAATGGGGTTAAGTGGCTTGCCCAAGACCACACAGACTGGATTTGAACCCAGATACTCCTAACTCCAAGGCCGGTGCTTTATCCACCACGCCACCTATCCGCCCCGATATACCATCTTTACATAGAGATAGAGTAGTTATGATTTCAGACAAATGAATGTGAGTCTGAAAATCAGAGGCCTCTAGGAGGAGGAAGGAGATGAGGTCTATGGGGCCAGTCATAGTTAGAATTCATATTTTTAGCAAAGACCCAGGAAGAGCACTCAAAGTTTTAGGTAGGAGGTTTCGTTAATTGGGACCCCATTAAGACTATAAATGGAATTTAGTAAATTGGACTCATGGAAATTCCAATTAGGTAAAACAACTGTTTTAGATCATGGGACTTATGGGCCTGCTACCTGGGCACAGGATGGGAGTTGGTGTAAGAGACTGCTGAGGGCCACAGAGAGGTCATTGCATGGCTGGGAATGGCCTAGAGGTCCTTTTGTTCAGGTTTAAACTTGGCCTAATTTTCTGGAAGGGCTCTCTGGATCTTCTTATCTGTTCCTTATGTTTTGGCACTTCTTGGAGAGTTGTGTTAAACACTAAGCCTGTGATAGCATCCTTGACTGAGAAGTACTAGCCTGAGGAAGTAAACTTTATCACCTGCTGTCCACTGGTAGGGAGGTATTTGTTTGATTTGCTAATTAGAGAACTCCTGTGAATTGGTGGCAAACCAGGGACTAAGAGGATATTTAAGCTCTGGCATTCTGGAAAATAAATGGAGAACTTGTCAACTTTGTCTACTACCTCTTCAATGTTCCTCTGAGACAAGTATTAGTTATGGGTAACATAAGTTAGCTAGCAGACACGCTAAAAATGATGCTCAAGCATGAAGGCATATTCAGGGCCATCTGATTGGAGTCCAGGAGAAGGACCAAGCAGAACCACGCATCAAAGGACTGAGACTTTGAGCTGTCATACATACAAGTGAGGTTAAAGCTTCCAGGTGACACCCTGGAGCATTTGAAAGGAAGTTGGAACAAGGAGGTGTGGAGGAAAATGTATAGGGAGGGGATATTCTCCTTAGTGGATAGAGAAGGAAGAAATAAATGAGTATTAAGAAGAGCCTAGGAGTGGTCCTATAGCACCATTTAGTGGGGAAAAAAACCCCTTCGGCATTGCAGAAGGCCATCAAGAGGGCCAGGAATTTGGGAGAAAGTTTGGAAGATTTAGGAGTTTCAGTCATATCCTGTTATTGAGGAGCCAGATCCTTTTAATCCAGGAAACCTTAGGCAAAGACGTGAGCCAGTAAATATAAAAGCAGTCTGAGATCTAAAGAAGGTGGTGGGGGAATATGGGACAAGATCACCTTTTGTCCAGTTACAATCGGATACTCTTGCATACTCCATATTAACGCATAATGATTGGAAGCTGATAGTTAAGCATGTTTGTCACCTGGACAATCTGTCTTTTGGATGACTTTGAGGCATGTGCAAGATCTCAATGCTGCCACATGTATGAACAATTAAGTGGCACAGGTCAGCTTCCCAACAATGCCAAATAAATTATGGGTTAGAAAAAAGTATGAAAGAATTGCTACCTGTGTAAAGAATGCTTGGGGATGTATTACAACATAAAATGATAAGAAAGAACCATTTGCACTTATCTGACAAAGAAATGATGAGGCTTTTGTACATTTCTTTGCCTGGTTACAGGAGACAGCAGGAAGAACCTTAGGAGATGTAGCAGGAATAGATGTATTAATAAAACAATTAGCACAGGCTAATGCAAATGCTGATTGTCAGAAAGCAATGATTGGCTTATGAAGATGCTACCAGTGATGAAATGATTCAAAAGATGTGACAGAATAGGGTCTCAGGTATATCATGCAGAATTAATGACGGAGGCATTTGCTAATATACATATGGGAAATAAAGAGAAATGGACTTGCTTTGTTTGTGAGAAACCTGGATATTTAAAGAAAAATTGTTGGAGCGCTCAAGGAATTAAACCAAGAAAGGTCAAGGTACATCATCCTAAAACTCCATGCCCAAAGTGTAAAAAGGCAAGACACTGGGCATCAGAATGTAAACAAGGAAATTTAAATGGAGAAAAGGGCCCTCCCCCCCCAGGGCCCCTCAAAAACAGCCATGGAGTATGCCCATACAAAAATATTGATGGTTAAAAGTGCTGGGAAATTTAGGGTATCTCTACATGCTTGTACTGAAGTGCCTATTCACCCTTTACAATTAACAGATAAGGAGTTTGCAATCATTTTGGCTCTATCCAATCCAGAATATACTCACATTATACTTTTATTAAAGCATGTGAGTGGGGAAATTTTCTCTTTTGCAATAGTGAATGCTAATGATGATGATGATGATAGTTATATAACAAAGAACCAATGTATAGCTCAGTTATGTGTTTTTTTTCAGGCTCTTGTAAAGAAAAGGAGCTAATAAAGGGGCCAAAACTGAGAAAAAACAATGAAACTATACTTACTAATACGATTTCTTCAGAGAAACCTCTTTGTGTTATCCAAATAGAAGGAATTGCTTTCCTAGGCTTAAATGACACTGGGGCAGATCAGGCTATATTTCCCCATACAGGACTGGCCACAAGCTTGGCCTAAACAGGCTGTCTATACGAACCTCATAGGCATTGGAGGCCAACAGGAAACAGAAATTTCTTGTCAACCCTTGAAATGGAGAAAAGGGCCCTCTCCTTTCATATTGAAGGACTCTCTACAATATTATGAGGAGGAGCTATATTGTGTCAATTAGGGGCAAAGATTAGCACAGATTCTTTGATTGGGGCTGCTGTTGAGTTAAGAAGGCTGCAACCTATACGGGTGGAACAGTGGCCCCTTACTGAAGAAAAAAATACCTTTCAAAGACTAATGTTATGGAGAAATCATCCCCAAAAGATATTCACCTATATGCATCATTTCGAGAAAGAAGGAATTATGACGTTGAAAAACTTTCCAAGGATGATGAATGTAGAGAATCCTTCAAGAGTACTTCAAATCTTTTTAAGTGTCATAAGACATATAATATAAATCACAGGAATGGGTATCTTGAGTTTGGAAAACACTTCATTCAGTGTAAACACTATCTTGGTCATCAAAGATTCCATCCTATAGAGAAACCTTTTAAATGTAAGCATTGTGGCACAGTTTTTGGCTTCAACTCATCCCTTCAGTACCATCACAAAACTCATACTGGAGAGAAGCCTCGAAAATGTAATGAATGTGGAAAAGCTTTTCATTCTTCGAAAACAGCTCAACTCCCACCAGAGAATTCATACAGTGGGGAAACCTTATAATGTTTGTGGAAAAACTTTTAACTGCAACTCATCCTTACCACCAGAAAATTCATACTGGTGAGAAACCTTACAAATGTTAAGAATGTGGCATGGTCTTCAGGATGAACACACAGCTGTATTTCCATCAAAGAATTCACATTAGAGAGAAACTTTATGAATGTGGTGAATGTGGGAAAACCTTCAAAGGGAGCACACAACTTACTTTCCATAAGAGAATTCATACAGGGGAAAAGCCTTATCAATGTAATGTATGTGGGAAGACTTTTGCCCAGGGCATACATCTCACATCACCAAAGAATTCATACCGGAGAGAATCCTTATGAATGGAATGTATGTGGGAAATCTTTTAGACATCCTTTCTTTATCATCAGAAAAATTCATACATTTTGTGAAACTGTTTAAGAATGCATTATATCTTTTTTGATTGGCTATTTCAAGATTTCCATGAATATATGAGATTCCTCAAGAAATCCTGATTTGATTCCAAGTTATTTTTTTGGCAGTCCTTATTTGGTGTTTTCAAAAATATGCATATATGTGTATGTGCATTTAAACATCTATAAGACATTTTACATCTCTCCACTGGCCTGGAGAGGTGGAAAAATGTTTCTCTATTCTGAGATCTTGGTGCCAGCTAGGGTGTCACCAATCTCACTTTGATAAACTTGAAATACAAAATAACTTGTTTCTGTGTTTGTGTTTGTGTCTAAACTCCTGTGTGTAAAATGTAATTCAGATCTGAAATGGGTAAGGTTAAATGCTACTCCTTTTAGTTTGAGTTTTGAATTTAATTGCTTAAAAAAGGTCTAAATTAAGTAATTAATATAGTTGGGACCTGGGCCTATCTGCTCATACCATTTGAAAGTTTGTGAAATGATCTCACTGTGAGCTGTTTTTGTTAACCTAATATTGATGGACAGCTGTATTCAACTTCTGTTAATTGAGACTTTAAGGTTTAGCTGCAGGGGATATCCCCCAGATGGGTGCGGGGTAGATTTCCTGCTCTCAGGAGACTTTAAAAAGAGGGTGGGAAGGCCCTGATAGGAAAAGGTCACCACCTTGTGTTTAAAGAAAAGAGAAACTATCCGAGAGTATTTTAATCACCTAAGTTTTGAACCAAGTCTTAAGAATTTGTATGTTAAAGAAAAATATAATTGGGATAAATTGTATTTCAAGGAATTTGGGAACACTGAATCATATATGATCTACTGATTTCTTTTGGGGAAGAGATATTGTACTAAATTTTGTGATCTGATTTGTTTTTTTGTTAAATCAATATTATCAACAATCTCACAGGGTCTTTTGTTGGTAAAGGAAGAAAGTTTGTAATCTTTGTCTCATCATTTATCATGTTTATGGAAGGAAATATATGTATATGTATTTTATCAGTTATGTGATATTCTTTTGTTACTTCAAAGACATTCTGTTACAATATCTCTGGTTTTTGCTTGTTATAGTTCAGAACAGTTCAGAAAGTCTTAGTTTCATTTCTCTTGAAAGATCTATAGGTAATTGAATTAAGAAAACCACAGGAATATTAAAACTCCTTCTAAAACAAAAAGGAGGACTATATTATATGCCTGCCAATAGATTGAATTATGTAATTTCAAGAAAAAGTAATGTGAAAAGATAGGGAAGGGAAGTGGATAGGACCTAAGTAATATATCGAGGGCCAGGTATGTTTGTATTTCCACAGGAAATGGAAAAATCTGGGTTGCTGAAAAGAATGTCTGCATTATCACTGAAAGAGAGAACCAACATGAGGAGGAAGAGGCACAGATCATCAAAATGCAAGAGGAGACATAGGAAGAGACCCTCAGAAGTAATCCAACTGATGCTTCAGATACGAACTTTTATCATGTCAATGTTAGGGATATTGGGGTCTGTATGTAATGAGGGAATGAGAAGTATTCGGAGCAGTACGCAAAAACCTTGTCAATATCCTGTTACATGGGACATTGGAAAAGAACATGTTTTTCCACCTTTTTTAGACTGTTATCCTAATGTAAGAACTTGTTTCGTTTAATGGTGGGATGGAAAGCTATTGCTGCAATGAATAATATACATAAATTGTAATTGCACAAAGGAAAATAGCAAGTGAGGGGCGGCTAGGTGGCTTAGTGGATAAAGCACCGGCTTTGGAGTCAGGAGTACCTGGGTTCAAATCCGTTCTCACACACTTAATAATTACCTAGCTGTGTGGCCTTGGGCAAGCCACTTAACCCCATTTGCCTTGCAAAAAAAACTAAAAAAAAAAAAAGAAAAAAGAAAAAAATAGCAAGTGACATTGTTACTCCTTTGGATTTGGGGTTTGAATTTAATTGACTTGGGGGGAAAATAGTAAATGAAACTTATAATACTTCAAAACTCCTGATCACACTACATAAGATAAACTTCCAAGTCCTACAGTGATTTTGGAACTTCCCTGGGCATAGCGTATCAGTGATGGCAATATTTCTGATCATGGTGCTTCTCCTATGGTATTGTCTAAGAATAATTTACCCTCTTGTGGATGGCTTACAAGAAAATTTACCTCAAAAAAAGAGAAAAGGGGGATTTGTAAGAGACTGTTGAGGGTCACAGAGAGGTCACTGCATGACTAGGAATGGCCTTATTTTCTGGGTCAGCTCTCTGAATATTCTTATCTGTTCCTTATGTTTTGGCACTTCCTGGAGCACTGTATTAAACACTAAGCCTGTGTAAGAAGTACCAGCCTGAGGAAGTAAACTTTATCACCTGCTGTCCACTAGCAGGAGGCATTTGTTTGATTTGCTAACTGGAGGAACCCCAGTGAATAGGTAGTAAACTAGGGAGACAAGTATTAGTTATGGGTAACAGATAAGTTAGATGGCAGGCATGCTACAGTGAGTTGGGCCTTTGGAAGCCCAATTTATATCCTGATTAGATTCTAAGATATAGTAGAAACAATTACCAGTTAGACAGCTAGGGTCTTGGAGTTGCTGGCTGGCTAAACCAAGCAAACAAAATTTAGAGTTATTCAATATAGACAACCTGTTGTTGGGGGAGCATTTTGTGGTAAATTGAATCTTTCAAGTTGCTGCCCAAAGATACATGACAATAGGCAAAGTAGCAAAGAAATAAGCAGGGACATCAGAAAGTTGGTAAACCTGGAAAATAGGAGGAGTCCATACCTGATAATGAGGAAGTTAAGATCTTGATAGAAAAAGTCAGTAGTCATGTCAATAAGGATTATGATTTTAGGAATTTTTTTTAGGCTTTTGCAAGGCAAATGGGGTTAAGTGGCTTCCCCAAGGCCACACAGCTAGGTAATCCCTAAGTGTCTCAGGCCTGATTTGAATTCAGGTACTCCTGACTCCAGGGCTGGTGCTCTACCACTGCACCACCTAGCTGCCCATAGGATTATGATTTCAAGGCATAATTATTAGAATGGTGTGGAAAGCAAAATTGATAAAGGGGGAAACGGGGGGGAAAAAAATCAAGTGTTTTGCTTTCACAAGGTTGAGAAGGAGCATTGCCAAAATTTAAGATGTCTATAAGGATAATAATACATTACAAAAATCAGGATACCTGGTGTTTGTGCCAACTCAAGATACCAACCTGTTTACAGGAAGGACAGAATTAAGACAAAAGGAAAAGGTTAAATAACTTTATTTGGGTTGAATGATTCTGCTATTGTCCCTTACAGCTGGAGAAGGAAGTAGTTGTTCTTGCCCATTACTATAATGAGCAAGGGTAGGGAAACTATATGGGGGGCAGCCAGGTGGCAGTGGATAGAGCACAACCCTGGAGTCAGGAGTACCTGAGTTCAAATCCAGCCTCAGACACTTAATAATTGCTTAGCTGTGTGGCTTTGGGCAAGCCACTTAACCCCACTGCCTCAAATAAATTAAAAAAAAAATTTTCTGCTATAAATATGGTCTTCGAATCTAACCAGAGAGACAGAGAGGAAAAAAAAAACATTGAATTGAATTAGTATCTCTAATGAATAGTGTTACAACAACGGCAACATATTAATCATATTATAAATGATGACCAGAATGAATTTATTCCAGGAATTCAGGGTTGGCTCAGCGTTAGAAAAAAACAGTAAATGTGATAGAACACATTAGTAACAAAAAACAAGTGATTTGAGGCAGCTAGGTAGCACAGTGGATAGAGCACCAGCCCTGGAGTCAAGAGGACCTAAGTTTAAATCCAGCCCCAGACTTAATAATTGCTTAGCTGTGTGACCTAGGGCAAGTCACTTAGCCCCACTGCCTCAAATAAATTAAAAAAAAAATGAATTTATCAATCAGACTTGTGACCCCAGTTTGATTGGCATAAAAGGGCAGGACCAAAGCCTTTGAGAGCACATCTAGAATTTGGGGGCTTCAGGGCCCCTCTCCCACCTTGGGAGAGGTGTGCCATTTATTAAGATATCTTAATAAAGACCATTTTAATCACTCTAGACTAAGTATTCATAAGCCATTTACAACAATACAAATACCAGCTAGTTATGGTATTCCTAGGTCTTTGAAAAAGGCAGTTTAGTGATTTTGGACATGATTCTGTTGTTCAGAACTGCTAAACCAATTCACAGCTCTACCAACCTTATGGTGAGCTTGTTTCCCCAAAGCCCCTCCAAACACTGACAATGCCAAAAAAAAGAGAAAAATGACAATCTGATGGATTAGAGGTAGAAACTTAAAATTACTTTAATTTGCATTTCTCTAATAATTAATGACTTGCAGTATTTCCCCCCCTCCCCACACAGCTGGTTCATAGTGCAGGTTTCTTTTGGAAATTACCCATTTTCTAATTTAAAAAATGCTAAGAAAAGAGAAAAAGAATGGAAGAACTCTTGGGCTTGGAATCAAAAGATTTAATAATTAAAGCACTGTATACTTTGCAATTTGATTTATAAATATTTCATTTTCTCCATATAACTTTGGGAGGTGGGTGATATTATTTATTCTCATTTAAGACACTGAAATTGAAGTTAAGTGAATTACCCAAAGTCACAAAGCTAGAAAGCATCTGAAGCTATATCTGAACTGACCTCCCTGACTCCAGGTCCAGCACTCTGTTAACACTGCCATCCAGCTTGCCCAATTCTACCTAGGAATATTTTCTAGTTCTAACTGTAGCTTTGGACAAATAACTAAATATTCTTGGATATATTATTTAGCAACTTTTGAATTTCAAGTTCCTCATAAATTAAGCACTCCTTAATTAATTAAGCACAGAAGCACTTCTTGCTCTGACCTACTTCATCACTATTTTGGGGAACTAGATGCTTCCTTTTAGCAGGTTTAGATCGAGATGCTCCTCAAACAATATATTATTTAACATCCTCAGTCATCCTCAGTCATTTCCAAAGCATTAAAAGAGGTTCAGGGTCTTTTATAGCAACCTACTATTCCTTTCTGTGAGTTAATTTTATATAATATTTATTCTCAAGAGAAATTTGGGCTCTTTCCTACAAGAAAGGTTTGGCAGTTGGAAGGATATGAACAAAAATACTGTTTAAACAAATGTCCATAATTTCCTATACTTCCTTATACTTAGAAGTAAGCTAAATTATATAAAGCAAGCTAATTTATAAGGCTTTACTTTTTCCTTCTTTCACAGAACTCCTCTTGAATTTAAGTGCAGTTTTAGAGATTTTTTCCCCCATTAAGATGGAACATAGAGAATAGAAAATGCTAAATCTTGGGAGGGTCTGGGTGCCATTCTTTTTTTGTTAGATTTTTGCAAGGTAATGGAGTTAAATGATTTGCCCAAGGTCACACAACTAAGTAAGCATTAAGCATCCAAGGACAAATTTGAACTCGGGTCCTCCTGACTCCAGGGCCAGTGCTCTATCCACTGAGCCACCTAGTTGCCCCAAGATTCTTTAAAACCAAAGGAACAAAAAAAATTTTTTTGGGGGGGTTATTCTGGGATTCTATGGAGCACTTATTTAGCTGTAAGTAGCAAGTTGTATTCTCATTTCCTTACAACAAAAGATGAAAAGGAGCTTACTTACCCATAAGCTAATTCCAAAAGTAAATATCATTAGAAATTGACTACAAATTTAAACATTTTGTATTGGCCACAAAAAAAGGGTAAACCCAAGATTAATTTAAATTCACTTTTTATTCTCTCATAGATGAACAATTATACACAACTTGTAACACAAAGGTAGTGAAATCTCAAAGAGAAAATGGGCAATATCTCTGCCTCATTCCTGAGGTGGGGAGGAAATTTTTTAATGGGCACAATGTCAGATTTAACACTGGAAAAATACAAATTAAACTGGTTGAACTGGCTTCATCTAGACCAGGTACAGCAACAATAAATATAGAATAGGATCATCTTTTTTTAAAAAGATTGTTTTAAATTTACCACACCCCTATTAAAGAAATAAGATCAGTTCCCTAATGTGAAATTCTACAACACATGGTAGGGGCATGGTTTGCATAACAATTTCTCATACGCATCCATTAATATTCTCAAAAGGAAATGCATACACCGGAAGTTCAGGTAACTGGTCACTCCTTACTTCATCAGACCATTGATTACCGGCATAATCTGTTTGCCTGTTGGTAGTAGAATAAGGAAGAATTTTTGATGCGTGGAAAAATTTTTCAAATTTCTATTAGGGTCAATGGATAGGAGTCACATTGGAAGCAAACTGATTAAGCAGTACCATGAGGTCTATAGGCTAACAATCCAATGTATAATTTCTCTTATCTGGCAGTATGTTGAAAAGGTTTCTTGGGAAAACACCTTTCTTGAGCAGCAGGCCACCACAAGAATATGCAATCTGTAACGGATAAACAAAACTACAAGTATAACTTCAAATGATTGCACCTACCCTTAATAGGCCAACAAAAAGATACTGTCCGAAAAAAACCCAAACAATCTAATATGGCATAAAATAAATAAATTACTTTATCTGGGCTCTTACAACTATTTGAGATATCTACAAGTGCCCTTCAAAGAACTCTTCCCCTTTTCATTCTCAAATCCAGTCATTCTGAAGCATTGGTGCCAGAATTTTTGGCAAGTGATAGTTAATGGGAAACTGTTGCTCTCAGGGTTGCTCTGTAGTTTTCTTTCCTTTTGTACACCACAATGAGCACATTTTAAAATGTAAAATAAGATAGGAGATGAAACTACCTCCTTTTTCAGATGACTTAGTTTCTCTGTAGAGTGGAATGTAAAAGATCATTGTCACCAACACTTTCAGGGATTAGTTATAAATACAAGAATCTACTACTGCCATCAGCCCCACAAAATGGAGGGGAAACTTTGAAGTCATGTTGCTATGGCTACAGACAGACAATCTGGGGAATTTCTTGTGCCAGTAATGATAAAAACCAGAGCCAGCATCGCCAACCACAAAGAAAGAAAATACTTTGGAACAGGTTATTTTTCACAACCTGGCAAATAGGATACCTTTTCTTTCTTTTTAAAATATACACACAATGTGGTGGACAGGTAATCATTCCAAAGAAAACGTGATTTTCAGGGCCAGGGTAGCATTTTTACAATTAAACTTTTCCTTAATGGTCCCAAATAGCGACTAGGCCACCATTCTTCCTGCATCTTTACTACATATACATACCCTACAAAACATGGAAGAGCTTAGGTCTCTAAAATGTCAAGTAAAGAAAGGGAGCAAGGGTGGCACATGTTCCTGATGATCATTTGAAGCACTCTTTTAAAATAAATTCAACATCAGTGCAGTACAACATTTCTTGATACAATATATTTACCCACAGAAACATAGCATGCTTTCAAAGTAAGATGTTAACATTAAGCTGGCAACCTGGCTCCCACATCCCCTACCTTTTTGGTATTGATTCATATATTTTATTGAGCCCCATAACTGCCTTTCAGTTCATTCACCCTACTTCAGCCACAATTGGAGAAACTGTAATTCTCCACAATTTTCTACAAATATTCCTGATTTTTATTAGTAAAAGCAACCCATAATTGGAACACTATTATTCAATCGCATTACTAAAAAAGAAACCACTAATTTTCTGCATAATAGGCACCTAGCAAAATGCTAATCTGCTAACACCCTCACCACAAAGAATAAGGAGTCAATTCACATACTGATCCCCTATCAAAAAATACAGGGGCAAGGCCTTTCATGCCAAAACATCCTCTTAAAAAAAGTACCTGTATTAATTACTCCTGTCTGTAACTTAGGGAAAAGGAAAAATTAGGAGAAAGGAGAAACTCATCCTCTATCAAAGTTAGCCATGTCAATATAGCCATTCCCACTTTGTACCAGAGATAGTCACAGTCATTATTTTTGACACTTCAGGCAAAGAATCAGGGAGGCCCATCAAACACTGAAACCAAGGAATGTTTGTTTTATGTAAGACCTACCAAATAGGAACAGGAAAACAAATGATTACACAAACACACACACACACACATACGTAGTTTTCAATGATGCACAATGAGGAAGCAAAGGGGAAGAGATATGGAATTTAAAATGATAAAAATATGAGCTGGCTGAGGGAAAGGAGGAAAGAAGAAATACGGTTCTAGTCTTCCAGACTTCGGAATGCATTCTGCATATCTTCAAGAAGCTGAGCATACTCAGCCTTGATCTTGGCTTCACCATCTTTTACAGGATCCTGAAAACAAGATATATGAATTGAAATTACCTTAGAAGACTCTCCTTTAGTATTCTTTTCCAAGTTACAAATTCTTCACAAAACTTTGAATAACATCAGCAAGTGTCACATAATTATCACATACAGTGGAATTGTACTCCAATTCCAACGTCTCCTTTTCTAAGAAACCCATCTACTCTCTAATCCCTGCACCATCTTCTCCAGCCCAACCAGTTAGTGGTGTTACCCCTTGGGCCTCATGTATCACTGCTGCCACTAAACCTACGTTACCTGAGCACCTACTATGAGTGAGCCACAAAGATTGATAAAAGATAGTACTTGTCCTCTAAGAGTTTACAGTCTAAAGGAGATATGGTACTCTTAAGATACAAAGCTTGTATTTGTTATGCATATATTATACATTATTTTAAATTACTACCGTTGAAGGGAGATCTGAGTGTAGAAACCCTCTTTACAGAGGTAGATCAGTAATTCAGCATACCTCTTAAGAGCGTGGCTTGGGGCACAGAGCAGATAAGTGACCTGCCTGTGGTCACACTGGTAATAAGTATGTACTGGATATAGGATTTGAACCCAGGTCTTCTTAAACCCACTCTCCTTTTTCTTGCCTCTCAAATCTATTCTTAGTTTTCTAGTAACTAAGGCAAAAAAGGAAGCATATTAATAAATTTGATCACTGAAATTTCAACTGCTGCATAATTTTTTAGGCCTGGACTAGTTTCCAGAACCTAGGTATATGGATGTGGGATAATCTGTATGACTTAAAGTATTTAAAAATAGTAATAATAAAATAAGAAATTTCCCAGAAAAGAATGCTGGGAAAACTCTCAAAAATGTCATATAACATACCTTGAATTTCATGGAGGACAGTTTATAGAGAATATCCCCCATCTGTTCTCGGATAATGGCCCATGTGATTTTATTATCACTCTGGGCAGTCGTTTCGATAGCTCTGCGTGCCATATCATAAAAAGCAATCATATTGGAAAGCATGCCTACAGTCTTGTAGAATGGGCAGAACCTAGGGCAAATGGAACAACATGACTAAGAAATTTAAAACCCAATATGCTTAATTTAGAGTTAGTTCAAATTTAATCAAAAGGTATCAGAAAGTTGGTTTCATCATTCAATCTATAAAACAGTAAGCACTATATACGCTTAAACATTAAGGTGTTAGAAGATGAGGTGAAATTAGAAAAATGCTTTTTAATAGTTAACAACTTAGATGAGTCAATTTCCTTTGACTTCTACATAGCAGCTTAAGAAATAGTTCAAATGATAATAAATGAATGGTAAAGACTCCCTTGAGATGGCTGGACAAGGCTTAATGAATAACAGATTAGCAGTCTAGGCTTTAAAAAAAATACTTGCTTTCTATAGGCTAGAATGGGTTGACTGCTTCAAAAGGGCAACTCTTATAATTGCAAAATGTGATACAAATATTTGACTGACAGAAACTTTATGGGTAATATTCATGTATACACCCCTGCCACAGATCACTGTAATGTTGGATTTGTTAATATTTTTGCTCTTGAAACTAATATATAAATCAATTTCCCTGCCCAGTAACTTTTCTATGGCTATGCTCAGTAACTTTTAGTTTTATATCTGCTTGGAATTAGGGAATTAGGGAATCAGGGAAGACAAATTTAAGGACTTTAGTTCTTATATGAACTAAATGAGAAATGTAATGGAAACAAAGTAAAGATTATGAGATTGCCTTGGGGGGGGGGGTTGAGAAGAGAAGGAAGGGTCGGGGAAAATGTAAAAAATTCAAAACCTTACCAAAAAAATGATAGGTAGAAACTACTATTGCATAGAATTAGAAAACAAAAATATTTATAAAAAAAGGTGATGGTTAAGTCAAAGCCACAGCAGAGATGACGGATAAAAACAACTGGGGTAATATGCATGAACATACATGTAAGCTTGTGTTCATGCATTTGCTCATAGAGAGAAAAGGGCTTGAAGCTCCCAAGAGAGTATGTGGTAAAGGAGAAAAAATGAGAAATGGGACTTTTGAGGAAGTGAGGAGCTAGGAACAGAAATTGCTATGAGTAGAGGTGAAAATAAAGGCCTTTAAATGTAATAAGGTAGAGAGATGGTAAGCTTTTCTTTCTTTTTTTTTTGGTTTTTCAAGGCTGACTTGCTCAAGTTCACACAGGTAGGTAATTATTAAGTGACTGAGGTCATATTTGAACTTAGGTCCTCCTGACTCCAGGGTCAGTGTTCTATTCACTGTGTCACCTAGCTGCTCCTGAGATAGTAAGCTTTTCATGAGGAAAGTCTTTGGGGAGGTAATAATGATTTCTTTTTTTTTTTAGGTTTTTGCAAGGCAAATGGGGTTAAGTGGCTTGCCCAAGGCCACACAGCTAGGTAATTATTAAGTGTCTTGAGACTGGATTTGAATCCAGGTACTCCTGACTTCAGGGATGGTGTTTTATCCATTGCACCACCTAGCCGCATGGCATACATCACCACTGGTCACAGTACTAAAACAACAAGCAAAGAAAAATCATCATGGCTTACCTGTCATAAGAAGAATATCCATTTTGCTGCAGGAAGTCATCTTTGATAAGTTTTGCTACCTCCAGGGTAATTTTATCTGTTTCTGCTAAAGAAGCCTATAAAACACAAGGTCCACGATATTTTAAATTGTAGAATATATAACTGTTAATAAAGACATAATTTTAGCGGCATCCTCAAAGTTGCTAATTAAAGCATGTATAGTTAGGCTGTAGATAAATGTTTGGAGACTGGTTTCAAGGACCTTTAGTACTGGTATATGCTTCTCACCTTGGCATACTTATTAAAGGTTAATAAATGTATTCTTTTAATTGTTTATTCCAAAGAACGCTGCTAAAAGTGGCTGTCTATTGCTGCTTCTATACAGTTATGACAGTCTACTCACTATTCTTCATTCAATATAAATTTACTAGTGCCTAATTTTCTAAAAAAAGCAATTTTGATTTATTTTTATTTTGAGCTTAACAAAAACTAAATAAAATAAGCATTTCCATACACAAAAGATATTACAAGAAACCATGAATTTCTAATCACATTTTCCACTCAAAGATAAATCCAACATGTAATTTTAGAAATAGCTCTACTTAATTTGAGTACTTTCTGATCTTCTGTGCACTTCAAAATAGGATTCAAGGACTTTCTTATCTATTTTGGCAATACTTTTGCTAGTCTCCTCTCCCTTTCACCTCCCCTTCTTCACAAAAAGAAAACAGCATGACTCACATATCAGTATGATATCAGTCTAGATTGTAAAGAACATATGCTATTTATATTTATCTCACTTCAAGTCATCCTACCATGAAGAATGATAAGCATTCATTAATTATGAACTGAATCAATAAGTGAATTGGCATGTGGAAATCTGGAGCGGGTGAATAATGAATGAGATCACGTATAAAGTTCCACCTATCCTAACACCACCACCAAAATCTCACCCACTTTCTAAATGCAGGCTAACACACCTTCCCCACAAGCTGTACAATCTCTGCCAAATCCTCTTCTTCCTGCAGGATCTCCTTTGCCTTGGTCCTCAGAGGGACAAACTCTGTAAAATGCTTGTCATAGTACTCATCCAAGGCACGCATGTACTTGCTGTAGCTGATCAGCCAGTTTACCGAAGGGAAGTGCTTACGCTGAGCTAGTTTCTTATCTAAGCCCCAGAATACCTGCCCAAAAGAACAAACTAGGTTTAGACCATTTTTTTAAAAAGACAACAAAATCAATTTATTCATTCATATTAAATCTATCCCATATTAATGGTTCCATAATAGTTCAATATGGTCACATTTATAGCACATCATCCCTTCCCTGTATGAAAACATCCAACACAGTATAATCATACATATAAGTTCTCCAAGGATGAATCTTTGTAAATATTTCATAAATATTAATAAAATAAATCTATAAAGGGTTAAATAGCAGACACAAATTTTACAACAAATATTTTTTGCTAAGAATAATGAACAATAACAACTTTTGTCTACCTTTCACAACAGATTCATGGAATAAGGGAAAAAACATGCCCTACATTGATTCAAAAAAAAGAAAGGCTCACTACTACACACATTGCCTCATATCCAGATTTAAGCTTGAATATTAATGATATTCAATAGAAGGAATACACCTGAAAAGTATTTGGAGTAAATCTGGTTAGTTGCTAATATTCACAATTTATAGCTGAATTTGAATGATACTTTAAAAGTTGATATTCAAACGTTGATTCTACCAAAGAAATACATACCTGAACAATACCAAGAGTGGCAGATGTGACAGGATCAGAGAAGTCACCACCAGGGGGAGAAACACTAAGCAGAAAAACAAGTTATTACAAATCTTCATGAGGAAGGACACACTCACACTCTCTCTCTCTCTCTCTCTCTCTCTCTCTCTCTCTCTCTCTCTCTCTCTCTCTCAGAGAAAGCAACAAGGAAACCTTGTGAGAAATGACTACTATCTATCATAAGAATGTGAAAAGAAAAAAGGTGTAGCTTTGTTTTTTGGAAAAACCAGAAACAATTTTCACATTCAATGACTGGGGAATATTATTGTACCATAAAAAAGATAATTATGAAAGCTAATAAAGACACACAGAAAGTCAAGATTGAATAACAGATGGAAAAACATAGACTACAACCATATAAAAGCAAATATTAGAAAACCTAATAATAAAAGATCATTCATGGTACTTATTTTGAAAAGACTAGACACATGACTACTGTATATCTTTTTTTTTAAGGTTTTTGCAAGGCAAATGGGGTTAAGTGGCTTGCTCAAGGCCACATGGCTAGGTAATTATTAAGTGTCTGAGACCGGATTTGAACCCAGGTTCCTCCTGACTCCAGGGCCAGTGCTTTATCCACTATACCACCTAGCCACTTTAGGCAACTGGTAAATAATTGTATTCCTTATTTGACATTTTTTTTTTTACTGAGATATACATATGAATGCATGTATTTTTGAAGAGAAAATTACTCAACTAAAATAAAGATCTAGAAACAAAGAGTGGAGAATCCAAAATATCATTGAAAAGATGATAAAAGGATCCAAGAAAAACATTTTAGATCAGTGTCTATGTTTTAATTATGTAAGAACTACAAACGAAGACACAGGTTAAAATAGAAATAAATATCAAATGTGATAGTGGACAGCCCAAAATGGTCAAGACAGTTTTTTAAACAAAATTGAGAGCTGATAAATTTAATAAATTTTTGTTTTAACAATTAGTGGCATGATATATACAAGTTCATATAACTGCACCAAAAAGCAAGACACTATAGTGTGATGACTAAAAAAAACCAAAAAAACCCCTTTCATTTTAAAGAAGACTTACGCTCCTACAATGCTGACACTTCCTTCCCTTTCTGGGTTACCAAGACATTTTACTCGGCCAGCTCTTTCATAAAAAGAGGCCAAACGGGCACCAAGATATGCAGGATAGCCACTATCTGCAAAAATCAGAAAGAGGGTCAATCTTTTTAAAAGCTGAAACACATACACCAAAGTGTGCCTTTAAAATAAAAAAGTAATATGATGACTCACCAGCAGGCATTTCAGCTAAGCGACCTGAGATTTCTCTAAGGGCTTCAGCCCATCGAGAGGTAGAGTCAGCCATCATACTGACATGATAGCCCATGTCACGGAAATATTCAGACAGAGTAATTCCTGAAATTGGGAAGTGAAGGGGAGAAACGTTTTAAGACTAATAAGATGCCTTGAGAGTCCCATTATTCAGAAAAGCCCAAAACTTTTAAAGCAACAAATATGGATCAAGAACATGAAAAAACTCTCTATATTGTTATCATAACTCAATAAATCCCTAAAATAATTTCCTATTTTGGGAGGAAGGAAAAAAGCATTTATGATGTGGTAGGCACTATTACTAATACACACTATCTTATTTGATCTTCACAACACCCTGTGAGAAAGGTGCTATTATTATCCTCATTAATACCTAGGGTTAAGTGACTTGCCAAGATCATACTAGTTAAGTGCTTGAGATTAAATCACGTGTACCATGTAACTCAATAGATTTTTTTGCCTACTATTCCCAGAGGCAGGTAAGTGGCACAGAGGAGTGGGTGTAGAGTCAGGAAGACCTAACTTCAATTTCAAACTCCCACACTTACCAGTTGTGTGACCTTGGGCAAATCCCTTAACTTCTACCAGTTTCCTCAACTGTAATACAGGGATAATAATAGCACCTACCTCCCAAGGTTGCTATGAAGATCAAATAAGATAATATTTGTGGAACACTTAATGCCTGGTCTATAGCAGTTGTTATATAAATCCCCCCGTTTTTTCCCCTGCCAGCTGTCTCTTCTGTGGGACAGTTTATATGAAATGATACCAATTACAGTATAATTTAAATTTGCTAATCCTTCAGAGATCATTTGAGAGAACCATCTTTAATTCTGCACTGTGTGGGATGCATTCTTGGTAATCACACTTTCGAATACCCAGATTATGTTTAGACCAAATTTATATATTTATATAGGCTTTAAAGTATTAGACAACTGAAATTGTTCTCAGCAGCAACTCTTGTATTTTATATTTATTTAAAAACAGTAAAAAAAAGTAAAGCCTGTAAGAATTCCTATGTTGAAACAGAAGGTTGAAAATTAAGTATGATTCTGAACATTAACAGTTCACATTTATGGCATACTTTGGAGCTGATAAAATGATTTACACTTAAAAACCCTTGCAAAATAGATACAGATTATGCCAATCTCTCCATCATACACCACAGCTGATTCAGCTTAAAAAATAAAAATATATCCTTTTTGTTTGCTCTCAAATGGATTATTTTAAAAAACAGACATGGCAAAGTATAGGTATCTAGTAACAAGGAAAAATATATTTTGGAAAATAATTTATTAAGGTCACTTTCTGTCAACAAGTTAAATGATCAAGGGCCCTCAGAAGAATTTAGGGCAAAGCCTTTTAAGATGTTCTAAATGTACTAAATAACTAAAACAACTAATCATTAACACTAACATTAAAACAACTTGTTGGGCAGCTAGGTAGTCCAGTGGATAGAGCACGGCTCTGGAGTCAGGAATACCTGAGTTCAAATCCAGCCTCAGACACTTAATAATTACCACAACAAATTGTTAATAGGGCATGTGTTCCTATTTCCTACTATAATACAGTATAAAACATTTAAAGTTAATCTTTTTAAAAATTATTTTTAAATGTCACTTTATTTTATTTTTCCAATTGCCTGAAAAATAGTTTGGAACATGCATCTTTTTATAAGCTTTTGAGTCCCACATTTTTCTACCTTTCTCACTTTCTTCCCCCCTCCCTATGACATTGAGTAATCCGATACAGTTATACATGTACAATCATGTTTAACATATTTCCATTAGTCATGTTGTGAAAGAAGAATCAGAACTGGAGGAGAAAAAAATCCACAAGAAAGGAAAAAACCCACAAAAACCAGGTTTTAAAAAATATGCTTGTGTCTGTATTCAGACTCCACATTTTTCCTCTGAATGTGAATGGACATTTTCTTTTGTTTTTCTTTTTTTTTGCAAGGCAGTGGGGTTAAGTGGCTTGCCCAAGGCCACACAGCTAGGTAATTATTAAGTGTCTGAGGCTGGATTTGAATTCAGGTACTCCTGACTCCATGGCCAGTGCTCTATCCACTGTGCCACCTAGTCTCCCCTTAAACAGACATTTTCTATTGCAAATCAAAAGTTAATTTCTTAGCTTTAATTAAAATTTTTCAAAAATATTACATAATATTCATTGGTCTAGGAAAAATCTGAAGTCTGTGACTGAATACTAAACAATTACAGAAAAGTAAAAATGTAACGCAGGCATTTTCTAAAAGGTTATTTGAATATATATATCAAAACAGATTTTGGCTATAGACATCTAAAATACATTAACATTCTCTCTAGCAGTACATTTACCACATCAGTATTTATTAAAAAAAAAAAAAGAGAAGCCAGGTTAAGATTTAGCACTAAATCTTTGACAACAGATGAAGATTATGTTTTTGAACTCACCAGTGTAAATAGAAGCTTCTCTAGCAGCCACAGGCATATTAGAAGTATTAGCTACCAAAGCCGTTCTCTTCATTATAGATTCTACCTTTCCATCAACTTCCATTGTTAGCTACAAAGAGAGAGTCCTTTAGAATTCTCATAATTTCTAAGTCAGATTGAATCACCCAAAAGAAATTTTGTCTTGGGAAATGTCATATATAAATATCATTCATTCATTTATCCTCATTCTGAAGACATAGGTTTAATTCCCAGTTCTCCAACCTAGGTGAATTTGAAGCAAAGTTATTTGCAACTTTCTAGGTCCTTATTTTCCCCCCTATTGAATATCCTTTTATGGGGATCTTGTTCTCCACTATGCTTCTACCTGGGTGACCTTAGGCAAGACACACTCCAAATCTCAGCTTCCTCTTCTATAAAAATCGGAGGTGCTTTTTCACTACAAAGTATGGAGCACACAAATTTTTCTAAAAGCTATATTCTCTTCACCAGGAAGCTAATATATATCTTTCAAGTTTCCAATGATAACAGAGCAGTAGTTTATTGAGCTTGTAGGATGTGACTGAGGAGTATAATGGAGAGTCAAGAATGCTGTTAAGTAAAAGATCAAGACTGCCATGGTGCTAACTCTGTGAGTGATTTTTTTTAATTTATGAAAGGTACTGTAGTCCTTGGAAAGCTAGAAGAATCAAAGTGCAGCCTTTGTTTTTTTTTTAATTTTATTTAAGGCAATGGGATTAAGTAACTTGCCCAAGGTCACAGCTAGATAATTATTAAGTGTCTGAGGCTGGATTTGAACTCAGGTCCTCCTGACTCCAGGGCCTGTACTCTATCCACTGTGCCACCTAGCTGCCCCACAGCCTTTGTTTTTAACATAGTCTGACAATATTATCTTATCAATAAGATTATGGTATCTCTGAAATAATTTTCTGTTTACACAGATTTCTGAGGGGGTATTTATATCATCCTACTATCCAATGAAATTAAAAATGGACCAAGCATAACATAGGTTATAAACTATACAACAGTGTACCACTTCAGTAGGACTTGAACTGAAGTCCTCCTGACTCCAGAGCTGGTGCTCTATTCCTTGCACCACCTAGCTGCACCCACTATAGTCACTCTTGTAAACATTCTATACCTACCCAGTCATAGTATAGTCATATTAACAGTTTCCTCACACTACTGTTGTGAAAATGCAAATGGCTTTGTCATTTAATTAAAAAAAAAAAGGAACATTAACTTAAAAAATAAATCTATTAATGGGGCAGCTAGGTGGCACAGTGGATAGAGTACCCACCCTGGAGTCCGGAGGATCTGAGTTCAAGTCTGACATCAGATATTTAGTAATTGCCTAGCTGTGTGACTTTGGGCAAGTCACTTAACCCCTTAAATAAATTAAAAACAAATAAACAAGAAAATAAATCTATTAAGCCTAACATATTAAAGAACCTGTACTATCAAGTTCACAAGTAAACAATTTATACTTGTCTTCCTTTATTTTTTTTTCTAAGAATGGAAAATCATCACAAAATCCAATGTTTTCTTTGATATAATTTGGAAAAAATATAGTATTTCTTTGGACTTATTTCCTATGTGGAAATTCTTCACTTCCCTGAAAGCTAAGAGGTTTTTTCTTTTTTGAGGTTCCTAGATGCTATAAGCAGATGGCTATTTTACTAACCTCTGGGAAGTCTCTCAGTACTTCAGACATTTCATTTCCTCTTTCTCCACAACCCACATAGATGATCACATCACTGTTGGAATACTTTGATAAAGACTGTGAAATCACAGTTTTTCCACAGCCAAAAGCACCAGGGATAGCAGTAGTTCCTCCTTGAACACATCTGGACAAAGAAAATGATTTCTAGATCATTCACCTTTTAGTGAAGTAAGAAAACCATATATTTCAATATAGCACTTCCATTTTTTTTTTTTTTTTTTTTTAGATTTTGCAAGGCGATGGGGTTTAGTGGCTTGCCCAAGGCCACACGGCTAGGTAATTATTAAGTGTCTGAGGTTGGATTTGAACCCAGGTATTCCTGACTTCAGGGCTAGTGCTCTAATCTATCCACTGCGTCACCTAGCCACCCCTGCAATTCCATTTCTAAGAAAGTAAAAAGACCTAGATAATGAAGAAAACTTTTTCCTTTTTATTTTTTTTTAGGTTTTTGCAAGGCAAATGGGGTTAAGTGGCTTGCCCAAGGCCACACAGCTAGGTAATCATTAAGTGTCTGAGACCAGATTTGAACCCAGGTACTCCTGACTCCAAGGCTGGTGCTTTATCCACTATGCCACCTAGCCGCCCCCTTTTTATTGTTTTTTTAAGAGTTGTTTATAGAAGAAATTATTTTTGTTAGTTTGGAGGAATTTTGAAAAGGACAGCAATGCTTTTTAGATAAATAATTTTTAAAAATTGATCTAGGAAAGAATAATCTATTTGAATACAGGACGTAGAGAAAGTTCTATTATTAGGAGATAAAAGAATTTGAATCCCTTTTGTGACAAAACATCTTGATCTTTCTCAGTTTCAGTTTCCTAATCTGTAATGAGTATCATCATCCACTTCCTCAGGACATGTGAGGATCACATGAAAATACATATACAACATTTAGAAAACTTAAAACTGCTACTCAAGGGCAGAATTTGCACAAATACTCCAACAAGGATGGTTTAATACTAGCCAACATAGAGTATGCTTACGGGAATAGGGCATCAAGGACACGCTGGCCCGTTAACAAAGGGTGATTGGCAGGCAATTTCTCAGTGACAGGACGGACTTGACGGACAGGCCACACTTGGACCATGGTGAACTTCTCTTTTACTCCCTCAAATTCAAGCTCCAAGACAACATCCTATAAGAGGGCAACAAAATTTGCTATCAAACTGAATGTTTCTTATTCTAACTGTAACAAAATGAGAAATTATAATATTTAAATATTTAATATCTCAACAAGAGAACCATAATCAATCCGAACGGTATTAAACTATAATATTTTGAAAATTTTTTACCCCTGTTGTAAACTCATACCATTATATAAGTAGGTATATAATTATAAATAGATGAGGAGAAGGACTGCTGAACCCCAATGAGGAGAATGTCAAGAAGGCATATTTAAGAGGGAAAAATGAACTCAAGAAATTTCTCCTACCTCTTAAACAAGCCAATAATAATATACTTTGTAGCCCTTATTCCAAGACCAACCCAGTTAAAATATTCTAAATCAAATAAAAAAATTACAAAAGTACTGCCTGAGTTAAGTTTTATTCATTAAAGTATTATTTGAAATTGTGTTATTTTGGAAACTGAAAAGATAAACACAGTGTAGGGATAAGAATTATATTGTACAAAACGTCTGAAAGATACTTACTGAGGTATCATAGTTGCCTGGTGGAGCAATGTAGGTCACTGTTCCTCTGTTGCGGGGTGGCAGCATAATTTTGTGTTTGATGAGGGAGTTTTCATTTACTAATCCATAAATATCGCCACCGGTGATATGACTGCCAATCTAGAGAACATATAGTTGTTTTATTAATTTGAAAACAAATATCAATCAGTTCACCTCTGTTAGCATAATCCTGGAGTCTTGCCTGAATAAGTACATCATTGCTACCATTTCACTGAATATGACTGCTCTAAAAAACATGGAAAAATTCAAAATATGCTTTGTGGTCTATCTGGTATTACACTGTAATCATATAGAATCTTCTAGTATCATTTCCTTCATTCCAACCTCTTTCTCCTTCTAGCTAAATCTTTGATTTTCTTTGCAGAAACATTAGAAGATCTTGGTCACTAAGCCATATCATACCCGCAGGTTTTTAGAAGGGGTAAACTCCCATTTGATATCTCTGCTAAGAGCAGACACATTGACTCCTCTGGGAATGTAAATGCTTTGAGTTTGATGGCTGATATCTGTCAAAGGCCGCTGTATGCCATCAAAAATGGCTCCCATTATGCCAGGACCTAGTTCCACAGAGAGGGGTTTGCCAGTTCGGAGTACTGGATCACCAACAGATACACCAGCTGGAAATGATATGCTAAAGAAAAACTTGATATAAAAATTTTAATAGAAATAAATCACTACAGCTGAAACAAAATGTCTGTATGTGTATACATATGAAATACTGAAGTATCATATCATAGCAGAAGCAAAATGATGAAAGATGAACATACACTTTAAAGTTTAATATTAGTGCCTAAATTCAAGTTTAATTAGAAGTAGTAAATTCAAAACTCAAAAAACTTAAGTTATACTTAAGAATCTTAAGAATTGGGAAGTGATTTATAGGAGGATAGTGATGAAAACCACAGAAAAATGGAGATAAGGAAGTAAAAAAAATTCAAAATCTTATTGAAAATAGATGATGATAAAATTCAGACTACAACTCCTAGTTTTATTTATTATGTCACATAGACAAAACAAAGCAGGCCTTGCCCTCAAAGAACTTCCAACTACAGGTATACAACACATAAACAGACAAATACGTATATGATGATCTGAAGAGTGAAAGAGCAAAGGGGTTCACAAGAAGCCTCCTATGGGAGGTAGCACACAAGCTGGACCTTGAAGGAATCATTTTTTTAAAGACAATAAATGCTATAGCTTCCAATAAATTTCTTCCAAGTTCACCATATTTAGTAATTAATTGGTAAACTTTAAGAGGATGTTTTTTTTTAGGTTTTTGCAAGGTAATGGGGTTAAAGTGACTTGCCCAAGGCCACACAGCTAGCCAATTATTAAGTGTCTGAGGCCAGATTTGAACTCAGGTACTCCTGACTCCAGGGCCGGTGCTCTTATCTATCTACTGCATCACCTAGCTGCCCCAAGAGAATGATTTTTTCAAAATGGTATGGGGCTATGAGGAAATGGCAACTCTAATCTCATTATGGAATTAGAAAATGCACAGAAGTTGAGTTAAATTTTTGCATGACCAAGGTTTAACAGAAAGTTTACTAGGTTAAAATGGAAGGGAGGGCAAATTCCTCCCCAAGGTTGAAGTGAATGATCTTCCTCCAACATGATCCTTTGGAGGTTTGGAATAATTGTCTTGAAGAACAGGCTATATCATACTAAAGGAGTACTATCTTCTGTGATGAGCTCTATTTCCACAAGACTGTCTTCCCCTCCCAATGATATTGTTTCCCACCAGCCTCTGTACTGCTGTCCTCCAAACTAAACTGCTCCTTACTCCTTTGTCTTCTAGGCTGCTCTCTCTTCAATGGGTTATGTTCCAGGTAAAAGTTTAGTTAGTGATGATTAAAGGCAATGAGAAATATCATTTTATCATGAATCTGACCTATAATGGGCATAAGGAAACAGATCACCATTTACATACTTATAGCATCCTTGCAGGATAAAGAAATTGAGAAATATGGTAAAATTAAATCAACATACAACTTTATATGCAATTTAGCACTGTAAAAAAGCAGTGCTAAGTAACAAATCCTGTATAAGTTTTTGCAACCATCTTCACAGTTAAATACAGAAATCGGCAATAATTTTTATTAAGCTTTTCTTTCCTTTCTTTTTAGCTTGAAAATCTCAAATTTATTTATTTAAAATTGCCTTTATTTTTTAAGGCAATCAGGTTAAGTGACTTGTCCAAGGTCAACAGCTAGGTAATTATTAAGTGTCTGAGGCTGGATTTGAACTCAGGTCCTCCAGACTCCAGAGCAGATGCTCTATCCACTGTGCCGAAAGATATTTAAATGCAAAAATTATGATTCTCAAAGATACTAGTATTCCCAAGCCACAGTAATCATGTAATGTTTGATCCACTGAATTAATGACAACAAAATCCCAGTATTATCCTAGAGAGATAAATATTATTAAATACTACAAAAATTCATTGTTTGACTGTTTTCCTTACCAATGTCATCTTGCTACACCTAGGATTAGCATAGACCTTAAAACCAAATCTTTTCCTTTAAGAAATATCAGAAAACCACATGATGCCTTTGGCATAAAATTACAGATATTGTGAAAACAGTGTTTTTCTATTAACAAGAAGGATACAGGTTTCTTCATACACCTGGATAGTGGCCATCTCACCTTCCAGCCGAATAATCTCTCCAACCAGTTCGCTATGGCCCACTCTTACCAGCTCATACATAGCCGCACCAGCCATATTACTGGCAGTGACCACTGTAATAAAAGAACAACTGTCATGTACTTTTATTTAAAATTAAAATATTTGAAGAGTACTTGATAGCAAAATAATTAAAACCAAGGCTAAACACAATATAATTTTATTCTTTGTATTTAAAGAAGTAAAGCAACAACTGTGGATCATGGAACATTTAAAATAATGGACACATGGGGTGGCTAGGTGGTGCAGTGGATAAAGCACCAGCCCTGGAGTCAGGAGTACCTGGGTTCAAATCCGATCTCAGACACTTAATAATTACCTAGCTGTGTGGCCTTGGGCAAGCCACTTAACCCCATTTGCCTTGCCAAAATCTAAAAAATAAAATAAAATAAAATAAAATAATGGATACAAAAACTCACTTTTAGGAGCATGAAAAGAGATATAAATTAAAAAATTTTAATTTTAAAGATCCTCCAGAGTTTAGATAATATATATCAAAGTACTTTGAAAAGTAAGTGAAACTAATTATACAAATATAATTAGTATTATTATAGTAAACATCTGGCAATAGTTAAGGAAAGGGTATTCTATTTAATGGACTTGGTTGATATGCAGATTGCCAATTTTCAGAGAATAAAAACATGATAAAAACAGAAACTGAAGCTACTGTACAGAGCTCCAGACAGTAGGATGCTAAACTATCTTATTACCAACTTTTGATGTAAAACAAGATTAAAGCAGCACTTCATAATGATTCTATAAATATCTGGTCAAAGTTTGAATTTACTATTTAAAGATACATAAAGACAATCCTGCCAAGTAAATCAAATTGATAGGTTGGGGTTTTAATTTTGGGGGGGGGGGAGGAAGGAGGAAAGGGGTTGGAAGAGACTTTCTTTTCTCAAATTGGACTACTGGTACACTTCGCTAAAACTACATAAGTGTATAAGTGTTTATACTTAGGCTTCTAAAAATTAAATATCAGTCTAATTTAACTTGGACACTAATATTCTCATTACCATTAAAAAAAGCATTTTTTTTTACTATGAATCAAAGACAAAAATTGAAAAAGATTAAAAAAAACAAAACAAATCAAAACATCAATCACACCTGATATGGTGTGGGAGAAAATTATTTTATAAAAGCAAAGCTATTAATGAAAAACTGTTTCCAGGAATTAAAAAATTAAACCCATACAACAAAAACAAGTATTAAGTAACCTTAAAAAAGGAACATGAAAAAAATTTAAAGACAATGCTTCTCTGGTTAGTGGACTTAAGAGGGGGAAGGAACTTCCAAGGTCATTTGATACAATCCCCTCATTGTATAAAAGAGGAAACTGAGTCCCAGGAAAGTAAATGACTTGCCCAAGATCATGGGGATAGTAACTAAGTGTTTGAAATGGGGGTTTGAATCTAATTCCTGACTAAAAAAAGTTAGTACTTTTTCTTTTCACTGTGTCCCATACTCAACTACCTAAAGCTAGTTGTTTTTGCTTGTCTTTTAGAGTCCAAAGGCATTTCTTCTTGACAAAGATGGCTGGTTTCTTTCAATTGTTTGCTGTCACTGTGCCATCTATCCACCTCTACCTTTCCAGTTTTCTTTTGCTTTATTTCCTTTTACACTCTCCACAATCCAGCCATTCTGGCCTATCGGCTGTTCCTCATTCTTCTGATCCTTGCTCCAGGTGCAAATGCCATTAATTTGTGTAGGGAGGGGGTTGCAGATTGCAGTTATGGAATTTCTTATATTAGTTTCTATTCCCTCATGTATTTCATCTCCTGTGATCTGTAGGCTAGACTAAATTTTCTTTTACTTTCTCTTTCTAATGCATCTATAAGGACAAATGACTTTCATGTTTCTGGTGCTACTTCATCATGTAGCTGAAGGCAACTTCTGCTTCATTTACAAGTTATGCAATTTCAATTTGCCCCATGCTTTTAGAAATTTTGCTTCTTTGGCAACATTTCTTAAGCCTTTTTTGGGTGAGGGGAGTAGATTTAAAGGAACCAGATGCATAAAATTTAGCTAAGCACAGAGAATAAGGGAAAGCATGCCAGGTAATAGAAGCAATATAGGAGGAAAGGACAAGTATTATGTATATATAAGGAAGACAGAAATGTGGTATCACTGGAGCAAGAATTCATGTTAGAAGTATAATAAAAAAAAAAAAAAAAAGTATAATGAAACCAATTTAAAAGCTTGTTTAAATTTCTGTTAAAAAATCTTTTATTTCCTATAAGGGGATAATAGTTTAATTAAACCTATTCTGAAATGTTTTTGACAGCAGATTTTCTCTTTAGCACAAAGAATGGTAAATTGTAACAGGGACTCAAAAATTAGGGTTTGTTGAATTAAACAAGCTGAAACACTAACATGGGAGCTGTATAATTAACCCTTGTCCCTTTGTGGATCTGATCTGGAAATCTAGAAATGGAAACTAAAACCTGCCTTTTACTTAGTTAAAATAGACCAGGCCTATGTCTGACAAGCCCATACACTGAAGACAAGTTGTTAGGGCTTTTTATTCTAGGAGAAAAAATACAATATATTGGTAAAAAATAAATTTCAATAATAAAGCATTTTATAATTTCTCATGATAACTTTCTGGAAAAGACTGAAAGAAGTAGGTTTTGTAGCTCCTATAGTTTGGTACACTGACTTCACAGTGGCTCATAGGAAAGAGACTATGAGCAAGGGGGATTTTGGTTGATTAACTCAGTATAACCCAACAATAATGATTCAGTTCATCCAGACCTAATGATGCAGCTTTAAAACCTTGGGGGCAGCAGGTGGCACAGTGGACAGACATTCCCGCAGTCAGAAAAACCCTAGTTCAAATTAACTTCAGACACTGTGAGACCCGGAGAAAGGAAATCATTTTACTTTGTCTCAATTTCCTCATTGGTAAAATAGGGATAATAGTATAACAGATAACCTCTTGTGAGGATCAGAGATTATATTTAAGGATGACTTTAGTCTTTATTGTCTGAATTCCTAGTACCTGGTACAATATATTTCACATGGTAATGTATGTCTTGTGAATTTCCTTTCCACATAATTAATCTGAGAAGCATTTGTCATCAGATGGAGGGAATGAAGTAGGTTGAAGAAAACTCATAGGATCCTAATTCCACTTGCTGTGGTGGTGGTTGCATTTAAAGCTTTATATTGTTATTAAGCATCTATTACATGTAAAATTTTATGAGGGGGAACAGAACTAACCTGGTTTCTATTGTCGAGGAAAATCCAACTTAAATGAGCAAACTAAGAAATTTATAGAATAACAGTTCAAGACCACAGAGGGTGGTCAGGGAAAGACTGACATAGTCAAACTCTGAGCTGGTTCTTGAAAGACAGGCAGAACTAGAGGAACCAGAGAGGGAAGATGCTAAATGCCTGTATTTTCTCGAAGTAAAAGCCTCACCAAAGAAATGATGCAGTAGCACTTACCAGGTCCTGAAACTCCAAACACATAGCCAAATTCACTCTCTTGGTCTTCATCACGAATTTTGGGTAGTTTGGAGAAATTCATCTTGTTAATTTACCTTCGCAGAACAAAACAAACCAACAAAAAAGGATTTAGAATTAAAAGGTTTTTTGAGACACTCCCCAGTTAAACTCTTCATTTCACAGTTGGAGAAACTAGGGCTTATAGAGAAGTCATATGTCCAATACCACGAAAGGAACAGACTGAAGATTTGAACCCAGGTCCCTAAGATCCTAATTTTTTCACCAGAACATAGTTGTCTCCTATGATCAATATTTATCTTCATATGCTCCTCTGTTATTTTATTCTTTCAAATTTAAGCACAAAATAGGATTCTTGAAACAGTTACAAACAAGCTTCCTGACCCAAATGCTTTTTAATCAATTGGCATTTGTGTGGGTTTTATTTTGTTGTTTCCATCATAGCAATTTTTCAGTCACATCCTACCTGACACTAATCTTACAGAACCTTTTCTGGCCTCAGTTTCCTCTTCTATAAAATAGGGTTAATAAGAGCCTCACAGGGTTGTTTTTGAGGATCATAAGAAAAAAATATAAGACAATACTGATATATATGTCAATATTATATAAAAGTTTCTTATGCTACTGCTTCTTTGAGGACATTTACTTGTATGAGGGAAAAATAGGACAAATTAATCAAAACAGACCAATTCATGATTTCCTACTTTTCTATCACAAAGAATACACACTTCTTTCTCCCTTCTTTAGGGTCAGTTACTTATTACAATTCATCTAAGTTCAACCACTTTTCCATGGACAAATTAACATTAAGCCATGATTGTCTTATGTCTGCTTGCTTTGTTTAGAATTCTCCCCTTGTTTCTCTCTGATATCTCCATAGTCATTACTCATGATGAAAAAAATTCCATTATACATAACATTTATTCAGGAAATTCTCAATTAAGGAACACCTAATCATTGCCATTTTTTTTGCTATTTCAAAGTATTGCTATGAATAATTTGTTTTACATGGGATTCTTCTGTTATCAAATATACTTAAATCACCATATCTAATGTTAACAATAACATTAGTAATAGTTACCAAAGTATTCTGTTAACAAGTCCATCACCAGAGAAGGTAAAACTCCTAAACTGAAATTTGTTTAAAATTTAAGGATAGAGGCTGGCTCTAGTAACTACAGCATGGCTGCCTCTAAAATTAAAAAAAAAAAACCACTTTATCACATTTTACCAGTGTCTGTCTACTGACCTCTTGTTAGTTGTAAGTACCATACTCAATGCACATCTAACAGGCCCTGTCCTCAAGAAAAAAACGTTAAGAGGAACAGGGCAACCTTTTCATTTTACACATGAGAAAACCAGAGATTTTAAGATATCAGGAAAAGCTTCATGGATGAAGTTTGACCAGTATAGTAAGACTCTGAAAAAAGTGAGAAATTTCAACCAGTTGAGAGAAATCTATTCCAGGCATGACAACTTATGTGATAGGAATATACAAATTTAGAGAGGTCAGAGAGGGCAGGATGAGACTTGGAAATGTTAAGTAGCTTACTTCGGGTGAAAGACAGGTATGTGTGATGGAAAATCATAGGATCTCATAATTTAAAGGCATCTCTCTGGTCACTATTCCACATTCATTGGTACACAGTCAAGTCTCTAAATCAATTTTCTTTACACTGGTCTTGTCTTAATAAATCTGCCTCTCTCCACACTCCACACTCCCTGGGTCAACAAAGTAATTTATAACAAATACCAGATGAACAGTACAGAAAACAAATGTTTTAATTTCTTAAGAGTGAGTTATGTGGGGCAGTTAGGTGGTGCTGTGGATAGAGCCCTGGAATCAAGAGGACCTGAGTTCACATCCAGCCTTAGATACATAATGCTCACCTAGCTATGTGACCTTAGGCAAATCGCTTATTGCCTTGCAGAAAAATAAAAAAGTGAGTTATCATCTTAACAATGCTGGGGAGAACTCATGGAAGAGGTGAGAACAGAGCTGGACCTGAATTTCTTCATTTTTTAAGGAGTCTGATAGTATGACCACTGACCTTAGAAGATAGTTATGCTGGTAGGAGAAAAGAATGAAAAGCAGCATAGCAGCAAAGAAAAGCATGGAATATTGTGGGAAAAGTAAATAGTCAGGAGTAGAAAAGTCTGGAAAGGTAAGTTGGTATGAGATTTCAGAGGATGGAGAATACTAAGTTCTAGAGGCTAAAGTATGGCTTTTACCTTTCAGGCAACTGGGTGACATTGAAGTTCTTTTTAAGTTAAAATTTATTCTTTTCCTTAAGCAGCAAAAAAACAAAACAAAACAAAACAAAAAAACTACAATACTCCCAATCCCCAAGAGAGAGGGAGAAAGGAAGATATTTCTATAACAAGTTTATACAAAATATACAAAATGAACACCAGGTACTTTGGGTGGGTAGGGGTAACAGAGAAAGGTAGTAAGCAGTTATGGTGGCCTCAGACTTACTAGCAAGATCACTCTTTCTGCCTCAGTTTCCTTAATTATATAATGGGGATAACAATAACATCTACCCTCCAGAATAGTTGTGAGGATCAAATGAGATAATATTTGTAAATTTAAGCATAGGGTCTGGAATAGAGTAAGCACTTAAAGCTACAAATTAACATTATCTGTTATATTGTATATAGCAATTTTGTTAAAACATTTCCAAATTTAATCCAGCTTGGGAGTTGATTCATGGAAAAGACCCTACATCCTTCCTCACTGGCAAATTCTCAGACAATCTGGGCTGTTGTACAAAAGGACACCAGTATCACCTATTGGAAAGATCATACTGGCCTTGGAATCACCAAAGGATTTGCCTACCTCAACAGAATTTAACCTCAAAGGCTGCTTCTCTCATATCTAAAATGTAGACAAATTCCTTTTAGGTACCCTCACAAGAAGGCAGTGAAGATCAAAAAAGTGATATTTTATGTAAGATGCTTGGTAAACTTTAACGCTCATATAAATTTCATTATAAAATAAAAATGACATAAATGTCCCTAACATAGATCATCTTTTCGCCCACAAAATCTTTAATCTAGTAGTTTAAATAATTTAGCACAATTAAAATGAACATAACTCTAGGGTCTGAAAAGACTGTAAATCAGTCAATAAATATTAAAATGGTTACTATGTGCCAAATGCTGAGGATGTGAAGAAAGGCAAGGGTGCCCTCCAGGAGTTTCCAAGACACAAAAAGAAGCTGCCACGGGGAGGAGTCTCACTGGAGGAAGGGGATAAGGATGTCCCTGAGCAAGAATGGGAGTTTCAGAATTGATGATCTCTTTGCAGGAAGATGTCACTATGAGAGATGAAAGGGGAAGAATTGCAGGATTTGGGGTTGGAGGATACAATTCAAATCTGACCTGCCAAACTGTCAAGTGGAAGAAGGATTTGAGTTTTGGTCTGAGAAGTTGCAGGGATTCAGGTTGAGATTTCACTTTGGGGGTGGCAGAGGAAAAAACAAACAAGAAAAAAACTAGTTAGCCTAAGTAGGTCCTAGGTGGGATTTAAATAGCACAGATCTGTAGCACTAATCTGTTATGACCAAAAAGAATGGTTGCATGGTTTTTCTAAATTCAATTAAAGTCAACAAGTATTAATTAATTACTTGGTTAGGTACTTGAGAGACAAAATGTAAAAAAAAAAAAAACCAATTCTGTACCACAAGGGGAAGATATTCCATTGGGAGTGGGTGGGGTAGGTGGGACATACTACACAAGAGATATAAATGAACAATCCTGACAAAATAAATATAAAATGGATGGGGTGAGGGGGTGGGTGGTTTAAGGCTATCAGGAAAGGCCTTTTTTAGGAGGTGGTGCTTGAGACTATTTAGGACCACTTCCTATATTAAAGTCTGGAGGCCAAACTGGAAGGAAGAGTCTGTGAGGGATATTATCATTTTATGCAGAAAGATAGGATGGAGCCAGATTGTGAAAGGCTTTAAATGCCAAAAATGATCCAAGACTGGGGATTCACCTAGGGCACAGTTAAGTTGTAGTCATTTATATAACCAAAGATAACATTAACAAGGAGAAGGCCCCAAACTGATTATTCAAGGGATAGTACTAAAGCAAAAGGATTCTTCCCACTGAGTAAAACTATCACCTGGAATAAATCAAGGGCTACCAAGGACAAATCCCTCATTCAAATACCACATCAGAAACACAGGTATAAACTAGATGCAAACAAGTCAGGGAAGGGATTCTAACTCATTATATTTAAAAGCTGTGGAGAAGAAGGGCCAATGATTTACTTGGCTATGAATCAGTCAGTTTCCTGTTCTATAAGGGGCTTCAGCAGGAATCAAACACAGTATTGTATAGAAAGCACTTGATAACCTTTTAAAAAATATACTAAATGCTAGTTATTTTACTAAATCTCTTTGCTGGAATTAGAAAATGGTTGAACCTACACCACTTTGCATTTTAACTTTTTAATAAGTTAAAAACATAAGACACTAGATTAATTCTGTGGGGACTTAGGATAATTTCTGAATCCTTTTGGGAAACAGCTCTTTAGAAAATACCTTCACACACATTATGCACACATACAGAGAATGTTGCAGAAATATATCAAAAAAAATTTTTTTTTTTTTGCAAAAGGATTTTTGTGAGATTTTTAGTGATCCAAATTATTTATGGGTAGTTTTCACAGTATGAACCCAGTTACAATCTTATCATTTACCCATAACTCTTGTGAGGGACATAGGACTCAACAATGTCAATGGTAAAAACTTTTATGGGCAAAAATTTGCAACACTAGTTTGTCATTTGCCTTTACCTGTTATATCCAGTATAGTAGAAGGCAGCACTGGTTAAAATGAACCCAAGACCACGTCAAACTCAGAAAACTGTAAATTAAGATAATATTTTCATTTATTTGTTACACATTTCCCAAATACATTTTAATCCAGTTCAGGCAACATTTGGAAGTCTTGTGGAACTTGAGTCTGAGGCCTCTAGATCGGAGGACCCTTAGAGGTCCTTTCCACTCTAAATCTATGAACCTTGTTAAGGAAGAAGTTGAAGAAAAACAGGATGTATCATCAGTACCTCATGACTAGATTCAGAAATGACAAGTCATTAAGATGGTGAATTTCCAAACTTTTAAACTTCCTTTTCTAATAACAAGAAGCAGTCTAAGTCTAGAGGAATATATAAATTTTAACATTTTTCAGTTAAAAGCTGCATAACAGAAAAATCATCTGGGGGGAAAATAAGCAGAGAAAAATAAATGAATAGTGGCAATTTCTAGATATTTAAAATTCTTGGAAAGAAAGATAAAGAATGTGTTCTAGGGAAAGTTGATATTCCAAAGATCATTCAATGGATAAAAACTGGGTATGAAGAAATTCAAACTGAATTCAATTAACTGTGTTTGCTGTATTTCATTGTGTTGTGTTTGACTTCCCTCCTTAGATTCTGAAATTGCAAGTGCTACCCTCTACTGTGAGTACAAATGATTCAATATTGTTTGCGGGAGAATATATTCATACATAGATTTATTCATAAATATATCAATGAGGCCTTATCCCTTCTAAGAATCTTTGTATTAAAGGTTATTAACCCTCTCCTATGGAATCTGAATAATTCACTTTCATTTTAAAAAATAGAATATCAAGGTGGGAAGAGAGAAACTATAAGCACCCCTAAGGCCTTTGATCCCTAGCTTGAAACAAGAAACTAAAGTCAGTCTTCAGGCATTTCCCAGATAGTTTAGGACAATGGTGAAAAAATCCAGGTGTGTTGATTCAGAAAACCACAAAATAATACTATCTATGTCGCACTAAATTTTTATTTATTTTGTTTAAACATTTACCAAATACTTTTAAATCTGGATCAGGCCTGACTATAGCCAAGTGCTCCCTAATTTGCAGATTATTAGGATTCTTTACCATACTATCCCTTCACCCTCATGATAAAATTGGGTTAAAAAAAGTTTTATAAAGTCTATTATTACTATGACAAACATTTGTTAAGTTATGGATTACAGTATCTGGTTCATGTAAAAAGCTTTTCTCTATAAGTAACTGAATTCAACAAGTATTTATTAAATTCCTACAAGCCAGAAATCACACCAGGGGCTAAGGATACAAAGCTAAAAGTAACAATCCCTATTCTCAGGAGCCTGACCTTTTAACAAATTCTTACAATATATGCTGGCATTGGTTATTTTCAGAGATTATTAATGATCTAAAAAGTTGATTTATCATAATGCTGACATTTACTCCTTAACTAAATGCTATGCAGAGACTGCATTTTAACTCTTTACAGATACTAACCATACCAGTCTACTTGCATGACCTGTCCTAAATATAGGATATAGATTTGGGTGAGGGGGGGAAGAGGAAAGGGAAGGAGAATCTGGATCTGTGATTTCACTGGCAGAGGGAATTCCTAGATGAAGAAACTTCCTCTGCCAATACTTGCCTTTGCAATTTAGAGCCTTCAGAATATCTGTAGATGGAGCACAGACAGCTTAAGTGATTTCTCAGGTCTGGTTCTACAAGCTGTTATGTGTCAGAAAAGAGCTTGAATTCAGGTTTTTTCCCCTCCAACTTACAGACCATCCCTTTAAGGCACGTAAGTGAATTATGAACTCCAAGGATTAATCAACTTACCAATCTTTCTAGACTATTCTTAAATGTTTATTGGTGTTTTTCATACATTTAGTTCTTTTCTTTAGGGATCACTGAAAAATCAAGAGAGTAAAACTGTATTGCATTTCTGAAACTGCAGTAATTTTAATGATCCCAGCAGCAAAACAAAACAAAACAAACCTCTTTTAAATGAAAATATTATCTAAGTGATGTCATATTCTTGTGTCTTAGAAGGAATGAACTGTCCCAGGGCTGAAATGGAGCAGATCAAACCTCCATGTTAATCAAAAGTGGAGTCCGGTCATTTCTGCTGCACTTGGAACCTGATAAAAAGAACACATCACTCCCTTTACTCCCCCTTCCCCCCGCAAGTGTCCCAGGCAACATTTCCTAAGGTAGGCTGCTTTAAATTTTTACAAAAAGAATGAGAAGCGTAATATTGAATAGATCAGTACTTATCACAATACCATACATAATGTTTATAGGAAGAAAATATTTACAAAAGATAAAATATAGTTCTCAAGTAGGCAAAGAGAAATAAGCAAAAAAAAAAAAGCAAGGGTTAAATATTACCTTTGAGTCTCTTCAGAGAGTATAATCAATATTGGTTAAAAAGAAATGCTTGTTTTTATTTTAAAAGACACTTATAGCAAGGAAACTAGTTAAAGTACCCTGTATCTCAATGTAAAAGAAAACTACTGAGTCACAAGATCTTTGGCAGTAAATTTCATTGAATTAACCTAAGCTATTGTCACCACAATCTTATAACAAAAGAATATAAGAATGAATTCATGTTTACCGAGGGCACTCGATAAATAGTATTCTAAAAAGATGTTATTTAGTAGTATAGCTATTACTCTCACAGCTCTTAATTTTGCAATGCTTTAAAAAAAAAGGATAAAATAATGTATTACATAATTGTTGACTTCCCTTTCTTCTAATATATTCCTTTTTGAAACTAAATTTGAAGGAAAGATGCCTATAATCCAATTTTAAAGGCTTATAGAAATTTTACTCACCTAAACCTTACCATTTCCTGATGTGAATTCTGTCATATGATTAGGAGTCAGATGACCCAGGCCAAACTTGTGCAACAGTCTCTATACCTCAAGGGCAGAAACCATTTCTCAATGGTTTACTAGAATTACCAACTTAAAAATCATCTGGAATTTTTTTTCAATTTCTTCTGGTATTTTAAATGTTAATAACCTACTAACCTAAGATTGTATCTAAATATACAAAACAAAACAGAGAAATGATGGAGTTAACTGGATTTTTCAAATCCTATATGTTTTAAATAATCAAATAACTGCAAAAAAAATTAAACTGAGGTCATTCAAGTATCTATTTCTTATGTTTGAGCAGCTTGAGAAAACATGAGACTCTCTATTAAGTATAGCTGCCAGGCTGGCCCTGGAGTCTGAAAGAAAGATATGAGTTGTATTGCTTCTAATATATTCAACCAACAAATACTTATTTCTAATCTATGTGCCAAACACTCTGGGTTACAAATAAGATAAATGAAACAATATTTGCCAAAAGCTTAGAGGTGAAATCCACCAAGGATTTCAATTCCCAGGCAAATCATTTTCTAAGTGAAGAATTCCTTACATTGCTAAAACCATAGTTCCAAACCAAAAGAAACAAAACCCACAAAGTTTAATGCATTTATTTTGACAGAAAATGTACTTAGTATTTGCTAAATTTATATTTTTCACCAACCTTACTTTCTCCTCTGGAGCCACCTGAGTACAGTGGCCAGATAGGGATCAGGATGATTAGAGATGGTGAGGCAATTAGAGTTAAGTGCCCAAGATCACAAAGCTCTTGAGGGACAAATGTCTGAGGTCAAATTTGAACTCAGATCTTTTGATTCCAGGACTAGTGTTTTATCCACTGCATCACCTAGTTGCCCTTCCATAAAGTTAAGACTTGAAACTCAGAAATTATGGAAATTTTGGAATTATAGTAAATATCACTGTATAAAGCTAGGGAGTTAAGCAGAATAAATTAGCCAACCATGGGACAAAGAAAAAAGGTTTTCAGAGAACCCAACTCACTCTCACCTGATGAAAATGAAGTCCAGTGAGAAAGTATTCCCTTTGTAAGAGAATTAGTGGCAGAATTCACACTTGAACTTTCTACTATAACTATACACACACATTGGCACAAAATTCCCTCGGAATTTGCAATATATCAGCTGACTGCTAGGATTAAGATAAGATAAGATACTTCATTCTATTCTTGAGAAGAAGGTGGACAGTTAAGGTCTAGATAATAATACAATTAGATGGATTCAGAACTGATTGGTTAGTCTCTAGATGCTTCAAGGTTACCTCCCTAGAAAAGTTCTAGATATTTCAGAATCTAAACTGGTTAACTTATTAATCAACTCAAAGAGATTCACAAGGTGACTGCTCAACAAATCTGCAGATGGAAACAATGCTGGGGACAGCTACCACCCAGAAAGACAAATGCAGGGTCCAAAAGGACTTAGGTAGCTTAAAAACACAATGCTAATTCTAATAAAATAAAATCTGACAGAGATAAAAAAGTCTTACACTTGGCTTAAAAAAAATTTACAATTATAGAATAGGTGAGGAGGAATGGTTAGGCAGTAGCTTGTCTAAAACAAAAAAAAAACCAGATGGTTTTTAATGAACCACAAATTGAGTCAGCAGTGTGATATCATATTCAAAAATACTAACCATTTATGTTTTCATTGAAATAGTTTCCAGAAATAAAGGAATATTGGTCCCTTTGTCACCTACTCTGATCAGACTACACGGGAAACACTGCATTCAGTTCTGGGCAACACAATTTAAGAAGGACAATGAACCTGGAATCAGACACACCTGTTGAAATCAGGCCTTGGCCAACTTGCTTGTGTGACCCAGGCCTAAGTCCTCAGGGCTTCATTTTCTTCATCAGTAAAATGGGAAGAAAAGGTAGAGGTGAGGATCAAAAGATCTTCTAAATCAAGGGATTGATAAATCTTACAGCAACATAAATGTTACCTACTATTCTAAAGATGACAATTCTTCTTTGGAATCTCCCTCAGGGGCTTTCAATGGGAATTGCAAATGTTTGTTGAATGAACTCAATCTTATTGTCGTTGCTATTTTAGCAATCAGAAGCAGCAAAAATCATAGAATTAAGAGTTGGAAGGAGTCTCATAGATTATTTATTCCAGGGGTTCTTACCTTGGGGGCTCAGAAACTGAAAACACTGATTATAATTTTACTTCAATAAAAGTTTCCTTGCTAAATACTAAGTATTTCATGTATTCAAAAACATTCCTTCTGAGAAAGGGTTCCCATATGTTTCACCAGATTGACTGTCTGGGACCACAAAAAAGAATCTTTGCTCTAGTCTAACACCCACACTTTCCAGCAAAGACTATTGAGGCTCAGGGTGCCTCAATCACTTGTCCACCATTACAGAGTTAGGAAGTAGTTTTATTCCCTTGGATTGTTCTTCAACTATTTCCCCAATCATTCTGTAAGTCCCTATAACTTAGTCTGTGTTGCATTATATAAACACTTACAATATGACTGAGCCATACATTTCATTTGATCCTCATAACAACCCTAGAAGGTGCAACTGTCTCATTTTACAATTAAGGAAACTGAGGCTGATAGTGGTTAAGTGACTCATCCATGGCCACACTGCCAATAAGTGTCTAAAGTCACATTTGAACTAGGTTCAGGGCTCCATCCTTTGTCACCTTCTTGCCTAATAAAACTTTGTATATACAAGGCACTGCACAATTCATACCACTCTGCCAATGAAACCTGGGAAGTCACTTTTGATGGGGATAATTAACTATCTTTTCATTATGTGTCTTAAGTCCCATGAAGAAAGAAAAGCTTTCTTATTTACTCAACTCTTTAGCTCCAAACATGGAGACTTGGGAAACTTACCAAATCACTGATTTGATATTCTTTGAGGAACTCTTCAATTATAGAGGGAGAGAAACTGGAAATTTTTTAGATAGGGAACCCAAATTAAAAGGTCAAATCCCTTACCCAAAGAAGGTCTATACCTTTCAGAAAACTTGGAATCTCAAATTTGGAGTATTTGGGTATTGAGAGGTGAAATGACTTGTCCGGGGAAATTATGAATCAAGAGGTAGCTCTCCTATACCTAGGTGCTTCTCAATATGCATCTTACTGCTTAAAAAAAGTTTTTAAAATTCCATTACTTGTTGAAAAACAAATAGATTTGAAATAGACCACAACATTCAATATTTCCAATTAATCTCATCAATGGGATCATTCTCTTTTATAGATGGGAAAAGTGGAGCTAAAAGAACTTGAAGGACCCAAGTTGGAAGAATTGGAAAAGTCCTGGAGGTTATTCAGTCTAAGTCTTGGAATTTCATAGATAAGAAGATGAAGTTGACAAGAGTTTAGTGACATCAAGAAAGATGAATCAAACAGGGATCTATCTGTCCTTTGATTGTCCTTTACTGAAGTAAAGACAGTTCCTCTTTATACACTGTGACCACAACCCACCTCTGGGTACCTCAGTTTCTTCTCACATAAAAATTAGGTTTAATTTGATAATCTTCACGGTTCTCTTTTAATTTGGACATTTTTTGAATCTGGGAAATAGAGCAGCATCAAGAGAATGCTGCTATAGTCAAAATGCTTTTGGGGGATAGGAGGAGAAACTGTAGTTATAAGAAAGAAGAGAATTTGGAAAGAGTAAAGAAGACATTTGACACAAAAACTGTGAAAACAATAGCTCAGGAATACAGTCCAGGTATAGGACTTTGTATATAATATAGTCCAGGTATAAGATACATTGGGGAAGAAGTTACAATATTGGATAATAGAAGGAAAGTACCATTAGATCAGTTTCTGTGAGCAAATTACAGAGTCTAGAAATCCAGGAAGTCAAATGTTTGGTGTAATTAAAAGAATGGTGGATTTTCTGCCACTTATTACTTGTCTTTCTTATTTCATCTGAAAAAATGGGTATAATACTTGAATTACTAATCTGATAATTCTTATACAAGGCCTTTTCTGAAGCTCCCCAGTGGGCAGGATCTCTTTACTCCAATATAATATTTCTTTACTACTGTGTATTTATTTTTCTGTGTACATGTTGTTTCCCCCCTGGAGATCAGGTTGTTCCTTTAATTTTTGCCTACCATAGTAGGTGCTTAAATGTTTGTTTCAAAGGTACCAATACTAAAGAGAACAATACCAAAAACCATTGTTTTATTAGAACCAATTACTAATACTTTTCTCAGGAGTACAATGAAACATAAACATGTGACAATTCAATTTAAACTAACATTTGATCTAAAAATTCAGCAATTTTCCAAGTCAATCCCCCCCCACCCCCCAACCCATGCAGACTAATCCTTTTTTCAGGAAATGGAAAAATCTACTTGGGTTCATTTTCCTTATATGTCTACCTCATATAATAGTACTAAGGATAAAAAAATGAGCTTTTAATAAACACCCTACTAGAAAAAATTTCTGAGGAAAGGGAGTAAGTTTAATTTAAATTTTCTTTATTTCTTACTGCCCAATAGAGTGCTTAGAATACATAGTGCCTTTTTTTTTACTTCAAATATGCCCAGTTAGGCACTTGTTATATTGAAAACTTGTTTACGTTGGCATTTACATAATTCCTACAAGGTTTCTGGTTTTTTGTTTCACTTTAGCTCTTTGCCTGAAGAATATAAAAACAATGCAGGGAGGGAATTCATAATTTGTATCTCCCCTCTGTCATTCTATGACTCAGTGATCAAAGCAAAGATAAATGAGTGGAGATTGAAGGTCATGGCAGGCCCATTTTTTCAGCTTCTGAGAACACTAAAATGCCACCAAATATACATTAATATAGGCACCTCGCTACTTCCAAGTAATATTAACCAATATTAATACAGTACTTTATAAAGTTTTCAAAATATTTTACACACATTATTTGATTTGAACCCCAAATGTAGTATTCTTCATTTTATAGATGAGATTGATAAATATGTGCAATTTAAAAATTTTCTGATTAATTTCTGTGCCCTGTCTCAAACAGTAGAATGGATCATGCTGCAGGTTTCTGAAATGGTTTTACTAAGCACACTCAATAGACAAATTGATATTTGATAGTATTCTTAGTTTAAAACACCCAGAAAGGAGTTCTAATATCTCTGACCTATCAAAATTTAGAATTTTTCTTCTAAACTATTCTCAGGTTCAAGCTTTTGGGTTCATATCTAGTAAATTATCTTTGGTGTTTTATCCTTCAATTATATGTGCAATTGTTTTAATTAGCTACAATACACTTTCTTTAACTATTATTAAAAAGTGTATCACACACTCTTGATTATTGTTAGAACTAACCAAATTGGATTCTCTTACCCATTTTGCAGAATCATTGTGAAGACATATAAAACTGCAGATGAAAAGTCTTTTGAATTCTATTTTGGAAAAGTTAAGCTCTTGGAGTATCCAGTTAGTTTAATCTAGGACATGATTCCATCCAGTTAACTTATATATAACAAAGAAAAACTCACTCCTATGCCAATCAATTGTTTAAAAAACAAGCTACATATTACAAGGTTAGAAAAGGTGGATGGCTCAAGTCAACACTTCTAGAAAATCAAGTCAAACCACCCCTCCCAAAGATACATAGTCATCCCAGCTGCACCTTACATATGAAATCTCTAGCACCTGTTAATGTTAATTCTAAACTTGGTAGTTCACCTTCAGTATATCAGACAAAAAGTCCCCCCTCCCAACTTGGGCAAATCATAATTCCTCCTGGGCTCAATTATTTCATCAGTAATTCGAGGAAGGGAGAAAATAAGGTACCTTCATATTCTGAATCAGGAATAGACAGACAAGAATTACTCAACAAGCACAAATTCTAGATCCACAAGCCTATCTATAATATTGGATTAACACACTATAGAATTGGTTTACAGAAAACTGCCAAAATGGACCATAATTGGGCCACAACAGAATTTCAGAAACTTTGTGAGTGATAGTGTGCATATACGTTACCATCTGAATATTTTTAATTAAACTTTTATCAGCTGAACTGTACCTTTTGTTTTAGCAATACAAAAATCTCAGTAGCCAAAAGAATCATGGGGTTTAGGTATCCATATCCTCAGGGGTAGGGATGGATCCCTCAGGTCACATAAATACAGTTCTATAAAAATAGTTGGATGGCTGGGTGTGGCGGCACACACCAGCAATCTAAGCTAGCCCAGAGGCTTAGGGTGGGATCTCTTTAACTAAAAATCTTAATTGCAAGGGGCTAATTACCCTGATGGAGGATTCTAAGGTAATTCTACATTCAGGTGGTGAATTCCTTAGAGAGGTGAGTACCAAATTGTTTATAGGGTTGAATGCACCCAAGTTGAAAAAGGATCAGTCCTACTTGGATTTGGCACAAAATTTCAACAAAACAAATTAACGATGCTTTAATAAAATTCTTTCCAGTAAAAGGATGTTCAAATTCTCAAATAATTTATTTGAGGGAAGAAGTAGAAGATATGTAGTTAGGTCTTTGCAGTCTATTTTTTTCAAGGAGTTTATTTCCTCCCTTAAAAGGGATAGATGAGGGGAAGGATGGCCTTGAAGTTGTCTCCTAGAAAGAGATAAGGATTCTGAAGCAGAGATAAAGGGCATTCGAGACATAGGGAAAGGCCTGTGACAATGAATGTGTAAATGACTTATCCAATTTCATAAGTTCACAAAAATTTGCCAGTGTTGCAAAAACCATAAGGAAGGTTTATTACCACTCTTCTTTACTGCCACATTTCTTATACTAAAAATCCTTTGCCTTACTTCTATCCTAATAACATTTAACATCACAAACAAAAAAGTCCTAATAATGCAAGCCAGATAGAATGCTTTTGTCTCACTCAGAGGTTGGTCTGTCTCAATTCCTTCAGAAACCTCGAGGAAACTAGCCTTATTTGATAGAGATTCAACTGAACAATGAAATAACATTTCTCTGGATATGAAAGGACTTTTGACCTCTATGTAGAAGTTAGGGAGACTCTCTAATTGGTAGGTTGTCTTGTATATTCTAGAAGTACTCTTTTCATACCTGTGGAAAGTTTGGTTAGAAGTTAGGGCACTTAATTTTACTTGTCAGTTCATGTCATCAAGCTGAAAGGGAGTTTGGCATAATGGATGGAAGACTATTAAGAATGACTAGGGTTGGCTAGGTGGTGCAGTGGATAGAGCACCAGCCCTGGAGTCAGGAGTACCTGAGTTCAAATCCGACCTCAGACACTTAATAATTACCTAGCTGTGTGGCCTTGGGCAAGCCACTAAACCCCATTGCTTTTCAAAAAAAAACAAAACCAAACCCTTAAAAAAAATGACTACACCTGTGTTCAAGTCCTAATGCTGACATTGGCAAAGTAGCCAAGGTCAAGTCACTTAATCTTTTGAAGTCTCTGGCAATTCCATCCATATTAGCTATCATCTGTTTATCCAGACCAATCTTCTCCAGTGAGCTGAGGTCCAGCATCTCCAGCTGCCTTTCTGACAGCTTGAAGTGAATGTCCAGCAGATATTTTAAATTCCATGTCTAAAACCAATCTTATCATTTTCCCCTTAAACACTCCTGCCATCCCCGCCACTTACCTACTACTGTTAGCCAACTGACTCTCCCAGTTCCTGGAGGCTCACAACCTAGGTCTCGGTCCCATCTTGGTCTGACTCATCATTCACCTCTTCTCCTTATTCAAGTCTGCTGATTTCATCTTTGCGACATCTCTCTAATATGCCCCCTTCTCTCTTCTGACTCCATCTCCTAACATTCCTACTGCAATCCGACTGCTGGCAGTTCTAACCTAAATTTTTCCCCCAATCCAATCTATCCTTCAGTTGCTAAGTGCAAGTTGACCAAGACACTCCAACACTTAATAAACTCAACTGGCTCTCAAATGTCTCAAGGATCAACTATAGAATTCTTTGGCATTCAAAGCCTCTCTTGCCATTCCAACCTTCTACCACTTTATATCACCTCAAGAACAATCTCTTGGATCCAATGAAATAGTTTCCTTGCTGTTCCTCAAATAAGATTCTCCTCATGCATTTTTCTCTGGCTTTCCCAAAGGCCTGGAAAGCTCACCCTCCTGGCTTTCTTCAAGTCCCAGCTAAAACCACTTTCCATTAGAAGTCTTTCTCTGACCCTCTCAATTCTAATACCTACCTATCCTCTATAAATTATTTCCTATTTATCTTGTATAGATTTTGTTTGCTTGTCTCCTCCATTAGATTGTGCGCTCTTGGAGGATAGGACTGTCTTTTGCTTCTCTTAGTGTCCTTGGGGCTTCCTATGTTCTTGAACATAGTAGGTGCTCAATAAAGATTTACTGCCTGAGAGCAGCCCACCAATGTTGGTGTAGGAAGTTTCCTGTCTGGGAGTTCCTCTTATGGATGAGATGATAGTTCTAATCCTCCAAGGTACCATGCCCACTCTTCTTTACTGCCACATTTCTTATACTAAAATTCCTTTGCCTTTTTTCTCCATCCTAATAACATTTAACATCATAAACAAAAAAATCCTAATAGCACAAGCCAGATAGCATGCTTTTGTCTCACTCAGAGACTGGTCTGTCTCAGTTCTTTCAAGAAACCTTGAGGAAACTAGCCTTATTTGATGGAGATTCAACTGAACAATAAAGTAACATTTCTGAAATTACAAAGAGCTGTCAGATTTTTCAACTTTCTTGTGGTACCTGATTTTTCAACACGGCAAGTTCTTTCTTCTTTTGAATTGAATAAAACTATTTATACAAGCCAAAAACCTCTTATTTCAAGGATTCTTTTCTGTCTTCTTACACATAGGCTTAAATTGTATTTAAATGATGCTTAATTGATATATTAGAGCAATGTAAGAAAAGTTTATCATGTTCTAAATTTCAAAACCAAATTATTCATTTTTCAAAACGCAGCTTATGCTGGGAAAGGAGGAGGGATATAGTTTATCCCCAAACTCTAAAGCATACCCACCTCTAGGGCAGCGCTGTTTGGGGAATAACAAGTGAAGCAGTACAAAATTCCTAGTCACACAGGAATGAAGGTGGCCTGTTTTGTAAATAAAATATCTGTGTTTTTGCAACAGACCAAAGCAGGTCACCAGGACTTTCACAGTTCGGTAATCCCAAAGAAAGGTGACTACAAAAAGACAAAACCCCCATTCTTTTGTCATTATTTGCTGCATGGGGGGGGACCCCGTGAACATCTGCAGGCTCTCACTGCCACGCATTGGACCCGGACTGGCACGGACGGGTTATCGGACGCCCGGCCCACGGGCTGACGCAGCACCGCCTGGCGCCGAGGATGCGGGTCCAGGCCGGGCGCGCGGGCACACGCGCCGGGCGGGCACACACGCGCCCCGCATTCCCAGCCACCCCGGGGCCGGCCCTTCCCCGCAGGGGCGGAAAGCGCCTCCACGCTCCCCTCCCCCTCCCCGCCGCCGCGGGGCTGCAGCCCGGGAGGAGCTCGGCGGGGCCCCAGCGGAGCGCCGTAACGGCCGGCCGGGCCCCCGCCGCCCCCGGGGCCCGGGGCCCGAGGCCGCGCTCCAGACGCCCGCGCCCCGCCCGGTGCTCACCTCCTGCGGCGCGGGCTCCCCAGAAGCAGGCGGGCGGCCGACCGGCAAGCGCAGCGCTCCGGCTCTGTCACTGCGGACCTGCGGCGGCGGGGGCGGGGCTCGCGAGTCATGTGACTCGCCCTAGCGCCGCCCCTCGCCCGCCGCCCCGCCCCCGAGCCGCGTTGCATCCCGGGAATTCTTTAATTTGCGGGCTTTTGGGGACTCGCTTTCTTGCCGTCCCGGTCCAGTGATTTTTTTTTTTTTTTTTTTTTTTTTAGCCATCTAGAAAGATACCTGTCCTATGGGAGGGAAAGCGATCTTTCTCCCTTTATAGGGTGTGAGAGCGACGGAGACGGGGCCAAAGGGTATTGCCAAGGAAATGACGTTTTTCTTCAAAGAACGGAAATGGCTAAGGGGATTCCGCCCGCTGGTCCTGGGGGGGGGGGGGGGGGGGGTGGTGCGGTGCACGGACCACATGACCAAAAAATAGCTCGAGTTGGGGGCGGGCAAAGGCATCAGAACGTCATGTTTTTATTAGCTTTTTAAAAAAGGTCATTATTTGGCGTTGAATATCCCCACGTAATGGACGAACAGAGACGAACGAGCCATTCCGGGCGATATTAAAGTTCGAAGGTCACCCTAGAAGGAGACGGAAGAATCCAAATGGCCGGGAAAAAGCAGGGGTGGGCTAGTTAGAGCCAGCCCCGGGGGGGGCGGGGGGGGGGCGGAGCGACCCGGATGGTGCCGCTTCGGCGCGGCGGGCCAGTCCAAGGCGAGCGGTGCGAGGGGTGGCGAGGAAAGCGGAGGCGGCTGTAGATGGTACGGTCCGGGAGGCGGGCGCTCTCCGCAGGGGCGGGGCTCGGGGCGGGAGCACGAGGCGGCCTGCGCGCCGGCGCGCGCGGAGGGGCGGGGTGAAAGGTCGCGGCGGCGCGGCGGCGGCGGGGCTCGGCGGGCGGGCGGGCTGGAGCGCGGCGGGCGGCCCCGCGGGCACATGTGGAGGAGCGGCGGCGGCCCCAGCCCCAGGGCAGCGGCCTGAGACGCCCCCGAAGGCCGCGGCGGTCCCCGGCGAATCGTGCCCGGCCTCCCGCCCGGAGGCGGAGGCCGGCGTGCGGAGTAGGGTCGCTCCCGGTCCGGGGCGCGGCGGCGGCGGGGTCGGCGGGAAAGACGGCCACGGCCGGCGGGGAAGATGAAAGGGTGAGGCCGGGCTGCCCGGGGCCGCGGGGGGGAGGAGGGCGGGCGGCGAGTGCGAGTCGTGCCCCGCCGCGCCCGGCCCGGGCCAGGCGGCTGCCATGGCGGCCTGGGCCTGGGCGGGCCGAGGCGGGCGCAGCGAGGGCCCCGGGCAGCGGCCCCCGGGCAGCCGGGGCAGGAAGGGGAGCGGGGGAGGAGAGCCCGGGCGGCCGGGCCGTGCCAAGGCTCGAGGCAGCGCGGCGGCCGCCTCGGTAGGTGGAGCTCTCGGCCAGCGCGGGGCACGGGGGCACCGGGCACCGGCTTTGTCTGGGCACCCTCCGAACTTGGGCCTCGGTGGTTGGCCCGCTTCCGGCCCCGCTGCCCCGGAGCAAAATGTGTTTCTACTTCTTTTGTCCTCGTTAAAATGTTGCTGTGGTTATTTAAAAAACAATGCCCCCACCCCGCCCCCACCCCCACCAGAACCCACCGATGTCCTCAGGCACCTTCTAGAAGAATTTAAAATGTTGAATGAAGAGCTTCCTTGGAAGTAAAAATCCCCAAAATTGACTTCTAGTAAAATGAAAGTTTGTGCTCGTTTTCATTTAAAGATTTTGGATCTGTGGCTTTTTTTTTTTTAAAATAACGATCTAAACTAGACTGGTCAAAATCCATGTTTAAGACAGTTTAGATAGAGATCTAAGTAGACTGCTCACAATCTATGTTTAAGACAAGGTGTTAACCTTTTTTTCCCCCCTCAGTAATCTAAGCAGACTGGTTAATTTGGTTGGGATAAATACTAACCTTTTAACATGAGTGAAATCGACCCACGGGAGGTATCAGAAGGTTCAGTTCTTTTAATTTAGCTTCATTTTTGCTACACTTTCTTTTTTTGCTTGTAAAATTTGAACCGAAATTTCTCATGTGTTGGTTTGTTTGATAACCTTTGTAAAAAGTTACAAAACGTTTTGTCCTCGGGCACAAATTTTTCCTAGAGTGTTCTATACTTTCTTTCCTAATTTGATAGCTATACTTTATATCAGGCAACTACATTCTTGGTAGAGTTGACAGATCAGCACATTCATTTTGATGCCCATGAACATTTAACAAAAGGACACGATGGTGACATGAGGCCTTTAATAGTCTTTATCTTGTGTTTTTTTTTTAAATCTGAAATCACTACTTAGCATGACAAGTATGGGAAAACTAGTTAACTTGTATATCCTTTGGCACCTGAATTGCATTTTAAATAGATTATTGAGAGACATAAGAACTATGGATGGTCTTTTGTATATCCTTTGGCACCTGAATTTCATTTTAAATAGATTATTGAGTGACATAGGAACTATGGATGGTCTTAAATTTTTTTTTTTTAGTTTTCATAACATCATAGATTTAGAACTGGAACAGATCTTAAAGATGTAGTACAACTTTCCTATTTTTTTAGATGAATAAATAGGTCTAGAGAAGTTGTGACTTATGGAACCAGGATTTGAGCTCTTCGCCACATCTTTTACTCTTTCCATTTTCCCCTGCTGTCTCCATTTGGAATTAATAGAATTACACCTGGAAGGGACATTTAAAACCACCTTAACTTACTTGTGTGTCATGTACTTTGGCAGTTTTGGTTCCCCTCAGAATAATATTGTTGCCTAAACTTAATTGACAGACACCTTTTATTTGAATTATAAGTTTGTAAAAAAAAGATTTAATTTTTTTTACCCATCAAAGTTCAAGCTCCTTTGAAATTGATCCATTTACTTGTGGGCCCCGGCTTAAGAATCCCTGATCAAGGCCAACTTGAGTTCTTGGTTGATTCCTCCAAGCTGCTAGTGCCTCTTTTCTTTATGTAATGTGTATATTCTCTTACCCATTCACATACAAACTCTTCTAGGTTTCAATTTTGTCTTTGTATGTTCAAATCTGGCACATTACCTAACTGGTAGCTAGTAGATACTTAATAAATACTTGGTGGCTGATGGAATTCAATTCAACAAGTGTTTATTTTAAGCTCCTGCTGTACCACGCAGAGTGAATGGGTATAGGGAATAGAGACAGAAATGAAACAGTTCCTGCTCTCAGGGAGTTAATAACATTCTCTTGGGAAGGAAAGTATATATATCCCTGTAAGTACAAAGTAATTGATTACTAACAGGAAAGGCCTCTTACAAGAGATAGAGCTTAGACTAAAGCCCATGGAGGTTGAATGACTTTCCCAGCTTTCCCCACAAGTAGTGACCTGGATGGGATGTGAACCAAAATCCTTTGACATTGTCCGAAAGTGTTCTTTCAATTGTTCCAATCTGTCTCTTAGGAATTAGGTGAACAACTTTGCATAGCATAAGACTTTATTCTATATTTCTGATTTATCTGATCTTTAACAAGTGTGTCTGGAAAGTTTCCATTAAATATGTATATGGGAGAAATATTTAAAGATTCTTTAGATTTTTCATATGTCAGACTTGGATGCAGTCTCCTGGTAAATACATATACCATATACATTCTAAAACTTTCTCTTCACCTTCACCAAATCCTTTCTTATCACCCAATCCCTACTCAGGAATAATGCTGAATAACACCTGTGGAATTCAACTGTGTTGCAAACTTTCTGTCTCATTGTTAGTCATGTACTGCTTTTTGTGATCTCCATTTGGAGTTTTCTTGGCAAAAATAACTAGTGGTTTGCCATTGTCTTATCCAGTGGATAAGGGAAAACAGGGTAAGTGACTCCCTCAGGGTAATGCAGTGAGTGTCTGATTCCTGAATTGAACTTGGCCCAGCCCTCTTAACCACTGAACCACCTAGCTGTTGGTTTACCATTTCCTTCTCCAGCTCATTTTACAGATGAGGAAACTGAGGCAAATAAGGTTAACTGACTTCCCCAGGTTGCCCAATTCAAGAATGTCTAAGGCCAGATTTGAACTCTGGTCCTCCTCACTTGTGGGTCAGCACACTTGCTAGGTGCTTACAAACCTGCTCTACCCAATGGAATAATAGTTCACATATAAAGCTCTTACTCACTTTAAATCATATCTTTCCTAGATACTTCTGGAGATCTTAAGCCTGACTATAACTGTCTATCAGTCAGTGTTACTATATTCAGGAAGCAAAAGTAAATAATATTTACGTAGCCCAGCCTCAATCACTTATTGTTCATGGGGATTTGGTAATGTTTGCAAAATATCTATATTGCTAGGAAAAGGAATTGAAATAATCTTTTTGTAGTATATACGGTGTATTTGCATATTTGTTTGTGTCTAACCCTATTGCATATGCCTTCTGAGACTAAAATCAGAAGAAATTTTACTCTTACCCCAATAAATACAGTTTCTTCTGAACCAACCTGAATGCTATCAGACTTACTCAAGCAAAACCTCCTGTTTTTACTGGAGCAGAAAGGATTAAATTAGAGAAGTAGGTCTTGGTGGGAAAGTGAGACACAGTCAGCATTCTTCTTTCCTCTTCACCATTTCTCACTCTTCCTCCTTTCTTTTTGGGGGCAGACATGAAAAGTAGACTTGACTATGAATTTTTAGGTTTTTGCAAGGCAAATGGGGTTAAGTGGCTTGCTCAAGGCCACACAGCTAGGTAATTATTAAGTGTCTGAGCCTGGATTTGAACCCAGGTACTCCTGACTCCAGGGCCGGTGCTTTATCCACTGCGCCACCTAGCCGCCCCTAAAATTTCAGGTTCTTAACAGTGAAAAATGAAATGAAATGATAAATGCACCCTTTCTATCACTTAGACATGTGCTCATGCTTCAATGTCTATTTTACAAAACGTTAAGAGAATAAAGGCTATATTAAGAGTTCACTTCATATTGGTAAATTTTAATGAAAAAGCTCATTTAATGGTAAGCTTATTAGACTATAGTTGCCATTTTCTACTTCCACTCCACACTATATATACAAAAAAACAGCTCTGAATACCTGCCTCTACCTTCATATTGCTGTTGTTAACCTCCAAGTGAACTTAGAAGAGCTTTATGAAATAAACTTTTGAATCAGTGCAAGGCAATAATTCCTAAATATGTAGTGACAAATGCTATCTTCATTATGCCAAAACCCTGTTTTTGCAGTGAAGTTCAAGAAAGTGTTTGTCGAAGGTATCCCCCCCCTTAGAAAATACTCTAAAATAGATATTTAAGAAAGGGATGAATAGAAAGGACAAACTCAAGTGTTTTTCTTCATCTATTACTTTTTCTCTTTTGACTGGAAAGAAATTGTTCGGTGTTTAGCACTCATCTAAGTTACATTAGTCTCGTAGCTTCATTCATTTTTCCTTGGACACTTAAGACTTCTTTTCTATCCATTTCAGGTGTTCATAAATAGAATGTAAACACAGTTACATTGTAGTTTCTTTTTCGTGTCTTAATGTACGGGCTCAAAATGTGCTTTACTGTAGTGGGTTGTTGACCACTTGTTAGATCATTTTGAGAGTAGGTTAGATAGTGAGGAAAGGTATTTCTCATCCTTTATTACAATTTACTTAAACCTAAGAATAGTATTATATGACATGAGTTCTAAAACTTATGAGAAAAAAATTATTAAAAGCTAGTTAAAACACATGTTTAAAAATATAAGAATAATTTTCATGTAAATTGGACAGTTAAAGAAAATTTATGTTGTTAGCTAAAGCTAATAAAATGGTTGAGCTAAAGCTAATAAAATGTTTTATTAGCTATTTATGCTTATCTCTATTCACATGCAGACAGAACTATTAGTCTTGGCTCTTTCTGCTTTAACTTTTGGTATTTCCATGGTTGGAGAGAAGCAAAGGCACACAGTTTTTTGGTTTGTTACAAAGTGAATATAAAGAAATATAATTTCTTGTATATTTCTAACAAAACTTGATCACTTAGTTGTTTTTTCCTTTAACCCTCATTTTTGGGGCATTCATGAGGGAAAAAATCCTGAAGTTGTAGACTTTATCCCTAACAAATTTAAAGATTGGATAGTAGAAATTTGTTGAGGGGAATAACCTTAGAAATAGTTATAGTCTTTCATTTTATAGATGAGACTAATGTAGGGACAGTGACTTGCATTTTATTTTTTATGAGGGGGCAGTGTGAGGGATAGATAATTAAGGCTTGCACAAATAAGAGAGGGGGAGTATTCTTTTGGCATAATTGGGGAGGTTACCTTTATGTGCTAAATGATGCATCAAGGCTTTGCTCATTATTTTATCAATGCTGACCACTGAACAAAAATGGCCTCCATTGCCACTATGATTTTGATATTTCTTCTGCCTGAAGATAGGACAATCTAAAGACTTTTATGAGATATATTAGTATATGGCACTACTGAAATCAGACTACTAAGTAATTCAAATGATTGAATCAAACTCAAGGAAATCTAGTGAGATGGGAAAAGAAATGTAAATATTATAGGGAGGTTTAAGTATACATATAAGCAGCATTAACTTGGGGCACACTTTCACACCTACAAATATTAGTCTTTATATTGTTACATGATATTCCACTTTATGGAATAGCTCTTTTCTGTATAATGTACACTGACCTTGAATATTATCTTGGGGACAAAGCTCTAGAACTGGAAGAGACCTTAGCTATCTAGTCCAACTTCTTGATTTCAGATGAGGAACCTGAATCCCATAAATATGATTTGCCACAAGGCTACACAGGTTAAATTAGAGGCAGAATTTGAGTCCAGATCTTCTGACTCTAAAGCCACAGTTTTTTCTGCTCTATCATACTACCTCAGGCATACTTTTTGTTGGTGCTCAAATGACTTTGTTTATTTTGTTTTCCTCTTGAAATTTTTAATCTCAAGTAATGGAATATTCTGGATTAATATAGTTAAAGTCTGTGATTTCCTGATGATGAGTGAATATGATTTTTACTAAATTGATTAAAATGGCTCTACATTGGAGGTATAAATGCAAGTAGCAAAAATAAGAATACAGCAGTGGTATAACTGATAACTGTTACTATTGACAAAAATATAAATTGTGGTTTAGCATAACCACTTTTTTTTTATTTCATGTACCTATACTGAGCTAAAGTAAACTATATTCTTGTGGGGTTTTTTTTGGCAAGGCAATGGGGTTAAGTGACTTGCCCAAGGCCATACAGCTAGGTAATTATTAAGTCTCTGAGTCTGGATTTGAACTCAGGTTCCCCTGACTCCAGGGCTGGTGCTCTGTCTACTGCATCACCCAGCTGCCCCTTATATTCTTGTGATTAAAGGATATTAATAGAAAGTATCGAACACAGTGCAATTAATCACTTTCTATTGTTTTTCTTAATTTAGGTATTCTAGAATAAATACATTGAAGCCATTATTGGTAATGTGTATTTGTTTCCGTAATAGGTCTCTTTTGAACCAGTTAGCCTTAAATATGGCTGTGATCTGTTAGGGTTTTTTTTTTTTCTTGTATGGCATGGGAAGGCTTCAAAACTAGCTAGCTCTTGCTGTGGGTGTGGGTATGTGTATGTGTATCTGGAATGGTGAATTGAACTCAGAGCAGAAATTAAGTGGAGGAAGAAAGCGAGGGAGAGGAATGAAATACATTACTTAGGATTACCTGAAAAGATGGGGGAAGAGGGCTCAAAGTTGCTTTCTCAGACCTATTAAAGAATTGACTCTCAAATAGTTTTAGAAAAAACTAGATTGGTCATCTAGGCCAAGTCAGATATTCTAGTCTGGAGGAAAAGATCTCATTAGACCCAGGTGACTTTTGATGTCCCTTCTGATCTATGCTTCTCAGACTCTAAATACTGTTTGAATCAATTTTGTATTTATATTTTTATAGTGTGGTTCTTTTTCCAACAATAGATTATAAGCTTTTTGAGGCCAGACCATCCTGTTTCATCTTTGTGATAGTGCCTAGCGTAGGCACTGTATATCATATATGTACCCACTAAGTTTAAATTGAATTCAATTTGGGTCAGGCCATTTATTGTTCTTGTTCCTTTTGTCAAGCATTTAACGTATCATAAATACATAAGAATATTATTTTTTACAACCTAAATATTCCAATATTTAAACTCTAAATGAGGAAATGTGATCTTAAACACATTTGAATGTTTTGCAGATTATCATCCTTTGTCAGATTAGTACTAAACAGTCAGGGAATGTGAAATCAGATCAGGCAAGACAAATACTTTATTTTTCCATCTGCTAGTGAGTTTAAAAAAGGGAGAAGGACGAGATTGGGAAAATATTATCTAAGTAAATCGTATATATTGACCTTGTTCTTAAGAAAAGGCTGGCAAGCCTCTTCTATAAAAATTTAAAATTTATTTCTAGTCTTGCATGAAAAAATACATTTGAATAAAAAAAAGTGTGTGTGGAATGACTTTTCTTAGGTAGAAATTAGTCAACTGCAGTGCACATTCAAGAAAAATTTAATGTAAGAAATTTTAAAGCTTCAGAACTATTTGTTACTACTTTTTCCTCTTATTTGAAAATATTTTCCACTGAGTTCAGTTTAGAACTAAAATTTGTTAGAAAAAATTACTTCTGCTTGATGCATTACCAGTGTAAAGAAAGCTAATATAAAATTATTATTGTTATAAATCTAAAATAGGGTCACATAATTGCAATCGAATTTAAACAAACTTATCCTGTATTGCTTTTATATGGTGTTTTAATATGATTTCAATTTAACAAGGTGGACTACAATGAACTAAGAGTCTACAATATTATATGTGTGAGACATAACAAAACATTCTTTATAGAGAATGTACTTTGAATTTAATCTTTGGACTTGGTATTTATGCATTAGTTAGCAAGAAGTAAAGATATTTTATTATAGAGTACCACACTCTTCTGTAACTGGTTAAAAGATTCTAGATCCTTGCAGATGCTTTTTCTTAAATAAGCAAGCTATAACTCTTCAAAATCTTTAATGACTGAATTATATAGTAATAATAATTTTTTTGGTTTTTGGGTTTTTTGGTCCTTCATTTTTGAAGAGGACCATGTCATCAGGGAGATAATGCCATGACAAGCACCTGAATTGGATTTGAGTGAGGGGGGGGACTGTGCTAAGTCATCAGTCTCACTTTCTCATCCAAGAGCCATCTGGGTTCCAGTGGCCAGCTATGAATTGGGATGGCCCTGGATGTGAGGCAGTTAAAGTGACTTGCCCAAAGTCACTTGCACAAAGTAAAATAGTCAAATGTCTGAAGCCAGATTCAAATTGCTATCTTCTTGAGTCCAAGGCCAGTGCCTGTCCATGAATTATATAGACATACTGTAGTTATGTAGCCCAGAGGTGTCAAAACTTAATTCTTTTCAGTCTAGCCTATATATTATTAGAATACTCAATCTGCCTCTGATTTTTTTTTTATGATCTTAGGACAGTTTTTAACCTATGATTCAGTTTTCTTATATAATAATAATAATAATAATAATAATAATAATAAGTTACATTCATATACTACTTCATATACATAAGCATTTTGGTTCTTGTAACAGCACTGAGATAGAATGCAAATATCTACATGTTACAAATGAAATTTTGGCCAAGGTTAAATGACTTGCCCAAGGTCTCAGAGCTAAGCCAAAACTTGAGTCTGCTGTGTCTTTTATAATTATGATTCAGTGTTTTTTCCATTGTAGCAAAGGTGCCCACCAAATAAAGGAGACTTTTTAACCTGTGAGTAATCTTGAATTTTATCATGTCATTCAGAGTTCTCTATAATGATCTTCTTATGTACATCCATTCTTAACTTTGCTTTTTTTTTTTCTTGTTTTATTTTTGGTCTATTTTCTTCTTGGTGTTTTTTGGGGGGGGGCAAGGCAATGGGGTTAAGTGACTTGCATACAGCTAAGTAATTAAATGTCTGAGGCTGGATTTGAACTCAGGTACTCCTGATTCCAGGGCCTGTGCTCTATTCTCTGCACCACCTAGCTGCCCCCACCCTTAACTTTTCCATCTTCAACTCTGGTCAAAATGGTTTCCTTAGAAAATCAAGTTTAGTGTGCTGAGGATATGGGTAATATTGTGCTTAATATGTATCTTGTAGTGGTGTAGGAGATGTGCAAATTTGAGGGCAAATCTAGGACGATGACTATTTTTTCAAAGTTACTGGTTTTTACAATCTCATAACTTTAAATTGTTCCCCTGATTTTTATAATTTTATTCAATCCGGGCAAGTCTTCCACTGAAATGATCTTCATTTCTTATAGCTTTATAGAATTCCATTATGTTCATAATATCATGATTTGTCTATTTCTCCAACTACTGGGCACCTGTTAGTTTGCAGTTCTACAAAAAAAAAGCATCCATAAATACTTTTGTAGGCATGATTCCCTTTTTCTTTGCTCTCTTTGTGATATGTGCCTAGTAGTGGTGTCATTAAGTCAAGTGTTTAATTTTTTGTGGAATAATATCAACATCTTGTGACTCTAAATTATTGCACCTAAAGACCTTGTGAATAAATTTATTTTCCCAGTTATGCGTATAATTGAGATTACAAATTGCTTGCTCTACAAGTTGAGAACTTAAGATTCTTCACTGAATTAATTAGCACCCTCTATATATATGAGTGATTCTCAGAGATTCATTTAATATGAATAATATCAATAATTAACTAATAGACAGCTTTTCAGGACAGAAATTGGGATGGGGGCAGTTAGATGGTGCAGTGGGACAGAGTACCAGCCCTAGAGTCAGGAGGACTTGAGTTCATATAGGACCTAATACACTTAAACACAAGTTGTGTGACCTTGGGTAAGTCACCTATACCCTGACTACCTCACATCCAGGGCCATCACCAGTTGTCCTGATTCCTACCTGGCTACTGGACCCAGATGGCTCCAGAGAAGAAAGTGAGGTTCAGCATCCCTTCAATAAAATCCAGTTCACTTGCTGATTCTCTGCCCCTCATAGTTTTCTTTGGGAATAAAGGACAAACATTACAAATAGATATAGATGGTTAAGTTTTCTAGCAAGACAGATCCATCCCATTGTCTATTTCCTATTACTTAGATAAATTAAAGGATTTACTCTTCTGATATTTAACTGTTGATCTCTTTAATTTCTGCCAAATATAGTCTTTAACCACTGCTAAATTAAATTTCTTCCATGTGTTGGATTAATTCTGATAACCTGCCAAAAGATAAAATTATCTTTGGTAAATTAAACTTTTATTAAGATTGTCGATTTTCATTCTGTATTATAGTTCTTTCTATTGACTATATCAATAGAAACCCATAGATTAGAAGTCTTATATTATTAGTGTAATTTATTTTTTCCCTACTTAGGAATACCATTAAAATTTTATTCCTTTTTTAAGTCATAAAATTTTGAGTTCTAATTGATCTAGCCTTTAATTCACCAGCAGAGGCTGCGTGCTAAATTTTATTGTTACAGATATTCTTAAATTTGAGGATTCTTAATTAGTTAAAAAGAAGTTACCAGGGGTGGCTAGGTGGTGCAATGGATAGACCACTGGCCCTGGAGTTAGGAGTACCTGAGTTCAAATGTGGCCTCAGACACTTATTAATTACCTAGCTGTGTGGCCTTGGGCAAGCCACTTAACCCCAATTGCCTTGCAAAAACCTAAAAAAAAAAGTTACCTAATTTGAATACCTAGGAAAAATTTAGTCTGCAAATCATAAGTCATCATTTCTTAGCTTGGCATTCTTTTCTGCTTCTGCTCTTGTGTATAATGGACTACTTAATTCCTGAATCAGAATCCAGGTTATTTCTAGCCTTTATTCTACTTCTTAGTATTCTTATATGTCAGAGCCAAATCATCATTATTGCCTTTTTTTGCTGCCACTTTTAATTATACCTGAATTCTTCCTAATCCATAGAATGTTAGAGTTAAATGAGATTTCTGACACAGCTTTCCACCGCTGATTTAGAATTATGCTATGGATCTTGAGATAAAGAGAAATTAAAACATGTGGAAGGTCACAATAATTGAATTATGCTTAATTAGAAGCAAAAGTGTCTTGGTTCCTGATTTAATGTAGCTTGACACTGTACAATACTGTACAGAAATTTTGCTTTAGGAAAGAAACAAATGGAAGTGTTACAAATATATTAAATTGAAACAAATTTATAAAAAGTAACTTAGCAAAAGAATTAAGTTCTTAATTTAACCACGAGTAGCACATTTTGAAGCCCTACTCTGAGTCCCTATTTTGTTCCTCAATTATCAGTGTATTCGAACACTTTAAAATACCTAAGCATGTTCTGGGATTTAAAAGGTCAAAGAGCATTGTACATTTATGTATATATGAAATTAGGAACATGTGATTCTTTGTGAAAATACTTGTTCTGGCTCATAAATCCAAGAAATAATTTCAGAGAGTTCTAGACCATATGTAAGAAATAATTACTCTACCTTATTAGAAAATGGGGTAAATGTTATGGTATCCCCATATAGAGGCAGTTCTTGCTCCCTTATGGAGTATAAGTATACTGATCTTTCTAGTTCCTGAATAGGTTATTTATATAGTGAAGTTCCTTCCTGCTGTGTAGGTGAGAATGGCCTCCCTGTGTCTTTCTAGTTTTGTACATTTTTTTCTTAAGTGATTATGAATCTCAATTAGGTGCCTGCAGTATTATTCCACAATAATTGGGAAAGAAACATTATATTGATTGCTTAATTACTATTTTTTCCAATTTTGAAGTACGTTATCATTTTTACCCAAACATGTTATCCTTTGCTCTCTTAGAAATACTGAAAATACATCCTCCAGAGCCCTCCCAATTGTCTTCTCCAGCACAAAGCTATCTGTATTTGAGGTTTAGTCTAGTTCTTTCTATCTGGTATTCTTTAGTCCATTTGTCTTTCTTTGTAACTAGAGGAACAAGAGCCCTGGAAGTGATGGTACAACCAAGGCACTTCTGGTTCTAATTTCAGCCCAACCTTCACAACCATTATGGAAAATTAGCTCCTTTGGAGAAGGGGCCAGCCATCCCCAACAACTGAGAAAGGCAAGCCAGCCTCAGTGAAATGTGGGCTTCTTGAGAGAGCATGGAGACAGCATGTGTTAGGCAAGTCAGGCCGGCACAATCATCTTGACTGATGTCTTCTCTGGGAGCCTGATAGATGGAGACAGCAAAGGACCCCAAACTTGAGTCTTGGGAATACCAATGCTTCAAGTTCCAACATCATCAAGGGAAATAATCCCTGAGGAGATGCAGCCTGGCAACTGTTCCTGTTAGGTGCTCCATCCATAGCTACCAAAGACACAGAAAAGAAAGTTTTTGTTACTATCAAAGCCTTTGGGTCTATTTAATGGTTCAACATCAGAAAATAATAGTGGAAATGAAATTAAAGAAGAGCTATTTAAGTCTAGTTTCTCCATGGGGGAAAAAAAACAACAATATTTCAGTTTAACTCCTTTTTTTCTTATAGCATAAATTTATCCAGCTCCTCCCATAAAATGTTCACTTGGTCCCAAGATCTCAGATTTGTAGTAACAGCAGTTAAGGTAATGTTTATAAATCGTCTAAAAACTGATTCTCTCCTTACCCCCTTTTAACTCAGTTACAGCAGAATTTGATGAGAGATTAACCTTGGACCAAAGGTCATTTTATATTTTTTTTTAATGTTTGTTGCTAGGGTTGTTGTGACCAAAAAAATTCATTGTTTAATGACCTGTCTTGTGAGGATGAACCTCTATGTTCTGAATTAGGATGATCCTTGAAAATACAATCCTCTACTCAGATTGTACTGTATATAATCTTTCTGATGCTGTAGAACCCAACAGAACTTGCATTTAACCCACATTGGCCTTAGAAATCTCAGTCACCTCTATTCTGTGAGCCATCAGAGTAAGACTTTGTGAAGCATTCAGCTATCAGTTACATCTTTGCTAAACAAATGGCTTTGGGGAAATGGTGGTCCTGATTCCAACAGATTTCTGACAAGATTATATTATATTTACTATTCATACTTCCAGCAGAACAGAAAGAGGAGCAATGGGAGGTAATCCACATATTCTAATCTTTCATGTTCAATTGTTATTGGGGATAGTTTTCAATTCCTGGAATTTTTAACCCCTAGAGCAAATTTAAATATAATTTGGGACTTCTGATCTAGAAGTAGAGTTATTTTTATTTCTAGATTGTCAGTGCCTTAAAGAGGCGCTTTTGTGTGTCTTTAAGAGATCAAATTATATAAAGTCATTTCAAAAACACTTTTACTGGTACAATCTATAATGCTTTATACATTAGTTTAGATTTGTAGCAATTTTGAATTTGAAAGCATAGTCAATGGAATTTTGTGTTTACATTTTGCCAGATAATGCTTTCCTAAAATTATTTTCAAATGTCCTCGTTTTCCTGCATTGTACCTTTAATGTAGCATGATCTGTGTGCTAAGGTATATTTACAAGTCGATGATACTGCTCTTGCTATATTTAAAATACCCACAGGCTTAAATTTGAACCAAGTGATCAGTTACAGAAGTATCTATTTCAATCAGACCTCAGTCTAAGGGAACTATATTTGAAGTTGAATTTTGCTGACAAGATTCCATGCAATAAGCATGTCTAAACAACCTCTGGTATTCTAGTGATGATAAAGATTTATTCTATCTACTTTTTTACAAAAATTTATTCTGCCAGTTGAAACATTGTCCTGTATTCAGAGTACTTTGTCCTTTCTGCTTAACTTTGTGGTTAGCCTCTACTGAGTTTTTAATTCTACGTGTCAAGAAATTTTAAAACTAAAATACTCTTGATATAATATAAACTGTTTTCCCTATTCCAAATCTCAGAGTGAAAATGGAGAATAGCTATTCTGTTCTTTCTCTGTAATAATTGATGTAGAGATCAACTTAAGAATGGACTGGGACTTTTGATATATAATAGTGGTAAGAAAACCATGACCACAAAGCAGTGTGTTTTTATTAGAAGAATCATAGGTTCAAATGCTGACTTATTTGTGTGACCAGGAGCAACTCATAATCTTTTTGAATTTTTTTTCATAAAAAATACTGAAAAAACATACCTCACAGGAGATATGAGTCTTAAGACTGTATGTAAATGTAAGTTTTGAAATTTCTTTTTAATAAAATAGTGCAGAGTGACTGAGGAAATAATCATTTATGGATCAGTTCCACCTTGGAAGAGAGAGGTATCACCTTTGGAGGGCTCCCCCAGACTCTTTTTATATTTAACCTTTTTATCATCCAGTACAACGTTGGTGGAGGCAGCAGTAGGGTATGTATGGGATGTCCATATATACACAGTCATCCTACTTTGGTGTCTCTTGATTTGTCAAAGAATATGCCAGATAAAGATGTAAATGTGACAGACTTTACAAAAAAAAACTAGAAAGAATAATAATAGATAACATTTATATATCAACTTTAAGCTTTTCAAAGTGCTTTACAAATAAGTTATTTTACAAAACCCTAGAACACTGGTGCAGGAAGGGTTAAGTGACTGACACAGGGATATCGTAGTAAATGTCTGCAGCCAATTTACTAACATTAGGTAATAAAATCAGTATCAAAGGAGATATTGACAGAAGAAGAAATTCATAAGAATAAATAAATTTAAAGCCAGAGATAGCATTTGATTAAAAAAGCAATGTTATAAATCAAGTCCTATTTTGAGACCACTAGAAGAAATGTTTTTTTTAATTTGTATTTATTTAAGGCACTGGGGTTAAGTGACTCACCTAAGGTCACACAGCTAAGCAATTATATTGTCTGAGGTTGGATTTGAACTCAGGTCCTCCTGACTCCAGGGCCAGTGCTCTATTCACTATACCACCTAGTTTCTGCCCCCAGAAGAAATAATTTAAAATAAGGTAGGGGAAAGATAGGTTGGGAATTTTTAATTTTTCTGAAAGAGGAAGAAGTTCCTTTTTATCCCTTGCCTAGCAACCATTTTCTGACCAGAACTTTTAGGGAAAGTCATTGGGGCAGGGGGAGGTAGAATAGATAAGTACAATAGAGTTTTGTTATGTTATGTCTATACATAACAGTTACTCTATTTTGGCTGCCCTCTTTTTTTTTCTTTTTTTTTTTGGCAAGGCAAATGGGGTTAAGTGGCTTGCCCAAGGCCACACAGCTAGGTAATTATTATGTGTCTGAGGTCGGATTTGAACTCAGGTACTCCTGACTCCAGGGCTGGTGTTTTATCCACTGCGCCACCTAGCTGCCCCTGCTGCCCTCTATTTGTCAAAGCATGTGCCAGAGAATCAGAAACTACAGTAGGACTTACTGTGTTTGAGTTTTTCTGCTTTTAGAAAACCATCCTAGGGAAGTATAGAAAGAGTACCAGTTGATTGACTATAATTTTCTAAGCAACTGTTTATTTCTGCAATGATGACAATTGATCAATTTAATCTATAATTAACTAGCTTCGAGTACCATAGCTTGTTTTTTTTAAACATTTTTTAATTTAAGGCATTGGGGTTAAGAGTGACTTGCCCAAGGTCATACAGCTAGGCAATTATTATTAAGTGTCTGAGGTCAAATTTGAACTAGGGTCCTCCTGACTTCAGGACCAGTGTTCTATCCACTGAGTCATCTAGCCGCCCCCCCCCCCGGGGGGGTTGCTTATTAAGCTTCTTAATAAACTGATGAAATCAATCTTACAATGAGAATATAATCTTACAATGTCTCATGATAGAATTTTTAGAGAAATGAAAACATTATTATTTAGATTTATAAATTATGTTTTTTGTAATTTGTGTTTTGAGATCTGATAATAGACAAAAACCCAGGGCAGGACTTTAGAGGTTACTTAGTGCAAACTCTCTTTGCCACATTTCACTGATAGGAAAATCAGTATATCCTTCCATTTTTATTCACCTTGCATTTTGACACCCCATTTATTTACTGTTACTTAAAAGTTGGTAGCTTTTAAAAGATTATAAGCATGGAAATGACATATGCATGAGGCAGATTAGTTTAGGCTATTGTGAAGGATAAAAGGATAAGTTTTGAGGGCCTACAGTAGTATATTGTCAAGAATTTTAAGGCTACAAGAGATATTTGAAAAGGTAGAATAAACAAATTTCCATAATGTTTAAATTATGAAGATAAAGAAAATATCAAGATGAAAATAATGATATCAAGGTTTGGAGAAATTGCTGGTACCACTGAAGTCAGATTCTAGGAGGGAAGTGCTTAATTTTAGATAAGTGTTAGGTCATTAAGCTTTTTGTGAAAGGAAATTTTTTTTACTGCAAAATTTGTACATTTGGTACCCATTCAGAATTTTATGTAGAGCTAAAAGTTATCCAAAATTTGTTTCCCTTTCAAAGGTCATTTTGTGAAATTTGAAATATGTTGATGTTCACTTTTTTTTTGTAATGTTATTTATTTTCTTTTGGGAGCAATGATGACTCTTTTACTATAGGCTGTGATCATCTGTCCTGTGATTATTCTAGTAGCTGGGCAGGCTCTTGTTCATCCTCTTATTCAGTGGGTCTGATTCTGATTAAGTTATTTTTTCCCTTGAATTTACCATCCGTTGATACTTCTAGATACTTAAGTTCACTGAGCTGAAAGCTCTTGAGGAATTGACATGTTACCACAGTTTTAGTAAAGGTTATTAGTGAATATTATATTATTTACTATTTGTATATTTTCATATGTTTACTTAATATTTAGGGCAGCTCAGTTGTAGTGAATAGTGTTTGCTGACTCTGGACCCAGAAAGACCAAAATTTAAAATTCTCCTCAGACACTTAACAGTTTTTGTGCCTGGGCAAGTCACTTAACCCTGTTTGCCTCAGTTTTCTCAACTGTAAAATGAGTTGGAGAAGGAAATGGCAGACCATCCCAGTACTTCCAAGAAATTTCCCAAAGGGATCATGAAGACTTGAACATGTCTGAAACTACTGAACAACAAAAATCAATATTTTAGCAATATTCCTTCCCTGGCCCCCCTTACCTGGGTGGCTGTTATGTAGCACTTTTTTCTTTTTTGGCCACAGCAACTCTTTAATGGATAACTTTTTAGATTGTAAAGGGATTATGATCTATACTGTTAGAACTCGTAGCTCACATACATAAAATATTAAAATATCCTTCCTGATTTAGACTTTTGAGTTCACTTGGTACTTGAAAGGTCATCCTTATTCTTTGACTTCTGCTTTTTTTTGAGCTGTTAATTATTTTGCTCATTTCTGATAACCTTATTGAAGTAAATTAATATTTTGTTGATTTGTCTTAGATTTAAACGGCAGAAAAATTATTTCACTGAATACAAGATATTATCAGGCTGTTAGTTTAACTAATTGTGCTCTGAACAATATTTGTCTTATTATAATAGCAATAACAATTATGCTTTTTTCCTGTAGTAGAGTCTTTATCACTTACCGTGACTACTTGCAAAATATTTATATTTATTTAATTCTCATGGAAGAATATAGCAATGTAAGTTCATTTTTCATCTAGAAGTCAGTCCATTTTGGCATGGTATTAGAGTAGTCAGTAATTGTCATTTGTGGGGGTATTGAGCACATTTTGGTTTGTTCCAGTAGCCGGATCGAGCTGGGAGACGTGACACCACACAACATTAAGCAGTTGAAGAGGTTAAACCAGGTCATCTTTCCAGTCAGCTACAATGACAAGTTCTACAAGGATGTGCTGGAGGTTGGCGAATTAGCAAAACTTGGTATGTGGCTTATGTTTATTGATATTTTTGATATTGAAATCTTAGAATTGTGCTCTTTTGTACAAATAAAATCCGTTGTAATTTCATTTGGTAAAGATTATTCTCTGATGATGCCATCTGTCATCCTGGACATGTCACCCACATACTCTAGTGATATGAAATCATAAGTTTTAACTAAGAAAGCCAAAGAACTACTGAAGGATACCAATTAATATTTGCATACCATTGTTGAACTTAAAACCTTTTTTCTTTCCTTTCATGCAGCTTATTTCAATGATATTGCAGTGGGTGCAGTATGCTGTAGGGTGGATCATTCACAGAATCAGAAGAGACTTTACATCATGACACTAGGATGTCTGGCACCTTACCGAAGGCTAGGAATAGGTATTTTTTTTTTTTTTTTCCATTCTTCCACTCTGAACAAATATTGAAAGACAATACTGACCTGTATTATTAGGTCAGAGTGAGATTTAATTAGTATTGTTAACATAATTTTAAAGCTTAATGTTCTATGCTTTAAAATCCACATCATTTGAAATTATGGCTTAATTGATCAGCTGATCACACATTTCATTCAATCCTGAATGGAAGTTTTGCTATCGGAGAGATGACCGTAATGTCACAAACATCACTTGGGCTTCTGTTACTTTTTTATTCTTATTTCTTCTTTGGATGCTTCTTTATTAGGAAGAAGACCTCTAGAAAATATAGTTCCACCTCTTGAATATACTGCATCCCTTATGGATGCAAAATCTAAAATCCTGAAACATAAATGTCTATGAAAATGTAGGTGTCTATCAATTTCATTAGGTTTTTTTATACCTATATAATAGTAAAAACTGGACAATCATTACTGATCTCTTAAATTCTCTGGGTTAATACTATTCATGGTTTGGGGATGATTGTTTGCTAAAATGTGATTAGGGTTTTGGGGGGTTGGTGAGGCTGTGGAGTTAAATGACTTGTCCAAGGTCACACATCTAGTAAGCACCAAGTGTTTGAGGCTGGATTTGAACTCAGGTCCTCCTGACTCTAGAATTGGTGCTTTATTTGTTGCACCATTTAGCTGCTCATGTGATTAGTTTTTTTAATTCTTTTTTTGCAAGGCAATGGGGTTAAGTGGCTTGCCCAAGGCCCCACAGCTAGGTAATTATTGCGTCTGAGGCTGGATTTGAACTCAGGTACTCCTGACTCCAGGGCCAGTGCTTTATCCACTGCGCCACCTAGCCACAGGGAGCTAACCATTTAAGAGGAAAGTCAAGACGGGAACTTAAACCTTTGGATTCTCAAAATTTGAGATAAACAGTAGTCTTCCAGTTTCCCATAGTGAAGCTGTTTAATATGCATCATGGTATAGGGTTGAAATTGTGATTCTGTTTCAAAAAATAGATTTTAAAATGTGTTTGACTTATTTACAGGAACTAAAATGTTGAATCATGTCTTAAACATCTGTGAAAAAGATGGCACTTTTGACAACATCTATCTGTAAGTAAATTATATAACTATTTAATGAACTATACTAGAAGTAATAGTTTAGTATTTCTGTAATGATTTTCATATCTTAAAAGTTATTTTACATATATTATCTCTTATTCCTGTTTAATAGATGAAGGAACTGAAGTAATAAAAAAAACTATAGACTGCTAGAGATGCATACTTTATATTACTCAGGATTTTCACTGAACTTGAATTATTAATGATCAAAGATTTGAGGCTATTCAGCTGATAGGGGCTATTTTGTTCTTAAGGGTTATGTCTTAGAAAAGTCAAAACTGGATTGAACTACTTGTTAACACGTTAAAGAAAGTAAAGAACAGATGTAGCATTCCCTTTGTGAAATAAATTTTTTTGCATTTCCAGCTTTTTTATAATGAAGCAATTTAATGTGTATTCAGTCAAAAAAAGGATGTGGAAATAGATGTTCCCCCCTATCACCCCCCAGGAAATATTTACCAAAATAAGAATAAAGATTTAAGACCTTGAGAACTCAGTTTATTTCTTTTCCCAGGTCCTAGTGTTCTTAAGTTCTCATAAATGAAGTTACATCATTGGATTGTAATCTTTAAGAAGCAGCTAATTCTCTCCTTTTCTGTGGCTTCTTTTTTTTAAAGTTTTGTTTTAGTGCTTTTGAGAAATACAATGGTATTACTTTCCTATACCCTTCCTTTCTTATGAAGCTTTTGATATCACTTTTATGCCTTTTGTATCATTTTTATTTTAGCATGTACTCTCCCATCCCCTATAAGCCATCTGTAGTTAAGAAAAACTCAACACTGCCCCTCCCCCCACCCCCATAAAAGGATAAAAAGGTTACCCAGGCAAAACTATTTGAAATATTGGTCAAGTCTTAATAATGTACTCAGTGTTCCATACTGGAAAGTCATAACCTTTGCAGAGAAGGAAGAGAGAGAGAGGTACATTTTGTTGTTGCTTTGGAGTTATATTGTTCTTACTATGTGAGAACTGTACTGCTTTCCTGGTTCTCCTTATGTCACTGTGCATTAGTTCATATACATCTTTCCCGAATTCCCTGAATTCATCATTATCTTTTTTTATAGTTGTAATAGTTCTATGCAGTTATTTGTTTAGCAGTTGCTCTTGACAGTGGGTATTTTGTTTAAGTTCCAGTCAATACTGCAAAAGGTGTGTTACTATGAATATTTTGCTGTACATTATTTTTTGACCTTGAATACCCAACAGTGGGAGTTCTGGGACATTATAGTTATTTTTTTAAAAGCTGTAACACCAGTTGGACCAATGACGTTTCCTCCAGGGTTTCCCTTGACCTTTATAACTTCAAAATTAGAGAGATTTTATTGCACTCTGCTAACCTCAACAAGTCTTACAAAGGTGGTAAGTGCAGATTCACCATCACCATCATAAAAAATGTAAAACTAAGGCATGTAATGGATAATATTGTTGTAACCATATGTTTCTTTATAAAATTCTGATTAAATCCCAACTCCACTTTGACTTTGAGACAGTTGTATAGACATATCTGGACTAGCAGCTATTGCTCCTCATCTATACTTATGAATGCTTTCATGATTATATTTTTATATTTTAGGCATGTCCAGATCAGCAATGAGTCAGCAATTGACTTCTACAGGAAATTTGGCTTTGAGATCATTGAGACGAAGAAAAACTATTATAAGAGGATAGAGCCAGCGGATGCTCATGTGCTACAGAAAAACCTCAAAGTTCCTTCTCTTGGCCAGAATGCAGATGTGCAAAAGACCGACAACTGAACAAATTACGAATGAACTTTCTTGCACTTGCTTGTCGCCAAATAAAAGAGAGGCCCTTTGATTTCTCTTTCCTCCCCCTTTTAGAAGCTCCCCCCCCCCCAACCTTATTTCTCTTCTCTCTTTTGTTCCTTTCCCTCCAAAATTTTAATACTTCTTCCAAGGACTGTAAAATTAATCATGTTTGGGTTTTTTTGTTTGGGGTTTTGGGTTTTTTGTTTTTGTTGGGTTTTTTTTTTGTGAGGGATGGGGTGGGTAAAGGGTGGAAGAGGTGTCTTATCTCTAGTTTTACAGTTGGAGGGGATAGGTGGTCCTAAAAAAATTGGATGTCATAATTTCAGATTTACTTTTGAGTGATTTTTATGTCCTGCTTTCACATTGAAGGGCAGATAATTAACAAATATTTGTGTATTTCTCTTTTCTCCTCCCCCCACCCCCCAAAATAGCAATATCTTGTCCTCTAATTCACAGACAAGTTTTGTGTGTTTGTGGTGTTTGAGATTTAAAAAAAAAATCTGTGGGATACTTAATCCCCTGAAACATTGCCTTGCACTCCACCTTTCAACCCTTCTGAGATATTTCTCAGGAGTTTGGAGCATTGTTAACCCTGTAAGAAATATTAAGCTTAATCTTTTTTTTTTTTCAAAGCAAATATTTCCCCCAATCCTTGAAAGGGGGTGAAAAGTGTTATGTCATTTGGTCTCAGTATTTTTGAGTTAAGCTTCTCTGTTTTTGCTGATGAGTGGACTGGTTGTTTTGCAGGCTTATCCTACCTGCTACTGATTGTTACTAGTGACATTAATGATTTTTGGTGTCTGTGGGTTGGTAAGATGCTAATGAAATCCTTACATCCCAGCTAGTACTGTGTCCTTAATTGACTGAAAGGTTTAGCGTGGCTTACTTTCCTCCTATTTTCTGCAAACACCTTGTCTGCTTTTGGAATTCTTAATATAGTGGTCAGTCCCAGCCTTGCAATTGAAGGGACACCCTTCTATAAGTCAATCTTCCTAAATTAACCTGGATGCAGGTACTTGGACTTTTAAGGGACTGCTTATCATTTTAATCAGAATATCTGAAATGAGGTTTAGATGGGTTTATGCATCATGACTTGTGCATTTGTCATCTCCCCCCACCCCCTTTAAATTCAGCTGATGCAGACTTTTAAACCTGTGGCCACTGGAATTTGACATGCAGGGCAAAGAATGTGTGCAAATAATTGTTGCAAGAATTATATCACAGGGATCCTATACTTACCTATATCTTACCAGGAAACATCCCAAATTTGCTTACACCATGTGCCTGCCTTGTTTTTGTTAAAGGACATTAGGGAATGGCGGTATTAAACATGTTTCTACTCTTGAAAATGGTTCTCCCAGAAGGTGTTAAAGCAAATGTCACTGTGACTGCCTCTGCCCAATGAACTATTTTTATGCCATATCATTTATGGCAGGTAAAAAGAGGGTATTGACTGGTTGACTATAACATAACTTTTGTGCTAACCAAGAGCTATGGGAAATATTTCTACGAAATTAGAAATGCACAGGATTTTATGCTTCCCTCTCATGATCCTACCCCCTCTATATTTTAATTTTAATTTTGAGTTGCCAATGTTGATGCCTAATAATGCAAATGTTTATTTAGACTATTGGAGATATAATACATAGGGTTTGAACTGTCTGTCCTTTGTTTTTAAGGATACAGTCGAATTATATTTTTGTCCTCTTATGTAAAGTTTTTACACATTTGAAGAGATGATAGATTCCACAGGTCCTTTTCACATATTTCATAACCATCTTAACTTTTCAAGAGATATATGAAATCATAACTCTTCATCTAGGATCATCTTGGGTGCCATAATTAAATGCTACCAAAATGGGTATCTACAAATGAGTTCCTGATCCAGTCTACAGCAACTTAAAGCTAAGCTGTGCATAAAAAAGGCCCTAATTTTCATACATAGATGAAACTGAGATTATGGTTATTAAGAAAACTGACTGAGCTAAAAAAAAAAATGAGATTGCAGAACTTCAGGTTTTTTGTAAGCTTCCAGAATTCAGTGTAGGTGTTATGTGTTACTTTACTCTTCCCATTTTTAAAACCATTTACAGTGAACCATCATTACTCCTGTGAATGTGTCCCTAAAAGTGATTATTGAAAAACTATATCAAAGAGCTATCTCACTGTGAACCGCAAGTACATATTTTGTAAGGGGGAAGAAAAAACTCAGTTCATTATATGAGTAAACTCCGAAAGAGTCACAATGTTGTAGTTCTATTTCTCTTGCCTCCTACCCCCTTTCCCCCCCAGAAGGTTTAATCTGAAAGCTCTCATAATGAAAGTTTTGAGGAAAATTAAAGGACAGTAATGGTCATGGGACTGATACTGATACCAGATTTGTCTAGTGAGGAAGAGGAACATGAGAGAAAAGAAAGTGAAGAATGGTTCTTAGGTCTCATTGAAGTCAACAGGAGACTGTAATAGTGTCCAGTATGGAACAATTATTTGGATATGTAGTAAAATTTGTTATCTCTGGTGTTTTAGAAAAGGAGCAACCCCTTTGATTGGAAGACCACAAGAGAAAACATCCATTAGGGTTTTTACCAGTTAAAAAATTATAGATCTTAATCAAAAAAAGTTTCCAGGGGGGAAGAGCATGCAAAGAATCTATGCAAATAACATTCATTCAGATAGTGCTTCTCTGTGGGAAAAGTTAAAAAATTTTTCCCAGCAGCTTGGTCACCAGTTGAAACAATGAAGAATATGTTGTCCATACAAAGAAATGCCAGAAAACTATTGTGGGGCAGTGGGAAAGAAAAGCTCCCTCATTTTGGGGAGGGAATAACTTTTTAAAAATACTTAAGTGGCTGAGTTTACTTGGTGCAGTTAAGGATTAAACCTGTCAATTTTAACATGACATTGCTGTTACATCTGAAATAAACAAGTGATGTTTTGTTCTGGTAGTGCCCTGTGATGTCTGATAAACTAAATTAAAACACTCCCACTATATTTTGAGGTTTATAGGGTATGCCCAATCAGTGTTTTTGCAACCAGTTTACTGACTTTATTAATCCTTTAAAATTTCAACTAGAGGAAATCATTTTAATTGAACTTTGTGAATTCCTAATTCAGATTTATTACAGGATATGTATACACATACACAAAATTTAATGTTGGGTGGGCAATGTACACAACACAAATGGAAACATAGGACATGTTTAGATAAACATGTATTAAGCATCTACCATGTGCAAGTACTGCTACACAATTTTGCATCAAGCACTTTTTTTGACTTTATCTTGCCTTTTAGAGTTCAGACCACCTAAAAATGGGCTCGAGTTAGGCATATTTTGCTGTGTGGGTTTTCTCTTTTCCCTTTCAAGTGAGCCATTTTTTTAAAAGAAGTACACTAGTCTAATGTGAACTCCTAGTGAAAGAAACATGATTTAAGGCTTAACATGTTGCCTGTGGAATTTTATGCTAGCATTTTGGCGTTTTCAGGTGTTCCCTTAACCTAGTGGTTTTTTACTCAGCTTTTCTACTGCAGATCTTAGTGAATTCAAATTGATCATGCTTTGGATGTAGATGACATAACAATACAAATGTTTTGGTTCAGAATGAGTAGAGGGACTCCATGCATTCAATAATGTGTTTATGTAAAAATGCAAATCTTAAACAGGATAAGCAAAAAATATCGCAGATTGATCTTTTTTTAAAGTCACAAAGTACCCCTAGGTAACTCACAGCTTTACCCCAAATTTGATAAAGCTGGGCCTCTAGTTTAATAAATGTGAAGGTGTTATTTTTTCTAATTATAAAAAACTCAGTCCTGTCCACGTACTTTTGGGGGGAAAGCTCATTCTCACAACCTAGTGTAGTATTGGAGTCAGTCAAGTTAAAATTCTACCTCATTTATATTTAATCTCTGACATTGTTACTCCATGAAATGGAGCTCTTAGTATAATTCATTAAATGCCTGCTTGACCTTGGCCCAGTATAAAGTGTTGGGGGATGTGAAGAAAAGCAAATGACAGACTTGGTTGAGAAACTCACTATGAAAATGCTCATGGGAGGTGATTTAGATTAGTCAACTTGGTGCCCCTATTTTTAAATTGGAAGAACTTTTAAATAGTCTAGGTCTTATCTTTTTTTGTTTGTTTTTTTAGGTTTTTGCAAGGCAAACGGGGTTGGGGTTAAATGGCTTGCCCAAGGCCATACAGCTAGGTAATATATTAAGTGTCTGAGACCAGATTTGAACCCAGGTACTCCTGACTCCAGGGCCGGCGCTTTATCCACTGCGCCACCTAGCCGCCCCTATAATACCTTAAAGACAAAATTCTCCAGGTGTTTTTTAGTACTTATTTTGCAGAATTTTGTGTAATAACAAGGAATTCTAATTTGGGAATTGTAAAACTAGTAAAATTTCATTTTTATAAATTTTTATTTAGATTAATTTTAACAATTTAAATGTGATTGGTATTGAGCACCCTGGATTAACTTCTCATGTCATAAAGCACTAAATAACTATAAATATGAGCTATTGTTTTGAAGAATTTTGTACTTCTATCTGAGCTGTTGGGTAAGAGTGAATCATGTAAGAAGTTGTGGAATAGCTTTTCTCAGAAGAGACTAAATGATTTCACCAATTTGTCCTTGCTTTGATTAACAAGTAGATAAAAAAGCAATATAGAATTTGACTTAGGTATTTAAATTCTATATTTTTGATAAACATATATTGGGTTAGCTAATAGTCTACATTTAACTTTCACTTTCAGGTTTACAAGGCAAAATCTGAACTTCATTCAATTTGTACCACAAGAAGGTAATGTAACCCAGGTTCACAAAGCTAGTGTGTGAGGCCAACTTCAGTTCTCATAATTGCTATTTAAGTTTTGTAAAGAATATGTTGTGAAATGATGAAAGCTTATGATTATTAAATACAACCATCTGGCCAAAAGATTTTAGATTTTTGGGGTGTGGTGGAAATCCTGGAGATGAAGAGAATGGAACTAGAAGGGACCTGAGGTGAATCTAAATCACAACCACCATGTTTTTATGTTATCCAGAGAAGTGTGACTCAGCAAAGATCACATGACATAGCCAGGAAGTCCCAGCATTTTCTATACAAGTTTAGGCTTGATAAATTATATAATTTTTATGATTCCAAGGAAATATCAAATTAGCATTGTAGAATATTACAGATATTGTAGAACTGGAGGAAGCTATTTGAATACTGAAGGATTGGGATATACTTGACTAAAAAGTCTCATCAACATAACTTAATGCTTAAATCTCCAGCAAAGAAAAAAAAAAGATTGGATTGCTTGGTGGATGCTGTTTTAATCCTGTGTTTGTCTTTATTTTAAAAGCATCTGGCCAGAATAACCTTATCAGTGACTAAAATTTGCTAGGGAAATCTAGTTCACAAAATTTCTGTTGAAAGAATTCTCTCCTGGAAATATGTACCTTTTAAAAATCAGTTTACTTGAAGTTCTGTAGTAGGGATGTGATTTTATCTCATTCTGATACAATTTTTTAATGCAGGATTAGGTACCCCTTATTGTTGGCATTGAAAAACCTGGAAAAACCCATATAATTAGTTTTTGATGGTAACTTAGTTGTTTGGTTTAGTTAACACCATAGGTTTGTAATTGTTGACTGGTTTACTTAATGTTGAATTATTGGGTAGGCCTCATTTTAGTCTTGGATTTAATAATACATTGTTGGGAAAATTAATTTGAATTTCAGTTACCACATTGGAAGTGGTAGAGATTGTTCTTTATAAATTTCCAAAATATCTTTGAAATTTAAGGAAATTGAGAGATGTTATGTAGAAAAAGCACATTTGAAAACCATGGCCATAATTCCCAGTTTTTAATTTTTTTTATCTAATATGTTTGCTGGTAGAAAACTGCATAAATGAAGACTTGTAACTTGATCTCTTGTGGAGGCTATAAATACTGATTAAATCCCAAGAGTATGAAACTTAAGCAAAAACACTTTTCAAGTCACCAGTTGATTACCTGCTTATTTTAAACAACAGCTGAGCAAAATGATTTCCATAGGCTCTTATTTCCCCTATTTGTAGAATTTAATCCATAATTTGAATTTGCTAGCAGTTAGCTGTGGTAGTTTTTGAAGAAGCTACAAGGAAGAACTTTTATGTATAAGCAAATAAGATGATTTGAATATGCAACCATATTGCTGTTTTTCAATCTTGTACTATTTATTTATGACCCTGTATGCAGATTTCTTGGTTAAGATACAGGTTAACTGATCTGCCCAGGGTCACAGGGCTAGTGTCTGAAACCAAATTTGAATTTGGGTTTTGCAGTCTCAGCTCTATCCACAGGGGCAGCAAGGTGGCACAGTGGTAAGCATGGCATTTATCTACTAAATACTTAGTATTGAGCTAAATCTTTTAAAAATTTTATTATTACAATAATCTTGTTATGAGAGTAAGCATAAACCCCCCCCTCCCCCTGAGAAGATGAGAAACCTCAAGAATAGTGAGGGAAAAAAAAAACTATTCCAATGACTGGGGTGAGTTGCCTTCTATATCATAAGTGCTGAGAAGTTGCTTCAATTATTTCTCCCACAGTTACTATTACAAACTGTATTTCCCTCCACTCTATTCCTCCTATCATTTATTCTATTCTCTCTCCCCTTTCCTATCCCTGTTCAAAAGTGGTGTATCTGAGTATACTCTCACACAATCTTCCCTCTCTTCTATTACCTACTCCCCCCACCCTCCTCCTTCCATTCCCCCTCATCCGGTCCCTTCTCATTTTTTTCCCAGGGTAAGATAGATCTCTATACCGTATTAAGTGTGTATATTCTTTTCTCTGAGCCATTTCTGATGAGAATGAAGGCTCACTCCCCCTTTTCTACTCCATTGAAAAAGCTTTTTCCTTGACTCTTTATTTCTGTCCTTTCTCCTCCAGTATTTTTCTTTATCACCCATACTCCATCTTTTTACTATATTGCACCATTATATTCAGTTCCTAACTGGACTCTGTCTACATAATGCTCCTTCTAACAGCTCTTTTGAGAGAGTTCATAAGCGTTATCAATATCTTCCCATGCAGGGATATAGTTCATTATCATTAAATTTTCATACTTAGTCCTTCTCATCTATCCCCTCTATGGTTCACCAGAGCCCTGTACTTGGAAGATCAACCTTTCAGCCCTGGTTGTTTCAATGGCAAAGTTTGAAAGTTCCCTTTTTCGTTGCAAGTCCATCTTTTTACCTGAAAGAGGATGTTCAGTTTTGCTGGGGAGTTGATTCTTGGTTGTAAACCAGGATCTTTTGCCTTCCAGAATATCATATTCCAAGCCCTATGAGCTTTTAATGAAGATGCTGCCAAATGCTGTGTAAACCTGACTGTAGAGGCACAGTAGTTGAATTGTTTCTGGCAGCTTTTAAAGTATTTTCTCTGTGACTTGGAAGTTTTGGAATTTGGCTATAATATTCCTGGAACTTTTTCTTTTGGGATCTCAGGAGGTCATCAGTGAATTCTCTCAATTTCTATTTTACCCTCTGCTTCTGGGATCTCAGGGCAATTTTGCTGTATTTCTTGAAAAATGAGTCAGCTCTTTTTTGTGAACGTGACTATCAGGTAGCCCGATAATTTTAAAATTCTCCTGGATCTGTTTTTGAGGTTGCTGTTTTTTTCCAGTGAGATATTTAACATTTTCTAATTTTTGGCACTTTTTTGGGGAATACTTTGATTTCTTCTGATTTCTTGCAAAGTTATCAACTTCCTTTAGTTTTATGCATTTGGAGTTATTTTCTTCAGAGACCTTTTTTAATCTCCTTTTTCAGTTGGCCAATTCTGCTTTTTAAGGCATTCGTATTTGCTTTTTGTTTTGCTTTTTTTCCATTTAAACTAGTTTTTAACATTTTCTTCACTATTTTTTTTTGTGTTTCTTTCAGCAAGCTGCTGATACATGTTTCCTCCCATGTTTTCCTCTACCTCCCTTAATTAGTTTTCAAAATCTTTTGAGCTCATCCATAGCCTGAGGACAATTTTCTATTTCTCTTAGAGACTTTGGATACAGAAGCTTCTAGTTGGTCATTTTCTGAATCTTATATGGGACCATAGTAATTTTCTATGGTCAGATTCTTTTTCTTTTGTTTGCTCATTTCCTAAGCCAAATGCTAATGCTAATTTATGGCACTTCCAAGGCTGTGTGGGGGACCACCCCCGTGGGACCTTTATTCCTTCGAGGTCTTGTGCTCTCTAGCCTGTGCTTTGATATGTAGATGGCCACAGGTGCCCCTCTGTGCCTTGGAGCTGTGAGTAGGGTCCCTGCCGTCCTAGTATGGAAGCCCAAAGTGCAGCCCGGGTCTGAGTGTGGGTAAACAGCAGAGCCCCGTCCCCAGGGAGAGCAGAGATTTCTGCATTCTCCCCCCGACCACCTCACCCTCCTGTGGCCCGTGTTCCGGGTGAGCTTGGTGGCTGCCGATGCCTGCTTCAGGTTCTCACCGCGGGGTGCCCAGGGCCCCCCACTCTGCACTCACTGGTGCAGCAGTTCTCTCACGGCCCCTTCCAGCGCTGAGAGATCCTGGTGGTCCTGGGCTGTGCCCAAGCCACGACTTTTACCAGTCTCGGTGAAACCAACCAACCTCTCCTGGGGAACCTCTAAGTTGCCTTGCACCGGGAAATTGTATCACTAGTCTTTCTGTGGGCTCTGCCCCTCTACATTTTGGCCAGTTATTGGAGTTTTGGGGGAAATGAGTTTCAGGGAAATGCTGCCATCTTGGCTTCGCTAAATAATATCTTTTAAGAACTTTTTTAAAAAATAAAAATTTAACTTGGGATTGTATTATTTGGAGGAATCTCTTGACGCTGCATTCAAATTCTGAACTCTAAGTAAAACCTAATGGGTTTGGTTTTTCATTTGCTTAGAAGCTAGTTGGAGTTAATGACCTTTGCGGTGCTGCGTAGCTTGCTGAGACCACGGGTGAAGTGGTTACTTGAGGCTGGCGGCCTGCCTGTGCACGTGCACCGCGGGGCGCCTTAGAGCCCGTGGAATTGGAAGGGAATCGTGTGAAATAAAGCTGGAAAGGCCAAGTTTCGGGCGTGTGCGCGGGTCGGGTAGCGCTGCGTGCGCACAGGGAAGTGCTTCACGTCCAGGGGTTCGGTCCGGGCAGGTCCTGCACTGCACGCTGCCGCACGGCTGCACCGCGGGCCGGGCCGGGCGCCCCTGTGCATGCCCCGATGAGGGGCGCCTGCCCCGATGAGGGGCGCCTGCCCCGATGAGGGGCGCCTGCCCCGATGAGGGGCGCCTGCCCCGATGAGGGGTGCCTGCCGAGACGCAGGGAGCAGCGGCGCTCCCGCTCCCGCGCACGCCTGCCGCCCTGCCGCCTCCGGCTGCGCTGCGGGGCGCGGCGCGGGGCTCCCGGCCTCAGCCCGGGGGCGCCGAGTCGTCCCTCACCTGGGCATGCCAGAGTGGGGCCGGAGCCCGGGCGCCGGCTTTGGGCGCATCCCCAGCCGTGCCGGCGCCGCTCCGCCACCGGGCTCCGCGTGCGCCGCGGGGTCCCCGGGCCGGGGCCGGGCCCCGCGCGCCGCCGCCGCCGCTTGTCGGGGCTCGGCTGCGGCCCGGGCGGGACCGGAGGCGGCGGCCCTTCTTCCTGCCTTCGGACCCCGCGCCGCCCCGGGGCCCTCGGGTCGGGCGCGCGTGGCTCGCAGGCGTGCGCTCGGCTCTAACAACAAAAAAAGGGGCCAAGCTGGGAAGTTTCTTAGACTCCTTCTTCGAGCGTCTCCTTTAAGGGATTGGCATCCCGCCTCCCCCCCCGCCCGTCCGCTGGCTCTGTTTCCTGCCAATCATCCTCTCCTCAGAATATTTCCTGTGTCTCGCAACTCAACTTGAATCTCCCCGCCTCCTCGCCTCGCCCATTGGGCCGGCGCGGGCCCGTGGCTCCCTCGGCCTTCCCTCCGCCGCCTCCTCCGGATGCCTCGGGCTCCCATTGGCCGGCGTAGCCGACTCCTCGCCGGCGGGTTGGCTGCCTGCGCGGCGGGGGCGGGACGTCGGGCCATCAGGGTAGGCTCCGCGCGTGCCGAGCGGTTGCCGCGGGAGGGGGGGCGGAGGGAGGGGGAGGGGAAGGGGAGGGGGGGGGCCGGAGAGTGGAGGCCGCGCTGCCGCCGGGGTCTCCGGCCTTGGGGCCTCTCCGCGGCCGCTACCGGAGGCGGCTGGGGGCGGGGGGAGAGGGGCCGGGGCCCGCGCTCCCCCGGCCCCGGCGCAGGCCGAGGCGAAGGCCAGGACGGACGGACGGACCCAGCCCGGCGGCCGGACGCCCCTCCCCGCACACACCCCCTCGCCCCGCCGTCCGCCGGGTATCATGGCCGGGGCCGGGGCCGCCGCCGCCGCGGCCCGGAGCGCCCCGCCGGCCGGTGAGTGCGCGCGGGAGGCGCCGCTGCCCCCGCTGCCCGCGCCCGCGCCCGCCCTCGCGGGCCCGGGCCGCCCCCTGCTCCCCTTTCCTGCCCGGGAGCCCCCCGGGCCCGGCCCCCACGCGGGCTCGGGGCTCGCCCGGTGCCCCCCGGGTGCCCCCGGCCCCGGAGCCCGCGTCGGCCCGCCTGGGGGCATCCCTGCCCGGGGGGGCCCCGGGCGCCCCCCAGCTCCGGCGCCGCGGCCGGACGCAGAGCCGGGGGGACCCGGCCTGAAGGCGGGGGGCCGGAGCCGGGCTCCAGGCACACCGCCCACTCCCACGTCCTGAGGGACAAATACCCTGTTGAATTTTCCCAGCTAAACGGTGAGCGGTACGCGGTGGGAGAAGGCGCAAGAGTTGCTCGATTTTAAGATCACTTGGTGTTTTTTGCGAAAGGCTTTGCAAACAATTTTTAATTTCATTTCATCTCTCGGTAATCGGCTCGTGGAATAGCTCCGAATGCTTCCCGGAGCGGATGTGTAGATTCCTTACCTCACTCAGTCAAGGGGCTTGCCTGCTCTTTCCGAGGTATTTAAGTAGGAAGCAGTTAAAAACGGGACTTTTTATATTATGTCTGACTCATACTTGTTTACAGTATAGAAAAGTCACTGACGATGTATTCCCCGTAGTTCTCAAATAGCAATTTTCTGTTACTTGTCAAAGAGATGCCTTGAAAAATAGCAATTCTGAAACCATACACTATGCAATCAGGGAACCAATCACATAAAAAGAATTGACAACTTTTTTTCTGCTCTCAGAACTTAGTGTTTTCCGCCTTAAAATATTTTCCAAAGATCCATGATTTATTTATCTTTGTGGGTTCTCCTCCTCTGATAAAGATCATGGTGCTCATACATCCCCCCCCCCCCAAAAAAAAATCAGCCCTCTACTGAGGAATCTCTTCAAATTTTGCTAAGTTGCTACTTGACCAATAGGCATTCAGCCTGTCAATGAAGTGAAAATCAGTATGGTTTTGACAAGGAGAAAAGGCTATTTTTTAATATAAGGGAAGAATATCCAAAAATAAGTAGGTAATCATTTCAGGAGTGACTGAATACAAAGAGGGGCTCAAATTTAGTTCATAAATTATTTTTAAACTGTTCTCCCCAACCTTGTTCACATTGTTTCCCATATTTGGAATACTTTTTTCTTTGTTTAGCCTTTCACCTTCCTTAAAGCTCATTCTTAAAATCATTTTCTCTTGAGAAGTCTTCTTAGATTGCTGGAGTCCACGGTGATCTAGAATTTTAACGCTGAAAGGAATTTTAGAGATTATATAGATCTTAATTTTCCAGAGAGGACCACTTGCAACTTTGAGAAGTAGGGTGTTTTACCAAGGTCTGTCCACAGCTAGTTATTGGAAGAATTGGCGCTAGCATTGAATGTTTTTGACTTTTAGGCCCTCTGTTTCTTTATTGTCTATACCATTCTTTTCTTGAACATCATTATTTAACTTTCATGTATGTACTTCTTAATTCTCTAATTAGATTGAAAGCTTCTGTAACTAGATCGTAAGAGAGCAAGGAAAATACATCTAATAATTTTTTTAACTCCTCCATAGCTTTTAGCTCATGCTTTGCTTCATGGTGAACAGCCCTTGCTTTTTGATTATTTAAAATAATCAGTTTGCTTCAAATATATTTTTGATATTCTGATTTTTTCAGGTTCAATAGTTTTATTTAGATTTTACTTTATTTTGCATTATTTTTAGTTGAAACTACACTTTTGGCTTAGTGGATTTGAGTTGTCTTCAAATTCTTTGACTAATTCTTTGTGAATTTAATTTAGAGACAATGTTATCACATACCTACTAAATTCTGGGCACTGTGTCAGATGCTGGGGATAAAAACAAACAGTCCCAAAGCTCACAGAGTTTACATTCTATTCAGAAGCAACATGTACAAAGAAAATTGAATACAAAATGTTAGACATTGTAATTTCTAGGGGGAGGACAGAACTCTTATATGGAGGGTAATTGGTAATGGAAGTGAGGAGGTAGAGGGAAATAACATCACAGTGAAAAGATTTGGTAAAATGGGATTGGGACAGGAGGAGTGAGACTCACCTGCATGGGTACAAAGGAATGAGGAAGAGTATTAGGGAAGGGAATTTTATCCAAGGAAGCCTAGTACCCCAAATCACATGAAGTCCAAGTTTGACAGAATAGGGTTGTGATGGTGTTTGTTGATTTGAGTATCAACCCTTGAGAAATTTATTGGATGAAGAAATTTTGAGGAATATGCCAGTGGCAGGGCAGTTGGTCCTTCCTGAAGCAGAGGGAGCTGTGGAGTTCAGGGTCCTAACAAATAAGAGAATTACAAGATATACTTGATGGAGATGTAGGTAATTAGAATCTTTCCAGCAGCTGGGTGGCAAAGAGGATAGATCACAGGCCCTGGATTCTAGAGGACCTGAGTTCAAATCCAGCTTCAGACACAATAATTGCCTAGTTATGTGACCTTTGGCAAATCACTTAATCCCATTGCCTTAAATAAATTTAAAACAAAAGAAGAAATAGAATCTTGACTACTCTGTAATCACCATCAGGTTTGGAGTATCTAAAAATAAATTTTGTTCAGGACACAATTTTTATTGAGGCTGTTTTTGTCAATGAGATCCACATAGCTTTCAAATAGCTTAACTAATAAACACAATTAGATCATCCCCCTTAAAAAAAGTGTTCAGCACTTAATTTTGCAATTGCTGGACTGAGTGTACAAAGAGTATTTCAGAAAACACATTCCTGCCCTCTGGCATAAGTTAAGAATAGCAAGATAGCTTAGTGTTAACTGACTTATGCAATGAAATAGACTTTTAATATCCCCTACTTCCAGTTGTGCCATGTTAAAGGATTAAACCCTGGGATAATGACAGACCCCCTCGGTTCTGACTTGTCCTTTGTTACTCCATCTGTATGTGCACCTTGAATCTTTCATCCAGAGTTCCAAAGGTTGGCTCTTGTAATCAATAAAGAGCTTGTGGAATGTCTCCTAAGAGTAAGGCTATTAACTGTCCAGTTGGATGATTATTCCTTTTCTCATTAAATTTTACATATGATTGCATTTGCTTTGCCTCAGAAGGCCTAATTGTCTAATTATAATGGTAGACTGTGATAAGTAGCTGCTATTAATGCCTGTATATTGTATGTTTTAAATTCAATTCAGCAAATATTTATGGAACACACACTTAGAACTGCTAGTTGCTGTAGATGTGAAAAAAAAAGTATGTGAGAGAGAGACCCTTTCAAGACATTTAAAAGCTTATTGTGGAGGTAAGTAAGATATGCAGGGAACAGTAAAAAACTGTATTTGTTTAGGATAGTGAACAAATTGTGGTATCATAGGTGCTGAGAAAAATAATAGATCCAGTATAAATTAAAGTTGTTAAAGAGGGCTTAGTAAAGGGGCGGCTAGGTGGTGCAGTGAATAGAGCACTGGCCTTGGTGTCAGGAGTACCTGGGTTCATATCCAACCTCAGACACTTAATTACCTAGTCCTGCGGCCTTGGGCAAGCCACTTAACCCCATTTGCCTTGAAAAAAAAAATCTAAAGAGAGCTTAGTAGAGGAGATGGATTTGGGGATGGTTCTTAATAGGATTTTGGATAAACAGTAAAAAGTACTTTCCAATGAAGGAATATAAAGAAATACAAGAATACAAAAGGTTTGAAAGGATATTGCTCTTATTGAGGAAGGGGATACTTATTGGGAAGGAGGGCTAAGTCGATTTATAATTTTGTTTTCCAGGATGAGTTTCATCAGGTTTGATACAACAGACAGTAGGAGGGGAAAAATAATTAGATTGTTGTTGTTAAGAAAGGGTAGTGACATGAAGGGAAATTGTATTTTAGGAAAATTGTGGCAATAGAGTATAGGATTTTATTTTTTTAATGAAAGGAGAGAATTTTGAAGCAAATACACTAAAGTATTAATTTGAATATGAAATGAATAGAACCCGGACTCGATGGAAATGGATGGAAAAGATGAATCTGAAGGAAAATTGGACAGGAAGAATTGTCAGGAATTGGTGAGAAAGAAATTGAAGATGAACTCTGACGAGGAAAATCAGAAAATGGTGATGTTGACCAAAATGGAGAAATTGAGAATGAGATTGGTTTAAAAGAGAATAATCTCAGTTTGGACATGTTGAGTTTGAAACAATAGCTTAACTTCCAAGTGGAAACATTTTGAAGACAAAACTGGTTTAAGGATTGGATTGGATAAGAACAGAACTAGAGCTAGAGATTTGAATGTCAATCAGCCGAACAATTTAAAAACTACTGTGATAGGCCCTAGGGAGAAAAATAAAAATGAAGCTATTCTTGGGTTGATCCAATGTGTGCACAAATGTAATATAAATAAATTAGAGAGAGAGAGAACACTGAGAGTTATAGATTGACAGAGAAGGAAGGTTTTCTTAGAAGAGTTGGCATCTCAGCCAAGTCTTGAGGAAGACAATTCTGAAAAGTGATTTGAGGGAGTTCATTCTGGGCATAGGGAATAGCACATGCAAATGTATAGAAGCAAGATAGGGAGAATCGAGTTTAGAGACTAGTTAGTAGAATAATATAATTGAATATAGAGTGCATAAGCAGAGATTACTGTGGAGAGAGACTGGAAAGATAGACAAAGAACCAGATTTTGGATGACTGAGATGTGTACCCAAGGAGTTTGTCTTTTATCCTAGAGGCAAAAGAAAACCATGAAAGGTTTTTGAACAGTGATGTGGCAAGATGTGTGCCATTAGCAGTTGTATGGAGGATAAATAGGTTAGGGTGTTGGAAGCAGGGAAGACCACTTTCGTTGTTTAATTGACCAAGCAAATGAACTCTAATTAGGGTACTGATGTTGTTCAAGCTCCTCATTTTGCCAATGAAGAAAATAAGGCCCAGAAAGATTGACTTACCCGTGGTTAAAAGGCAGAATTTGAACTCAGGTCTGTGACTCCAAGGCCACCAGTCTCATTCTATCAAGAGTTTGGCTGTGACGGGAGGAAGAGATCCAATGAATGGCAATGCCAAAGTGAGGGTTGCTGATTTGGTTTTTTTTTTCCAAAATAGGGGAGACATAGAGTCCTGAGGAAAGAATCAATAGATAAAGAGAAATTGATAGTGAAAGAGAGATGCAATAAGGGACCATCAGGTGTCCATCATATTTATTTAGTAGTTACTTGCTGTGTACCTATGCTCAGCACTAGGGGAAATATCATTCTGATAATCATTGAAGTTATAAATTAATGTTTTTATAAAAGGACCTAAGATTATAGACTGAGAACTGGAATAGTCTGGAGGTCATTGAGTCCAACTTTTTTTTTCAGATATTTGCTCAAATTCACAAGTAATAGCAGAACTAGGGTTCAAATTTGGGTCTTTAACTCTAGTACAATTTTCCCCACACCATGCTGCTTCTAAGTGGAATATTGAATATGTATGGAAGTAGAAGGAGAAAAGCAATATCATGGAGTGGTTAGATAGAGGAGAACCAGTATAGTAGATAACAGAAATGAAACATAGAGGTTTATTTAAAGTGAGTTATTAGCAGAAAAGTTTTTGTAAAAAGGAAAAGTATGACAAAAATATCTCACAGATTTTATGAGAAGGAAGTCTTTGTTGACCTCCGAAGAATTTGCATTCATTGAATAGGGATCTTGAATGTAAATTGCAATGAGTGAAAGGCACTTGATATATAAAGTATGCCTTTGAGAAATCTGACAGTGAAATGAGGGAGAAAGGATGATAGCGAGAGAAGGTAATAGAGTTAAGTACTGGTTTGCCGTTGTTGGGTACATATTTTGAAAACAAAAGAGAGCTATTTGAGAGGAAGGAGAGAAATGTGGGACAGAGGGCATAGAAGGTGAATGTTAGAAAATAGCAGGGATTCTCTTTAAGATTGTGGGGAAGAATGAGAAAATATCAGATGTGTTAAAGTGAACAGGAAGGCAAATGAACCCCATCAACATAAGATCATCCACTGAGAAGAATGGGGGAGAGGAGGGAAAATAGGGAGCTTGGGAAGCCTGCACAACACTTGTTTTACAAAGTTTCTAGGATTAGAGGGTCATGGAATTTAAAAGGACCATAGACTAGATCATTTAGCCTAATGCTCTAATTTTACAGATGAGAGATATGAGACCTAGAGATGTTATGACTTCACCATGGTCCTACAGATTTAACCCAGGCCTCCTGACTCCAAGCCCAATGTTCTTTTTACCATACTGAAATCAACTTAGCAAATCCTTGCTAATGCTCAAGCAGCATTAATTGATGGTTGGACAATTTAATTACACAGTTGGCTAAGTCATTATTGTTGTAGTAGCAGCTGAGAACCTGAGAAGAAAAAAAGATGATAAAGATGATCTAGTGATGAGGACTAGCATGACAAACTGCTTAAGCAATTGTGGGTGGTGGTGGTAAGAGAAGTAGGTCATCATAGAGGAGAGGGCTTACGGTTAAGGAACAAAAGATACTTAAATAGAGTTTAAAGTTTCCTTTAAGATTGAAGGAGAAGATGAGAGGCTAAATGAGGAGTTAGGAATGTGTTAAGGTGAATGTGAGGTTAAGTGATTCTGATAGGACAACTAGGTGTCATAAATGAAATGATAGGAAGAACTGAAGTAAAAATCATCTTAAATGGATCTGGGAAAGATAACCCTGTTGGAGAGAGGATTATCCAAGTAGACATCTCTTACAAGTGCCTTCTACTAAGGCCTCTGGTGGAACCTTGCTATTTAATTGAAATATCACAAAGAGAATATTCTAGGGGTATACTGAAATCAACCTTCTAAGGCTTTGTTAACTTTTGTCATTTATTGCCCATTTTGTTATATGCATTTTGGGAATTTTGGGATTTTTTTTGAAATTAAGCCAAAACTACAATTAATTTCAATAGAATTTGGTTTAGCCAGTTTTCAAAATAAATAAGTATTAAGTTACTGGTACTTATTTCAAATTCACTAACTTTAAAGAAATGTTCCTTTTATTTAGTTTTATAACTTGTAGCAATATATATATATATATATATATATATGTGTGTGTTATGTATATGTATAAATACATGTTTATGCATATATATATATATATATATATATATATATATACATACACATATATAGGCTGTTCATTCATTTCAGTCATGTGCAATTCTTCCTGTCTCCATTTGGAGTTTTCTTGGCAAACTTACTGGGGTGGTTTGTCATTTTCTTTCTGCTCATTTTACAGTGACTTGGCCAGGATCACACAGCTAGTAAGTGTCTGAGGCCAGAATTTAGGAAGAAGAGTCTTCCTGACTCCAGGCCTGGCATTCTATCCACTGTGCTACCTAGCTTTCTCATAAGAGTGTGTACATTTTTACATATGTATATGTGTGTGTGCTCACCCACCACGAATCAAAATTACCTATGATTGAAATCGAAAAGTATTGTCATAACAAAATCAATACAGCTAAGATAAGAAGAGAAACAATCAGATGGGGAAAAAAATCAAGTGTCTCTCATAAGGAGTTGATGCCAAGTTGATATATATGTATATATATACACACACACACATATATATATATATACACATCTATCATAGTATATACATATATGTGCATGTATGTGTATATGTATATGCATGATATTCATGTAAGTTACTTGAATTATTTATAAACAAATAGGCAATACCCTATACAATTGCACAAAACAAAGAATAGGTGGCTGTTAGTAGCCATATAAAAATTTGCTCCTAATTTCTATTAAAAAGAGGAATGCAAATTAGAATGACTGAGATTTCACTTCCTGTTCAGCAAAATGACAAAGATGACAGAGGATGGAAATTATCAATGTTGAAAGGGTTATAGAAAGACAAGCATGTTGATATCTTTTTGGGAGAATTATGAATTAGTCCTTCTGTTTTGGAAAGTAATCTAGAATTATGTTAAGAAAGTGACTAAGAATATCTATTCCTTTTGACTCATTACTGCCACTGTCATGTCCTAAGAAAGTCAAAGAAAGAAAAATCCCACATATACAAGAATATTAATAAATTGCATGTGATGGAATATATGATAAAAGAACTGATTAATTTGAAGAATATAGTCAGACTTGGAAAAACTTGATTGGTGCAAAATGAAGTAAGCAGAACCAATAAACAATGGACCCAGTGACAATATAAATAAAAAATAGCCATAACACAATTGAAACTGAATACTGTGGAATTATAATGCTCAAACTTGACCCTCAAGAAGAGATATGAAAATGCATCTCCTTTTACAGAGGTGGGGTATTAATGTGTAGAGTAGTATAAGCCATAGGGCTTATATAGAGTTGATTGTTGCATTAGTTGATTTTACTGAACTGCTTCCCCCGCCCCCCTTATTTGTTATTAGAAGGTATTTCCCCTGCTTGGAGAGGAAAAGGAGGTATATGGGGAAATGAAAGAATATAAAAACAAGATAGTATAAACTAAAAAAAAATAATTTTGGGACTGTAATTATAACCATATTTAATATAATGGTGATTGTTGGAACTTAATGTAAGATCTGGTAGGTCTTCATCTTTGTCTGCAGTAACTCATCTTCCTGCAAGAATATATTGACTTAGAAACTCACAGCTATTCAATATCTCATGGTCCTGGAATCCTTCCCTCCCCTCTTGATTGAAGAGGAGGTGAGAGTGGATATTGAATTTATTTCAGATCCTCCATTTAAGAAAGGGGTTCAGTGAAGTCATCTCTTCATTTTCCTTCCCTGTGCTGGTTTTCATCAAGTCCCTTGGCCTGGATACCCTTCCTTCTAACCTCCTTTTTAAAAAAAACTTTTTCTTTTCCTTTCCTCCTCTCCTTCCCCCATTATATGTTTTCTTCCCCCTTGAGGTCAGGGATTTGAATTTATATCTTCTTGATTCAAGTCTTGGCACTTGTTATTGTGTCACCTATCTGCCTATTCAGCCTATAGCAGTGATAAACTTCACAAGATTGTATGATGAGGTCAAAGTCATAGTTTCTTAAAAAAGGTTCTTCCATCAGAACTACAGGTTCAAGTTTTAATTTCTTGTTCTGTAGGGAGCTCATATAGCTATACATATATGTACACACACACACACACACACACACACATATATATACACACAATATATATATGTATATATTTCCATGTATTTATACTATGACCTGTGCAGTTATTTCCATTTATAAAAAAAATCCCTTCACCAGGGACAAAATTGTATAAAATTCAATGTTATTTGAATTGTTATGGTTTTCTAATTTGAAAGAGTTGTTAAACAGATTTGAAATTAGAGATAATTATAGATTAAGCTAAATTCCATTTCTCCAGTTGTATCGTGATTCAACTCTGAGCTAATAGGTGTTAAAGAAAGGATTTTTTTTTTAAATTTCATGATCTCACTTGTATACTGGCTAAGATTTTAAGAATGACTTTGTTTTGTTTTGTTTTTTGTTTCTTTTTGTTTTTGTTTTTTAGGTTTTTGCAAGGCAAATGGGGTTAAGTTGCTTGCCCAAGGCCACACAGCTAGGTAATTACTAAGTGTCTGAGACTGGATTTGAATCCAGGTACTCCTGACTCCAAGGCCTGTGCTTTATCCGCTACCCACCTAGCCGCCCCTAATGTTGACTTTGTAATGAGAAATTCTGCTCAGGTTGCATACAGATAATCAAGTACAACTCCACAGAATTGTTAGAGTTGCCCAAGAAATTGTGATAAGCCAAGTGGAGTTATGCTTTCATAGAAAGGGAACTCTTGATCAGTATTATGCAGAAGAAGAGGGATTTGATTTGTCAGAGTAAATCAAGGAGGGAATTTTAAATGATTGAGAAATGACAAGGTGATCAAAATCTCATATGGGAAAACCAAGCAAATTATTTGTGATAATTGTCTTTGCTAGAAGAAACAGAATTTGTACTGGGCTGTACAAGAAAAGGGAGTCAGGTGGTAAACAGACTTGAAACTAATAATGAAGAGTTTTAATTGGCTTTGAGAGCTTTTGAGAAGCATTGATATGATCACAATAATGTTTTGAGCAAAATGATTTTCTTAGATGAATAGGAGGTAGGAAAGACTGGAAATTAGTTATGAAACAGTGACATATTTATACTTGGGTAGGACTTAGACCAGAATTTTGGGTTTAGTTATGATATAATTTCAGTACCTGATCAAGTAGAGGTTTGAATTTGGAAATAGAGCTAACCTGAAAAATGTTACAGAGAAATTAGTGTCAAGACTTGATAAGGGACTAAGTATGAGAAATTAAGGCAATTTTAGAAAATGATTGAAGGTTCTGAGTCAGATATTTCCTGATCTTACAGTGAGTAGTAGCTGGAATTTTTGTTGTGATTGACTGTGCCCATTTCATATCTGCTCGTATGTGTATACATTGTTTTCCTCAATAGTATAAAAGTATCAGGAGGTGAGGAACTGTTTTATTTTTACTTTTGTATTCCCAGTGTTTATCACAAAACCAGAACATAGTAAACCTGAACAAATGTTGATTGATTCATTGATTTTGGGAACATTGGTAGTACATTAAAATTTATAAATAAAGAAATAACAAATATATATAGAAAATTAGTTAGATACATGTAACCTAAGGTAAAAACAACTCTGTATTATAAAGTTATTGCCAGTAATTGTCAAAATTTAAGACTTTGCAACAACAATCATAAGCACCAGTTAAAATTACTTTATGCATATTGAACCTAGAAAGTTTTTAAGTTGTGGAAATTAGCAGGCCATATGATATTTACGATTAAGAACATTCAAGTTAATTTTTTAAAGTCATTAGAGTTGGAATGGCTATACACAATCATCTGGTGCCACTTCCTTATTTCATAAATGGGGAAATGGAAATGGTAAGAGGGGAAATGATTTGATCAAGGCTACATGGCTGATGAGTGATAGAGTAGACTTAAAACTCCACTTGTGATTTTAAGGGTCTGCCAAGTTTACATCTGTATTGTCCTTATCATATATATATATATCTCCAGGCAGAAAATAGTATAACTTTCATTCTTTATATTTAGAAACAGGACCTAGCTATGATTCCTTAAGTGCTGATAACAAAGCTTGGGAAAGTCTTGGAAAGGAAGAGTTCTTACATGCTCATACCAAAATATCGTATGGGAAGAGAAGTTCATCCTCTTTTTGACCTTAAGCAAATGCTTTCCCTCTTTGAATTTCAGTTTCCTAATCTGTAAAATAAGATCTGAACCAAGGTGTTCTTAATCGTTTTTTGTGTCATGGACCCATCTAACAGTCTGGTAAAGTTCATGAACACCTCTAGAGAATGTTTTTAAGTGCATGAAATAAAATACATAAAATTATAAAGGAAACCAAAGGTCAATGACAATAAATATGTACATTTTTTTCCCATCCAAGTTCACTGACCTCCCAGAGCTTAAGAGCTTCATGGATCTTGGGTAAAGAATTCTTGGATTCCATAAAGTCTCAGGTCCCTTTTAACTTCTAATTCTCTGTACTCTTAACTCTGTCTTCTGTATCCTCACTTCATTTTCAAGTTAGTAGTCTGTATTTAGATATTCCACATATTAACTAAATGAACCCTTTTTAATAAAGAAAAGAATCTTTTGGTAATTAAAAATCTTACTTCCCTCCCCTTCTCCACCTATTTATCAGATTGGTGTGTATATGTATGTATGTATATATACGTATATATATATATATATACATATATATATATATATATATTTAAATAATGCACACTAGCATAGTGTTTAATCATAGTGCAGTGTGGTTTTCCAAATAATGCTATCTTATCAAATCTTAGTGAACATTGAGAAAATACAAAAAAGACACTAAATCCAAGTGCTAGAATTCTGCCTAAGAGAAATCAGCTTGATCAGGGTAGCCAATAGCAAATTAGCCCTCAAAAGAGTTTAACCTTACAATTTTCACAGGGAAAAATAAAGCAATCAGATGGAGAATTCCTATTGCCCAGATTATGATATGCAACACATAGAGCTAATCCATTAATAGATAACTCTTGAACAAATATTGTGGATGGTGAATGAACTGAATTGGAGTTAGAGAATGTATTGAATTGCCTTTACCATATAATATTTTTAATGATCATAAGATTCTTTCTAAAATATCTTTTTTGCATCAATATTCTTGGTGATATATCAACAAGCATTTTTTATTAGCATGGTTTTGAACCATTAAAAAGCATAAGGTGGGTCACCTACAGTAATTGAGATACACATGATAAATCTAAGTAGGCAGCAGTATATTACCAATGGAGAATTTCTCACAGGAAGTGGTGTAAAAGTTGCATAAAGATGATATATGACCAAAAAAAAGAAGGTTGTAGCAAGAACAAGATAATAGCTTGGTGTGCAGATATTGTTGTCTTGAAGAAGGATTCCATTTCATTGGGTGGGATCACAGTGATGATATAGAGGATATCATGGACCAGGATCTTTTGAATCAATTTTCATAAATGAATTGAACTGTATTTTGAAGGGAATTTCTATGTAAGTACAATCACAGATCAATTGAAATATCAAAGTATGTAGCATGAGGTGCATTTCTGTGATTTATCATTTTCTCTTTGCCTTATTGAACTAAACTGAAGATTAAATAATATTGGTTAAAATACAGTCTTATCTGTCTATTCAAGATGAATATTTGGTTAATGATGTAATAGGTGGGCCACATTTATATAAGTACCATGAAATTTACAAAGTGATTTCATCCGTTAACTCAACTCCTTTACCCCATTTTTTGAGTGTATATAACAGTTTTCCCTATAGGCCCTTTCAACCATGTAGTTTAATTTTGTAATTTTACAGAAATTAAATCCTAGGACTTCTCTTATCACAATTGTAATATCCTTATTGAAGTTTGTCAGTCTTTCATAAGTGGCATAGTAAGATTGATTCCTTTTCTTACAGCTTGCTGGAGAGGGTATCAGTGAACAGATACCAATTCTCAGAAGGTGTGGGGAAATATGTAATGACTGTTGTTTGGGAATAGGGGATAGGGTGGTGAGATAGAAAGTTCAGCTTTAGACTAGACAGAGTAATATGGCTCTTTGGTATAGGGCTCTCAGCCTATTCTGCCTATAATTTTCCTTTTTATTTTGACACACTGCCTGAAATCCCACCAGTCTGATATTTGAGTTTGCAAGAGGCCTTTCAAAAATCTAGGTGTTTCTACAGAAGACTTTCATTTAGTGATTTAACAGCCATTTATTTACTACCTACTCTGTACAGTGTGTATGCTGTGCTAGTTATGTTTGTTCCCTTTAAGGCAAAAATAAAGATGTGGACCTGCCCTCAAGAAACTTCACTGTGGACTATATGTAATTTGTTTAAGTCTGTTTTTTTTTTTCTTTCAACTGTTAAATCTGAATTTATTTTCACTGAAGAAATTGTTTTAATTAGGGTGGGATTAGGAAGTCTTGAGGATACTAGTACCTAAGGGACAGGAAAGGATATTACAGGAGGATACCAAAGATCTCTTTATTAGGATAACCCCCCCCCCCCCCCCCCCGGGGAGAACTTTGACCTTATTTCTAAAAAGGGATGATATTACTCAAAGGGCAGCAGCTTCTCCCAGGCAGTAAGGAAGAGGCCATTTTGGTGTGTGTGTGTGTGTGTGTGTGTGTGTGTGTGTGTATATATATATATGTGTGTGTATATATATATATATATATATACATACACACTGACCCTTATCCTGTATTTTTCTTTCAGAACCCCATTCTTTTATTTTTTTCCCCTCTTGATAGCAAGAAGAAATTATAATATATAGACAATCTCCTGGCAAAAGATGATACATATGGATCAGAAACAGAAGTAAGAAGTTGGAAACCAGGAATCCAAAGTGAAGAAATTCTGTGATCCTTTGGACGAAAAAGGTGATCAACTATCCTTAAATGTTAGGCATTATGAGTCTCAGATTTTCTACCAATGCATTATTTTCAGGTATTAATATCTTCACAAGTATCTGATTGGAATTGTAACAAGCTTCTGAAAATGGTTCATAAGCACATCCTTCTCACTTGGACTGGTTTACCTATTTAAGCTTGTTTTTGTTCTGCCTTTTTCAATCATGTTCATCTCCTCATTTGGGTTTCAAGCCATTTGGGATTTTCTTAACATAGATACTGGAGTGGTTCTCTAGCTCATTGTACAGATGAGGAAACTGAAGCAAACAAGATTAAGTGATTTACCCAGGATGTCACAAAGCTAGTAGGTATCTGAGGCAGGATTTGAACTTGGGAAGATGAGTCTTCCTGACTCCAAGCCCACACTTCTATCCACTGTGCCAACTAGCTGTCCTATTTAACCTTCAGGCAGAGCTCAATTCAAATTTCACCTTTCTCCTTCAAGCTTTCTTCAAGTGTCCAAGATCAGAGAAATATCTCCCTTCTCTGAATTCCTCTAGGACCGAAGGATAATTCTGGAAGTTGGGGAATGGACCTCATTCATTTTTTACTCTTAGGACTATTTTCTACCTTTAAATATATTCTTACTTTATTTGTCTTTATCCCACAAATCTAAGCCAGAACTTGAACTGTCACAGAGAAAATATAGAAAAGTTTTTTATTTATATTTTATTAAATATTTGTTTGAAAATTTATACTGTAAAAATGAAGTACAGTACCCAGGAGAATGTCACAAGGAAAGTTATGCCTTCTTCTCTCTCTCTCTCTCTCTCTCTCTCTCTCTCTCTCTCTCTCTCTCCTCTAAACCTACTTGTTTTTCAAGGCTCAGTTTCATTGTCTATGAAGCTTTATTCAGTTGATCTTTCCCTTAGAAAAATTTCTCCTTCTGGAGTCTTCCAGTACTTGTTGCCTTTATTCTTCATTTCACACAGCATATGCTACCATATATTTTCCTGTTCATATTATGTTTTTCCAACTAAACCGTAAGTTCCTTAAAGAAATTGCCATATGATTTGAAGTATATTTTTTTCCCTAGTATAGGCATGTAGTTAACACTGTTATTCCAATTTAAGTCAGTTTTCTGTAATGTGAAGTCCTGGGAAGTTTTTATTGTTAGTATATGTATTTTCATATCCTTCTAGGTCCTGCTCTCTATAACCATGCCAGAGATGACAGAAAATGAAACTCCTACAAAGAAGCAGCATCGGTAAGGAACTAGTTTGAAGACAAACATGCTCACTAGTCAGCTTGCAAATTTGTTCTTTTCAGCAAGCATTTATTTTATTTTTCTTTTCAAATTCTTTTTTATTCTTGTCATTTATCTATGTACTAGTTATTTTTCCTTAGTATCTCCTTCCCCTGGGATGTTGAACTCTTGTTAATAACAAAAAAGAAATATTTAAGCAAAACCAACTGGCATAGTGATTCTATCTGACAATATCTATCACATTCTGTCTCCATAGTTCACATCCTGCCATCCCTATCGAGAAGCAAGAAGTGTTTGACAATCGTTTGTTTAATTAAATTTTAATTTCATTTGTTTAATTTTATTTACTCTATAAAGCTCTGTACTAAGTGCTGGTTACAAAAAAGATAAAAATATGACAGTCTTTATACTAAAGGAATTTACATTTTATTATTATGTTTGAAAAAATAATATTAAATAATTGAGAATAATATTAAATAATAGAGATTACTAACATTTAGAAGTTGCAGAGAAAAGCTTTATAGAGCAGGTTGCTCTAGACTAATCCTTGAATAAAGATAAGCATTCAGAAAGTTATAGATTAGAAAGGAGCACATTCCCATGGTTTTTGGGGGGAGGGTGTTTTGCTGAGGCTGGATTTGAACTCAGGGGCCAGGGCAGGTGCTCTAATCAGTACACCACCTAGCTTCCCTCTGATAGGTTTTTTTGTTTTAATATACAGGAGGGGCAGCTAGGTAGTGAAGTAGAGTCAGGAAGACCTGAGTTCAAATTGGCCTCAGACACTTAATGATTGCCTAGCTGTGTGACCTTGGGCAAGTCACTTAACCCCATTGCCTTAAATAAATAAAATTAAAAAAATATCTACAGGGATGGGAGATGGAAGGAAGAGCTTATTCAGGGAACATATAGTAGTCTACTTTGACCAGAACATAGATTTATGAAGTGATATAATTAAAATAAGTGCAAAAAAAAAGTAGATTGGAATTAGATTGTAAAGAGCCTGAGAAGTCAAACTAGAGAATTTATATTTGATTCTAAAAGAAATAGGGAGCCACTGAAGGTTTCTGAGCACATGAGTGACCTAAGCAGACCCAGACAAAAGAGTCAAAAATCTATAGAGGTAGAACCAACAGCTCTGGACAATATTGAGTATGGAGGGTAAAGGAGAGAAAGGACTCAGTATGAGTCCTTAGGTTATAAACCTGGGAGACTGGAAGGAAGGAATTTTCAGGAGGACTGGAATTAGTTTTGAACTTGATAAATTTGAGATGCCAATGAAATTTCCAGGTTGAGAGGTCAGAAAGCAGTTGGTAATCCATTAGGATATAAGAGGAAGATTGCAGTTATTTTGTTAGTGTGATAGTCATTTACATATGGGTGATACCAGAACCCCTTAGAATCAGAGGTCACTTGGGAGAGAGAGAGAGAGAGAGAGAGAGAGAGAGAGAGAGAGAGAGAGAGAGAAACAGAAACAGAAACAAGAGGGTCTACTTTAGGGAAAGTGTAAATTGCCTGCTATTTTACAATTTTCATGAAGACATTAATTTTTATAACATGAAATTTGTTCATTTTGATGACATGAAAACCCTTAAATTTTTTTTTAGAATTTCCACTTAAATAGAAGAAATTGGAATTTCCACAAAAATGAATAGTAGGCTACATTTTTACCCACTTTATTCTTTTTTTTTTTACTTAAAAGATTTTATTTATTTTGAGTTTTACAATTTTTCCCCAATCTTACTTCCCTCCCCCCGCCCCCTACAGAAGGCAGTTTGCCAGTCTTTACATTGTTTCCATAGTGTATGTTGATCTAAATTAAATGTGATGAGAGAGAAATCATATCCTTAAGGAAGAAACATAAAGTATAAGAGATAGCAAGATCAGACAATAAGATAGCAGTTTATTTTTTCTAAATTAAAGGTAATAGTCCTTGGTCTTTGTTCAAACTCCACAGTTCTTACTCTGGATACAGATGGAATTCTCCATTGCAGACAGCCTCAAATTGTCCCTGATTGTTGCACTGATGGAATGAGCGAATCCATCAAGATTGAGCATCATCCCCATGATGTTGCTATTAGGGTGTACAGTGTTTTTCTAGTTCTGCTCATCTCATTCAGCATCAGTTCATGAAAATCCCTCTAGGCTTCCCTGAATTCCTATTCCTCCTGGTTTCTAATAGAACAATAGTGTTCCATGACATACATATACCACAGTTCGCTAAGCCATTCCCCAGTTAAAGGACATTTACTTGATTTTCAATTCTTTGCCACCACAAACAGGGCTGCTATGCATATTTTTTACAAGTGATGTTTTTACCCTTTTGCATCATCTCTTCAGGGTATAGACCCAGTAGTGGTATTGCTGGATCAAAGGGTTGCACATTTTTGTTGCCCTTTGGGCATAGTTCCAAATTGCTCTCCAAAAAGGTTGGATGAGTTCACAGCTCCACCAACAGTGTAGTAGTGTCCCAGATTCCCCACAACCCTTCCAACAGTGATCATTATCTTTTCTGGTCATATTGGCCAGTCTGAGAGGTGTGAGGTGGTACCTCAGAGAAGCTTTAATTGGCATTTCCCTAATAAATAATGATTTAGAGCAATTTTTCACATGAGTATTGATTGCTTTGATCTCCTCAACTGTAAATTGCCTTTGCATATCCTTTGACTATTTGCCACTTTATTCTTATTAATAGTCTTGTCTTTGTATCAGATGATAGTGAGCATCAATATAGTAGTAGTATATCTCACGTTTAATTTTTATTTATATCTTTACTTGTGCATCTAACAAGATATGATTTCTTTTTAGGTTTAAGGCAGTAAGTGCTGTTTAATTATTTATACAGATATTTTATCATAATGTAGTCACTTTTTGCTTCTTAGCATATGAGAAGAATATTTTTCTTAAGTTTTTCTTGATTTTTGAACTGTGCCATTTTTCTGCCTAGAATTAAAATGTTGATGTTACTAGTAATCTTTCTCTTTTTTTTTTTGATCAACTAGAATGATATACGTTTAATGTATTAGGTGTTGTATAGCAAAAGGAAGACTACATTCCTTAAGTTATTTGCTTTAAACCTGAAATGGTACCTTATGATCTTTATGTTGGGGTAGCACAAGAATCTTTTATTATTGGCACATACACTGGCTATTGCTTTCTCATTCCTATCGCCTGTGTTCATCCAATTCCTCTTTATGCTCATCTTATTCTTCTTCCTCCTTATCCCTTTCCTTCCTCAGTTCCTCAAAAGGCTAGATGCTTAAACATACATAAATACACTCATTATTGCCTAATGTTCACCACAAGAATAGGTATTATGAATTTATGACTAATCCTTCCATTAAACTTTCCTTTTCTGTGAATTCTTGAGGCATGAGAATAAAGAATAGCAATCCCCCCCCCCCCCCTCCCTTCTATCTCTGCCCTTGCCTCCTTTCCCTCAACATTGTGGCTTGTAATTCATATTGAAATATCTATGGTTATGAATTTCCAGGTTACAATACAGTGTAGGACATTTATCTTCACTTTGATTTCTTATTTACTTGACAAATCAGATTATCATTTATATGAGTTGTAAAAAAAATCCATATTATTTTTATGTAACCTATTTTGTACCTTTTGTTAACAGAAAGAAAAATCGGGAGACACATAATGCAGGTAAGAATATAAGAATTTTATTTTTATATTTGGCATTCTCATGTTTAGAATCGAGTTAGTGACAGTAGAAGGAAAGTTTTTATACTCTGAATCTTAGAAGAATTGTTCATTTAGTCATGGAAAAGTACAATCTTGCTGATCTTATTATAAGGGACCTATAATAAACCCCTTATAATAAGCAAATTATTATAAAAAGTTCCTTTGTAATATTTACATATTATAAAAGCTTCCAAAGAAGAAAAAAATCTTTGCTTAACCCACTTCTGACGACTCACTTTTCCTTTAAATGAAATTTAAAGGCTAATGAAGCCATAGAATTCATCATTTCCAGTGAATTAGATGATTAACAAAAATTGAGAAAAATCCCAAAGTAGTTGAAAGACACATATGTATGAGGAGGGAAAGAAGTGTTGCAAAATATATATCATAAGCATTCTTTCAGATCCTGAATGGAGAATTCTGAGTTTATCAGTTACCAGAAGGAAAAAAAAAACACCTCAGAATTTTATTTCTATTAGGTAATTTTAATCTATTTTTCATGTTGTAGAGTTTTACCATTCTGAAAGACTATGTAAGGACAGGGCTATACTTATAATGCTTCAAGCTAAGTAATTTTGTATTTGCATCAATATATAGAGCTAGAAAAAGCTTTCTTTTCTTAAGGGTCCCCTCATCATTCCATTGAAGAACCAGGAAAATCCTGATCCATTTCCCTACTGATGCAAGGAAATATGTGAATGGCCCAATAGGAAGTTACTGTTCTCCAGGCAGGAAAATATTTTTTGAACTTCACTTATATTCTGTTATTACTTCTTTTTTTTTAAACTGTCTGAATGAGGGATTGAAGAGAATAATGAAGATTTCTCATTTTTCCCCTCATCTTCATCAAAAGAAAGACAATATGTGGTAGATGGAGAGCTGCACTTGAAATGAGAAAAATATGGTCTGTCTGGCTACCCTGGTTCTGTGCCTCAGGACAAGTCATTTAACATCCCAGTGCCTCAGACAACTCTCCAGTCAGTTATCCAGCAAGGATTTATTGAACTATTAAATTAATAAAAATAAATAAATTTGTTTCTCTGCGAATCTCTGTGCTAAATCATTGCAGATACAAAAAAAGGCAAAAGATAGTTCCTGCCTCTAATGAGGGAAGTAACATTAAAACAACTTTAGACACAGAATATGCATACAGGATACATGAACACTAAATAGAGGGTTTTATATTTGGTCCTAGAGATCATAAGGAACCAATGGAATTTATTAAGTAAGATCAGACTTACATTTTAGGGAGACAAGGACTAAGCATTTCTATAGCAGCCATTGTTGTTCATTCTTTGAACTCAAAGAGGACCAATGATATCATGACATTGATGTCTGTCTGTAGTGTGTTTGCTGGGCTCCATCACCTCATCCCAATATGTTTTCAGAAGTTCTGCCATAGTTTGGGCACAAATAATTCTTTGGAATATTTAGGACGGAGAGATCTCTAGTTCTGTGCATCTCTTATTTCCTTTGTGCTACTTGATTCTGGTTTGCTCATGGAGCACAGTGTCTTCTTTGAGGTGTACCCATCAGGGTGGACGATCCTTTGCCAGCATCTCCCCTGTCTCACAGTTGATTTAAAGTTTTCTAGAAGGAGCTTGAGTGTCCTTTTATCACTTCTTTTGGCTTCTATGTGAGGACTTGCCTTTTGCAAGTTCTCTGTTAAATAGTCTTTTAGGTAACTGTGCATTTGACATTTGGGCTCCGTGGCCATCTATGCTCTCTGTAACTTGGCAGTTCAACCTAAGAGAGGACTTCTGTGTCTTGTACTTTATCCTGTCAGGATCTTCAGAATCTTCCCAAAACAGTTCATGTGGAAATAATTTATTTTCTGAGAAGATGCTGGTATATACTGTCTAGGTTTCACAGGTCAGCACCATTGCTCTAAAGAGCTTCATTCAGTTTGGTAGGTATTGGTAGATGCCCAATACCTCTTCTCTCCCACACTTTTTTTTCAGGGCCCCTCAGATACTGAACTAGCCCTGGCAGTGTTTGTGTCAATATCATCATCTGTTGGACATCCTTAGAAACTGTTCCAGGCACTGTGCTAAGCAGTTTAAAAATATTATTTCATTTGATTCTCACTTGGAGATAGTCTTGTTATTACAGTTGAGGAAACTGAGGCAAATAGGTTAAGTATCTGAGATCAGATTTTTTTTTTAGGTTTTTGCAAGGCAAATGGGGTTAAGTGTCTTGCCCAAGGCCACACAGCTAGGTAATTATTAAGTGTTTGAGACCAGATTTGAACCCAGGTACTCCTGACTCCAGGGCCAGTGCTTTATCCACTGTGCCACCTAGCCACCCCATGAGATCAGATTTGAAGTCAGATCTTCCTCCATCTAGCACTCTGTTTACTATATGCCACATAACTGCTTCCTCAGCTTGGCAGATCACCTTGATAGCTGAGGGAGACTAGCCAGCAGACTCTCAGTAGCCCTAGGCTTGAGATGATGAAGTCCTGAGCAGTGTGGTGGCAGTCTTAGAGGAGAGGAGGGGATGCTACGAAGAGAGAATTCACAGGATTGTGATTTGGTAACTGATGGGATATAAGTGGGTAAGAATGAAGACCTGAGGCTATCTACGAGGTTGTGAGCTTGTGTACCTGGGAGCCTGGTGGTGCTCTTGATAGCAAGAAGAGGTGAAGGTTTTAACAGTTAAGTCTATTGGATGATAATTCAAGATATCTAGTAGGCAATGGAGATGCATGACTAGAAGGTGAGAGAGATTAGGATTGGGTGCCATCTATATTAGACGAGTTTTCCTCAACTAGGAGTTCCTTATATCATTGATATCATCGATCTGTCCTTTATCAAAAATCTTTTCTTAAATATCTTCTGTGCATCCATTGCCAGGGAATTTGGGGAAAATTAAGGGAATGCACCATTTATACTATCCTACTTTGATTTCTATCCTTATAAATTTATTTCATTTGGAGGGGTTACAAATGGAGCTGCCTAACTCTTAATAGGAGCCTATTATTGGGGAAGTAATTAGAAGCCAGTTAATAATTGATGTTTTCAGCTATAAATCAGGAAACAACAAAAGTATCCATTATAAACCAGGTATAGTTACCCAGTGTTATAGTTACCCCAGTGTCCTATTATAGACTCTGTCCCTGAGTTCCTGGACTTCATTAACTTCTTTGACTTCCTCCTCCCATGCAGCCTGCTTCCTGGATCAGCTTCCCGTCTTGGAAGTATAAAAGGTGCCTCTTAGATTTGGTGGTTGCTTAAGACCACATGAGTTGCTATACCTTGATGGATGTACTCATCCAGTGTTTATCTGTAGATAGTGGGGATCACAGGCAGATAAGCTATATATCTCAGTATCCTGCTAATATATCTTTGCTATGACAAAGTAAACCTCTGTTCAGTGAGTACCTTACGTTGTCTTTATATTGAACCTGAACTAAGTGGGGGCAGGCTTTAGAACCATGCCTTTAACACGTATGATCTGATTTTAAGAATCGGCTTCTTAGAAATGTTCTTACTAAAGAGGTGGATTTTATTAAAGGTGTTGACAAAAACCTGATAGATATTTGTGAAGTTACTTCTCTGAATTTTAATTAATATGATAAAAGAAATTTAGAATTTCAATTATAATATAGAAAATGAGTGTTGTTACTTCATATATATATATATATATTTTTTTTTTTCCCTCCTTCCTTGCAACCTTGAAAAACAATTTTGTCATGTTTTCATATGATGGTTTCTTAAACCATTTTCAGAAATAATGTGTCACCCAATTTTGCATGGAAATGGTGAGAATCCTGCAGGCCTAGAGTGGGCAGGCAGCTCAGGGACAAGTCTGGGAGCAGAAATCATTTGGTTTTAGGCCATATGCATTAAGCATTCCTCCATCCAACTTTAGTTATATAACCTCTCCAAAAAGTTTTTTAAATATTTCATTTTTCCAGGTTGTAAAGTTTGTGTCCATTGGTAAAGTTGTGAAAGTTCTTGATATCTTATTTGGTTATGGGCTCTTAAAATCATCATTTGTTAATTGTTAGTTTGAAATAAAATGCCACATAATAATAGACTACTGAATGTAGAATATCACCATAACCATTCTTTCTTTTTTGTAATTTTTGTCTGTCATTTCAGTCTTCTACTATGCCTTGATGTGCTTGAGCTTCTAATGATCACATAAAAAAGAATAGCTGTGCTTCTGTTTATCCACCACTGATTTTAAAACATCACAAATTCTTATTTAAGAGTTTAAAGGGTTCTCAGAGGCTCTCTAACCCAACAAATGGCTGACCAAGAATGCCTTCTTTGTGGGGTAATATTAAGATCACTAGATTTGAACTTCAGAGACCTGAGTTTGCATACTGACTCTGATGTTAATTATGTAAATTGACCTCTCAAAGCCCCAGTTTCCTCATGGATTAAAGAAAAATAGGGATGATCATACTTGTATTGCCTGTTTCATAGACTTGTTCTGGCATAAAAGTTCTTTGTAAATCTTTGACTAGTACAAACATGTCTTAAGAGTCATTTCTTTGAAATTATTTAGTTAGAAAAAGAGGTTAGATAGTACCTAAATATGAAATATGACAATTTATTGGTTCTGTGATCACTTTCTTCTATCCAGTGGAGAGGCATCGAAAGAAGAAAATTAATGCTGGGATCAACCGAATTGGAGAGCTTGTTCCTTGTTCACCTGCACTGAAGCAGGTAAGAAGTCACTTATGCTTACATTGTTTAGGAAAACCCTCAGTTGTTCCTTTATACATTGGACTATTTCCTATCATTAGAATTGGTCCTCTTCCCCTAGAGATCATGACACTGGAGATATTTGAATAGTTATGATTATTCTTTATCTTTTATAAAAACAGAACATTCTGTTTTGTCTTCAGTTACTAATTTCCATGACCCTGCCCCTGTTCACCACCTGAGTCCTTTGCCTTGTATTAATTTGAATTTGTCCATATTGTTTACAATTATCTTTTTTTTTTGCAAGACATAAAAGGGTTAAATGACACTTGCCTAAGGTCACACAGCTAAGTAAATATTAAGTGTCTGAGACTAGATTTGAACTCAAGTTCCCCTGACTCCAGGATTGGAGCTCTATCCACTGCACCACCTAGTTGCCCCCCTTTAGTTGTTTTATGCATCTCTAAATATATGATAAGTTTGTGCGAAACCATTATGTCCTCATGTTCCTTTTTTTGCTCTACACAGTAAATTTGTTGAATGCTCCCTCATATGGTTTCTGTTCTGTCAGGTTCTATTCACCTTTTGGCTGTCGCCAAGGTCAGATGCAAGGGAGCAACTATGACCCTGTTTCTCTCTCCCCTCCCACCCCCCATTCCTCTAAATTCCAAATGGAATCCAGTCTTTGGCACCTGAAAGCAGGAGTGGATAGTATTCTGGAATCATTATGGAGAAGAGCTGTAGATAACTTCCAGGTGACTCCTTTTCTCCATTTGGTCTCTCCACTACTGCTACATGCAGACAGTTTTTGCAGACTTATTTGTGGTGTAGAAATTGGTGGGCAGTCAATCAGAGGAGATGGCAGGTAAACTTCATTAATTGTTTGTATGCCTATTTTCATAGCAGCCTTGTAAAATAAAAAACAGCATAATTGTTCTCATCTTAAATTAAAAGGATATTGCTTAGGATCATATAGCAAGCCTGTACTAGGGCTAATTATTAAGACTTTAGTGTACTTAGTTTGAGTCAAGAAAAATCCCTCTTTGCCTAAGAGTATTTTCTGTGTCACACATATTCCTAAAATCCCAAATTCACTTTAGGTGAGCTAGGGCAGTAATAGGAAAATATTTTTCACTTATGTAACAATTAATACATTTTCTCATTAGATCATTATAATCACATTGAAATAAATATACAGAGTATCATAAAAGTCTTGTAAACTTTTAAGCTTAATAGTTTAAATATTAAAAATTTAAACTTTTAAAAACTTAAAACTTCTCTGAGATTGTAGGATAGTACTCTTTTTTTTTTAAACAAATAACAAAATTGAAGCTCAGAGAAGCTAGATGATTTGCCCTAATTCAGTTACCTGGGAAGAAGTTGAGCCCAGTATTAGAGACCCTGATTTTCTGATGCTGCTCAATTGACTGTCCATTTCTTTAATAACAATGAATTGCCTGTGATGTATTGTATATTATTTTTCTTTTTTAAAAAATATTTACTTTTCCAAATATATGTAATAATAATTTTCAACATTCATTTTTGTAAAGTTTTTTCCTTCCCACCCTTCTCTTCCCTGCTGAAGATATCAAATAATCTGATGTAGGTTATACATGTACAGTCATGTTACATATATTTCTATATTAGTTATTCTGTGAAAGAAGAATCAGATCAAAAGACAAAAACTACAAGAAGTAAAAAACAAAAAATAAATTTTTAAAAAGTGAAAATAGTAAGCTTTGATTTGCATTCAGATTGCATAGTTCTTTTTCTAGATGTGAATGGCATTTTTCATCACAAGTCTTTTTAGAATTGTCTTAAAGTCTATCATAGTTGATCATGGCACTGTTAAAATTGTACTGTATATTATACTAAGTCTTGGGGATTTAAAGATGAAGCAAGATGTATTATAGTCTCTAGAAGGTTTTGTAGTGGCATTGGGGTATTGAAACAATTAATTATCAGAATATCTCACACTTCAAGACATTTTGGTTTGAAGTACAATTGTCTAGAATTAATCTGGACAAAGAGAATGTTGGATTATGACCCTAAAACTCTTTAGTGAAATTTTTTTAATATATCAGATAATAAATTTATAATGATGGCTATACAAATATAACAATACAAAATGTGTTTGAGGATGGCATTGTTTTAAAATTGGGAATAGACTAAAATTTCAGATATTCCTGTTGAGGATAAATATATGCATAATTTTAAAGTTTTGGGAATATTTCTTACCATTTAATGAAATTTTTTTAAACTTGGGTTTCTCTGACAGAGCAAGAATATGATCCTGGATCAAGCCTTTAAGTACATAACAGAATTAAAAAGGCAAAATGATGAGCTCTTACTCAATGGAGGAAACCATGAACAAGGTAAATCTATACATTTTTTCAAACATATACACTCACCCATTTTATATAATTAGATGGGTAGTGGGTGTTCTTTAGTTTTCTACAAATTTTCTTTTTTAGGTTTTTGCAAGGCAAATGGGGTTAAGTGGCTTGCCCAAGGCCACACAGCTAGGTAATTATTAAGTGTCTGAGACCGGATTTGAACTCAGGTACTCCTGACTCCAGGGCCAGTGCTCTATCCACTGTGCCACCTAGCCGCCCTGCAAATTTTCTTAAGAAGTGATAGTAAGAATACTTTTTCTCTTATCTATGGTTATATTTTTCAATTAGGACAATGCCAAAATTTGTTGGACAAATTTCTGTTTGGTTTAAATTGTAACCAGGATCAGTTATTATGGCTGTATCCACTTACATCTCCTCACATTACTGTGAGGGTCGGAAATAGCTGATGACTCATGATGGTGTGGAAGTGACCAGCACAAGCAGAGTACAGGCTCTACTAACTGCTTCTACAATTTGTAAAAGCTTCAAGTTTGAGCCTGGCAGTGGCTTGTTGTATGACTGTTAGAAAACCAACATAGTGAAGTGTGGTGAGGCTCATTATCAAAAGATTGCCCACAAGTTTTTTTTGGACACAGTAAATCATCTATGAAGATATAAAAAAAGTTATGTTCTTATCCATGTTAGTTCAGGGAAACTAATGAAGTGATGTAATTATTGTGTTTGCAAGAAATGCAGTACTGCCTGGCTTTTGAATTCCAGGTGATTTTCACCGTTACCAAAATCAGTTTCAACTTATCTACAGAGAAAACTTGTTTATGGAGACGAAAATAAGTTGCCCAGGCTTGGGAAGATCAATGTGGCAGACAAATTTGGATGATACCTACATTTGTAGCTTTGGTGAGAGTAAAAAGACTGGCTCTTGATTTAGGAGGAATTTGTCCAGTGGGATAAAAGTGATGTTGGACTTTTAAGCACGTTTTAGTACCTCTCTTGGAGGGATGTGACATTAAGCCCCAAGTATACAACAAAGGCTGATTATGAAGTGGTGAAAAGTTAAGATGGAGTGGCTTTTTTTGCAGCAACCCTTTGTTATGCTTATTTTACAAATTAGGAAATTAAAACAGAGAAAGATAGAAGTGCAGTGATTTGTCTGTAGTAAAGCTTAAACTAGAACTCAGATCTTTTAATTTTTAACATCCTTGCTTTCTATTTTCCAGATAACATTTTACTACACTATTCTCAGATTTCATATTCCATTTTTATTTGGTGAGCAGTTTGTCCCAATCTTTTTCTAAGTCTTCTGTATAGTATCTGCCCACTGTATTGGAACACTGAACTACTACCTTCCTGTGGCACTTTTATTGTTTCATATACATCAGTGCAGCAATTAGGTGCCAATCTATTATCTCTTCACTGTGATGCCTCCTTTATTATTCATACATATATATGTATGTGTCTGTGTGTATCTTTATATGTACGTGTATAGATATATATTTATATATGTATGTATATATATATATATATATATATATATATATCTTATTCTCTAGGAATTTTCATTTTCTCTGAGTATAGAGGTAAAAGAACTCAAGTTTATTTCAATATTTAACCAAGATAAAGGTAAGAGAAATCTCTGGTTAAGATTACATCTTAATGTCATCAGCCAGGAAACAACTAACTTCTATGAATATCTGTATAATGACTTCACTGGGAGAAAGTTAGTGATAATTTCTCCAGTGCTATGTAGCTTTCCTTCTTTTGTTCTAGTTGCTTCTAAAGATATAAAGCATTCAACTGTAAGAACAGGAAAACTTTCTATTCTCCATGGATTTAATACAATTAAACTAATTTCATGACTCACAGAAGCTCTTCTCAATTCATATCAATTTAAAAATATTTATTGATTTCCTGTTATGTTCAAGACAATGGCAGGGGCTATACAAAGATAAAAGGTGATGGTATTTCTTCTCCAAATGTTCTCCAACTAGAGATGAAAAGTATAATATGTACACAAAAGATGTTCTGCTTCTGCTCTGTTCAGTCAGCATCTGTTCATGCAGGTCTTTCCAGGCTTTTCTAATGTTTGACTGCTCATGATTTCTTTCAGAATAATAGTATTCCATCACATACATAAACCATAATTTGTTCAGTCACTCCCCTATTGATGGACAACCCCTTATTTTCCAATTCTTTTGTTTCCACATAAAGAGTTGCTAAGAATATTCTTGTACATTTGGGTCTTTGCTCCTTTTTTGTGATCTCTTTGGAATATTGATTCAGTAATGGTATTGCACCTATTGATCTAGTAAGGTTATATGTACCATTCTGTTGCCTTTTGGGCATAATTCCAAAATGTGCTCCAGAGTGGTTGGATTAGTTCACAACTCCACCAACAGTGCATTAGTCTTCCCACAACCCCTCCAAACTTTTATCTTTTCCATTTTCTGTCGTATTAGCCAATATGATAGGTGTGAAGTAGTATCTCAGAGTTGTTTTAATTTGTACCTTTAATTTTCTTATAAAGCTACGTGTTCATATACTTTAACCATTTATTAATTGGGGAATGACTTGTATTCATACAAATTTGACTCTGTAGTCTAAATATTTTAGAAATGAGGCCTTTATTAGAAACACTACTACAAAAATTGTTTCCTAGCTTTCTAATTTCCTTCTAATATTGGATGTATTGGTTTTGTTTGTACAAAACATTTTCATTTAATGTAATCAAAATTAATCTATTGTGCATTTCATATTGTTCTCTGTCTTTTTTTTTCATATATCTGACAGGTAAATGCTTCCTTATCAACTCCATCTTTTCTCAATTACATGTAAAGATAGTTTTCAATGTTTATTTTTTGTAAAATTTTGAGTTCCACATTTTTTTGCTTCCCTCCCCCTCCATGATGAATGATTGATCTGATATAGGTTATATCTGTACATAGCAACTCTACTCCTAATTTCTCAGCATCATTGTTTCTTTTTTGAAAAAGTAAAATATTTCATTACACCAAAAAAAAGGAAAGAAATGGGGGTGGGGAATCAGCAAAAATGTTATACTCATTAAAAAAAAACCAAATATGTTCAATAAACCACCTTTTTGACCTCTCACAAGTCTGCAAGAGTTAAAAGAAAATAAATATATAAAGCATTTTCAAACTGATTTACAATAGATATTCAACTCATTTACCTACTCTAGCAATCAGATAATTCAACTGAGCAAATGATTATGAAATACCTGCTGTGTATAAGAATACCGTGCTAGGCTCTAAGTCAACAAAATTTTGGACATTAAAATATAAAATGGTCCTTGTTACTGAGGAATTTAATTCCCTAGGATTTACAAAGTTAAATACAGAGTCAGTTGAGGAGGGAGAGAGAGAGAGAGAGAGAGATAGAAATAATTTTTGAGCAAAACAGATAAGACTCTTCTGAGGGAAGTGGAATCTCAGCTGAGTCTCAAAGACAAGACTTCTGAGAGGCAAAGGAGGCAGTGCTAAGTGTATGCAGCTGCATCAGGGTCTTGTTCAGAAACAGTTCTAGATTGTAGATTGTGTGAAGGGAAATGATGTGAAAAAACACTAGAGACTTACTGGGTGGAGCCAAGATGATGGTGTGAGGCTAGGAAATTCCCAGAGCTTTTCCTGAAACAACTTTAAATGAAGCATCTAAACAGATCCCAAAGTGACAGGACCTACAAGAAACAAAACAAAACAGTGAAACAACTTTTCAATTCAAAATATCTTGGAGTTACTTTACGAGAGGTCTCTCTCATGTGGGTAAAAGGGGAGTGCAGTAGGTGGAGGGACCGGGAGACCAGTGGAAAGCTCTTATCTACAGTACAACTCACTAAAATGCCTGTGTCCTGGTTGAGCAGACCAGCAGTATAGCAGGTCAGCAGTGAGTGCCCCAAACCCAACTTGAAAAGCAAAGTTCAAGCCCCAGAACTGGTGCAGTAGGCAGGACTGGGTTAGGGGTTTAGGGTACCCTAACACAGGGAACAAACCACAAGCATCTGAGATGCCAGAGCAAGAAAGCAGGGAATCAGATCCCTGAGCCCCAGCTTAAAAAGCTTGGGACTATACTCCCCTGTGCCTCAGGAAGGGAGCTCAACTTACAAAAGGAGCAAAACCAAACCAAACCATAGAAAGCTATTATGACAGGGAAGATCAAAACACCATCTCAGAAGAGGAAAGCAGTGACAAAATGCCTACATGTGAAGCTCAAAGGGGATTATGAATTAGTCTCAAATCCAAAAAGTCCTCTTGGAAGAGCTCCAAAAGAATTTTAAAAACCAAAGAAGATATGTAGAAGAAAAATTTAGGAAAGAAATGAGAGCCATGCAGAACTATGAAAATTGGAAACGATAACACAAAACTTACAGAAGAAAACAATACCTTGAAAAATAAAATTAACCAACTGGAAAAGGAAGCAAAAACTAACTGAAGAAAATAAAACTATAAAAATTAGAACTGGACCAGTTGAAACTAATGACTCTAAAGTACCTCTTAGGAAAAACGATCTGGAAAATGGATACAGGAGAGATAATTATGAATTATTGGTCTACCTGAAAGCTATTATCAAAATCTTTCAGGAAATTATCAAGGAAAACTGCGCTAATATTATCCTAGAACAAGAAGATAAAATAATCCTTGCAAAAAAATCCATTGATCACCTCCAGAAAGAGATCCAAGGAATATTATAGCCAAATTTCAGAATTCTCAGCTAAAGGAGAAAATAAGTATCCAAAATTTTAAATACTAGGGAGCTACAATAAGTACAGGGACTTATCAGCTTCCACATTAAAGGATCAGAGGGCCTGGAATATGATATTGTGGAGGACAAAGGAGCTTGGATTACAACCAGGAATCAACAAGCCTGCTAAATTCAGAATATTCTTTCGGGGGGGAAAATGATCCTTCAACAAAATAGAGGACTTTCAAACTTATCTGATAAAAAAAAAACTAGAACTAAAAAGAAAATTTGATCTTCAGATTGAAGACTCAAACAATGTGTAAAAAGGTAAATGGAAAGAGAAAATGTTAGTCAATAAGACTAAACTTTATATCCCTATGCAGGAAGATAATACTTGAAACTCTTAAAACTGTATTTCTAATTAGGACAGTTGAAAGTAGCATACTTGTGTAGAGCATATGGGTATAAATTAATGATGTGATATTTATAATTCATGAGAATTATACTTCTATTAGAACAGCTTAAAAGAGTATACTTAGAGGGTGTGGGGTATAAAAGAGGACATAAAAAAGGATTATACTGGGAGAAGAAGGAGGCAGAAGAGGATAAATAACACCATATGAAGCGGCACAAAGGACCTATTATAGTAGAGGGTAAGAAGGGAGGATATGAACATTGAATAAATCTTATTCCCAATATATTTGACTCAAAGAGGGAATAGCATACATATTCTCAATTGGGTTTAGAAATTTATCCAGCCCTACAGGGAAGAAAGAAGGGAAAGGGGAAGGAGAAGCTGACAGAAGGGAGGGGAAAAGTAAAAGGGATAAGGAGGAAGAAAATGAAGGAGGATTGTAGAAAGGAGCGCAGATTGAGAGAACTGGCGGACAAGCAAAACTTGTGAGGAGGGATAAGGTAAAAGGAGAGATAAAAGTTCAGATGGGGAAGATAGGGTGGGGGAAGTACAAAGTTAGTAATCACAACTGTGAATGTGAATGGGATGAACTCTCAAAATAGAAGTGGAAAGCAAAGTGAATTAAAAGTCAGAATCCTACATATTTGAAAAGAGAGATACACACAGGGTAAAGGTAAAAGGCTGGAGCATAATATATTATGCTTTAGCTTAAATGAAAAAATCAGGGGTTGCAATCCTGATCTCAGTTAAAGTAAAAGCAAAAATAGAATCTAATTAAAAGGGATAAGGAAGAAAATTTGATCTTCCTAAAATGTACCATAGGCAATGAAATAATATCAATATTAAACATATTGTACCAAGTGGTATAGCATCCAAATTCTTAGAAGAGAATAAATGAATTGCAGGAAGACATAGCAAAACTATAATAGTGGGGACCTTAACTTTCCTCTTTGAAAATTAGATTAATCTAGCCACAAAATAAACAAGAATTTAAGAAGGTGAATAGGATTTTAGAAAAGCTAGAATGGATAGATTTCTGGAGAAAATTGAATGATAATAGAAAGAAATATACCTTCTCTCTGGTACTTCTCCAGCAACTGCACAAAAACTGACCAGGTAGTAGGACATTAAAAACCTACTCTACAACTACATGCAAAAAGGCAGAAATATTAGATCTATCCTTTTTAGATCATGATACAATAAAAATTACATGTAGCAAAAGGACCATGGAAAGCTAAACTAAAAATTAATTGGAAATTAAATAATTTTAAAGAATGAGCTCAAACAACAAATCACATAAATAATAAACAGTTTCATCTAAGACAAGGATGATAATGAGACAGCATACTAAAACTTGTAGGTTGCAGCCAAAGCAATTCTTAGGGAAATTTTTGTATCTCTAAATGTTTGCAGAAATAAAATAGAAAAAAGAGAGATCAGTGAATTGGGCATGCAACTAAAAAATCTACAGAAAGAACAAATTTAAAATTCTTAATTAAATACCAAATTAGAAATTCTGAAAAATCATAGGAGAAATTAATAAAATTGAAAGTAAGTAACAAAATGATTGAACTAAGAAACAAAACTAAGAGTTCCTTATATGGAAAAAAAATTAGATAAACTTTTGGTTAATTTGATTTAAAAAAAAAAGAAAACCAAATTACCAGTATCAAAAATGAAAAGGGTGAACTCACCACCAATAAAGAAGAAATTAAATTCAGAGCTATTTTACCAATTTTATGCCAATAAATCCTAAAGTTAAATGGATGAATATTTTTCAAAAATATAAATTGCCCAAATTAACAAAGTAGAATACTTAACTCTTTCTCAGAAAAAGAAATTTAAAAAGCCATCAATTAACTTCCCAGGAGAAAAATCTCCAGGGCAAAATGGATTTACAGGTGAATTCTATTAAACATTTAAAGTACAATTCATTCGTATTCTACAGAAACTATTTGAAAAAATAGACCAAGAAAGAGTTCTGCCACATATCTTCTCTGATACCAATATAGTGCTGATACCTAAACCAGGAAGAACCAAAACAGACAAAATTATAGACCAATTTCTCCGATGAATATTGACTCAAAAATTTAAAATAATATATTCACAAAGAGATTAACATCAAGTTTTCACTAGGTTAATACTCTATGATCTGATAGGATTTATACTACAAATTCAGGGATGGTTCAATTTAAGGAAAACAATCGGTATAATTAACCATATTAGTAACAAAACTGACAAATCATGCAATTATCTCAATAGATGCTGAAAAAAAGCCTATGACAAAATACAATACCTGTTCCTTTTAAAAACACTAGAGAATATGGAAATAAATGGAGTTTTCTTTAAGATGGTAAGTAATATCTATCTAAAAACATCAGCTAGCATTGTATGTAATGGGGATAAGCTACAAACATTCCCAGTAAGTTTAGGGGTGAAACAAGGATATCCATTGTCACAACTATCATTCAGTATTGTATTAGAAATGTTAGCTTTAACAATAAGAAAAGAAAAAAGAAATTGAATTAGAATAGACAATGAGGAAACGAAACTCTCATTATTTGTAGATGGTATACTTGGAGAACCATAGGAAATCAGCTACAAAAGCGACTTGAAACAATTAACAACTTTATCAAAGTAGTAGAATATAAAAAACTCATATAAATCATCGACATTATGACCAAGAAAGACCAATAGCAAGAGAAATTAAATTTAAAGAAGCTGCAGACAGCATAAGATACTTGGGAATCTACCTCTCAAGACAAACCTATATGAACTGTATGAACACAGTTACAAAACACTTTTCACATAAGTAAGGTCAGATCTAAACAACTGGAAAAATTTCAGTTGCTTATGGGTAGGCTGAGTTAATGTAAAAAAAAATGACATTTCTTCCAAAATTAAATTATTCAGTGCTATACCAACCACACTACCAAAAATTATTTTTCAGAGCTAGAAAAAAATAGCAACAAAATTCATCTGGAGGAACAAAAGGTCAAGAATATCAAAAAAATGCAAAGGAAGGTGACCTAGCTGTACCAGATCTAAAGCTGTATTCTAAAATGACAGTTATCAAAACTTGTCTGGTACTAAGAAATAGAGTAGTGTGATCCGTTGAATATAGAAAGTACAAAAGAAACAGTAAATGACTTTAATAACCTTTTATTTGATAAACCCAAAGATTCTAGCTTCTGTGATAAGAACTCACTACTTTACAAAAACTGCTGGGAAAACTGGAAGGTAAGTATGGCTGAAATTAGTCATAGACCAACATTTCACACCCTATACCAAAATAATGTCAAAATTGGCACAGGATTCAGACATAAATGGCAATACCATAAGCCAATTTGGAAAACAAGTAATATTTTGTCTGTCAGATCTTTGGAGAGGAGAGGAGTCTATTATCAAACTAGAAATAGAGAACATTATAAAATGCAAAATGGATAATTTTGACTACATTAAAATAAAAAGTTTTTGCAGAAATTAAACCAATCAACCAAAATTAGACGGAATGCAAAAGAACTAGGAAACAATTTTCATAGCTAATGTTTCTGATTAAGGGCTCATTTCTAAAATATACAGAAAGTCAAATTTAAGAATTCAAGTCATTTAACAATTGGTAAATGGTCTGTAGATATAAACAGGCAACGTTCTCATGAATAAATGAAAGCTATCTATAGTCATGTGAAAAAATGCTCTAAATCATTGATTAGAGAAATGCAAATTAAAATAACTGAGGTACCACAACACTTATCAGATTGGCTAAAATGACCAAAAAAAAAGGAAAATGATGGATAATTGGGAAATTGGGACAATAATGCAGCGATGGAGGAGTTATGAATTGATCCAACTATTCTGGAGCACTATTTGGAACTATACTGAAAGGGCAATAAATTCTGCCTACCCTTTAAACCTGTTATACCACTATTAGGTTTATCTCAGAATGATCATAAAAAAGGGGAAAAGACCCCACATGTACAAAAATATTTATCAGCTCTTTTTTGTAGCGGCAAAGAATTGGAAATTGTGGGGGCTGCCTATCATTTGGGAAATGGTTGAACAAATTGTGGCATAGGAATGTAATGGAGTACTACTATTCTGTGAGAAATCATGAGTAGGTGGACTTCCAAAAAGCTTGGAAAAACTTGCACGAACCGATGCTGAGTAAAGTGAGCAGAACCAGGAAAATACTGTACATGTTAACAACAATATTGTGAGATAATCAGCTGTGATGAACTCAGCTCCTCTCAGCAGTTCAACAGTCAAGGACAATCCTAAAGACTTGTGAAGGAAAATGATATCCACATCCAGAGGAAAAAACCATGGTGTCTGAATGCAGAGCAGAGCATATCATGTTTACTTAAAAAAAATTTTTTGTTTTTTTCCCTTTCTCATGTTTTTTCCCCCTTTAGTTATGATTCTTCTTTCAGAACATGGCTAACACGGGAGTATGTTAAGTATGATTGTACATGTACAACCTATATCAGATTACTTGCTATCATGGGGAGGAGCAAAGGAAGGGGGGATGGTAGAAAAATATGGAATCAAAAGCTTATAAAAAGATGAATATTGCAAACTATCTTCATAAGTAATTGGAAAAATAAATTTAAAAAAATTTATTAGCAAGATACATTGGCTAGGTTGCACAGTGGATAGAGCACCAGCCTTGGAGTCAGGAGTACCTGGGTTCAAATCTGGCCTCAGACACTTAATAATTACCTAGCTGTGTGGCCTTGGGCAAGCCACTTAACCCCATTTACCTTGCAAAAACCTAAAAAAAAAAAAAAAGATACATTGGAACCTGGGGACTTTAAATGCAGACTAAGGAGTTTGTATGTTCTTTGGACAATATCTTTAAGGAAGATTGTTTGCAGGAGAGGGAAATTGGAAGCAGGAAGACTAATTGGGAGATTATTAAATAGTCCAAGACATGATGAGGCCTGAACCAGGACTATGACTTTGTTAAAGAAATAGAGACAACTATAAGAGACTGGAGGGCAATAGAATCTCTTTAAGTCTTGTTAACTGATTGGATAAGGAGGTTGAGAGGGGGAAGAATTGAGGATGACTGCATGGGTGTGAAAATAATCACTTCAGGAGAGAGATTAGGAATGGGGATAGAAAGATAAGGAAGAGACAGACCAACATTGAGATTCAAGAGTCATCTATAGAAATAAGGATTGAAATCCATGGAATCCAGCACTACTAGGTCTGACCTACAGGAAGCGGGGAGGGGAGGGAGGGAGGGAGAAATATTTAAGACTCAAAATTTTGTAAAAATGAATGTTAAAAATTGTCTTTACATAATTGGGAAAAAATAAATTACTGTTTTAAAAAAAAAGAAATTTATGGAGCAGATAATAATAATAATAGCTGACATGTAAATAGCACACTCAAGTTGAAAAGCACTTTGTAACTATTATCTCCTTTTGTCCTTTAATTGTGTGAGTGGGTGTATTCTTTTTTTTTTCAGATGAAAATACAAAATTCAAAAACATTAAATGACATTTCTTTTCATGCAGCTATAAAGTGTTAGGGCAAGATTTGAACCTAAAGCAAATTAAGCCACAATGATAGCTTTCTAAATTTTCAGATTATTTTCTTTTCAAGGTATAAACTTTAAAGATATAGATTAAGGGAAATTGGTATAGAAATGGTAAATGACTTATTGTAATAGTCCATAGAGCATTGATTTAGAGTTGGAAGGAGCCTTCTAAACTCATCTCATCCAATGTCCTCATTTTATAGATGAAGAAACAACCTAAAGAGTATACAACTTGTCCACAATCAAACTAATAACAAGTGGCAGGGGCTGTATTTGAATCTTAGTCCCCTGCTGCCAATTCCAGAACTCCAGCTTGTATTAGAAGAAAATTTAGTATTCCTTGTAACTGTGTGAGAATTTAGTGCAATTTACAGTGGCAATTTCATTAAATTGTATTTTGTATTCCTAAGATTATTTTAAATTGACATTCATAATTGATTCTTAGAATTTTTTTTAATTTTGCAGCTGAAGAAATTAAAAAATTGCGGAAACAACTAGAAGAAACTCAAAGGGAAAATGGCCGATACATTGAATTACTGAAAGCAAATGACATTTGCCTGTATGATGACCCAACAATCCACTGGAAAGGAAATCTCAAAAATGCAAAGGTTTCTGTTGTTATTCCTAGTGACCAGATTCAGAAGAACATCATCGTCTATTCAAATGGAAGTCAACCTGGTGGAAATAACCAAGGGACAGCTGTACAGGGAATTACATTTAATGTGGGTCCTAATTTACAAAAGCAGACTGCTAATGTTGTGCCAGTACAGAGGACTTGCAATCTGGTGACTCCTGTGTCCATTTCTGGAGTTTATCCCCCTGAAAATAAGCCATGGCATCAGACCACAATTTCCTCCTTGGCTGCTAGCCAATCTGTTCCTCTTTGTCTTCCTGCTACTATTCCTGCTCAGAACATTCTTGAAATCTCCACCTCAGAAAGTGAGTCAAGTGTGCTTAGTTCAAACAGCTCCCAGATTACTGTTCCATCTGGATCAGAACCCCACCAACAGAGTTCATCAATTATGCCACTAAGAGGTCAGAATGCTTCTGAAAGCAAAAATGGACAAGAGAGCCCCAAATTACCCAAGAGACCTGTGTCCTGTGTTACTAGCATTCCCCCCAGCACTTCTGTACTCTCCTTTCAAGTGCAACATGGAAACAAATCGTGTCTAAACTTACAGGATTTTAGAAGTGATTGTCAGGATAACTTTGTGCCACCAGTTGCTGATACAGCTTGCTCCCAACCTCTGAGACCTTCAATCCCTAGGAATTCCTCTCCAGTGAACATTAGTAAGAATACAGATTTAACAAGCAGTGCTTGTGTAGAGGCACCTTCTGTAGCTCTAGCAGTCAAGGCTGCAACTGCTATAAGCACAGTCTCTGCAAGCCATTTAGACAGTGGTTGGTCTCTTTCTTGCTCTTTGCCTTCTACAAGTGTTAGTACTTCTGATTTGAAAAACATAAGCAGCCTTACTCGCATCCCTTCATCTGGAAACACACAGACAACATGGACTACATTGCAACTGGCAGGAAACACTGTTCAGCCATTAAGCCAGACGTCGTCCACTATTGTGACCCCAATATCAAATGAGCTGGGTACTGGTACCTCAGCTAACAACCACAATAGACACACAGCTACATGTGTCTTGAATGGATTAAATGGCTCATTTCCTACAGATGGGCAGCAGGTTGAGCAGGTAGTTGTGACTTTGCCTTCTTGTCCATCTTTACCTATGCAGCCACTAATTGCTCAACCACCAATTAAAACTCAGCCTACTCCAAATATCCTTCCATTTAACTCAACAATGCAAGTGATTCAGATGGCTCAGCCAGTTGGGTCAGCTGTTAATGCAGGTTCAGCTAATCAAAATGTTATCATTCTTCAGCCACCTAGTACCACACCATGCCCAGGAGTTATGAGAGCAGAAGTTCCCAATCAAACAGTTGGTCAACAGATAGTGATTATACAGGCAGCTAATCAGAATCCTTTGCCCCTTCTCTCTGCTCCACCTCCTGGTTCTGTTCGTGTCTCTGTTAATGGAGCCAATCCTGTAGTAGTGTCTAATAATTCAGTGCAAAATGTTTCAGCTCCACAAACATTTGGAGGAAAACACCTTGTCCATATATTACCAAGGCCTTCATCATTATCATCATCATCTAATTCTACACAAACTTTTTCTGTTACAATGTCAAATCAACAGCAGCCTCAAACTATTTCTTTAAATGGACAGTTATTTGCTTTGCAGCCTGTAATGTCCTCATCAGGAGCTACAAATCAAACCCCTATGCAAATTATTCAACCCACCACCAGCGAAGATCCAAATACCAATGTTGCCCTGAATACATTTGGTGCTTTGGCCAGCCTCAATCAAAGCATTTCGCAAATGGCTGGGCAAAGCTGTGTACAATTGGCTATCAGCCAGCCTGCCAATCCTCCACCTGCTACTAATAGTCGGATCACCCCAGTTAACTGTGTTTCATTACCAACTACTGCAGCATCTCCTATAACTACTGATAACACAATAGTACTACCCAACACTGCTAATCAAATGAACACTTCTCCAGTGAAAGCTTTAGCTAGTTTGCCTTCTAATGTGAAATCAAAAAGAATAAATAAGAAACCAGGCCCCAAAAAACATGTAATTAATAAATCATCATGCCCAGGGAATCCCATTAGGGATTCAGGGAAATTAGATTGTGCCAACACAGAAGGATCAACTCAGCAGTCATGTACTGATGGGCTGCTAGAAAGCCTACCTGTGGTGTTAACTCCTGCTGTTGAATCTCAAGCACACAGTGTGAATGTTTCTGATGCTCATTCCTTTGAGACTGTAAATTCTGAACCTGTAGTCTCAGAGTCCAATTCATTAGAGGTGTCTCATTCACCCTCCCAAGAACCCGTAACAAGTGAACATTTTGTATTGGTCCCACCTGATTCTAGAGATTCAGTATCCACTTTGCAATCAGGTAGATCTCAAAGTAAGCCAACAACTAGTCCCGAGTTGTCAGACTCTTCCAAGTCTTGTGTTTCATCTGGTATCCTGATTTCCTCTCCAAGTGATCCGCATATTTTGGTTTCTCAGGTTCCTGGGTCCTCATCAACCCAAAGCACTGCAAGTACCAATGGTGCTTCAGAAGTGGAAATTATTGCTGAGCCATGTAGACAAGATTCATCAGGTGCAGTGCAAGCAACAGGTTTATTAAAGGGACATGGTTTAACTGCATTGCTCTCTGACCTTACTAAAGAAAAAGAGGGTCAGAAAAACACTCTTTCAGCCCAAGTGGACCATCCTAATTTTCCTTCAGAGAACTCTAAATTGGTTGGATCAAGTATTGATTTGCCTCAGAAGCAGGAGTTATTATTGGTGAATGGTGAAGGTGGGAATTTACCACAGCATCATTCCTGTATTCCTGATCAAGAGGCCATTAATAACTCTTTGCTTGCCAGCAGGCAGACAGACTCCCCCATGTCAACTAGCTCTGGAAGTAGTCGTGGTTTCTCAGTTGCATCCATGCTTCCTGATACTACCAGAGAAGATGTTACCAACAGTACATCAAACAATACATGTGACAACTGTACCTTTGCAGAACAAACTGATATAGTAGCACTTGCAGCAAGAGCCATTTTTGATCAAGAGAACCTTGAGAAGGGAAGAGTTGGTGTCCAGGCTGATGTCCAGGCAACTACTCCAAAGGCATCTGAAGCTTCAGCTTTAGAGGGAGACCAGTCTTTCAAAACCCAGGCAGCAAAAGAGAGTAGCACAGGACAGGTAGAAGCAACAGCAAATGAATTTACTTCCCAAGATTCAGTTCAAGAAGCTGTGGATAGGTCTCTTGAAAAACCAAGTTGCTCAGTATCAACTGAAACATCACATGCTTCGATACAGGTCTCAACTTCTCAATCACCAAGCATTTCCAGTTTAAGTGTTAATAATCTTATCCATCAGAGCAACATCAGCCATCCTCTAGTAAGTTGCTCAGAGCAACCAGCTATTCCTGCAACAGTGAATCTATCGGTTTCATCTAGTTCCTATGCCAGTCAACCTCCTGAAACATCTCTAATGACTGAATATTCCCAAGACCAGTTAAATACCATGACCAATAATATACCAAATTCACAAATTCAGGAATCACACTTAAAGTCAAGTCATGAAAGTCGTAAAGATCCTGCCAAGCGTCCTGTTCAAGATGATCTTTTACTTAATACGGCCAAAAGACAAAAACATTGTCAGCCAGCACCCCTCAGACTTGAAGGTATTGCTCTGATGAGCCGGACACCAGATAGCATTGCTGATCAAACTCAAATGATGGTTGGTCAAATCCCTCCTAACTCTTCAAATTCAGTGGTACCTGTTAGCAATCCAGGGCATGTGGATGACCTTTCCCGGTTATTCCCTCCAAGTAACAACTTTGTCACACCTGCTTTGAGACAACCTGAAGTTCAGTGCAATTCACAGCCTTCAATGACTGAACAACAACAAAGCCAGGCAGGAAGTCAGCATCTACAGCCCTTGCAGCAGCATGTACCTCCTGCTCAAGGCATAGCTCATCTTCATAATAACCATCCATACTTAAAGCAGCAACAGCAAGCAGGACAATTAAGAGAGAGACATCACTTATATCAAATGCAGCATCATGTATCTCATACAGACAGTTCCATTCATTCACAGCCTCACAATGTACATCAGCAAAGGACTTTACAGCAGGAAGTTCAAATGCAAAAGAAGAGGAATCTTGTCCAGGGAACTCAAGCCCCTCAGCTTTCCATACAGCAAAAGCATCATGGAAGTGACCAGTCACGACCCAAGGGTGGACAACCTCATCCCCACCATCAGCAGATGCAGCAACAGATGCAACAGCATTTTGGAGGTTCCCAATCAGAAAAAAGTTGTGAGAACCCTTCAACAAGTCGAACCCACCATAATCACCCCCAAAACCATCTAAATCAAGATATCATGCATCAGCAACAGGATGTTGGAAGTAGACAGCAAGGTTCAGGAGTTTCTTCTGAGCATGTAACTGCACACAATTCAATGCAAAGACTTATGCCACCTAGAGGGTTAGAGCAACAAATGGTATCCCAGCCAAGTATTGTAACTAGGTCTTCAGATATGACCTGCACGCCACATAGGCCTGAAAGAAACAGAGTTTCAAGTTATTCTGCAGAAGCACTCATTGGGAAAACGTCATCTAATTCAGAGCAGAGAATGGGCATATCAATTCAGGGTCCTAGGGTTTCAGATCAGCTTGAAATGAGAAGTTATCTTGATGTTCCAAGAAACAAAGGTTTAGCCATTCATAATATGCAGAGTCGTGTAGATCATACTGTTGCCTCAGATGTTCGTCTTTCTGATTGTCAAACTTTTAAGCCCAGTGGAAATAGTCAACAACCCCAGAGCAATTTTGAAGTACAGTCCTCAAGAAACAATGAAATAGGTAATCCTGTAGCAACCCTGAGGGGCATGCAATCCCAGGCCTTTCGAATTAGTCAAAATAGTGGTCCACCTATTGACCGACAGAAGAGATTACCTTATCCTTCAGTTCAGAGCCTTCCAGCTGGAAATACCATTCCCCCAAGAGACAATGAAAATGCATGTCATCAGAGCTTTATGCAGAGTTTGCTTGCCCCTCACCTTGGTGATCAAGTCATAGGAAGCCAACGATCAATCTCAGAACATCAGAGGAATACACAGTGTGGCCCATCATCTACAATTGAATATAACTGTCCCCCAGCGCATGAGAGCATCCATATTCGAAGAGAGAGTGAAACTCAAAATAGAGAAAGCTGTGACATGTCTTTGGGTGCTATTAACACCAGGAACAGTACTTTGAATATCCCTTTTTCAAGCACTTCTTCCTCAGGGGATATTCAGGGTCGAAACACAAGCCCCAATGTTTCTGTACAGAAGTCTAATCCCATGAGAATGACTGAAAGTCATGGAACCAAGGGCCACATGAATCCCCCAGTTACTACTAATATTCATGGGATAGCACGGCCAACTCTGCCTCATCCAGCTGTGTCTCATGGGAGTGCTGATCAAGGACCTCCTTCAGTTCGTCAGCCTAATTCTTCAGTTACGCAGCGATCAAGACATCCCCTACAGGACAGCAGTGCTGGTTCCAAAATCCGTCAACCTGAAAGGAATCGTTCTGGAAACCAAAGGCATAATAATGTCTTTGATCCTAGTCTTCCCCATCTCCCTTTGTCTACCAGTGGCAGTATGATTATTGGACGTCAGCAGTCCTCTACAGAGAAGAGAGGAAGTATTGTTCGTTTTATGCCTGATAGTCCACAAGTGTCTAATGATAGTACAGCACCAGACCAACACACTTTGTCCCAAAATTTTGGATTCCCATTTATTCCAGAGGGTGGAATGAATCCACCAATAAATGCCAATACTTCTTTCATTCCACAGGTTACTCAACCTAGTGCCACTAGGACCCCAGCACTCATCCCAGTAGATCCCCAAAATACATTGCCTTCCTTCTATCCACCTTATTCCCCTGCTCACCCTACACTGTCCAATGATATTTCAATCCCTTATTTTTCCAATCAAATGTTCCCAAATCCTAGCACAGAAAAGGTAAACAGTGGAGGTTTAAATAACCGATTTGGAACAATATTATCTCCTCCCAGACCTGTTGGATTTGCTCAACCAAGTTTTCCTCTTCTCCCTGATATGCCACCAATGCACATGACCAACTCTCACTTGTCTAATTTTAATATGACATCTTTGTTTCCAGAGATAGCCACAGCTCTTCCTGATGGCTCAGCAATGTCTCCTTTGCTTACAATAGCAAATTCCTCAGCGTCTGACTCTTCCAAGCAGACCTCAAACAGACCTGCCCACAATATAAGCCATATTCTAGGTCATGATTGCAGTTCAGCAGTCTAAACACTGATAGAAACTAAATATGATGGGTGAGATTATATATTTGTGTATATGTATATATGTATATATATATATATATTCATGTGTGCATGTGCGTATAGTCCCTTTTCTGTTATCCACAATAGGAAAGCAACAGCAGAGATAATCCAAAAAGGAAAAGTGGCTTACTGAAAGAAATTACACTTAACCTTTGAAATGCACTATAACTTTTCCCCCAGTGGGTTTTCCAAGTTTCATTTAGGGTGCTTTGTATTTCTTGGGTATAACTGGTATTAGACATAGGCTAGCCTTGTAAAGGGTGGTAGGTAAGAGGAAGCCCAGTGTCCAAACCTATTTTTTTAGATAATTCATAATTAGTAAACACATTATGGCTAGTGACCAAATTCTGGCTAATGTTCATAATGGAAGCAGAACAATGAGTAAATATGTAAAGTGTGCTAATTAGTTTATTTAAGAAAAGGTTATTGCCTTGATTTATAAAGCTCCAGGAATTAAAAATAATTTGGATTTCATAAGTCTTGCATTTCAAAACAAGGAGCCAAATTTAATAGATATTTTAAAGATATGTTTAATCCTGAAATCAAAAGCCTTTACTTAGAATACCTAAGTATTATTAGCTTCAGCAATAGGATAGACTTAAAGCTAGAAAAATCTTATGGATCACCTAAACCAACCTCATCATTTACAGAAGAGGAAACTAAGGTCCTTTAATTTTCTCGGATAGATTAAAAAAGAAAAAAGAACAACCTGTATTTGCTAATTGTTCTTCCTCTTTTGGGGGGAAAGGGCTATTTCATAAAGACAAAATACCCAGTAAATGCTTGATTAATTAGGTTCATTTTATTTGAATTAATTTCCTTTGTATTTGTTCATCTTTAGTTCCTGCTAATTATAATATAATGAATAATATATTGAATCAATATTGGTTGAGTTTTTCCTTTCTCAACAGAGAAATATTTTCATGTTACATACCAGAAGGGAGAAGGACCTGGATTCAGATCTTGCCTCTGACATATTTTGTGTGACCATTGGCAAACCACTTAACCTCTCAATGCTCTAGGCAGTTCTTTTAAGACTATAAGTTGCTGAAAGTTGCTGATCCTCATTAGAAGGAGTTACCTCATCTCTTAGTACCCTATATGATTAAAATCACAGGTCCAATCAGTCCTTATTGATTTGTATCCTTCCCCTTTATTGATTTGTCTAAAAATTATGTACTTCACAGTAGAACTACAGAGAATTCTCTTACAGGAAATTTCTATCTATTCTTCCCTGCTGTGGATAGATGAAAAGACTTGAAAAGACTATAATCTTTATATTTGGGAGGAAAATATATTCACTTCCACACACACAGGCCTATATGCAGAAACAGGCTCACTGACAGAACTGCTTCTGTACAAATCTGAAGGTGGAGCCTGCTAAAGGGATGAGAGAAAGCTTTTTTAAAAAATTTATTGGATAAAGAAATGTCTTTCAGAAACCCAATTTTATATAGCTAGTTAACAAGGATATGTTCACTCATCATTTCCCTGGCCCTTTTGGCAGGTATTTTACTTCCACAACAAAGTGAATTGGTGTTAGTATGTGACTTGTATTAATTATTCCCACTGCTATGCTAAAGGGGTAAACCCCAAGGGACCATGGCTTCTACAGCATAATTTCACACCCACCCACCCCCATGGTAGAATCTCTGAAGTTTTGGTCAGGGCAGTTTACCCCAGTTAATACCTCTTTTATAGACTCTTTCATCAATAGGGTCATTTGTGCCTCTTTAGCTGCTCTGGCCAAACTTATTTGCTTTTGCTGCCCAGGAAAGCAGTTTCCTGGGCATGGGGGAGGTTGTAGTTGTTGTGAAGATTAAATGAGATAATGTTTGTGAAGCTTTTTGTAAACAAAAATGCAATCTTTTATTTTTCATCCCCTCAATCTTATATTTTCTTCATAATTTAAGGGTGGGATGGGATTTTTATGTCTTATTTGAGGGATAATGAGTAGGTGATGAATAATAGTAAACCATAACAGGAGGGAGGGCAAGACATGTTTCTGATTTTCAGATTTTAACCAATAAAATTAAAGTTATCAACTCCCATTTGCCAATTAGAAAGTGAGCAGATTTAGAATATAAACTATATATATAAATTTGCACTTCTGCAGAAGTGACCAACCAAGGCTGAAAGCTAAGTAGAATAGACATAAGGTTAAGTAGGAACTAGTTCAACTGCCTTTTCCTGAAAAATCCTCAAAACCCAAATGTTTCCCAAGTATCTTCTAATGAATTTATTGCTTTATTCTGCCTAGGTCCGGCTAGAGTTAGTTATTTATTTGCATTATACTCCCCTTTAGGTTTGTAGAAATTTTGATTTTTGAATGTTTCTAAATGATTCTCCCTATTTGGTCAAAGCCCATCTTTTCCCCTTCTGTCTCAAAGAAGGTATGACTACGAAGAGGGGAGGAGTATTCCCAGCTATGAACTGTTATTATGTGCTTATATATATGTAGCTCATTACTAAGGGGAATGATCCAAATGAAGCCTCAAATATAAAAGTAAATTGTGTATATTTAACTTATGTATCAATGTACATGCTCTTATTTAGATTGGGAAACATCAGTGCCTATGGTGATATATCCCTTACAGTATTAAATATGTGATTTACAAATCTTGGCAATTGATTCTATAATAATGAGTGATCTGGCATTAGCAAATTGTCTACTAAAGTTTTTGGGCAAAGGAACATGAGGAATGGGTTATTTTGTGGAAAACAATTTAAACTCACAATTGGTTTGCTAATTCTGAGTTGGAGATTGAAGTCAGTTCTGGAGATGATTTTATAATCTCCTGATTATTCATGGTTAACTAACTCCAACTCATTATAGTTGCCCAGGAAAAATCGATGATTATCCTTTAATTCATGAATTTGATTTTATTTTATCATTTTACTTTTACTTCAATATTGGTTTGGATTGGTTATGGAAAAATTAACATTGAAATATTTCATTTAAGTATAAAACTGTCACATTTCTGTTTGTATGTAATTGTCAAAGATGAAAATATTCATGTTTACCATCATTGACTTTGTCACAAAACAAGTTAATGGAAGTGTAGAGAAGATGTTCTTTCATGATAATTATACTTTTTTAGTGAGTTTCTTTTCTCTTTTGTTGGTTGATTTGGGAGTATGGCTGCCCCTATTTTTCAAAATAATGAGTGAAAAGTCAGTGATGAATTTGTTTTGTAAAATTTGACTTTCTGAATTGTGAAAAAAGGAGAATTGGAGGCTAAAGTTGGGGAAAGGCAGAACATTATTTTGCCAACAAATTTCAGTCATGTAACAGTGCTTATGCTGAACTGGAACCAAAATTAACCCTTTAAGTCTTCTTTCTTGAATATACAAAACATTTTTTGCTTTTAAGGGAATTACTCTTTGTCTTCAGTATTTTAACTACTTGCTTATGTCTTCTTAACTATTTCTATAATTTCTATAATAACAATTACCTTCACTTTATTTCTATAAAGTGGATGAGACTAGAGCCAATTTTAATAATGTGATAATATATTGGAATTTGAGTGCAGTTTAAAATATTGGTGATAACAGAAACTCTAAAAATGTTTCTCTTCACCTTTGTCCTTTCTATCCTGACACATGGGTACATATCCTTTTTTTTTTCTGCCAGTCCATGTCAAGTGGATGGCAATCAGTCAACCTAAGCATTCTCTTAACAGAATGAAACCTTCCTTTGCCATGAAAAAGACCATTGGCCTGACAATTTGTAGAAAGTGGTATGCTATATTTCTAGATCACTGATTCCCAATCCCTGTTTTTGTTGACCAAGCTTGTATACAGTTTTCAGAGGGTTGCCAAGAAATTCTCAAACCAAATTAAATTGGATTTAATTTTTTTAAAAGTGTGATCCTGCACTAGATTTGTTTTAGAGGTGGTGGAGTTGGGAAAGGAAGGCTAGGAAAAATGAGGAAGGGAGGCCACAAACTCATCAGCAAGTAGCTTTTGAGGGTAATTCTAAAAGGTTGTGAATCTTCAAGTTTATTGATTTACAAATATGTAAATCTCATCATTGCCGCCCCCCCCCCCCCCCCCCCCCCGCAGTTGAAATGCATTTAGGGTTCTCTATCTCCAGAGGGCAACAGTGACATCCAATGGCCAGTTGAGACTACTGGAATTAATATCTGAGGGATCTTATGACATTTATTTGAAATAAATGTTACAGGCCCTTCTGAAGATGTCTGTTTTGCTGATTGTTACTTTCCCTTTCCTATTCCAAAATTAAAATGACCATTTTCCTTTTTGGGTACCTTCTTTTCTGTCTTCTAAACTTATTATGTGGACCCTGAAAGAATACTGGAGTTTATTAGGCAATCCAATTAAATTTATAGAAAGTGAAGATCTTCCCAAGGATACAATGTCTAATTCTGCACACATACCCCTGCACTTTAACTGAAACTGTGCCTCTTGTCCTTAGACCTATTGTTGGAACATATCATCCACCCATCAATCATTCAAAAAAAAAAAAAGCAAATAAACAGCCAGAATGATATCTACCATATCATTGAATACTTTCCCCCATCAAAAGAAGTCCAGCTCTTGTTTCTCACTGTTGCCTTATCTTACTGAGCCATCTTTATTACTGATCTTCTCAGAAACAGTTAATGCTAGCAAAACCTTAAACTGAGAGCTTGTTTGTGATAGCATTTCAAATGATTGACTCTAGGTTTAAGCGAACCCCATTAACAATGATCTTCCTCTTTCTGTGGTCCATAGATCCTGTGTAAAAAAAGGTGGGAGGTCAGATACATCTTATTCAACTAATCAAACTTTTTTTAAAATAAATTTATAATATGGAAATCTCTTTTTGGATTACTGCCTAATAAATAATATATCATCATAGATGATGTGATCCTACCAATGGAAAATTTGGAGGGTATATCTCCATTTATACTTTTAATACATACTGCAAAACAGGTGGCCTTTATTTTGTAGATCTTTTTTGTTCTTTCCAACTGGACACTGTCCTAGAAACTTGGAAGTTTTCACTATTTTGCTTTTGAAGATCTCATTGTTTCTTCAAGTCTTAAAAGTCATTTTTCATAGGGGGTGTCACAGAGGCACTGGACTGTATGATGGTGAATTCTCTTTAGGGGAAGTTGAATTATTTCTTTTCCAAGTAGGATGGGACCATACAGTGTTGTTTAAGATGCTGCTGCTGTTTTAATGTGAAGGAAAATGGCTTGGCTTCCACTTTTCACACATAGGATGTTTCACTTTGGTAACAGGTTGGAGGACAGTGGGGTAGAAATAACAATTACCTTCACAGATTTTTACATATATTGCCTGAGAAGATTATTACATGGCAGTCACCAAGAGAAATTAAATGCATTTCTTTCAATAGTGTAATTATTTGTATCTGTACTAAGCCAGCAGGATCTGCTGTGCAACATGTCCTATAACTGTAAATTACCTGGTTTATAATTCTAATGGAAATATAGTTTCCTTTTTGTAATGGAATCCAGAGCAGAATGTATCATATGATCAGGAACGTCATACTGTTGTAAATAAGATTGTGTCCTGTTTATTTTGACATCTTTTTATAGATACATTAGGGTGTGAATATTCTAAACCATGCTCTTGTTTAAAGTTTTGAAATTTTTATTGTTAAATGTAACACTTTAATGGTTGTAATAATTATTTGTATAGATATGGATATAGTATTTTATTTAATAAAATAAACTTTGCATTTTTGCATTGTAAAGTCTCTCCAGTTCTTATTACTATTCTGTCTCCTAAACTGAAATTGCCCTTGAAGTTTACTTATAGGCAGACCCTACATTTTATGACATTGTGTTCTTGGAACTATTGCAAACCACGTTATAACTGATGGTGGTGGTGTGCCTGGCATAAACAAATCACATGTGAGACCAACAATATGTCATAAAAAGGTAAAATTACTACGTACTATAATAAATTGAGTAGTATTATATTCTGTTCATAGAATTTTATGGTTGTAAAACTTAGGGACCATCTTTGTTCCTAAAGAAACAAAGGCTTGGGAAGATGCAGGGACTGACCCAAGGTCATACCAGCTATTTGGAGGTGAAATTGAACTTACATCTAGGTCCAATCCCCAGACCATTGTTGTTTCTACTCTAGTCAGAATCCTAATGATTATAAGTTTGTTGCATGCTTATTATATTTCCTATTATTGTTATGTTTTCTTAGCCTTCTGAGTTCTATGAAGATAAAGTATGGTTTATCTAAACTTTCTATCTTCCCCCCTCAACAACACCTAGCAAAGAGTTCTGCAACACAGTAGTAGGAGTTTCAATATATATATTTTCCTTATGTCTACAAGGGAATCTAGAGTACTACAAAGTATGAATGTTACATAAAAGTGTAATTCTATGTCAGATTTTACATATTCACTATAAATATCTTTGTCTAAAAATTTGAAGAGTAGATTATTAGATGGGTTATATTTCTTACCAATGGTAGTCTAGCATATTCAACTGTCTTATGGACATCTTGAACTCAAAATTTCCCAAACAGATTTGTTTACTAGATTTGAAGGCCATAATTCTTTCAACTGCTAATATTTTCCCTAGTGGATTGCTTTTATCTGCTTATGTTCAAGGTTCTTTGAGTTTTTTTCCTTCCTCAGATTTTTGGTAATTTGGAGTTTCAACCCCTTATTTTCCCCATTGTTCACTGTATGATTCCCTTCCCTCTCCCTTCCTTGAGAGATGGATCCTAAAGCTTCTCAAATTTCTTCCACACTGGTTAAATGGTTCACTAACCTAGATCTCTGCCCAAGTGACTTTTGGGGATACTGTTCTAGTCTCAGCTACATGCTAAATCCTTTGCTTCAGGCTCAGGGGATTGCTGCACAACCCCTCCTTGCCACCTCTACCCTCCATCCCTTAGTGGGGACATTATTCTTGCCTACTTACTCTGTTCCTCAGTTTTCTGGGCCAGCCCCAGCTGACTGGTGTCAGCTGAGTCACCACTTGGTGCTAAGGATTGATTCCTGTAGTTGGGTCTCCAGGGCTGTGTGAGGAGGGTGGGATGAACTCCATTTCAAGGGCAGACAGGAGTCCTGCCTCTTGCCCTTTGTTACTGGCTCCCCTGCAGATCTTTTGCAATATCTTTTTTTTTTCCCAACACCCCCACTACCTTCACCCCCCCCCTTTTCAAACTTCTGCCTCTGGAGTACTGCCACAGTACTGACTGTCATTTGAGGCTTATATAAACTTCCCAAAGCCAGAGTTGAAATCTCAGCCCTGTAAAGAGGGGAGGGAGACTAGGGTGTGGGTTTGAGATTTATTGAGAGCTTTGGTTCAAATCTTTGGATAGACTAATGCAGCTTTGAGGCCAATTATGTAAGATGTTAGGGAGGGTATTCAATGAGCTCAACATAGAAATCAGTTCATGATTTGATTTTTAAAAATATTTCAGATTTTGGGATACCTAAATCATGAAGACGCTGAAATTTGCATTTTCTTAGATGCATAATTTTTATTTTGGAGAAGTTTATGATGTTGGGGATCAGAAAAAATGTCTCATCCTCCATCTTGCCTAAACTGAACTCTTTCTTTCTTTCCTCCAAAACCCTTCCTTATTGCTATTCTCCCAATCACCCAGACTCATCACCTAGGGTGTCATCCTCAGATTCTCATTCTTCCCTCCCCCACATCCAATTGGTTACCAAGTCCTGTTGATTCTACCTTCTTAACATCTCATATTTTCTCTCCTCTCATCTGACACTCTCACCTTCCTGTACAGCCCTCCTCACCTTAGGCCTGTGGCCTTTGCAGTAGCCTTCCGTGGGCCTCCCTGCCTCAAGGTTCCCCCCACTCAACTGCCAAAGTGATCTACTAATGCTCAAGTCTGACTGTACCTTCCCTACTCCAGTGGCTCCTCTTAGCTCCAGGATTGATTTTCCCCAAATCCTGTTTGGCTGGTCTTTTCCTATCTTTCCAGGCTTACACCATTCTCCCTTCATGTACTCTGCTCTTGTAATGCTGGCCTCTTTTCTATTTCTCCCCCAAGACCCTCTGCATTCTCTGAATGCTCTCCCTCCTCTCCTCTGCCTACTGACTTCCTACAATCTTCAATTTAAATCTCCCCCCTAATCCCACGGTAATATAAGAAGGTCTTCCAGGTCTCTTTTTTTTTAGTTTTTTTTTTCAAGACAAATGAGGTTAAATGGCTTGCCCAAGGGCACACAGCTAAGTAATTATTAAATGTCTGAGGTTGGATTTGAACTCAGATTCTCCTGACTCTAGGGCCAGTGCTCTATCCATTATGCCACCTAGCTGCCCCCAGGTCTCTCTTTAACACCAGAATTTTTTTTTCTTTGTGATTATCTTCAAATTGCCCCATATATGTCTGTCTGCACATAAATGTTTGCATGTTGTCTCCTCTGATCACGTGAGCTCCTTTTATTTATAATTTTCTTTCTATCTGCCTGTCATAGAATAAGCACTTAAATGATTCACTTGACTGGAAGGGAGAGGCATTCAACACTACCATGCCATTGATTTTCTTTTCAGGAGTAGCCATTGAAGTACCTTGAATCTGGGTTCAAGAGAGTACTTAACCTGGGAGTCAGAACATCAGGGTTCTAGGGCTTCTAGTATTTGGTACTAACTGTGTATCCTTGGTCAAGTCTTTTTACTTCTGGGCAACACTTCTCATTTGTAAAATGAAGTGCATGGACAAAATAATTATACACCCTAAAAAGCTACATGGGGCTGATGATCATCTTAATGGACTTGCTCATTTCATCAGTGCAAAAATCAGGAACAATTTTAGGATATCTGTGATGGAGAATACCATCTGTATCCAAAGAATGAATTGTGGAGTTTAAACAAAGACCAAAGAATATTACCTTTAATTTTTTTTTAAAAATTATCTTATGTAATCTTGCTATCGCTTATATTTTATTTTTTCCTTAAGGATATGATTTCTCTCAACACATTCAATTTTGATCGATGTATACCATGGAAACAATGTAAAGACTCAGATTGCCTTCTGGTGGGGGGAGGGAATTAAGATTGGGGGGAAATTGTAAAATTCAAAAAACCAAAATGATTGCTAAGTTCTTTAGCTGAAAAGATTTTGAGTGATTTGTATTTTGATTTAGGTCTCTAGTTCAAACTCTTTTCATCAATCTTTCATTTCCCCCCACCCCCATCCTAAGAAAGTAACACAGAATAGCCTGATATATATTTAAAATATTATTAAAGCCCATCAACTATTTTTCTCTCCCTAAACATATATATTTGCATGTATATACATTTTAAAATTAATTTTACTTTTTAAGTAAAAATCCATTTCCTCTCTTTTCTGCACTGAAAAACAAAGCCAAGACCTATGTAACAAAATGTACATAGAAAAGAGAAACAAATTTTTTTTTATCAGTCATGTCTGAGAATTATATAACTCAATGTGCATCTTGAGTATATTGTCAGAAGTTGTTGAGCATATTGCATCATGGGTCCCTGGAATTATGTAAACCCTTATATTTTTGAAAAAAAATGAAGATAATAATACCTTCCAGGATCTTTGTGGTATTCTGGACCTTTGTAAAACCTTATTTTTTGAGAAAAGTGAAGATAATACCTTCCAAGAGCTTTGTGGGTCTCTGGATCTTTGTAAACCCTTATAATTTTGAAAAAGTGAAGGAAATAATACCTTCCAGGAGCTTTGAAAAACTCGAGTATTACTTTCTGAACTCATAGATAAACATAAGCATACAATATCGATCTAGCAGGTACTATATTAACTTTGCTGCACTCCCTCTTTCAAAGTGATTTGGAGTCAAGCATACCAAAAGATAATAAAAATTCAGATATTTATGGTAGGATATTTTATAAACCCAGGTTTTAACCAAGTCTGTTCTATGTGGTTGTTTGTGGGTGTCTTTCTTAAATTGCTTAATGTGATTTAGATCAGCAGTTTGGAAAGACTTTAAGCAAAGCTGAGTCTGGTTAGCTCCCTAATAGGCAGCTTGTGGTGGTGAAGAATGTCTTGCTTCAGTGAATGAAGGTCAAACAGGAATTCAAATACTTTGATGAAGTTAAAACATGTGCATATCATTTTAGGATTTGCAAAGCACTATACATAGATGATCTCATTTGATTTCCACAACAGACTTATGGATTGCTATAATTATCACCATTTCACAAAAGTGGGAAACACTAATAGAGGTAAAGAGACTTGCTCATTGCCATACAGCTAGTAAGTTGTCTGAGGCAGGCAAAATGAGCCCTGGGAAAGATCTTAGCTTAAAAAGGTTCTGTTACTACTTCTGGGGGCTATTGCCAGTCATTCTGACCTATGTCTTGCCAATGCATCTAGATGACTGGAGGAGAGAACAAGTCTTTGCACAGTCTTGCCTCCCTAAGTCCAATTCACCTGCAAGTCAAGACATCCTCCTGATGTCATTGGACCTCTTTGAGAATAAAGGACAAAGAACAACAAATAGCAGTCCAAGGCAGAACACTTGGAATTGGTCTTACTAAATTTAAGACCAGCACTCTTACCAGTACTAAGACCTGTACTACATAGCTACCTCTAAATTCTATTTTGTGAATATTGTTGTGCATTAAATATAGAGATTGAACTTTATAAGTGTTAAACAAAGAGCTTTTTGAACAGCTCTGCTCTATGTAGAAGGAAAATTTTCATAGAACATCAGTTTTTAAAAATTGGACTGGTTTACTTCTTTTTTTTTTTTACTGGCTTCTCTTAAGAGTTTATTCCAAGAGAGAAAAGCAAATTTTCAAACATTTATTACCCTTATCCCTGTGTCCACCAAATGAGCGATTCAAATTAAGGTTTCAGTGCAGGCAAGTTCTGTCTGTATTTGCCTGAGGATGAAATCACTACCCAACCCAAAGGGTTGGGCCCTATGGCATAAATGAGGAAGGACAATGACTGTTCTGTCTTTAATTTAAGTGGTTGATCCTGTTTTATCCATCTGACTGGCAGAGCCAGAATCTCAAAGGTAGCTTGGAAAGAGGCCTAGAGTAAAAACTTAAAAAACAAACAAACAAAAAATCTAAACTAAATGTCTCTGATTATTGACAATGTCTCAAGTCTGGGAATATTCTTTAAGTACTGAAAACATACCAAGGTACACTGCCTTCCTCTATCACCTCCTCTGCTTTCTGTGTAAGGGAAACCTGACACCTTATGCATGTTTTAATTTAAAAAATGAATCCAGGTCCTCAGCTACTGCCAAGTGAAATAATTGAATCTGTGTAAAAGGCCTTGGCTTTTGATTTTACAGGCTTTGAGTCTGATGGAACAGTTTTCATTGGAATCCAGCTGTTCCTGCTTAGAGGCCAAGATTTTCAATAGATGCTCTCTTATTGGTTGGCTTTCCCTTGAACACAGTGGGCTGCATTGTTGCTGGGTTGATAGAACAGCCACACCTCTTCTTAATTTTTAGAAAGCTCCATTCTTTCCACTAACAGAGAGCAGGGAACCTTAAATTATGGGTAGTGCAGTGGAAGGGGTTTCTAAATTCATGAAAGGACAGATGCCCATCAAAATGGACACAAACTGTCTGACCTTGGCAACTTGCTCCATCTCTATGGACTTTAGTTTCTTCATCTCTAAAATAAGGGATTTTGGCTACATGACTTTAAAATTGTGAATGCATATGTTTAAATACCTTTAAAAATAATTTTAGGCTGTGTTTTTTACATATAGTGTCTGGGACATATGGTTCCAAACAAGCTTAATTTATTCTCCAATTAAGTATATGTTTGCCACCAGGAGTAGGGGGAACCTTATAGCCACTATATAACTGGGTTCAGCTGCCTTATCCCCAAAAGTATGTCTAAATCAGATAACCTCTGAGGTCTTTTCTAGCATCATGATTTTCAGTGTCCCAGAGACTGGAGGTAGGTGCAATGGGACAATAGTATGTCCAACAAGAACAGATTATTTGTTCTATATTTCACTAGATCTCAATGTGGGTACTCTCTCCCCATCTATTCTTGATCATCCTGGACAATTGGGGTTCATGTCTCTCCATAAATCCAATATAGAAAATCCACAAATTTCCTGAAGCATAGAAGACATATGACAAATTGGTGGTGTGGGGCTGGCAACTCCCTTCTTAATTTACAGTACCTATTGCTATGGTGAATGGCAAGGAGGGGTGAACCACAATACAATGGAGGGCTTCCTTTGAGTCTTTTAACAATTCTCTGTGTAACACTTGGCCCTCTATCATTCTTCATCAAACCTGATTGATCACTTCTTTTTTAGAAAATAATGTTTCCTTTATAAAAAGTTGTTGCAACTTGGGGTGGGGAGGAGGGGGGTTGGGGGGCAAGTTAGGAATTACTATGCTGGGTTAAGGAAGCTGTTTCCATGTGACTTCAAAGATAGATTAAAATTATATCCTCATCTCTTCTTTTCCTCTCAACAGTAAGGACTCTGTTCTCCACTGGCAGGGACCCAAATGGAACAATGACTCTTTTCCATTAAGTTCCAGGTATTGCTTCAGCCCTGGGAGGACTCCCAGGTCAAGATGCAGGCCTCCTTTCCCTTTCTTTTTTCATTTGGGAAATTCAAGACTCTTTCTGGTTTCCTATTCTCATATCTTGTATCTGGGGAATAACATAACTGTTCCTTCCTGAGTGGGCATTCTTCAGGTATTTCAGATACATTGGAACCTTTAAATTCCAATAAGGAAACCTCAGATAGATTCCTGGTCCCACTATCTCCTCTGATTCACTCACCTCTATCCACTACTTTATAGGATAGAGCACATTTAACCTGGTCCAGGCAGCTAGGTGGTGTAGTACATAAAGCACCAGGCTAGAGTCAGGAAGATCTGAGTTCAAGTGAGACCTTAGAACTTACTAACTGTGGGACCCTAGACAAGTCACTTAATCCCTATTTGCCTCAGTTCCTCATCTGCAGAATGGGAACACACTGAAGAAGGAAATGGCAAACCACTCTAGAATCTTAACAAGAAAACCTCCAGGACAATGACAAGGAGTCACTTAGAATTGGACACAATAACAAAAAGAAGTCTGCTCCAGAGTTGTTACTCTTCAAATATGTCATCTGTGATAGCATAAGGCCCTTTTACCTCCTCAAAATCAATTTTGTTTCCCTGACTCAGTAGGACTGGGGATGGTGACTTGGCATGTATGTTCCTCTTATTATCTAGATTGAGAGGATAGTATGCCCCTCTTTAATAAGGTCACAGCTTATACCAATCTGACCTTCAGACAAGCAAGGGTTACAATTAAATATGCTGTTATCTACAAATGGGAGCATTTGGAAAAGTCCATCAATACGGAATCCAATTCTTTTCATTTTGTTTGCATAGGACATCTTCCATCACATGGGCTAGCATCTTGGGGAATATGCATTTTCAATTTGAATTTGAAGTGAACAAATTTTTGTCCGTAATTCTCTCTGTTTAAGAGGCTTGTATAATTTTAACTCATGGGATATTTTGTTCTGCAAAGACAGAGGAATTAAAAAAAACCAAAAAGATAATATTGCAAGATTTTATATTCTCTGAATTTTTGTCAGTTATAAGACCATAAAAGACACTGGCTGCTGTATGAAACCTATGAGAATTCTCCTTTTTCCATCTTATCTTTTTATGTGGGATACATATGTATGTGCATGTACCTATCATTTCATAATGTTGGACATACCAAGTAATGAAACTCCTATCAATACAGAGAAGCAACTCTTGTTGCACTGAGGAATTAAGTGACATTTCCAGAGTCCCCCAGCCTATATGAATTAGAGGCAGTAACTTGAATGCTGCTCTTCATTCATGTTGCCACTCAAAGTTAACCTGGGTTAAAGCAAAATCCTCAAACAACCAATCAAAAATCCTAATGGGGGGAAGGGGAAATGTCACTTCCATGACTATTATTGCTTCTACTTGAAGACCCTTCAGTATTTAAGTCCAAGTTATTTTCTCAGTCATGATTGTAAGGATGGATCAGGAGCTGGAGAACCCAAGATTTTTCTTTCCCCAGGCTGAAATGTGATGTGCCAGTCATTTGGAAGGCAGCACTGGACTTACCGGGAGAGGACCTGGCTTCCGGATTTCATTTTTCCTTTTACTGGCTATGTGGCCTTAAACCTGCCTAGTCTCTCCTATCAGATGAGAAAATAACGTTTCACCACCTCACAGAGTTGTTGTAAGAACCAAAGGAGATGATATGAGAAAGCATTGTGGGAATGTAACTATTATTAGAATTCTCATAATGGAGGGTTCATTTTAACCTCTGATGAAACATGAAGGCTGTGTATCAGCTGGGAAGCAATTCCTAAATCTTTGGGAATTGGGATCATAGGGATTAGAGAGGTAATTAAAATAACCTGTCCCTGTTGGGCACATCTCTGCCCTCCTACTTTTAAGCACCTTAACTCCAACTCCCCTTCCTTAGCTCACCCTACTGTGGTTTTATCCAGAGTCACAGTCATCCAGTCCCTGCCCCAAAAAAGAAATCTCTTCTCCAATTTTTTTCATTTTGTTTGCATAGGACATCTTCTATCACTTCCATCATTTCAAGATGCTTGACAAGTGATTGGTCACTCTTAGCTTGTCTTGCCAGCTTTGGGTCCTTCTGAGCTTTGACAGTCTTGGTCTGTTCTTACAGGATTGTGTCACACTTTTGTATGTATCTCATTACTTCCCTTTACTTTCATTTTCTGCACATTTATTAGAAATACAGATTCTAAATTTGAATTCTATTGTGCTATAAGAAATGATGAGCAGACAGATTTTAGAAAAACCTGGAAAGGCTTAAATGAACTGATACAAAGTAAAATAAGCAGAACCAGGAGAACATTGTACATAGTTAACAATGTAATACAATGGTAAAAAATGAGTGACTTAGCTCTTCTCAACAGTACAATGATCCAAGACAATTACAAAGGAAAATGTTCATCCACCAGATGAAACTGGTGGACTCTAAATGTAGATTGAAGTATATTGTTTTTGCTTTATTTTTTTGTGAGCTTTTTCCATTCAGTCTGTTTCTTCTTTCACAACTATAGCTAATTAGGAAATATGTTTTACATAATGGCACAAATATACCTGTAACAAATTGCTTGCTATTTTAGGAATTGGGAGGAAATGGAGGGAGGAGAAAAATTTGGAGCTCACAATTTTTAAAAATGAATGTTAAAAATTGTCTTTACAAGTAATTGGAAAAGATAAAATATGTTTTAGAAATTAAAAAAAGAAGTCCATGTTATTTGGTGAATTTTCTGTTTTTATTCTCTCTAGACTAGTGTTTGGTCTCCACACTTTATTTATTTATGTATTTATTTAGTTGGGTTTTTGCAAGGGTTAAGTGACTGAGACTGGATTGGAACTCAGGTCCTCTTGACTCCAGGGCCGGTGCTCTATCCACTGTGCCACCTAGCCACCCCTCCATACTTTATTGATCACATTCCCCTGACAGTAAAGACATTTTAAGCACATGTCCCCTGATAATGTATCTACTTATTTATGGTTTATATACATATAAAGCTACACAAATTATTATTTTGCAGAATAAAATCTTATACAAAAATAGAAATTTTAAAAGGATAAGGTAAAGATGAAATAATATTTGATCCTAGAATCAATAGGGAGACAGTGAAACTTGCTGAATAGGGGAATGACTTGGTTCATCCTGCACTTTAGATAAATTAAATTGAATAACTGTGTGAGTATAGATTGAAGAAGAGGCCAGTTAGGTTAGGAGATTACTATAGTAGTCTAGGCAAGAGTTGACATGGGTCTGAACTGGAGTCATTCCCATGTGAATGGAGGAAAGGGTAGAGGTGCTGTGAGATATGCAATTCCCCACTCTCTCTTCCAATGTTGGGGTAGAACTGACAAGCTTTGACAACTGATTAGATATGTGGGATTAAAGAAAGTGAGAAATTGAAAATGACTCTGAGTGAATAGGGAAGTCAGCAATAGGGAAGTCTGGAAGATGGGTAGGTTTTTTTGGTGGAATGATATCCATGCCCCAAATCACAATCTATTCACATATTTTATATCATGTGATTTGCTCTGTTCCACCCAAAATGAAAAGAGGAATATGGGACTTTTTCCTATTGATCATTTCCCTCAAGTACAGACCTTGTCTTCTGAGAAGTGTGGTATGCCTGCCACATGATGATCTAGGGGCAGGGAATGGAGGCAGAATTTTCTCAATGGTATCTGTTCAGTTGCTGTAGATGCCCTGAAAGGTCAACCCCCAGATCAACATAGTGATGACATGGGAGATTGAAGGCATGTTGGAGTGTGATGGTAGATGATAGATGTTATGTTGGAGACTGGTCCCCATGGCAATGCTCTTTAGAGTAGGATATCACCTGTCTTCATCTCTTCCCTTTGGTTGATCATATATCTTTTGGGGTCAGGCTACAACTCCACTCTGAACAATTCCTTTTTCTTCTTGCTTCTTCAGAATTTCATTTTTAAGAGCTCCCCACTGTTCTTGATTTCCCCTATAGAATATAAGGTCATCTCTGTATTGCAAAGATGAAAAGGACCTTAGTCTTTAACTAACTTCTTCCTTTATAGTTGGAAACTGAGTCCTAGAGGAATGAAATCATTAGTCTGGGGTTCCATAGAAGTTGTAACTTCTTATGGAAACACTAGAAGCAGAAACTCTACTCAAATGAAATGAATTTCTTGTCTAAAATAGTCAGACACGTTTAGGTTAGGAATCAGGCCAGTATTAGAACAGACTGTGCTGTCCTGGAGTCTTATCTTGTTGATATTAGAGTTTTTGCATTTGTAGAGGCTAAAAATTTTAAAAATACTTTAAAGGATATCAGTTAGCTATTGTCCCTCTTTAATGAAGACAAGAAGAAAAGTAAAGGTAAATTCTACAAGATGATTTAAAGTTTTGCCAAAAAATTATCAAACAACTAGTATGGGTTTTAAAGAAAGTTCATTATCCCACCTCTAAGATATCTTCCACTTTTCTGGAATAATGTGGCAGGTGGCATGGAGTGCTAGGCTTGGAGTGAGAAAGATGAGTTCAAATTCTGCCTCAGATGTTTCCAAGCTGGGCATGTCACTTTCTCAGCTCCATTTTTTCATCTCTTCAGTCGGGATAATGACTATACCTACTTCACAGATTTGTGAGGAACATTTGAAGTAAGACATAAAGTGCCTTGAAAACCTGAATTTGCTTTGTAAATTCTAGCTATGATGATGATGATGATGATGTTGGGGCAGGGAGCAGAAGCAGCTTATTGGGTCTATGAGACTTTCAATATGATCTGGCAACATCTGTATAAGGATTGACTTTATTAAATCAGAGATTCATTGCCAGAACGTTAGCCATAATGCAATTTTTTTTGGGTGGGGTAAGGGTTGTTTTGGTTAGACCTACTCATTTAAACCATCCATTAAGTCATGACGGTGCATGAAATCTAGTTAAAGAACTAGAACACTGAAATCAAGATTTGCTAGATGTAAAACAGTGATTTAGCCACAATTTTTCTACATAAAAATGAGAATAGCAATGCCTCACTCCTGGGAGGAGGGGAAAAAAAGACATTGGATAACTTAATAAATTCACACTTGTAAAAATACTTCAAAGAGTAAAGCACTCTTTACTCAGTGCTAATGGTAAATGGGTTTAATGGTGAATGATGCATCAGAATTGACCTTTGACCAATTTATCCACTAAATCTTGAGGTTTTCCAAGTACTTGCCTTTTACCCTGGTGGGACCATAAGTTACACAGCAAGCAAATTATATCCTAAATGGGATTAAACCAAGAAACCATGTCTTATGCTGTATCATGATGGAGATTTAGAATGCAGCAACAGGTTTATAAGTTGCCCTAGGCAGAGGAGAATAGCAATTTTTTTCCTAATACTCTTTTGTAGCCCATTTTACCAGGGGCTTTAGGGCTAGAGTCAATGCTATGGATCCTCACGCTGCAGCCTATTTCATCACCTTTTACCCAAGGTCTTTCTCTCTATCCTCACATAGCCTGAACATCCAGGCATTCAAGAGAAAGCAAGAGGGATTGTGTACTGGTTTGGTAGTCAGAGATCTTGGGTTCAAATCCTGATTCTGCCACTTACTAGATATGTGATCTTGGGGAAATCAATCTCTCTAGGTCCCAGTTTCCTCAACAGTAAAATGAGAGTTGGGAGAGATTGGATTGGATGGCCTTTCCTTTCCCTTCCAGTTCTAAATCTTAGATCATATCATTGTGGGCCTTCCTCTGGAAGATTCCATGATGTTACCACACAAAAAACTTCCTTATGCTACAGTTGGGATTGCTGCTTGAGTTGGATTTCACCTTGTGACATCCAAGGAGAAAGGAATAATGAGGTGTAACCTCTGGCAGTTTTTCTACTTGGACAATTTTGACTTCCACAGCTGTAGTTCTCCTAGTTCTGACTGGACTGGAAAGGCTAGGGTCAGACCTTTACAGCCAGCTCAGAATGACCCCAGTGGCCAAGTCATTAGGGATGAGGCAGGCCCTGTCCAAGTTACACGGCAGCTGGAAAGAATGGGCTACCCCAAGGGAGAACTATTCCAACTTAAAGGCAGAACCTTCCTTGGTGATGGGTATGGCATTGGAATGAGGGTCAGGAGACCCAGCTTATGAAACCCTTGCCACTTCTTGTGAATTTTGAGGGAAGAAATGTTGCCACTCTGTGACTCAATCTCCTGCCTTGAAGAGAATAATACCATTTCCCCTCTCTACATCTATTTGAACAATAAGTGCCTAATGCATATCCTTTCTAGATAACTTCTGTCTTTCTGTGGCCATTATATAAGTGTTATAGCATAGCAAGGGCTGTATAATGGTCCTTGCCCTGAATGACCTCTCTGTTTATTTTCATTAACATCAGAAAGTCCCTTCCCCAAATAAGCAAAGCCTTTTCACTGAGTCTCTCTTATGGCTAAAATAAAACTGCAGTTAATCTCTTAGCAATCCTCAGCAAACAGGTGGGCTCCCATTTCCAGCAGTTTGTCAAGGGCCAAGTAGGTCATTTTGATGTGCCAATGTAATTTTGCCCCTCTTGGAGTTAAGCCCCAGCTTAACTGCTCCCATTACTCAGCTTTGTCCTGATGACAGCTCCTCACAGGGATCTGAGTTTCCTTTGCTTTTCCCCATCTACTGCATTCATCATTTTCAGAATTACCTTTCCCTCCCCCTTTAAAAAAATAGGCCAGGGATTATTTTAGATTTCATCTTCTCAACAACAAGTACATAATTTTTAATTTAGTCACTGGTGAACAAGGACAAATAATGTTTGTTCTTCATTCTCAAAGAAGACCACAACATCAGGGAAGTGATGCCATGACAAGCACATGAAATGGATTTGAGTGAGGGGGTGCTGTGCTGAGTCCCCAGTTATACTTTCTCCTCCAGAACCATTTGGGTCCAGTGGCCAGAAATGAATCAGGACAACTGGAGATGGCCCTGGATGTGAGGCAATCAGAGTTAAATGACTTGCCCAAGGTTACACAAATAGTAATTATCAAATGTCTGAGGCTGGATTTGAACTCCTGAACTCCTTATTCCAAAGTCAGTGCTCTATCTATTGCACTATCCAGCTGTTAACTGGATGCCACCTTTACTCTTGGGGGTGCTCTTGGGAAGTTTATACTTCATCATCTTTCTAGAGATAATTGTATAAAACTTGAACAATCATAACTTGGGTCTCACTATTGATATTTATCATGGGAGGGTTGATCTGGGTTTACAATTCAACTGCACAGAGAAAAATCCATAACAGTAGGGACTTTATAGCACAAAGTAGACATTAGAGTAATGATAAAAGCTACAATGTTATATAACCTTCCTGATTTCTCCTGGCCCCTTCCCATCCTCTGGTTCTGCTGATTTTTTTTGCAAAGAAAATATAGAATTGGTAATGGACCTACAGCTTGTTCAGATTAGGCAATGGTGCTGGCTGGATAGATTTTTCTTGGTCTTATTTTTCTTAGTGGGCTTATAAACAAAATTTTTTTTAAAGAATTCATGGATTACAATCTAAAGAGTGCCAGGTGCAGTTAAACAGGATTTGGACTTGGTTTTTATGGTTTAAGATGAGTATGAAATTAATGGCCTCCATGTGGCTGTAACTATAAAAATGAGCCTTAAAGAATGAAGAAAAACAGATTGCTATTAAATCCATTTTTGCTGTTCAGAAACTTTTCACAAAATATTTCACTGCAAACATCTTTGTGCATGTACACATGCTTTGAAAGCAAGAAAATCTTGCCAGGTAAAAGTTCCAAAATGTATTTTTGTTTAAAATGCTATGCAAATGTTTTAGAGTAAGGATAATGTTAAAAAACACTTTTTAAAAAATTGTAAAATTCATCTTTTTGAGGGGCTAAGTTAAAAAAATATAAGTAACTTAAATTTTACCCATAATTTAATTTTCCTCTCTCATCAAAAACCATCTAAGAAGGAAATAAGACTAAAAATGGATGCTCCCATCCTCACAGAGGCAGTCCTACCACATAATAAGATAGTGGACCTAAGAATTCCAAATTTTTCTGCACCTTTTTTTTTGGAGAAGAAAAAGACTATCAGGTATACCAAAAAAGATCACTTAAATTCATAGAGCTCTCTGTAGTTAGGATAGGGTGTTTAAAAACAGCTCAAGGCAAGAAGGGGTAAACTAAGGGACAGACCTCTTGCTAGTGTTGGAGGGCATGTGAGGGCAATGCCCTGGCTCTGGGTTGTTTCCTTGCTCCCCTTGCACTGATGTTTTAGGTGCACCATTTAGCTATTTGGGTAGAACAGAGAGGATTTTTACTATGGGGCATTTGCACCAAAGTCTGGAATCTTTTAAAATTAGGTCCCTTGGGGTGAGGCAGATCAGGTTTAAGCCTGATGTTGCTGATGATCTTGCCAGCTGGAATGTTGGGTTCACTTGCTGGATATGATTATGCTGGTTGTTGGGTTTTCCCACCCTGGCACATGCTTTGAGAAGGTGTCTGTCATACCAGGGCTAGCAGGAGGATTTAGGAGTAGAACCTTCCCAGAAAGGCTAAGCTGAAGTATGGAGTCAACAGAGAGCAATGAGTTGCATACAGGCATGCTTGATAGGCAGAAGGATAGTTAAGAACAGAGTATTCTGTAGAACGTCTTGGGAACAAAGGCTCTGTCATGAGGAACACCCAGCAAAAGTCCTATTCCGAGGCCTCTTAATGGACTCAGGTACCTATATAAAAATATACAGCTTTCCTTCCAGAGTATACCAATGGTATCATTCCCTGGTTGAGGGGAGATTTTTGACAGGTACCACCTACTTCATATACTGCACACTAAGGGGTGAGTATCACCACCAGGACTCAGAGATGCAATGGATACTTTGGCTTGTCCAGGAGCAGAAGAGCTTACAGAAAGAAGTGACTGTAGCAAACAATTTTCAGATGAAGTCAGTTTTTAGTCTTACTGGACACTGAGATTAAGGAAAAGCAGGCACCATCCCTTTGCCTCTGCTGACCAATTCTGGGAGGGAGGCTTGTAAGACAATGCCATTTAAATGATATCTATACTTCTTGTTCATATTTCACTTGCAGAGTGGCAAACTGAAGAACTCAAGGTATGTCATTGGCTTTCAGAATTGGCCATGATTCACTACTATATCCTTTTTTAGCAGGATCTTTCTAGTTCCTCCTCCTCTTCTCACATGCTCTCTATTTGAATACAGACAGGTTTGTCCTTTTAGCAGATGACTAGGGAATCTCTGGCAATGGCTGCTCTGATGAGGTCGTTGCATGATCTATGGGCAGCACAAGAGTGACCACTTCCTCTCCCATTACACAGAGCCCTCGCTCAGAAGACAGGGATCTGGTCTCTCCGGACAACATCCAGGTCATCATCTAGAGTTAACAATACCTGAAATGAGAGAGATAGAAATAGAAATAGGAACAGAATAGAGAGCCATATTTGGTAAATCTGAAGGATGGAAAAAAATGTGACACTGAACAAAATATGACAAATCCTATTCTGAAGATCTTCCATAAATGCCACCACTTAAGACAGATTATCTAAGATAATATTGGAAAGGTGGTGATGCTGTCTGTTTATAATGGGGACAGTTGCAAATATACATGTTAACCATCATTAACACTGCCAGAGAAGTTTAAATAAAAGATGAAGCTAATTTAGGAAGATCCCAGAAGAAAAGTTTCTATAATGAGGGATAGGGAAATAAAAAGACCTATCTGCAGTGTTGAATCTACCACTTGATTAATGAAAAAAAGTGGCCAGAGGAATATAAAATTTTGGATGGGAATGACCTCTAAGGAGCCTTTTCTGTTCTAAATCCTATGAGCCTAAGAGAGGGTGGCATCTGGAAGGATAGCCTAATACTACTTAGTATAAGAAAAAAAAATCCAGTGAGAAAAGCAGCATTACTCTATAGTTGTAATCACCTAGTTTGACTTTTCCCCACTTGGTCTGTATGACAGAGTCAATCATTTAACCTTTCTGTGTAAGCTTCAAAACTCACCAAAAATGAGAAAAACAAGGCAGTAGCAGAAAGGAAGTGCCAGACATCATGGTCATCAAAGAAATCCAGCAGGATACAATCACGATTCTTCTCTCTGGATTCTGCTGGGGTTTCCTGAGGGAAGGGAAAATAAGCCAAGAAAAAAATTCCAGTAAATTTACCTGGTTACTTATTAAATGTCTGCTGATAAGGGAGACTATTTTCTAAGTCATAGGGAAAGGGAGAGAAGACAATATTTATGGCCATCACTATCTGGTAGCCAGTTGGGAATGTAACATATGCACAAACAACTTTAAAACAAAATAGGAGAAATACAAACTACCTGCTATACATGATTTTTATGGCTATAATGTGTCTAAGTGATAGGTGACATGCATGAAAGTAAAAATGCTACAAGTGAACCTTGATAAAGCATCCAGGAGCAGTTATTGATAAAGTATTGGTGCTAGTAGTTTCATGTAGTTAGACAAAGTAAGATGGAAGCCTAGGGTTGGAATTTGGCAAGTAGGGCATAGGAGGACGGAAGAACATATTCTTTCAAGAGAGCTGGGTCTTCCTTTTCAGTTCTGATTCAGCAGGTGTTTGTGTGTGAGAGTACATGAGAGTCCATCATCTCTATTCATTAAGCTTCAGCTTTCCTCTTTATATGTTCTTTATTTATATTTTATTTTTCCCCAATTATATGTAAAAACAATTTTTAAAATTCATTTAAAAAATTTTGAGTTCCAAATTCTTAACCCCTTCTCCTATCCCTGACATTGAAAAAGCAAGAAATTTGATATGAATTATAAATGTATAGTCTTGCAAATCATTACCATAATAGTCATTTTATGAAAGAAAATATAGACCCCCCCAAAAAAAGGAAACCTTAAGAAAAATAAAGTTTAAAAAAGGTATGCTTCAATCTTATTCAGATACCATCATCTCTTTCTCTGGAGATGGATAGCATTCTTTATTATTTATTATTCTTTATATATAGACAGTCCTTCAGAGCTGTCTTGGGTCAAGTATTGCTGAGAAAAATCATTTACAGCTAATTATCCAACAATATTGCTGATACTTTGTGCACAGTATATTTCACTTTTCATCAGCTCATGTGAGTCCAGATTTTTCTAAGAGAATCCTTCTCATCATTTCTTTTAGCAGAATAACAAAATCCATCATAATCACATACCACAATTTGTTCAGCTATTCCCTAAATGATGGGCATCCCCTCAATTTCCAATTTCTTGCCACTAGAAAACATAAGCTTCAATTTTCCAATCTATAAAATGGGGGGAACATAATATCTGCCTGTAATAGCTAATGTGGGGTAGGGAGGTATAGAGAAAGAGAGAGTGAAAGTGAGAGTTCTGAGGACAAGTGAGCAAAGTCTTTGTACAATGCCTGTGTCTTATTATTTAACAGAAGAGAAGTAATTTGGTCTCAAACTCAAATAGAAAATGGGGAAGGGGCATTAATCTGTAGATAAGGAGCTTTGCAGGTTGCATATTAACAAAATCTTCTATTTTTTACATTATCATATTTATTCTATGTATCCCTCCCTCTCCTTTTCTCCCTCAGAGAGTCATTCCATATAACTAATATTATTTCTAAGAGAGGGGAAAAAATCAGTACAACTGATCAATATATTGTCAAGTGTCTGAGGCCAAATTTGAACTCAGATCTTCCTTACTCTAGAGCTGGTACTCTTTCCACTGTACCACCTAGCTACCCTAATTTTTAAAAAAAATTTTTTTAAAAATTTATTTAAGGCAATGGGGCTAAGTGACTTGCCCAAGGTCACACAGCTAGGCAATTATTAAGTGTCTGAGGTCAGATTTGAACTCAGGTACTCCTGACTCCAAGGCCGGTGCTCTATCTACTGTGCCACCTAGCTGCCCCTCTAATTTTTAAATAGTATAATAGTTTAATAGTATAATCTTAGATATTAATTAAAGTGTGAATCCTTTTAGAATGTTTTGTGGAACAGTGTTGGTCTAAGCCTAATTTTTGGCAAACTGGTTTTCCCAGCAGTTTTATCAAATAAGGAGTTTTTTCCCTGATTAATGCATATTTTCTATTTTATCAAACACCAGGTTATTGAATTCTATTATTTCTGAATCTCTCTTGCCTAATTTATTCTATTGACCTATGTCTGTATTTTTTTAAACCAATAACAGATGGTTTTGATGACTTGCTTTAATAATATAGTTTGAAGACTTGAAGTGCTATTTCCCCTTTGTCTCTACATATTTCCATCATTTATCTTGTCTTATCTAGATCTTGTGTTTTTCAAATAAAATTTGTTATCATTTTATAGAGCTTTATGATATATCTTCTTGGTAATTTGATTGGTATGGAATTAAAATTATAGATTTTGATAGAATTGTCATTTTTATCATATTGGCATGACCTAGTCATAAGCACTGAATAATCCTCCAGATATTTTTTACGTTTGACCCCTTTAGATTATTTGTGTTGGTTTGTCACCTTCTATAAAGAGCATCTATCTATCCATCATGGCTCAAACTCTTCTGTTGTTTCCTTAACCTTACCCTATCAAGCTTCCATTTCTCTTAGGGCTTGAAAATCAACTAGATGCTTCTCCTGGAACAGCAGGATTCAACAGGGCAAAATGAGTTCCAGTTGAGGCCTTGACTTTTCTTTTTAATATATAAAGAGTAAGAAGGGGGTGGCATAGAACCAGATGAGATGCTCTGAGAAGTTTCTAGGGGTCTGCCAGGTAAGATTCAGGCCTCAGGATGGTAGGATGGGGTTTTGCCTACTTGAGTATGTTTGGGGCTGGTTAGTACTATGCTAGGCTGGTTTGTGTGTATTCTCCCAAAGGGAGGAATTTAAGCTAAACCAAGCAATAAGGATTGGAGGAGAGGGTCCCATAGAGTCCTAGGGGTTTGGGGATTCTGGCACAAACAGGAATGAATCAGAAAGTATCATGTTTGAATTTGGCCTTTTTTTAGGTTTGACAATCATTCTCCAAATAGTGGCCATGACTCTATCCTGCTTAGTGATTCCACTGAAGTTGAAGATGGTGATTCAGGATAATATATATTGCCTGTATCCCCTTTCTTCCTTTATGGGGTTCCCATAGAGGGTCAAGAGTCAAAGCTTGAAAAGTTTTGACAATTTATGTTCTGTCAGACAATGCTTACATTTGCACTAGTGATGAAGGTTGAAGACAGTAGTCAGCATGTGGTCAATATTGGGAAGGTCATTGAAGGACAAGTCAGTCCAAGCCAAGTTCTGCATCTGAGGATGCTTCAACAGCTACAACATGGATTTGGTGAAGTTGCTGAGGTCATTGAACTTTTAGTATTTAAAGCACAGGTCCAGGTCAGCAACATACTCTTCTTAGAGCATCTTATTGTCTGGAGTCTGATGCCAGGCTCTTAACTTATCAGGACTTAAATGAAGTTTATACTTTTGAAAGAAAGCTGAAGGAATGGCTTCTGTGTCAAAATCTTCATATAATCCCAATGGTTAGTCATAGTTCAGGTCATTATGGGAGTGTGGAAAAAACCTTGGGCCCCAGGCTGCCAGTTTCAGCCAGCTTCATCTCCAGTCTTTGCTTTCTTAAACACAGGGACACCCTTAACACAGTGCCATGGAAGACTCCCAACTTCCCAGCTATTTGTGTTCTTTATTTCTTTAAAGAATTTTTTGTATTGAATCTATACAAGTTTTTTTTAATGTATTTTGATAGGATGAAACCCGGATATTTTTATCTATCTTTGTAGTTTGGGGGCTGAGATTTCTTTTTCTATTATTGTTTCTTGTGTTTTGTTATTTCATATACATATATGTGTGTGTGTGTGTGTGTGTGTGTGTGTGTGTGTGTAAATGCTGTTGATTTTTGTGGATTTATTTCATAACTTGCAAATTTGATGTAGCTATTTTCTCAGTACTTTTGCTGATTCCCTTGGATTTTCTAAATAAACCATTATTATTGTCAGCAAACAGAAATATTTTTCTATCTCTTCTTTAGTTATCTTTATTCCTTTAATTTCTTTGTCTTGTATTATTACTGTTGCTAGCATTTCCAGAAATATATTAAATAATAGTGGTGAGAGTGGACATCTTTGATTTACTCTTTTTCTTTCTTTTTAAAATTTTTCTCAATTTCATGCAAAGACAATTTTCAACATTTACCCTTATACAGGCTTTTGAATTCCACATCCTTCTACTACCCTTTCTTCTCTCCCCTTTCCCCATGGCAGTGAACAATCTCATATAGGTTATAAATATATACAACTGTGTTTAACATATTTCTATATTAGGCATGTTATGAAAAAAGAATTAGAACTTGGGGGAAAAAGATCATGAAAAAGAAACAACATAAAGGAAGTTTTAAAAAGTGAACATAGTATGCTTTGCTCCATATTCAGACACCATATTTTCTTCTCTGGATGTGGATGCTATTGTCCCTAGCAGGTCTCTCTCAGGATTGTCCTTGATTACTAAACTGCTGAGAAAGAGCTGTATTCATCATAGTTGATCATCTCACAATATTGCTGTTAATGTGTACAATGTTCTCCTGGTTCTACTTCACTTTGCTCAAAATCAGTTCATGCAAGTCTTTCCAGACTTTTCCAAAGTCTGTTCACTCATTATTTCTTATAGAAACACATGCTGTGAAAGTTGTTTTCCAGCTTTCTGCTTCTTTCTCCTTTTCCCTTATTCTTCCTCACCAATGTTTTGCTTTTGACTGCTACCTGCTTCACACTGTCCTTTCCCCTGTTCCCTCTGACTTCCTGGTAGAGTAAGATAAATTTCTAAACCTAACTAGAAATGTACATTATTCCCTCTTTGAGCCAAATTTGTTGATAGTAAGATTTATTCAGTGTTTTTACTCTCCCTACTTTCCCTCTATTATAAAAGATCTTTTATACCATTTCATATGGTAATACTTATCCTCTGATGCCTCCACCTTCTTTTCTCAGTATAATCCTTTTTCAGTCTTAATTGCTTTATACCTTTCTTGTACTCACACCCTCTGTCAAAGTATGCTCCTTTGAACTTCCTGGTAGAAGTACAACCATCCTCACATCATAATCAATTTCTACCCACATCCTTTGTCTGAGTACCCTCTTTCCAGTTTTCCTAATTATGTTCCTTTCAATTGGCCTAAGAGAAATAAAATTCTCAAGAGTTACAAGTATTTTCTTTCCATTTAGTCTTATTGAATAACATTTTATTTTCTTAGTCTTACTGACTTACATTTTTTTAAAAATTTCTGTTTACCTTTTTATGCATGTCTTGAGTCTTATAGTTGAAGATCAAATTTCCCATTCATTTCTGGTCTTTTTACCATATAAGTTTGAAAGTCCTCTATTTTATTGAAAATCCTTTTTCTTCTGGAAGAATAGGCTGATTTTGCAGGGTAATTGATTTTTTAAAAAATTATATAAATATTTTATTTGTTTTCCAAATATATACAGTGGTAGTTCCTACCAATCTTTTTTTTTGCAAGGTTTTGAATTTTACAATATTTTTCTCTCTCCCTCCCTTCCTTCCCACCTCCCCCCAATAGAAAGCATTCTGCTATAGTCTTTATATTTACTCCCATGACATGCATAGATCCTAATTGAATGTGTTGAGAGAAGAAAGAGATCCAAAAGGAAGAAAGAAACCATTAGAGATAGGCAAAATTATGTAATAAATACAGCAACTTTTTTTTTTTAGGTTTTTGGCAAGGCAAATGGGGTTAAGTGGCTTGAGACCGGATTTGAACCCAGGTACTCCTGACTCCAAGGCCAGTGCTTTATCCACTACACCACCTAGCTGCCCCAACAGAACAACTTTTTAAAATTGAAGATAATAATCTTTGGTCTTCATTTAAACTCTTCAGTTCCTTCTCTGTATACAGATGGTATTCTCCATCACAGAGATCCCCTAAAATTGTTCCTACTTATTGCACTGATGGGGTGAGCAAGTCTATCGGGGTTGTTCATCACCCCATATTGTTGTTAAGGTATATAATGTTCTTTTGGTTCTGCTCATCTCACTCAGTATCAATTCATGCAAGTCTATCCAGGCTTTTCTGAAATACAGGGTAATTGATTCTTGGTTGTAAACCAAGCTCCTTTGCCCTCCAGAGTATCATATTTCAGGTCCTCTAATTTTTTTTTGAAAGGCAATGGGGCTAAGTTACTTGCCCAAGGTCACACAGCTAGGTAATTATTTAAGTGTCTGAGGCTGAATTTGAACTCAAGTCTTCCTGACTCCAGGGCTGGTGCTCTATCCACTGTGCCACATAGCTGCCCCCGCCCTCCAATTTTTTAATGTTGAAACTGATAAATCCTGCGTAATCCTGACTGTGATTCCTTGGTATTTAACTTACTTCTTTTTGGCTGCTTGCAGTATTTTATCCTTTAGCTGAGAATTCTAATATTTGGTTACAATATTCCTTGGGTTTTTTTTTTTAATTCTAGAATCTCTTTCTGAGGGTGATCAATGGATTCTCTCAAGGAATATTTGTCTTCTTGTTTTAGGATATTAGGACAGTTTTCTATGATAATTTCCTGAAATATATTGTCCAGGCTCTTCTAATCTTGGCTTTCAGGTAGACCAATAATTCATAAATTATTTCTCCTGAATCTGTTTTCCAGGTAACTTGTTTTTCCTAAAAGATACTTTACATTTTCTTCTATTTTTTTCAGCCTTCTGATTTTGTTTAATGGAATTTTGATAACTCTTAGAGCCATTAGTTTCCATTTGTCCAGTTCTAATTTTTAGGATTTTATTTTCTTCAGTTAGCTTTTTCCAGTTAGCTAATTTTACTTTTAGATGAGTTGTTTTCCTTTTCCAGTTCATCAATTTTACTTTTTGATGAATTAATTCCTTTTCTAGTTGGTTAATTTTGCTTTTTTTTGATGAGTTATATTCCATTTCCAGTTAGCTATTTTTACTTTTTTTTTTTTTTTTTTTTTTTTTTAGATTTTACAAGGCAATGGAGTTAAGTGGCTTGCCCAAGGCCACACAGCTATGTAATTATTAAGTGTCTGAGGTTGGATTTGAACCCAGGTACTCCTGACTCCAAGGCCGATGCTATATTCACTGCACCACCTAGCCGCCTCTTATTTTTACTTTTTAAAGAAGTTTCCTTCTTTTTCCTTTTGGCCAATTTTACTTTTAAAGGTTCTGTAGTCAATTTTTCATAATTCTCATTTCTTTTCTCCAGTTTTCTTTTTCCTTTCTTCTTTGATTTTTAAAATCCTTTTTGAGCTCTTTCAAGACATCTCTTTGGATTTGAGACCAATTAGATAACTCCTTTGAGACTTTATATGTAGACATTTTGTCACTGTTTTCCTTTTCTGAGATGGCATTTTTTTATCTACCCTCTCAGAATAGTAGCTATCTATGGTTATCATTCATAATTGTTGTTGTTATTGCTCATATTGAGCTCTGCTTTGGGTATGGGGAATATAATCCCAATTTTATGTTAGGGGATGGGGTCTGGTCCCTGGCTTATCACTTGCCCATGGTGTTGACTATGCTTTACTTGCTAGCAGTTTATTCCCTGTGTTAGGGTAACCCAACTCAGTCCCTCCAGTTGCATCAGCATTCCAGGGACTCTTTGCTTTCTGAGCTGTGGTTGGGACCCTCACTGCTGGCCCCTTCTATACTACTGGTTTGCTGACCTGAGCTGCTCTGCAGTTAAGAGCCTCCCACTGGCTTTCTAATTCTCCCAACTTTGCTGGACCATACTCCTTTTACCCATGGGAAACAGAGCTTTACTGAAGTTTGATATTTGGAGTCGTGGACTCATTCCACTCTTTTTTTAGTGGTTCTGTAGTTTTAGGGTCTGTATAGAGGCTTCATTTAAAGTTGGTTAGGGGAAAAAAGTTCTTGATTCACTCTTGTATTTATTGGAAAACTTTCTAGTGTATCCCCATTGCAAATGTTGGCTGGTTTTAGTTTTGGGTAGATACTTTTTAAGATATTAAAAGCGATCCCTCTACCTCTACTTTTTAGGGTTTTTAGCATGAGATTGTTATACTTTGTTAAAAGTTTTTTCCCCTGCATCGATTGAGATGATCATATGGTTTGTTTTGATTTTTAATATCATTAATTATATTGATTTTTTTCCTAATGTTGAGCCATTCTTACATCTCTTCCACACTTGCTACTTTCCTCCTGAATTATTACAGTAAGCTTAATATCTTCCAATCTATTTGTGATCATGTCACTTTCAAAAATAGTTAAATATCTCTCTATATTTTGTATGATATGGGCTGAAGTTCTTATTTTGCCACAGTCTGGCTTGAGATAACTTCCTAGGCTTATTTTCCATCATTCTTTCTCACAAAATTTATGCTTCAGACTACTTCCCCTCCCTCAAACATGTCTTGGACTTCCTTTTCTCTGTGCCTAGAAGGTATTTTTCCTTCCATCATCACTTGTTGAAATCACTTGTTGAAAGCCCAGCTCAACTGCCATTCCTTCTACAAAAGCTTTCAACCATCTGGGATCCTTCCTTGTCTGAATTCATAGTACTGTTTGCTTCTCTTATGAATGTGCCATAGCCTATTTTGGAGTTGTAGACATTTGTGTAGAGTGCTTTTCCTCTTTCTCCCCCAGCAAATACACAAGCACATCCTGTAAGGTATGATTTCTTTATCTCTCCCATGTTGTAGATAGTGTATATTACATATAGCAGGTGTTATATAACCATTCAATGAAGGTGGTGAAGAGCAAAGGAGATGATTCATGTGAAGCACGCTATGCAGCAAGAGATTCTATGAATGAAAGAATTCTGGTTCAAATGGAACTTTCTCCCTGAAAATTCCAGAAATATATATATATAAATAATTACATAAAGCAAAGTAGGAGAATATAAAAGAAAGGGGGGGGAAGGCAAGATCCCTGTATCACAGGATTTTAAAGATGGAAGGTATCCTGGTGACCATCTCCTCAAATGCCTATCTAATTCCCACTGCAACATGTCTAGCAATGATCATCCAACCTCTGCTTAAAGGTTTCCAGTGAGGTAGTCCCTTCTGTTTACAGATATCTCATCTGGTTAGGAAGTTTCCCCTAAAATCAAGTCTAAATTTTTCCCTTTTCAACTAACACAAAAAGTGCAGAAATCAGGAGCAAACACAACTAATCACAAAGATGGAAAGAGAATGACTCCTTGTAAAGGATTATGTTCTCTTACCTCCCAGCTGCTAAGATTCTGGAAGAAAAAGTAGAGAGCTGCTGCCCATACTACTGCTGTGGCAATGATGCAGAAGAGTGGGATGGGAAGGACCTTCTCAGAGCTGCGGAGCTATGATGAGAGAAGTGAGTGAAGGGGTTAGGACTCATAGCAATGCCTAGGTTATTAGTCTTGCATCTGCTTGGAGGGCTAGGTGCCCAAGAAATCAGTCCTTCCCCCATGCAAATCCTTACCTTCATGATGATATAAAAGGCCAGGTACAATAGCAGGTTACAGATAAAAATCCCCAACATATAGGAAGCAAAGTCCCTGGGCCGATATACCAGTCCAAAGAGGGCACTAAAGGATTCAAGGGGGAGGAGACAAGATTGGATTACATTTTTTAGACCTGGAAAAGTACATTGATGATAGAATAATTTCAAGGTGCATGTCAGCTTCATCCAGCATGCTTTTAAGGAGAATCTACAGGGAGAAGTCCCTACCCTAAAGGTGCATCAATCTTACCAGGCAATTTCCACAGTGTTTCACAGGTCTCCATTTCTATTCATCATCATCCTATTTGATTCAATTAGAAGCACCTGGTTTGTCTAGTCCCAAGAAGGTTATGGTTTCCCTACACCTCACTCCACTCACAACTCTGATATGCTTGTATTGTATTAGTAGTAGGAGGAAAGAGGGAAAGGAGCAAGAGAATGTAGAGTTATAGTTTTTCATTGGAACATATTAAGAAATGGCTCTCTACTGAAGTCACATTCTCCCTCTAGGTTGCTCCATTCTTAAGAAAAGGACAGATTCTCAGGGATAAACCCTCTCAGTAACAACTATTCTGAGTAACTTTATCTTGAAATGATTGATTGGCATATAGTAATAGATAGGGGTCAAGAGAAGACAATTATCCTTAAAGCATTATCTATTTGGTTTCTGAGGCATCAGAAACCAAAGGGACAAGCTTCCTCTGGACAAGCAACTTTGTCCTCAAGGTGATCTTTAGGTAGCATCATTATGAAATGTTCTTCCATATGCTCCCAAACAGGTATAGCATTCATAGGACCTTACCATCATAAATCTAGAGTTAGAAGATGCCTTAGAGACCTTTAAGTCATTTTATAGCTGAAGTTACCAAGGTCCAAGGAGGTCAAATGACTTACTCAAAGTTGTACAAGTATTAAGTGCACAATTTGAACTTTAAGCCTCTGACTCCAAGTCCTCTTTTAAGTTGCCAGAGAAGCACTCAATGACTCAATCATATTTTTTTCCCATGTCCTTGTATGAGTCATTGTGGACCAGGAATGGGGAATTTAGGGATAGGGATTGGGTCTATGCTTTTAAAGGTAAGGGTAATTCTCCTACTAGGGAATGGAAGTTAAAACCTTCTCTACAATTTATAGTCTTGAAAAATTTCCTAGACTGCCAAGAAGTTAGATGACCTACCACAATACCATACTGCCTTTCCTTCATAGGAAATAAATCCAGTTAAGTTCATAACACAAATAACAAGTTAATTTAGATATTTTCTTTCTTCCTTTTCTTTACAGAAGAATTTAAAAAAAACAATCTTTTCTACTTATATTATTTTAAATTAAGAACAAGGAACATGGAATCCATCCAATTAAATATAACTAAGAAATAGACATTAACTCTATAGTTTCATTTTGGCCAATTAAAGGAATAGTCAAAGTGAAAGGGAGAGAAAGAAGGAAGAAGGAAGAGACAGAGAAAGATTATAGATAACTATAGATGGAATGGGAAAGAGAGAGAGAGGAAAAGAAGGAAGAAAAGAGATGGGTCTTTCAAATATAGAAAATGAGATACATTAACAAATAGGAAAAATATATACACCAATACAGAGAGACACACAGATACAGAAAGAGAAAGGCAAAATTCATAGAATATTATGTACATCATCTGGCCTTTTAGAATGTAGCTGCTAACTATTTCTAAAGTCACATCAAATTTATGCAACTATAAGTACCTATCATCTATTGAAACTTGCCACAAATATCAAACGACATGTTGAGAATCAGGCTGAGGAGACCACTCTTTCTGTATTACAAGTACTAATTTAGAGGGAAGTCAACTAAAGCCCTGTGTAATGGTTTCCTGTGACTTAGAGGTGGCTGAGTATTCATTAAACTTCTTTCACTAGAGGGCAGGCTCTGATGCAGTCTATCAAGTTGGGTCACTAAGGTCAGAGACTTATCACCAAAGACTTGACCATTAGTCAATATATTCTTTGGTCACAGCAATTTGTGATAACATAGAAGGTGGTGGAAGAAATCCCTAAACCAGCAAAATTACGGCTCTTTGAAGTATTTCCCCTATGACTTCAGAACATTGTGATAAGAGCATAGGCTGAGTATGCCAACATACTCAGTTCATCTTTGATTAAGCCAACATAGACCGGACCTTTCCTGTTTCCTTAATAGAGTCAGAGTTCAAACAGTTCTGTCTATAAATCTTAATGTCACAACAATCAGGAATAAGAAAACCATGGTACTCTCCAACTACTTACAAGGACCAGTTAACGAGATTCCCAACAATAAGCAGCACCATTCTGTCCTGGAAGGTGGAAAAGGACATCATATCAGTTCATTATCATTATGTTTTCTGCTATATTGTAAAAGCAAAGCTGTAAGAAAAGTATCTCTGGGGTTCCCACATTAAACAATCAAGCAAGTTCTTCCCAAGATTCTCAGAACTGGTGAAGATTTAACTTGGTAACCTCTGTCAGACCCAACAGAGATGATTTGCACCATTGAAGATGAAAATATGGTTAAGAAACAAAAAAATTCAAACAATGACCAGGGAGGTGGCTGGGGTGGCCCTCTGTAACTTTCTTGGTAGTACCCTATTTCCCCATGTGTAAGATGAATCCTTTTTCAAAAAATTTGGGGTCTATAAATTGGGACTGTCTTACACAGTGGTTGTAGATTTTTTTTTTTACTTGCATTTACCCTTTTTTCCACACTTGCTTTTATGTTCATTGTTGATTTTTTTACTTGCATTTCCCACTTTTTTCAAGCTTGTTGTCTTTGCACTCATTGTTTTGCATTTGTTACCAGTATATTAGGTTATGTTTTGCCATGTTCTGCCCAGAAATGACTCAGAAAAGATTTTTGTACGGTGCTGTTTTCAAGTTAAAAGTTTGCAAAAGTGAATGGAAATCATGTTGCTGAACATCAGTTAGGTCCTCCTCCAACCAAGAAAACAATCCGAGACTGGCTATGGGAAGAAGAAACTCCACTGAAAATGCCCTGGCAGAAGAATGCCACAAGGGGCAAGGCAGTCAAATGGCTTGAGTTAGAGAGGGAATTGAAGAGATGGATTGAAGAACAAAGAGCAAGGGGAATTCCTGTGTCCACAAAGATGGTTCAGCAGGATGCCAGAAGAATTGCTGATGAACAAGAAGTGACTGATTTCAAGGGAGGACACAATTGGTGCTTCAGTTTCATGAAATGGAATGGATTAAGCATGTGTCCATGTACCAGACTTGCCTAAAAGATTCCTGAAAGCTATGAGTGGAATCCTTGAATTTCAATGTGAATAAAACTTGAGTTCGATAGCTTTATGTAATACATTTTTTTTTCAAATTTCGGGCCCCCAAATCAAAGGTGCATCTTATACATGGGAGTGTCTTATACATGGGGGAATATGGCATATGATGGGTGACAGGTATCTAAAATAGTGCCAAATTCTGCAATCATCATCACTGTTATGTAACAGCAAAAAAGACTTTCCTGGGACCTTATTAAATGGCCCTCTGAACATATCTGAATTACTTAAAGATCATTTTACTTTGGTCTGGATCTGTGATTTCATTAGCATAGGGAACTCCTGGAGAAAGGTTTATCTACCAGTGAAAATTGGGGATTAGAAAGAAAGGGGAATAAGCATTTATATAGACACTGGGATGATGTTTATCCTTCATTCTCAAAGATCATGACATCAGGGAAGAGATGCCATGACATGATGAATTGGATTTGAGTGGGGGGAGGTACTGGGCTAAGTCACCAGGCCCACCTTCCTCCTCTGGAGCCATTCAGATATGAATCAGGATGACTGAAAATGGCCCTGGGTGTGAGGTAGTTAGGATTAAGTAACTTGCCCAATAGCACACAGGTAGTAAGTATCTGAGTCTGGATTTGAACTCAGGTCCTCCTGATTTCAGGGGCAGTGCTTTGTCTACTGTACCATTTATTTGCCCCAGGGCATTGTGGAAGTGCTTTACAAATAGAATACTCTGAAGGGTTAGAAGGCTTATTGATCATCACCCAGCCAATGTATGTTAAAGGGAGGTCTTGGATTGCCAAGACTAGTTCTCTATTTACTGTTGCATGCTGCCTCTCTAGAGCTCTATATTCTCTGGAATACTCTCAATTGTATTCTAATTACATGGTGGCCCTTTCAAACCCTTGTATTTTTGACATCTGCTTCAGGTCTTGGCAGTATCTTGTGGTCTGACAAATTTGTTTGTACATTTTTCCTTCTAGTTCAGCTTACTATGTGTAAGGTGAATGAATGTTTTATAACCCTCTGGAAACTTATTAAAATGTAGGTTTTATTTGTACTTTTTGTTTCTACACCACAGTCCTTTCTAAATATCCCTGGCCCACCTCTTGCCAAATGAACCATCCCTTAAAACAGAAAAAGTAGTTAAGCAAATCCAATTTAGAGTGACTATAAATGACAGTGTACAAAGCATTCAGCATTTATAAATCTTTATCCTTCTACCTAAAGTTGCTTTTTTGAAACTTTGACATGTCATCATATTATCCTGAACCTAAGTGCTTTTATAAACTGCAAAGCATGTCACAAAAACAAGAAATGATGATCTTTATTATCACTCACAGCTTAGAGAAGTGATTCCTCTAACCAGCAAGATCCCTCCCTGTGTCCCACCAGGGAATGTTTTTCATTTTTATCTTAGTTTTTCCCTCTTTTGCTCTTAGGTAGGGTTTTCCTTTACTTCAGAAGGTTTGTGAATTTTGTGGGTCATCTCAGATTCCTTTTGAAAGCAGGGAGGGTATAAACCATAAATGAACCAAATCTCAAAATTTACACAACTCTCTTTGAGACTCTTTTCCTTATGCCTCCCCTAAAAAGCAAACATCAGCCTCTTTTCTTCTCTGAGTGTCCCTCTTTTTTAGGAGAGTCTGGTGAGATCCATCAGAATTTCAGCCTCTGAACTATCATTATTAGATTGTGAGCTTCTTGAGAGTGGGGACCCTTTTGAAATTTTTCTTTTTTATCCTAAAACTTATCATAGTCCCAAGTACAGAGGCTGATTCACCAAGTCCTGATTTGAAAGGCTTTAAAACAAGACAAAACAAACCCAAAAAGCGAATGAGAAGAGCTAGAGGGAATTTGGTGGTGCTTGCTCAGCTACTCAAGTGATGGAACCTGAGCTGCCCTGGGTCCTCTAGAGCTGTATAATGGCAGGAAACTTTGATGACCACTGGGACCCCTCCAGGCAGCTGATGCTGTACTTGTAGAGGACATGAAGACCTCACTTACCATGTACATTGGTCGGCTACATTGGTGGAAACAGTCAGTGTACAATACCATTGCAATACGGCGGAAAATCCCCCAATCTGCTAATGACAAAAGAATATGCAAAAAGCCATCATCCAAAAGTAGACTTACTCAGTGTTAATTGTGATGAACAGGCACAGGCTTGGGGGATTCTTTAGATTATATAAATTCTGTGAGGAAAAGATGTCATCTTCCTTAGACGACATTATGTTCACAGGTGGGGTTTAACAAAGATTGATTAAAATAAACTATCTGGTCATTGGGCTGGCATGGGATAGACCAAGGTCACCCCAAGGCAAGATAAATCAGGGGATCCAATATTGTGCAGTATAAAAGACCAAATAGAAGAGAAGGGAACTCATTTTATCTGTTAACACTTGCAGACAGGACATAGCCAAGGCACAAGATGGTCTTGTCCAGCTGTTTCCTTTATGCTGATTCCTCATCATTTTTAGTTTACTTTAGCTGGTGTTTTTTTTTAATTACAGGAAGGGAATGGGGCACCTTTCCCTTCATCCATAAACATGAACTTGTCATCATGTAAATCTTTCCTTCTTTTCCCCTACTTGGGGTAAGAGATATTTTAGCCTGTTTTTTTCTTTAAAGTGATCATTGCTCTTGGTGAGAGTTTACTCAAATAAGTATAGAAAAACTCTACAAATCTTGTTGAAAAATCCTAAACTTACTATTCACTTGGTTTTGATTTAAAGCAGAAATTTTATAGGACCATAGACTTAGATGAGTAACTAGGTGGCACAATGGATGGAGCTCCAGGCCTGGTGTCAGGGAGACTCATCTTCCTGAGTTCAAATCTGGCCTCAGACACTTACTAACTTTGTGATCCTGGGCAAGTCACTTCACCCTGTTTACTTCAATTTCCTCATTGTAAAGTAAGCTGGAGAAAGAAAAGGCTCAGTATGGGACATCTGGATCTGTTATTTACATTTGGAAAAGCCAAGACTTGGGCCAAATATAAGCTATGTGTGGTGGCATAGTGAATAGAATACCAGCCCTGGAGTCAGGAAGACCTGAATTCAAAATCTGGCATCAGACAGACTTTGTATGTAATCATGGACAAGTCACTTAATCCCAATCACCTCAACACGAAAACTCCAAGTTATATATGAGACATTTTTCTTAAATGACTCCAAGTGGCAGAAATAAGTCAAATAAAAATAATTTACAAAAGTGAACTTTAGACCAAGGGTTGCATTTTTTATTTAATTATCTGAGTACATGTTTTCTCTCCCAGCCAAATATAAGCTCTTTAAGAAAGGGTGAATATTTTATTTTTGTCTTTTTATCTCCAGTACTTGGCAATCCCCAGTATTTAATAAATGTTTATTGAATTAGAAGTTGCCTTATCAGGGGTAGAGCCAAGATGGTGACAGGAGACGAGCCTCTCTTAGGTGTTCTCTCTCTCTCTCTCTCTCTCTCTCTCTCTCTCTCTCTCTCTCTCTCTAATATTTCAAAACTTATAAAATAAGGACTCTAACTAAATTTTCAAGAGACAGAAACCACAGAGGGATCCAGTGAGGCAATTCTCCAGCCCAAGGTAACCTGGAAAATAGTGGAAAGGCTCCGTTCCACAAGGTTAGAGGGGCAGCCCACCAGAATAACGGAACTTCAGACTCCTGGAGGCAGCTCCAGGGCACTGGGAGCCACAGTTCATGTCAGCGGGGGTAGTTTCCACCTACACCCCGGGGGGAGCACCAGCACAACTTGGAAGATCAGTGGGGAGACCTCTACCAGAGTGAACACTGAAGCCCAGCCCTCAGGGCACTCAGCAAGCAACCAAGATCCAGGAAATGGAAGCAGGCAGAGCCGGTAAGCAGGAGCCCCCAGGTAATTGAGCCTTGAGTGCTCAGCCTAGGTAGGGGAGTGGAGAGAGACTTCCAAGATCTGTCCTCTGTATCTGGAACAGGATTCTGGGGCTCTGACCACATTTAGATCCTGATCACAGTCTAGGCCCTCCACCTCAGCCCCATGGCAGAGGGGTGCACTTGTGGTCATTCACAGACCAGGAGGGAAGACAGAGCCTCATATACAGAGATCCTTGTGGGGGGGGGGTATCCCAATAATACTCAAAAGCCCAGGAAGCACCCCAAAACTAGGCACAGACTGGGGAAATGAGTACACAGAGAAAAAAGAGGAACACCATTGAGAAATATATTGTCTATGATCCCAAGAAGGCTCAAAATACTCAGTCTGAAGATGAGGAAGCACAAGCTCCTGCATCTAAAGACTCCAAGAAAAATGGAAATTGGGTTAAGGCTATGACAGAGCTCAAAAAAAGATTTTGAAAGTCAAGTGAGGGAGATAGAAGAAAAATTGGTAAAAGAAATGAGAGAGATGCAGGAAAAACATCAAAAAGAAGTCAGCAGCTTAGTCAAGGAGATCCAAAAGAATGCTGAAGAAAATAACATGTTAAAAACCAGCATAGGTTACATGAATAAAACAGTTCGAAAAGTTATTGAAGAGAAGAATGCTTTAAAAAGCAGAATTATCCAGATGGAAAAAAGAGATAAGAAAGCTCTCTGAGGAAAACAAATCCTTCAGATCTAGAATGGAGCTAAAGGAAGCTGCTGACTTTATGAGACACAACTTCAAAACCAATAGAATGAAAAATTAGAAGACAATGTGAAACATCTCACTGAAAAAACAACTGATCTGGAAAACAGATTCAGGAAAGATAACTTAAAAATCATTGGGATACCTGAAAGTCATGATCAGGAAAAGAGCCTTGACATCATTTTAAATGAATTCCTACAAGAAAATTGCCCAGATATCCTAGGAACAGAGGGCAAAATAGAAATTGAGAGAGTCCTGATCTCCCCCAGAAAGAGATCCAAAAAACAACCCCCCAGGAATATTATAGCCAAGTTCTAGAACTCCCAAGTCAAAGAAAAAATATTACAAGCAGCCAGAAGGACACAATTAAAATATCGTGGAGTTGCAGTCAGGATCCTAGGACTTAGCAGCAACTACATTAAAGGCTCATTGGGTTTGTAATATAATATTCTGGAAGACAAAAGAACTCAGAATGCAACCAAGAATCAACTACCCAGCAAAAGTGAACATCCTTTTCCAGGGAAAGAGATGAACTTTTTTTTTTTTTTTTTTAGATTTTTCAAGGCAATGGGGTTAAGTGGCTTGCCCAAGGCCACATAGCTAGGTAATTATTAAGTGTCTGAGGCTGGATTTGAACTCAGGTACTCCTGACTCCAAGGCCAGTGCTCTATCCACTGTGCCACCTAGCCGCCCAAGATGGACTTTCAGTGAACCAGTGAATTTCAAATGTTCCTGTTAAAATGGCCAGAGCTGAACAGAAAGTTTGATCTTCAAATACAGGACTCAGGTGAAGCACAGAGAGTGGAGGAGAAGGGTATATAAAATATGAGGGACTTAATGATGATGAACTACATGTATTCCTGCATAGAAAAATGATACTGATAATACTCATATGAACCTTCTCATTTAATAGAGCAGGTAGAAGGAGCTTTTATAGATGAAGCACAGAGAGAGAGAGAGAGAGACAGAGAGAGAGAGAGAGCTGAATTTGAAGATATAATATATTGTAAAAATAGAGTCAATGGCTAAAAGGGAAATGTAATAGGAGTAAGAGAAAGGAGAGGTGGAATAGGCTAAGACATTTCAATAATGAGATTTTTTTTATTACAATGAGCTATTGCAATTATATGAAAGGGGGGAAGGTGAGGGGGAATGAGGGAACTTTTGCTCTCAGTAGAGGTGGCTCGAAGAGGAAACAGCATATATACTCAATGGGGTATAGACATCTAGAGTGAGAAGGAGAGAAGGAGGACAGGGGAAAGGGGGGATGTGAGTGATGGAGGAGAGGGTGGACTGTGGGGGAGAGTGGTCAGATATAACACATTTTCTTTTTTTACTTCTTGCAAGGGTCTGGGATTGGATGGCTTGTCCAGGACCATAGGACCAGGTAGTTGCTGGGCTTTAGGGTTGGTATGTGGGCTTGGGGCCTCTTGGCCCCAGGGCTGGTGATCAATCTGCTGTGCCACTTAGCTTCCCTACAGCACATTTAAGAAGTGAAGAGTGAAAGGAGAGAGAAAATATAGTGTGTGGTAGTGGGGAAGTGTGAATGGAGGGAGTTGTGATCAGCAATGGCAACAGTAGAAAAATATGGAAGTAGCTTTTGTGATGGAGTTATCCTAAAGAATGTGATCCACCCATGACAAAGCTGGTGGTGTTGGAACATAGACTGAAGCACATTTTTTATTATTATTATTTTATTGGGGGGGAGTTGCGGGGCAGATAGTGTTGGGTGGCTTGCCCAGGGCTGAACAGCTGGGTGATTGTTGGGTGTCTGAGGCCAGATTTGGACCTGGGTACTCCTGACTATAGGGCCAGTGCTCTGTCCACGGCACCACCTGGCCATCCCTATCATCATCATCATTCTCACCATCATCATCATCATCATCATTATTATTATGATCATCATTTTATTTTATTTTGTGTTTTTTTTTGTTTTTTTGTGGGGCAATGAGGTTGGGGTGGCTTGCCCAGGGCTGCACAGCTGGGTGATTGTTGGGTGTCTGGGGCTGGATTTGGGCTTGGGTGTTCCTGCCTCTGGGGCCGGTGCTCCTTCTACTCTGCCACCTAGCTGCCTCTATTATCATTATCATTATTATTATTATTATTATTATTATTATTTCAATTTTAATTTTTTCCTCTTTCTTTTACTTTATTGCTCATGAGGGTCTATGGTTTTTTGGGGAAGGGGGATATTATGTTTACTCTTAAACAAGAATATTTTAGTAATGTATAAAAAAATCATTTGTACAAAAAATAAAATAAATATAATTTTAAAAATTAAAAAAGAAGTTGCCTTATCAGTAAAGTGTAGCTGATCACTCTTTATTGTACTGCTATTCCAGAATATAATGAGAATCTACTGAAATAATATATATGAAAAATATGACTTTGTAATCCTAAACTGTCAAATAAATGTCAGTTATTATTATTGGAATTAAAAAATATAGAAACAAGGAGACATGTGTAAAGTCTGATGACTTCCCATATTTTATCACCATTTTTAAAAAAAGGAAAAGAAGATTGTGTCTAAATGACAAGTATTTCAACAATTTCAGCTCACAGCTTTCTGTGGTGTCTGTCTTTACTGATCTAGGTTTTGTTTTCATTCAGTCATATCAGACTCTTCATGACCTCCTTTAGGGTTTTCTTGGCAAAGATATTGGAGTGGTTTGCCACTTCCTTCTGTAGCTCATTTTTACAGATGAGGAAACAAGGTTAAATGACTTGCCCCAAGTCACACAGTTAGTAAGGTCAAATTTGAACTCAGGAAGATGAGTTCATTTCCCTGTGAATTGTGACTTGCAAAAACCTAAAAAAAAACAAAACAAAAAAAAATAAAGAGTGAAGAACTCTTTGCTAAGAGCAAGATGAAATCTCAGGCCAAACTAAGAGATAGACCCTAATTTTACCCCAAGGAAAAATTCTCCAAAATCTCTAGAGAGGTGAGCTGCCTTTATTGAGATAAAGAAAGTATTAAAGAAAAGATGGATAGGCCTAGAATTACTGCCTGTCAATCAAATAGTTTTTATCCAGAAAAAACCTATTCTACTCGAAAGTTAATTTAGTTAACTGAACCATTTTGTTTCATTTATTTATTTATTTGTTTGTTTATTTGTTTATTAGAATTTTTTTTTATTTTAAGGTAGTGGGGTTAAGTGACTTGCCCAAAGTCACATAGCTAGGCAATTATTATTAAGTGTCTGAGAGTGAATTTGAACTCAGGTCCTCCTGACTCCAGGGCTGGTGCTCTATCCACTGTGCCACCTAGCTGCCCCTAATTGAACCATTTTGCCCTAGCTGCCCCTAATTGAATCATTTTGGCCAGAGATTGAATTCAAATGCTTTTGGTTCTTTGGTATAGTTTTCCCATGTTTGACTGAAATCACCTTATTTCTGTATTTCCTCCGTTTTTTGGGGTCATCAGGGTCATCTCTGGAGCATGGCAATTCAGACCATTGTGCTGAGACCTCTGCTGTTGCAGGAGCTGAACAGCCAATGCAGTCAGGAGACTCAGATCAGAAGTTGGTGGGAAATAGAGCTTGCCAAATGGGTTTAAAAAAAAAGACCTGAGGGCTTCATATGCAAACACCAAAACTCAGGAATGACCTTGTTGTTGACCCTGCCAACATTTGGCTGACTGTAATATCGAACATTGGAATAGCCGTGCCTTCAAGCAAAGCTTGGGATGCTGTTCATGCTGTAGCTTAGGTGAGACAGATTCTCTCTGGAACTGACCCATGATATATGGAGAGAGGGACAAAGACTTTGGGAGCTCTGGACAAGAAGGGGAAGCTAGGAACTTCACATTTCCTTGGTTTCCAGCTCACCTCTCTAGAGATTTTGGAGAATTTTTCCTTGGGGTAAAATTAGGGTCTATCTCTTAGTTTGCCCTGAGATTTCATCTTGCTCTTAGCAAAGAGTTCTTCACTCTTTATTTTGTTTTGTTTTGTTTTTTTAGGTTTTTGCAAGGCAAATGGGCTTAAGTGGCTTGCCCAAGGCCACACAGGTAACTATTAAGTGTCTGAGACCGGATTTGAACTCAGGTACTCCTGACTCCAAGGCCCGTGCTTTATCCACTGCGCCACCTAGCCGCCACTTTTTTTTTTGTCTTCTAATCTGTAGTACTTTTCTATTTTATGGTTGCTATGTGCTTGGATAAATGACTACTCTCTGTTAGCTATGATGGTCTTTGGTGTAACCTGAATTTGGTGGAGGAAGAAATCCAAGCTGATGGGTGTAAGCATGAGACATTTCTTCCTCCTTAAGAATGTTCAGGTCAGCTGCTTTTCATTTTGAAACAAAATCAGATCCTTAGACCAGCAATATCTAGGAGACAAAAAGACATTCATCTAGTCCAGTAACCTTTTCAGAGACTGGAGGAAAGAACAATTAGCCTCTGGGCTGTTGTCAGGTTCCTCTGAAGGCAAGAATCACAGTCTCTTTTGGATAAGATGGGCAATATTCCAGAGCTTTCAAATCAGTATCTCTCTTGCACTGGTCTGTAGCCTAGCCTCAGCATTCCACACAGATTCAGAGCATTTAGACAGCAGCATCCAACTTGGGTCAAATTCCAGTTGTTAGCACCTTTGAGAAGCACTATGGAATGTTGGAAAGAACCCTGGATTTGGAGGTAAAGTTTACTCATCTGTTAAATGATAAGGTTGGGCTAGGGGATTTGCAAGGAGGCTTCCATCTCTAAATCTATGATCCTATAAAAGTGGCTTTTGAATAGCAAACAGAAATAGCAAAACAAACTCAGAAATAGTACACAGAGTGGACCTTCAAGTCCTCAGGCTCATCAAACCCACCCCAAAGTGCATTCTAAATCTTTTGCTAATGGCAAAAGCAGGGGCACTTTTGTGACAAACATTTTCTGAAAACCCCAAGAGGAGAGAACTTATTACCTGTATCAGACACATCTGAATCAGGGGAAGCAATGGAGGGAAGAAAAAAATGGTTTGTAAGTGTCCAAGTTGACACATTTGACTGTATAAAACACTCAGAGTTTATTATTCCCTTGGAATGAATAAAGTCTTATTTCTCTTACATAGAATCAAATACAATACATGTTCTCTTGAGTGGTCTTTGCAGTCTATTGTCAATATGATGTATTGGTAGTGAATTAAGAACCCTAGTTGTCTTTTCCATGGAAGGACACACCTCTTCATGTCCCATTAGAAAAAAAAAACAAACAACTTTAACTCTTTATTTTCTCTGTTCTTTTACTCTGCATGTTCACATTTTGAGTACTTAGCTCAAGGGTTTCAAGGAAAGGAGCATTTGGACTGAAAGCAAAGCTAAGAAAGTTAGAAAATAAGACTAGATTTGCCCAAGAATTTATGACCCAATCAACTTATTGGCTCTGAACTGAATTCATATGAAGTCAATGTTGTCCTGCACAACACTCAGAATTTCATTTTTTCACTTTTTCATATCTTTATACATCTGGGAAAACACCTGATTAAAAAATTTGAGTAATATTTGGTCAAATAGGATGTGATCCTGATATAAATAGCTTAATTCCACCTATTTTAAAGGTGGGAGGATTCATCACTACAGGTATGCACATAAGACAAGGCACCTGCCACATGACAAATGGTCTTAAAGGTAAGAATTGGGAAACACATCAGCTCCTTGCATAAATGGCCTATACCATAACAGAGAAGATGTAGTGACTGTAGTGACAGCACCAACATTAGAGGGATACATTTTTAGGTGCAATGGATATTAAAGTTAGAGGCCACATGTTGACCAGGAACAAAATTACCTAATTTATCAATGGATGTTTTTGATTGAATAGGGGATCAGAATCCACTGACACAAAAACTAAGTCTTGTTCTTAGGAATTTAAAGTAGTGGTCTGCAAAGATAGAGCTGTGCACCTATAGTGGGGAACAGTATGACTCCATTGCAAGTAAACAACTGCCTTTAATCCATTATTGTGCAATGCTTTCCTACTATCTGAAGCTGATCCCTTATGGTGGTATAAATTTCAAACCTTCCTCCTTTACTATGCCAGCTCAGTGTGAACCAACAGCTAGGCACCCAAAACAAGTGTTGCTCTCCCTGCCCCTCATTTCACCTAATGGGTACAGTGTGTATCCATGGATTGGGCAGAATTTATTCTCTAAGACTAATAATAAGTATCCCATCTCATTTAGCCCTTTTATTTTTGGTAGGTAAAAGTGAGGCACACAAGATAAGTAGATATAAATGGTCTTCAATCTGTATCACAGACCTTAGTACATTATCTTTTTCTCCAAACTCATCTCTCCTCTGAACTTCTTTTCTGTCAAGGGCACTACTTATCTTTTCCATTGTCTTGAATTTTTAAATTCCTCTGTATCCTTGCCTCTTCACTCAACTAAAACTGCTCACTTCAAAGTTGTAAGTGATTTCTTAATTGCTAAATCTGATGGATTTTTTCTCAGACCTCATCCTTCCTAATTTCTCTATAGCCTTTGACACTACTGAGCACCCCAGTCTCCTGGATCCTTGATTGCTTCTTATTAAGTTGTTGAGAATTATGTAAGTGTGCCACCTATAAGAGCTCTCACATCTGCACACTTATGAAACACAGAACTAGCATTTGCTAAAATGCTTATGCTTTTTTTCCAAATGAAGTGTTTCAATGGGTTTTGAACTAATTTGTTAAAAATATAAAAGTGTAACATTTTCTGATTAGTTGCAAGAACTGGAAAAATGAAAATTTTCTAGATAGCTGGACTTCAATAAAAACCTGTGCATAATTGGTAGATGGGATTGAAAAATGAATCGTGATTTAGTAAGTGTACCTCAGAATACATTTTTGGAAGATAAAACAAAATATAGAAATTAACTGAACTTAGAACTAGACTTTCAAATATATATAATTATTAATAGAGTAATACATGTATATAATACATGTAAAGTATGAATGAATAAATATATGCAAACATTGGCAAAAAGCATATATATGTATATATGGGTTTGTGTGTATATATGAATGTATATGTAAATTTATATATACATATTGAGAGGGAATGTTCAAAATTATTTTTACTAAAAGGGATGTGCCATCAAAAAGATTAGGAAACTGTTGATTTAAATAAGAACTGACAAAATTCAACCATACTTGTGAAATATAAACAAATGTCCATGTGTGACAAAAGACCTACCATCCTGATGTCCAAAATCCTAAAGAGAATATAAGCTATTGTATGATGTAAGTGTGGTATCAAACCTATTAATTAGTTTCAATTATTCTTTCACTTGGTATAAATGAATGGGATGTCAGATAGATGGAAGCACTTTAGGAAAAAGAGAAGTGACTTACCTATTTTGAAGCGACCCATATAGTAGATCTGCGTGCTGAGTGCAAGGGATGCCAGAATGTGAATGACAGAGAAGATAACCCAGAACCACACATCATTTTTTCCAAACAACTGCAAATGAAAATGAAAGTCATTTCTATCTGAGTTTCAGGTTTTTTCAAAGAAACCAATTAAAAATTCACTGATCCAGTGAGCAGGCCCTCTATTGGACTCCAAGGAGGATAGATAGGAAAAAAGTCATATATAGTAAAATATTTGTATTGATACTTTTTCTGATAGCAAACAATTGAAATCAATGTAGGTTTCCATAAATTAAGAAATGGCTAAATAAAGTGTGATATTTTAAAGCAAAGGTACCATGTTGTTCAGTTGTTTTAGTCTCATTCTTTAAGATTCGATTTTGGGGTTTTCTTGGCAGATACTGGAGTGATTTACCATTTTCTTCTTAAGATCATTTTGCAGGTGAGGAACTGAGGTAAACAGGGTAAGTGACTCACTTAGGGTCACACAACTTTTAAATGTCTGAGGCTGGATTTGAATTCATGAAGATGAATCTTCTGATTCCAAGTCCAGTGCTTTATTCACTGTGCCACGTAGCTGCCCTGTTATGGTATAATAGGAAACTACAAATATGAAGAATTCAGAAAAAACTTGGATTGATATTTGAATGAGCTGAAATAAGTTAGCATAACCAGGGCTACTAGACAATGGCTTCTATATTCAAGGGATCTGTGACCTTATCAGTTTCAATATTCCCCACAATGATGCAGATTAAAATCCATACCTGCCTATACTGTGTGACTCCCATCAATTTGCCACATGGGGTTCATCCAATGTATATTGCTGAAGGCTTTCTCCTAACTTGCTTTCTCCTCTCATCATGAAGATACCAGTGTGTGTGTGTGTGTGTGTGTGTGTGTGTGTGTGTGTGTGTGTGTGTGTATATTCTCAAACTTTTTACCTGCCATATCTTGCCTTCACTCAATGACCAAACCTTTCTTTCCCCTGATAAATTTTTATATTGTTCTAAATCAAAGCTTTTAAAAAGAAAACCATAAGACTAAAATGAGCACAGTGGGAACTTGTATTCTCTACATCTTTTGATCAGTAGTGTGATGATGAAGATGTGGTCCACTGTAAAATATTGTTTGCAAAAATCTGCTTGTCCTCTACTAATAATCTCATCAAGGATACTGTTGATGCAGATGTCATGTTAAAATTTTGTATAGATTGGAAAATGTGAACAGAGATCAATAGTTGTTAATATTCTTTTGTTGTCTTTTTTTTTTTTGGTGGTATTATTGTGAAAAATTTCCCATCCTTTTGGTTCATTCCCACTTTCATAATGTTAATGACAATACAACAACTTATATACTTTGTGAATTAGTTCCTTAATACCCTCAAAATTATGACACCTCTAACATGAATCTCTTCTATTTATATGTGGTTTTATTTGACTTCTTTCCCCATTTGTTATCTTTAGTGCTGTTTTTATTTCATTTGTAATGTGATATTAAAAATTTAACTGTAGTTGCTCTACTTAATGGTGAAAACAGTTTATTAAGAATCCTTTGTATTTTTTCTATTTCTCTTTTTTTTTTTGCCATATTCCTTCCCTTTTCATCCTTAAATGCCCTTAAGATGATATTACTTAGTTGGATCTCTTGTCAAGCTTTCTTTTAATTTATTTTACCCTCCACTATTTTTCTCTGTTCTTTGAGGCAAAACTGCTTACAAATTTCTATCATTCTTCTTTATAAGATTTGCAAATGAGCTTATATTCTAAGCCAGTGTTACTTTTGGCCACCATTTCTCTTCTTGGCAAATAAATTAAATGTCTTCAGACTAAGCTGATTTTTAAGTTGTTTTGATTTTTCTTGTTTTAACAAGGCAGTTGATTTATATCAGTTAAACTTCTGTATAAAACCATTTTAATTGGCATCAATTATACTAGCCATTACCCATTTCTGGTGTCAATTACCTGTTTCAATAAATCAGATTGGAATTGTTTGAATTGCATGTCATATCTTCTCATTATTATTATTATTTTTCTAGACTTTATACTAATTCTGATATTTTCTCTAAGAAGTCAGTGATTTGATTGTACAAAGACAGCTGATTTAAGGATGACTCTCACACAAACAATGAATGAGTCTTTACAGTTTATTAAAAGATAACCATTTTCACTTTTTTTGTTATATTTAGTATCCAACATGTCTAGCAGATAGTGATTTTTCCTTGAATAAGGGAGTCATGATAAGGGTGTGTGACTTCTACAAGTCTTTGACCTTTCTCATTCCTTCTTCCTGAATGGTGCTTTCTGAAATATTTCTCATTCAATTCTTATCTATTCCTACCATTTCAATGAAGATATAAAGTATCATAGTGCATTTTGAATTATTTTGGAAAGTCTTAAAAAATTTGTTATGGAGTTTTTACTTGTTCATGCCCTGCAACTGATATTAGTGCACAAGTTGCAATTATGAGTGCTGTAATATGAAATGATTAATTATCCCATGACATGATGTTTTGCTATGGTTGTCTTTGGGAAATTGATACAACTAACTCTGTAAAATTCCCCCCCCCCCCCAGGAATGCCCATGAGCCATCTAGTTAAAATCTCATTTAGTTAAAATCTCATTCTTCTGTTTTGTTTTTAGTTAGATTTTCTGATTGATATTATCCAACTTCTCTAGTTTCAACAGCAACAGCAACTTTAAGCTCCCACTGTATACTCGGCACTGACTATTTTAAGCAAACATAAAGAATAGAAAGAAAAAACATGGTCCTCAAAAGAAACTAAAATTCTAATGGGAGAAAACAACATGCAAATAAGTGTGATTGTGTGTGTGTGTGTGTGTGTGTGTGTGTGAAAACAAACATATGCAAGATAAAAGGGAGGTAATCTCAGAGGAAGATGAATCTGGTAGCTGAATGGTCAGTCATTGGATAAAGAATCTCAATTTACAAGACCAACAGCTGAGTTTAAGTTTATAGATATTCCAATGAGTGATTCTTAGCCCTCTTTAACTCCTTTTCCACTTCATTGCAGAAGAAGAAGTGGGTCATGCAGATCTGAAGGTCATTTTGTACTTATCTTTGTTTCATGGCTTGCCATGGCCTAAGAATTCACTATCAACTAACCAGTTTACTGGTGATAAGACGGTCCAATTTTAGCAAGATTGCTCCTTGGAGAGCAGATTTATTCTGTTGCCAGGTCAATATTTTAAGCTTTTAGAACATTGTAGAACCTACTAGTGTTTATTCTTTTCTGGCATAATCTTCGAGAACCTAGGTCATTCTTAGTCAAACAGTGGCATGGGATTCAGATTTTGTGGGTGACTAGAATAATATAAGTGAAAACAAAACTAAGAGGTGGTATGACCACTTTCTGAAAGATCTTAACACAGATACTTGCAGGGACCTGCCTTACTCTTGGAGGTCAGATGATGAGATAAACTTAACTTCCTCTCCTGAGAGGGTAGATGGTAAGAAGCTGAGAGAATGCTGGGAGAAGCAGTTGTTTTTGTCAACTGATTTTGTTGGAATAACTTTTTTCTTTTCTCCCCCCCCTTTTTTTTTTACAAGTTGGATTTCTTATATTGGGAAATAAATGATAAGGATTGGATTCCGGATATTAGTAAATAAGTGAGTAGTGTAAAAAACAAAAGACATCAATAAAATTTTAGAAGAAGCTCTGGTCGTGGAACAGGGGATAGATAATCTCATTGAGTAATGACTGAATCAGGGTCTCACAGATATAGAGCTGGAAGGAAACCAAAGAAACACTGACTGTCCAAGTGGCCTTGAAATTCTCTTAAAACTCTGCTTTACCTTTCCATATGTAAAATAGTTATAAAGATCTGGTTCCTCTAATTTAAAAAGAATGTTAAGGATAAAATTAAAACTCTAATATGATCAAGCCACTCAACCCTGTTTGTCTCAGTTTCCTCATATGTAAAATCATCTAGAGAAGGACGTAGCAAGCCACTCCAGTATCTTTGCCAAGAAAATCCCAGATGAGGTCATTAGAAGTTCAACACAACTGAACCTAGGAGACTTGTACAAAGTTTAAAAGTATGTTGAGGGTGACTCTTAGGGTAATTTAGGATTATTGAATGACAAGAAGACAGAACCTAAGAAACATCACTGAATTTAAACTTAACATAGCTCTCCTACTTTCTACAATTGTGACCTTAGTCAAATCATTTAATTCTTTTGGGCCTAAATTTCTTCATCTGTAAATAGAGAGAGTAGGGCAAGATGATCTCGAAGGTTCTTTCCAACCCTAAATCTTAATTCTTATATAACTCTCTTATTTTACAGGTGAGAAAACTGAAGTACAGAATGATAAAGGACTTAACTGAATTAATATATCTTCTGATTAGCATTGGAATTAGAATCCTGGTCCAGTTTTCCTAATCTGTTAGTATAATCTCCATTTTGCCCTTGGCCTAATGTTGTGGGCCCCCTTTTCCAAAAATGGGATTAAGACAGACATACCACTCCAAGGACAGTCAGACAGATGACCACAGCAAAAGATGCATAGGCAGAATAGGCACTGGCATTGATGTCAGGGTGGCGGGTCTGATAGAGCTTCAGCATGCAGAGTCCTGCAATCATATACATGAAGGAGGTGTCTGGAAAACAAGGTGAGGCAGATAGTATTCATTAACATAGAGATTTATCTTCTGACTTCTTTTTTCATTACTCTCCTATCTCTGGGTTGTCTCTCACTTATACCCCCTTGGGTACTATCTGGTATCTTCATGTTATGCTTTAGCTATCAGAGATCCTTCTCTCCTATTTCCCACTTCTGTCCTTATAGTTTGAATATATTTTCCATCATAATTTATTATTTTTTATGGCCCAACAAAAATTCCCAATTCCCTTAGGATCAGCTAAATATCAATAAAATATAGATAACTGGTCATTCCCACCTAATGTTATTTCTTCCCAGGTCTATTTTCATTTCTTTTTTAATTAAAATTTATTTTTATCAATCATCAAAAATTTATCTTCTTCCCCCAATAAAAAATATTAAAAACAAATTCCAGTATTGATAACCTCCAAAATATTTCAAAGTATTTCAAACTGAGTCTCCATTTAAAAATGGGCAGCATGGTTCATCATGAGTTCTCTGTAATCATCATTGGTCATTATGTTGATGAGAAAGTTCTTAAGTCTTTCAAAGTTATGTGTCTTTACAATATTATTGTTATTGTATAATTTGATCTCCTTGTTCTTCTCACTTCATTCTGTATCAATTCATAAAAATCTTCCCAGGTTTTTTGGAAACTATCCTCTTCATCATTTCTTACAGCACAATAGAATTCATCATATTCATATTCCATAACTTGTTCAGTCATTTCCCAATTGATGGATACCCACTAAGTTTCCAATTTTTTGCTATCCCCCAAAAGAGCCATTATAAATTTTCTGTGCATATAGATATTTTCTTCTTTCTTTGAATTTTTTTGGGTATAAACCTAATAGTGGTTTCACATCAAAGGGTATGCACAGATTAATAACTTTTTGAGCACAGTTCCAAATTGCTTTCCAGAATGGCTGGACCAATTAATAACTCTACCAATAGTTTATTAATGTGCCTATTTTCCAACAGCATCTGTCATAGTTCTTTTTTCAATTTTACCAATTTGCTGGATGTGTGGTGGAGCCTGGGCATTGTTTTAATTTGCATTTCTCTAATTATTAGTGATTTAGAGCATTTTTTATATGACTCAGAGCTTGAAATCCTATTTGCATTTAAAATGGATTTTATTAATCTACTAGTGCAATTTTAGGCAGTATATGAAAGGGAAATGAATTTCAGAGAGTGTAATAGATATTGTTTGGGTTCGGGGAGGGGTCTTCTTGGTATTTATTTAAATACCATCAGAAAACTATTACCCACATAACATCCAGAGCATGGCCCCAGGACTAGATTGTTAATCCTGCTTCTGTCATGCAGCCCTTCAAAATTTAAAGTTACTGAGGTAACTCTTTACAGGAATTTTCTGTTTCATACCCTGGCTTCTATCCTTGCATTTAATTCATTAATGCATTTAATTCATGTTCATCAACCAGAACAGTCAATTAGTAGAAACAATAGGGTTTGTTTAGTACTATCTCAGATGATGCATGGAAAGACTAGGAAGAACAGCTAAATAGAAGGATGCTCCTTTATCATATACTCTTCAGATCCTTCATCACTGAAAAGATGGAATTAAATCTTTTGGCAGTCCCATGATTTTATTTGTGGCTATGGCCTCCAGAGGTGCAGACTACAGCCTTCCCAAGCTCTTTATACCATGTGATCCTTTGTGACTTTTGATAGAGAATATTCTCAATGTCAAGGAATCAATCAGCATTTATTAAGTGCCTACTATGTTCTAGAATTCTTTCTGTGGCTCCTTTGGAATATTTCATGGATTAACCAGCATAAACTTGGGCAGCCTATCTGTTATCCCATGTTCTCACAGAAGGATCTACTTCATTTCCAGGTCATACATGCCTTTAGTGATATTTTTAATGCCATTTCTACTTGTAAGTCTTCATAAGTAACATTCTGCTTACACTCACAATGCATCTTTTGATCTCCCTTTAGTCCACTTACAAATTTTATTCTTTTCAGATCAATTCCAAGATGTGCAGCCATAAAGCATCACTGGGAAAATAGTGTTGTTAGGAAGGTGCAGCTTGGTGGTCAGTCATTCAAAGGAATGAATAAGCTTCTTAATGTGAGCCAGAGTAATATAAGATTTATATATGTATATGTATGTGTATATATATATATATATATATATTTGTGAGTATATGTGTCCTTTTATGGGTTACCTGCTGTTGGAATTTCAAATGAAGTTAATTCATTCAGTCCACCAGTACCTATTTAGACATGCATATTCATATATAAAACAACATGTAAATATATAAACAAGTAAGTATATCTAAATATATGTGTATACATAGGTACTTATGGACTAAACTTCATTTCATAATTCCAGCAACAGAGACATTAATTTTTAAAAAGTGATTCTAGTGCTCCTTTTCATGGTCCTAGGTTAGCTTTCCTATAATTAAATTTTATGTAACTGTTACAAATGTGATTACCAAATTGGAAGTTGGAGTAATTAGGACACACATGGTAGCAAGCACTGAGTACTCCTTCCATCATCAGAGCAATGCCCATAGCATAGAAAAGACCAAAGTGTTTGGGAATCCCATATTCCTAAAAGAAGAAAAAAATGTGGTAAATAGAAAAATACTCATAATCATATTAATGGCAACATAGAGTCCATTATTTGATATTAGAATATTGTTCTTTCTTTAGTCATTCCCAAGACTTGATGCTTTGATCCTCCCAACCAATCCAATTCCAAATCAGGCACTATTCCTTTACCATTGCAAAGATATCTTTGGCTTCCAATGATCTTCGGTGGAGGATGTCCCTTCGCAAGACTATCAGGAGGAAGAGGAAGCCCAGAAGTACATGACCAAGGTTACTGAGGATGTTGTTGAAGGCACTATAGGGAAGAGGAAGAGTTAATACAGATATAAGGAATTCAATCAATCAATCAATGACTAATTCTAGCACTTTGTACTGTAGCCTTTTACTAGAATTTGAGAGCTTTATGAGAACTTAAGAAATCACAAAGTACAAACACCTCATTTTACAGATGAAGAAGCTGATGACCTAAAAGATGAAGTAATTTGTTCAAGTTCATATTACTATTTCATGGCAGAACCCAAACTAGAACCCAGATCTTTTGACTCCCAAGCCAGTACTGCTTCTACTATACTAAAATAGTCTCCATTTTACCTATACAAGTCATAAAGATTTAGCCTATCACAGATGACCCGGGCATTTTTAATAACCTATGCTAGCATACTAAGTGTTGGGGAAGATGTAAAGTTTAAATAAGACATAGTGCCTTGCTTTCATAAAGTGTACAGCCTGATGGGGGATTAAGATCCAAACTCTGAAAACTGGAACAGCAATTCTTACATAAAAGTGCATTGGATGGGTTCAAAATATATTTTGTGAAGTTGGAAGATGAAATTTATCAGCACTGGGCAGATAATGGAAGGCTTCATGCTGGAGGTGACTTTAAAGTACTGGTAGGAAATCAGCAGGTAAAGAAAGAAAGGATGATATTCTGAGCAGCAGGAACATTATGAGCAAACACATACAAGTGGGCAAGCATAGAGTAGGTTAGAAGATTTACATCAAACACATTTGGTTACATTACAGAGTATAAAGAGGCGGTAAGGTTGCATAAAGAGAGAAATTTTGCTTGGGAAAGCAAAAACTTCTAGTTTCATTGACTCTTTATGGTCCTTTTCAGTCTTGCTTCTTTGTGGAGTAACATGGCAGCCTAAAGCAGGGTGGAAGTTATGAAGAATGTGCTTACCCTAGTTCCACCACCTCCTTTGCAAACTATTATATATCACCTTCTCTGCAACTTTTTTCCCTTTAGTTTTTGCAAGGCAGTGAGTTTAAGTGACTTGCCCAAGGTAATACAGCTAGGTAATTATTAAGTGTCTGAGGCTGAATTTGAACTCAGGTCCTACTGAATCCAGGACCAGTGCTCTAGTCACTGCTCCATCTAGCTTCTGCTCTGCAACTTAGGCTTTAGGAGCTGCTTCTCTATAGGACAAGGTACTCTAAGTATTTTCCCCATCATTTAGATGAGGAAACAGGCTCAGAGTTTGTAACTCACTTATAGTTTTTGTTGCTGTTTAGTCATGTTTGCATCTTCGTGACACCATTTGGGGTTTTCTTGGCAAAGATACTAGAGTAGTTTTCTATTTCCTTCTCCAGTTAATTTTATAGATGAAGAAACTGAGGCAAACAATGTCAAATGACTTGCCCAGGGTCACAATGCTAGTGTCTAAGATTTCATTGGAATTCATGAAGATGAGTCTTCCTAATTCCTAATTCCGGTCCGGTCCTCTATCCACTGTGCCATTGCACAACTAGTACTACACAGCTACAATGATTATTGCAAAAATGATATTAAAAATCCTTTATTAAATGCTGTGGCTAATTTGGAGAAATGAACTCCTGACTCCAGGGCTGGTGCTCTATCCACTGCACCACCTAGGCACCCTAGCTGCTCTTTTATAATCTCTATTTTATAGGTGAAGAAACTGAGGTAGACAGAGGTTAAATGACCTGTCTAAGGTCTCACAGCTAATGTGTTTCTGAGGCTAGACTTTAACTCAGGCCTTCCTGACTCCAGGTACTAAAATGTATCGAGAGAAAAAGCATTTTCCATATTATAGAAAGTGAAACAATTGTATATTCCAGCATCCTTAAAGAGATATAGGTTGAGGGGAATTTCTAGAAGCCAGTTACTAGTCACTTCCACCCACCTCCAACACATAGACACCCCAGAAGAGGGGATAGCCAGAAGACCTAAAACAGTCCTGGAAAGAGGGAGTTGTAATCAACAGTTTTTTTTTTAAAAAAGAGTCTGTTAGAAAAGAAGATAATGCTTACACTAGGTAGATGGAGAACATATATTATTGCAGATAGAAGAGACTCACTTCTTTGGGGGGATCCCTCTTGATCATCACACAAGAAATGCTTTGAATCCCAGTTGGACTATGCCTCTAAAATAATACACAATGGCACAGGACAACTTATAGAAAGCCTTAAGGGTTCTGTTTTTGATCTCATGTATCCCCTGAAAATGCAGTACCTGGAGATCCCAGGTACTGGGAGATCCCTTGAAGAAGCTGGCTGGAGAGTTTGATGGAATGGAGATCGAACATGAAACTTTTGTCCTCCTACTTCACAGCAAAAAAAATCATTATTTCTCCCCAAAGACAGGAAGAGGGTATGGGGCAAGATTTTGGAGGACCTTGCCAGCCAGGCAGTGAAGTCTGAATGTTATTCAACAGCTAAATAAGATCATAGATCTGGAGCTAAAAGGGACATCTAGATCAGGTCCCTCATTTTACAGACGAGGAAACTGAGACTCAGAGAAGTTAAATGACTTGCCCCAAATCACACAGCTAATTCTAACAGAACCCTGGTCTTCTTATGCCAGAGCATCTGATTCTTTTTTTTAAACCATTACATTATTCTCAGGTTATTATTACTCTTTCCTTGGCCAACAGTGTTTCATAAATGTCCAGAGATGAAAAGAATGTTCTGAGCCTAGCTTCTAAAGTCAACTATTTCAATGTTGGAGCCCCTCTCAATTATCCAGTATTGCCTTATATAGTTTTCTACAGCTGTTCTGGAAATTAAGAAAAATATAAGTCACTAAGATTAACTAAAGGGATGTTCTAAAATGCCACCACTAACCCAGAGAAACTATGTTTACCTAAGGACCCCCAAGGGGTGAGCACAGAGAAAGTTGTAGTAGCAGATGTCCTGATTGCCAGTAACATTCACCACCTATAAGATGAAGAAACAGAAAATTAAATTCAATTGTGTTCAGTCCCTCAAGTCAAGCCCAGAACCATGCAGAGCCAGGATAGCTTACAAAGACCAAAGGTGAATGATTTATAGTCATGCCAGCTCCCATGAGCAGCAGGGGACACATCATTATACTGTTCAGTTTTACAAGGCAGAGGCAAATTTCTCATTATATTTTGCAGGCTCATATTGAAGTGAAATATTATTTATATGTTCTCACTCTTACCCCACTTCCATAGGATGGAATTCATGACTAGCAGCAGTTTTCCCTCCACTATATTATACTATTGTCATTATTCCATAATAAAAATAGCTGGTAAAATTGAGATTGTTGAGATTGGCAAAAAGCTTTTAAGGCTAATATGTGATATCCTGCTTTTCTCCTCTTTTTCTGGTAAAAAGCTATCTTTATCCTCTGAGCTTAAATAAAAATTACCAGGTCAGTAGATGCAGTGTCATCAGACTTAGATATGAAACGTGACCCAGAGGCCATCTCATTCGACTTGGTCATTTATAGAATGACTTCCCTGAGGCTGATGCTGCTTGTGACTTGCCCAAGGAAGTGGTGAGAAGAAGAGCCAGGATTCAGAAAGTCTCCTAATTCCAAATCCAATGCTCTTACCACTGCATTTTGCATGTATTTGATAACCTGTCTCAGGACATGATCCTCTCTGTATGCAGCCACCTATGAGTACAAAACATTTGGCTAAGTGTAATCCTCCATTTCTTTTTTTTTTTAACTTTATTTATTTAAGGCACTGGGGTTAAGTGGCTTGCCCAAGGTCACACAGCTAGGCAATTTATTAAATGTCTCAGGTCAGATTTGAACTCAGGTCCTCCTGATTCCAGGGCCAGTGCTCTATCTGCCATGCCACTTAGCTGCCCCTGTCCCTCCACTTCTGAAGTAAATGTGAAATAAGCCCTAACTTTATCTAGGAATTTACTTTGTTCTGATAAGTAATCAAAACAATGTAGAAGAAAAAAATAGAAGGAAGTTGGGAGAGAAAGAGGGTAGGAGAAAGGAAGAAAAGAGGAGAAGAAGGAAGGAAAGAAAGGAAGGAAGGATGGAAAGAAGAAAGGAAGGAAAGACAAAAGGAAGGAAAGAAAGGAGCAAGGAAAAAGAAGGCAGAGGGAGGAAAAGAGGTAAGAAGGGAAAGAAGAAGAGGGAAGGAAATAATTTATTAAGCACCTATTATGGACCAGATACTGTGCTGATCACTTTACAAATATCTCATTTGATCTTCACAATAATCCTCTGTGGTAGTTTCTCTTTTTAAAAAATTTTTATTTTTGGCAAGGCCACGGGGTTAAGTGACTTGCCCAAGGTCTCACACAGCTAGGTAATTATTAAGTGTCTGGAGGTCGGATTTGAACTCAGGTACTCCTGACTCCAGGGTTGGTGCTCTATCCATTGTGTCACCTAGGCATCATAGCTGTTCTTTTATAATCTCTATTTTATAGGTGAAGAAATTGAGGTAGACAGAGGTTAAATGACTTGTCTAAGGTCTCACAGCTAATACATTTCTGAGGCTAGACTTTAACTCAGGCCTTCCTGACTCCAGACCTAGTGCTCTATTTACTGAACTACCTAATGAGAAAAAAAGAGAAAGCAAGTAGTGCATTTCTGCTGAACACACAGTGCAATATTTTATGTTCTGAGATCTTAATAAACCTACTTATCTCATCGCTGGACAGTTGCCTTTCTATTTTCTATTCTGCTTTGCGTCAATGAAGACAATGAAGTACATTTAAATTCCAGGGAAAACTGCTGAAGTCTTCTTAGCCATCATCATCATCATCATCATCCTCATCACCATCACCATCACTATCATCCTCCTCCTCATCACCATCCTCATCATCCTCATCACTAATCACCATCATTTAACTTGTCTTCAAGGGGCTCATGTCTTGAATTTGTCATGTTACCCTAGTATCATCCAACTGGACCATTTGCATCCAACTTATTTGGGCCATGAATTACAGTTACGGAAGATGAGTGAGTGCAGGGGTCATATGAGCTCTTTTGGTAAGTTCACAGATCCACTTGTCCATCTTTCCATGCAATGGCAAACTAAGAGTCAGTATAGTCTCCACTCACTGGTGGACCAACTTACGGTCTGGTAGGTGATAACCAGCTGGATCACAGGAAGGGCATAAAATACAGCAATAGTTGTGATGTTCCTGTGAGAAGAGAAGGCATAGGAAATGATTTAACCCAATAATAATAATAAAAGAGCAATTATTAGAATTACGTAACTTTGTACATAGGAGAGATTCAGATTTCATGCAAGATCTACTCCTCCTGCTTCTTAGGTTCAGAATAAAAAGAAAATAAAATGGAAATTTTTTCAAATAAAAAAATAATAAAAAAGACCTGAGGTGTTTAGTCACCATTAGCTACCCTACACTGACAGGAAAATCTCAAAAGTATTTTATTTCGTAGCTAGCAAGTTAAGCTCCGGTTTACCTGACCTCCTTGCTCCCCCCACATCTTAGACATGTCTGGAACATTTTATTTATTAACCCTTTCATTGAAAGAGGAGCTGGAAAAGTACAGAAGAAATTCAAAATGGTCACTTATTTGTAGCCCTGACAAAACACATGCATAAGGAATAAAAATCAGCTAAAAGGAAATTTTGGGTTATCTAGGGACTTCATTTATTAGTCATTCTAGCCCCCATCCTCATCATCAAAGTTTCCCCATTTTTTCTTTTAGGTTTTTCAAGGCAAATGGGATTAAGTGGCTTGTCCAAGGCCACACAATTAGGTAATTACTAAGTGTCTGAGACCAGATTTGAACCCAGGTACTCCTGATTCCAGGGCCGGTGCTTTATCCACTGTGCCACCTAGCCGCCCACCCCCCATTTTTTTTAAAAAAAAGCAATTTCCCTCAAATTTCTTACCAATTTTAAGACCAACTTAAACAACTCCATGATGGAATAAGCTATAGAAAAACAACCTCTAGATTGTAGGATACTTGGATTGAATGCTAATGCTTCCCTTTGTGATTCTGAAGCCTCTTCTAACCTATGTTCTCATAGTTGTAAAATGAGGCCTACCACACTGATTTTCCCTATTTCATCCCCATCTTGGGGGGATTGATAAGTTCTTAGATAGTTATGAACTAGTTAGAGGAATATTCTTACAGTTGTGCAACTGGGTGAAATTGCATTACATGGGGCTTTTGATCTCCTGCTTAACCTTTTGTAATCAGCGAAATATGGTTAAAATGAACATTAAGGGCACCCTTGAAGAGGAAAAGGGAAGGAGATGTCACAAGTGGCAACATGTTCCCAGTCAAGGTTGGGAGGCAACCAGAGGTGGGGGGGCATTATATGTGTGAAAGAGTAAAGAGCATGTTACAGGGCAGCCTGTCTCAGAGCTTGGAGATACATCTCAGATCTTTTTATTTTTTTATTAAAATATTTTCTCATTTGATTTTCTTTTTATTTGGAATTTGATAAGCAAAAAGTGAAATGAACATTTCCTTATATGTTATGTGATAGGAGTCAATTGTGCATGAATTTGCAAATCTCTATTATGCTGTTTCCTTTTTAGTGAATTATAAATTCAACATGTAATTTTCAAAACTGTCCTGTTTGTCCATGTTTTCTTCCAGTTTTCCTTATGTTTTTTCTCATTTTGAGGGAGAAGGACTCTATTCTATCCCTTCTTGCCTCTTCTCCCTCTGGCATCCCTTGAGGTCTCCTTTACCCCTAAGTGACACTATTCCTTCTCTTCTACCTTATGCAGCTCCAGTTACCTTTTCTCTAAATTGTACCTTTCCCTCCAGAGCAAAAAGCTAAGTATGTTATTCTCCAACTTGTCATATTTCAGAAACATAAGATCATAAATCTAGAGTTAGAAGGAACCTCAGAGGTCAATTATCCCATTTTACAGAAATGAAAACTGAGGCCCAGAAATAAACTTACTTTCCCAGGTAACAACTTGCTGAGTTAGAATTATTTCATCAAAGTATGCTATTGATATTATGTATTACACTCTGAGAAAAGATTTTGGGGTTAGGCATTTGTGAACTAACTTGACTGATGAGATGTTACAATCATTATTATTCTTTTTGTGATTGATATTTTATTTTATTTTTCCAATTACATATTATAAAAGTTTTCAACATTCATCCTCTTGCATATTTATAAGTTACACAATTTTCTTCTACCTTCACCCCCCCTCCCCTGCACTGTGGTGAACATTCTGGTCAAAGCTGTATATATATACATCTGTTTTTAACATGTTTACATATTAGTAATTTTGTCTATGAGGAATTAGGATTAAGGGAAATGAAAGAAAGCCATGAGTTAGGAAAGAAAAGCATAAGAGAAATATTTTTAAAAAGTGAACATAGTGTTCATTCAGATTCTGTGACCTTTTTTTGACTTTTTTTTCTATGTGGATGTGGATGGCATTGCTGAGAAGAGCTGCATCCAACATAGTTGATCAATTCATAATGTTGCTAAGGTGTACAATGTTCTCTGGGTTCTACTTCATTCCATTCTTCTTTAGAGTTGGGACATTCATGATTTCTTATAGAACAATAGTATTCCATAACATTCATATTCCATAACTCATTTATCCATTCCCCAATTGATGGGCATCTCCTCAATTTCTAATTCTTTGCACTACAAAAAGGGCTGCTATGAATATTTTGGAACATGTGGGACTTTTCCCATTTATTATAATTTCTTCTGGATATAGGCCTAGAATTTAAATTGCTGGGTTAAAGGTATGAACAGTTTTATTGCTCTTTGGGCATAGTTCCAGATTGCTCTCCAGAATGGTAGGATCAGTTCACAACTTCACCAACAATGCATCACTGTCCCAATCCTCCCACAATCTCTCCAATATTGATTGTATTTCCTGTTTGGATTCAGGTCCAATTCATAGACTCCTTTGAGACTCCCCGTGTAGGTAATTTGTCACTGCTTTCTTCTGAGATGGTATTTTTATCATCTCTTTCTGAATAGTAGCTTTCTATGGTTAGCACTGTTTTTGTTCTTTTGCTCATTTTGAGAGTTGAGCTCTGCTCCTGGTATATAGAGAGTATAGACCCAAGCTTTTTTGTGCTGGGGCTGGGGTCTGATCCCTGACTTATCACTGGCAAGATGTTGCCTATGCAGCCCAGCTGTTGCTTTTGTAGAAGCTTGTTTCCTCCTTTATGTCCAGCTTCTGCAGTGCTTTGTTCCCAACCCAGTCCTGTCTGTTGCTCTGGTGTTCCCAGGGTTCAGACTTTGTCTGGGGTTGGGACCCTCTTTGCTGGCTGGATCTAGCTGCCAGGACCAGGGTTGCTATGTAGCTGCTGGGACCTGGGCTGCACTGTGACTAGAAGCCTTCCCACCACCTCCACTTAAGATCCCCTCTGATGATGTCTCCAGTTGAAATCTTGCTTCAGTCTTTTTTTTTGTTTGTTTTTGTGAGATCTGGGGTTTTAATGGCTGGGTAGAGGCTTCATTTAAAGTTGTGTAGGGAAAAGTTCCAGGAGCACACTAGCTCATGCTGCCATCTTGGCTCTGTCCCGGAAGTTTCTATCAATCACTATCATGCTTACTCAGCATTGCTGAGGTTATTTTCTTTCCAGGAAAGCACCTTTTGAAAATACTCCTACTATGTCCTAAAGACTAACCCCTCTGTTACAATATAAAGGCTGTTTCAAAGAAAAGCCAATGAGCCCTTCTTCAAACTCCAATTTAGACAATTAAAACAATTTTCCTAGCTGTGAACTTGTATTGTCTATGGCTTTATCTGCCTTTCACTTACCAAAAATAAATCTTATATTTTTTGCTGACAATTCTTCGGTCCTTCCTAGACAAGTCTGACAGGTAGAGGAACATCTGGGTGGAGAGAGAATTTGTCATCACAAAGGAAGTTTTTGTATGTTAATTAGTGTTAGTTCTGTTGAGGAGAACAAAGTTAATGATACTGAGGATATATATATATATACATATATATATACATATATATATGTATATATATATATATCCATCTTATCAACTGAAAAATTTCACATATACAGCAATTTGAATTTTGCATGAGATGATCACTGGTTTTTCTTCAAATAGGGAAGAAATGCATAACTGCCCCCCCAAACACGACTATAAAGGGGAGAAAGGAGAGTTTTGTATATTTCAGTGTGATTCTACTCTAGGAGCTAACTTTGTTTTTAATAATTAAATTTATTAAAATTTTTTCTCAAGTACCTGTAGAGTTAATTTTCAACATTCATTTTTGTAAAATTTTCTCCCTCCTTCCCTTCTCTTAGCCCTCCCCAAGACAGCAAACAATCTGCTATGGGTTATATACTGTTAAGCCTATTTTTCCATATTAATCATGCTGTGAAAAAGAAACAGAAAAAAGGGGAAAACTACAAGAAAGAAAAAAACAAGAAACAAATTTTTAAAAGTTAAAATAATATGCTTTGATGTGCATCCAGACTGCATAGGTTTTTATCTGGTTGTGGATAGCATTTTCTATCACAAGTCCTTTAGAATTGTCTTTGATCAGTGTTGCTGAGAAGAGCCAACCAAGTCTATCATAATTTGATCATCATACAATATTTCTATAACTGTGTACAATGATCTGGTTCTGTTCACTTCATTCAGCATTAGTTCAAGTAAGTCTTTCTAAGTTTTTCTGAAATCTGCCAGCTCATCACTTGTTACAGAACAATAGTATTTGACCCAGCAATACCACTACTGGGTCTATACCCTGAAGAGATGAGGGAAAAGGGTAAAAACATTACTTGTACAAAAATATTTATAGCAGCCCTGTTTGTGGTGGCAAAGAATTGGAAATCCAGTAAATGTCCTTCAATTGGGGAATGGCTTAGCAAACTGTGGTATATGTATGTCATGGAACACTATTGTTCTATTAGAAACCAGGAGGGACGGGATTTCAGGGAAACCTGGAGGGATTTGCATGAACTGATGCTGAGTGAGATGAGCAGAACCAGAAAAACACTGCACACCCTAACAGCAACATGGGAGTGATGTTCAACCTTGAAGGACTTGCTCATTCCATCAGCGCAACAATTGGGAACAATTTTTGGCTGTCTGCAAAGGAGAGTACCATCTGTATCCAGGTAAGGAGCTGTGGAGTTTGAACAACGTACAAGGACTATTCCCTTTAATTTGGAAAAAAACAGATAGCTTATTGTCTGATCTTGTTACCTCTTAGACTTCTCTTTAAGGATATGATTTCTCTTTCATCACACTCAATTTGGATCAAGGTACAACATGGAAACAAAGTAAAGACTGACAGAGTGCATTCTATGGGGGGGGAGGGAAGCAAGATTGGGGGAAAAATGTAAAACTCAAATAATATCTTTAATAAAAAATAAATTTAAATTTAAAAGAAAAAAGAAAAAAGAAGTAAATGACTTAATCAAAGTTCAAGTTCAACCCCTCTTTGTAATATTCATTATCTCGATAATGTTAAACAATCAGGGTTGATCCTTGGGGAACACTGGCTCTTCAAAGAGTATTTAAATTGTAAGCCTACCACCGTGATTGTCTTTGATCTAATAGAGAAATGACCAAATGAGCATCCTTTTATTAAAATACTGTAATTATTAATAAAATTATTAAGTTCCCAGGGGAAAAAAAGAATAATAGTATTTCATTACATTCATATACCATAACTTGTTCAATCATTCCTCAATTGTTGAACATTTCTTCAATTTCCAATTCTTTGTCAATACAAAAGAGCTACTATATGTGTGTGTGTGTGTGTGTGTGTTTATTCATGTGGGTCTTTTCCCCCTTTTTTATGATCTCTTTGGGATACAGACCTGGTAGTGATATTGCTAGATCAAAGGGTATGCACAGTTTTATTGTCCTTTGGGCATAGTTACAAATTGCTGTCCAGAATTATTGGAGCAGTTCACAACTCCACCAACAATGTATTAGTATCCCAGTTCTCTCACATCCCTTTCAACATTTAATATTTCCCTTTTCTGTCCCTTCCTGATAGGTATGAAGTGGTACCTCAGAGTTGTTTTAATTTTCATTTCTCTAATTAATAAGGATTTAGAGCCCTTTTTTTATGTGATTATCCATAGCTTTAATTTCTTTATTTGAAAACTGCCTGTTCATTATCCTTTGACTATCAATGACTTATATTCTTATAAATTTGACTCAGTTCTCTATCTATTTTAGAGTGTCTGGGATGTTTAAAAATCTTTAGACTAAAGAAAGAACAAAAATAAAATAAAGACATAAAAATCATTAGAATTAACTTTTCAACTTTTTGAGGATCACAATAGGGCAAAAACCAGGTCTTGATCATTTTTTTTCCCATTTCTCATAGTACCTAGCATGATATAAAGCACAGTAGATGTTTGAATGAATGAATGAATGAAATGAATGAATGAAAATGAATGAAAAAAAGAGATTTCACCTCAGAAGTATATTTTCCTTATAGCACTGGTTATCTGTTCCTTGTACTCTTTCATCATGTATTCCTTCTGCTGTTATAGAACTCTTTTGCCCTCACTGGCATAAATACTTTCTTTTAAAATACTGATCATGGTCTTCTCTCTATTTTCTTTCCTTAAAGTTCTTCCTATCATCAGTTTTCCAACTTCCACAAAAAAATGGCCATTAATAGGTGGATTTCCTTAAGTCTATGGTTCTTTTTTTCTCTATGCAATCTTGGAGACATATTAACTTCTTTTTTTTGGAAAAAAATGAGTTATTTCTGAAATTCTAAGTTCATTTCAAGTAATCAAGGCTAGGCAGACATACCTTGGTCCGGATGACATTTTTATCACTTTCGATATCTGGCATAGTGTCAAAATCACTCTCCTCTTCCACTGAGCTATCTGTGTCTGACTGGTATCGGGCCCCACCATCTGATGAAGACATCTGCCTGCCACCGCTGGAGACTGACTCATCTGGAACCAAAGAAAATGATGCTGAGGAACATCACAGAAGCCCCTAAACTAAACAGGTTATATGATCACAGACTCTAGAACTAACTTATTTCAAAAGGTCCAAATATGACTTTCTATAAATGTTGTACAGTTATAAACTGATTATATACTCAAGATATATTCTCGGACCTTTGCTTAATAATTTTTTCTTCTGCCTATTTTAATAGACATTTTAATAATCTAGGCTCAGAGCTGAGTATAGTCCTTATATTAATCCTTTTTAAACAGCGGACTCTTTTTAGAGTAGAAAAAGTAAATTATATTCATACTATATATTTCAAATTTTTAAGTGCACATTCACATTTCAAATAAATAGTGTAAAGTTTTTATGCATACAGTTGTGATTCTACTATGTATGTGTGCAAGCACACACAAATCTATCTTCACGAGTATCTACACACAGTAAAACCACATAGGCATATCTACATTTATATAATGAAAAGAATATTCTCAGGAAGAAGACACCTCCTGTTCCCATGAATGTGCCCTGTAGCAGATGGGAATTTGTTTAATCCTCTGTTCAGATGGTTTTTAAAATAAGCAGTCTGGTGTTGAGTTCACATGCCTCTAATTGTTGCAGGGAAATATAACTCTATCATAGGACTTCATCTCTTACTTATGAGTATTTTAAGGATCATTTTTCATGTGTATGGAGATTTTTTTTTGAGGGAACAGTTTAATTTGTACAAAAAACAAAACATATTTCTCTGAAGTCCAACAAGAGAAGTATTTATAAAAGCTGTGTTGCTTGTTGTTATTCAGTTGTGTCTGAATTTTCATGACTTGATGGACCAGATTTTCCATGAGGTTTACTTGACAAGGAACTGGAGTGATTTGTCATTTCTTTCTCCTGGGGATTGAGACAAACAAAGGTTAAGTGACTTTCCCAGGGTCACACTGCTAGTAAGTGACTGAGGTTATATTTGAACTCAAGTCTTCCTGATCCCAGGTTTGACACTCTATCCACTATGCTATCTGGTGGCCCCCAAACTATCTTAGTACCCATGAAACAATCACTACAGCAATCACATTAATAAGTTATTATTACATGATTGATTTGGCCATAGTGATTGGGATCAATCTTGACAGTAACCAAAAGAAATGGACCGATTCTGGCCACAGCCCAGAATGTCTATAGTAATATACAGCCTACTCTTTTGATAGTCCCTTATTTTCTGAAGTGTGAAAGTAAGCAAATTTGTCCAACAGCAATCTAGCACTAGATAAGCTGTAACCCAAGCACACTGATTGAATTAAGAAAGGCACCTTCCCCCCCCCACTGGATACTAAGGTGGAAGTCAAAGCAGTCAAGGAAATCCTATGAACATAGAACATACAACACCAAGAAGAACATACAACACCAAGAAGTATCACAACTGCAAAGAACCCTTTGTTTTACAGATGAGGAAACTGAGTCCTAGACTGGATAAGTCACTTGTCCAAAAATCCAAGGTCACACAGAATTAGTCAATGGTAGAAAGTGCTTCTTCACCTCCTGGGGCCCCAGGAAACACTTCCAACAGAGTACTCAGTATGAGATACCTATTGCCCCATAGCTGCTCCCTTCAGGTGTACTGGTGGCAATGGGGTGGGAATCAGTTACATTCCTAGATCCTGTAAAGGAAGCAAAGACGCAGAAAGTTTACTTCTAGTTGTCTAAAAGGAATATCAATAAGCTCAGCTTATCATACCAGAAGCTTTTTTTTTGTTATACTCATAACTTTACTATTTCTCTCTTCTTGCTTCTTTTCTGTATCTTTTAGAGACCAATGAAAGGATCAAGTCATAATCTAAGAATGGTACTTTCAGATAAGAAGAGCACTCATTTATACTATGCTATCTTCACAACAATCCTACAATGAGTATAATGCTAGTATAATTATTCTTGCTTTATAGAGGAGGAAACTTATACTTTAAGCAATTAAATTATTTATCCAAGGTCATGCCAATGTGTGGAAGAGTAAAATTCTAGACTCCTATTTCCAGGGTCACTACTCTCTTCACAACCTTATATTCCTTCAGGATGAAGGACATAGTTCCAAAACTTTTTCTTCTATAATGAGACCTGACCATGAGCAATTATGCTCATGATGCATTTGTTCACACTGCTTATTTTCAAAAACTTTGAGAGACTGAAGAAAATCAGTGACATATCTTCTTATAGAAGACACAAAATTCAGGAAAACTAAATCTAAACAGATATACATCTATCTATCTATCTATCTAGTCTAACTCACAATTAGGAACTGACATGTATGTATATATGTTTATAGACATATCAGTTCTTGAATGTGTGTGTATAATACATATACACAAGAACATATGCATCTATCTATATCATCCGTCTATCAATCAGTTCTTCAATGTAGCTTAAGTAGATTTCAACATTTCTGGTACCTCATTTGTCAGCTCCTTTCTTTTGCTGAAGTTCACAATTTATGCTATAAATTTTGTTTGGCATCTGTCTATAGAACAATAAAATATTCTGATAAATAATCAGAGTATCCCACACATCATATATGACTTGCCACATTTCAAAAAATAAAAGAGACTATAATATACAAAACACTAAAATGATCACATTAACTCAGAAGGATTACAAACCTCAATTTAGTATTATCCCTATACTAATGTCACATAAAATACAATTTTTGGATGCCTGAAATACATTTATATGGAATTATTTTTTAGAAATGATTAGCCTGTTAATTTCTCTTGTTATATCATTCTACTCTTGCAATTTTCAAACTTTGCACTTCTTTATCATTTCCAGTGTAATTCTCTTTACTGCTTCCAACTTCTTTACTTTCACATCTTTGCTATTTCCATAACTTCCTTGAATTCACATCTAATTCTAATTAAGGAATTTAAAATTAGGGAGTTCTTAAACTCTTATACTCCACCTGCATTTGACCTAATCCAAGGACAAAACAATAGTCTACTAGGCTGCCCTAGTGATAGCATGAATCTAGGTGCATTTAAACTCATATAACAACTTTTAAATTTCTTGATAATTCATATTTATGTCCATAATTCTCATTATCATATAACCTACACTTAAACTTAAAAATCAGCTGTCTTATAAAATCCAGGACTCATATAATTGCTAACTCTCAGAGAAATTCCTTGAACTTCTCCTCTCTGGGCTTCAGTGAAGGAAAAGAATAAATATTTATATATTGTATATATATTGTATATATATATATATTTATATATTGTATATATATTGTATATATATTGTGTATATATATATATGTATATATATATATATATATATATATATATATATATATATGTATATACAAATTGAGGAAACTGAGACTGAGAGAAGTGTCCTGATTCCAGGTCCAACACTCTATGTACTGGGCCACCCAGCTGCCATTGAATCCTTTCCAACTCTAAGATTTCTGTGAGTTGATGTATTGAAGTCATTAATAGTTTTAAGACTGCACTAAGGTCCTCCTCTAATGCATCATCATGGTGCATAAGTGATCCCACTTTCTCAAAGGTTATGACCATAAATTGCAAACAGGTCTTACTAAGCTGCAAGATATATAGGTCCAGTGATGACTGCATTTCCATTCAAGGACAGCCTAGTTAAATACAAGAAGTTCATCACTAGAAAGTTAGCCATGGGAGTGATGAATTTTTCTGGTACAAAAATCAACATAGGCTAGTCACTAAAGTATAGTGAGATTAAGATCTATATCAATGGAAGGAGTCATCACACTGATGAACCATGAATCCTTAAAATAAGAAGCATGATAGCTTGGGAGACAATGTTCAAGGTACTGGTCCTGCTTTCATCTACTAACAAAAGTTTCTTCCTGCATCTCAGGATATAACTGAACTCAGCCAGGATCTGTTTTCTCACTGGACTTTTCAAGTCTGGGCCCCAAAATCCTTAGGTCATGTGCACTAGAAGAACTTCTTAGAAGCTTCACCAGTATCTAAGAGAAATCACAAAATTTAGCACTATCTAATCTGACTCTCTTTTTATAACTGAAGAAACTGAGGTCAGGGTATATTAAATGATCTTTTTAGCTTAACTCAAAAAGACACTAGGGCTTAAGGGAATTAAGTACTTTTTTTCTGACTGGTTAACTTAATTGGGCTAGAGCACAAGGATCAAGGGGCCATGTTCATTAAGAGTTCAATAACTCTGTAAACCAGTTAGACCCATTTCCTTTCCGAGCCATGGTTTGAACCCCTAGCTCCAATCAGCTGTTTCATGAATGTATATCCTTGGTCAAAAGGCAGACTGAACAAGATATTATGACTACATCAGAAAAGCAATATCAAATAAATACCCTGTTGACCTTTTATGATCTCTGAAGGAAAAGTATAAACATTTATATTTATGGAGGAAACTGAGGCTGAGAGAGGCTAACTGACTTCCAGGGTTAGCACCTTTAGAAGGATGAGAGAGTCTTATGTTGGGTGCAACTCAAAAGAAGAAAGTATAGAAGCATCCCCACAGACTCCTCCTGCAGTCTATTGTTACACATAATAGGAAGTAGTAATTTGATCATGCTAATAAAATCTCAGATTTGGAAGAGACTTTAAAAGCACATTTAGTAAATCTTCCTACCAATATAGAAATCTCTTCTACAAAATCTCTGAAAGATGGTTATCTAACTTCTTGAACACCTCTGGTGATGTGGAACTAACTGCTGTGTGAACTTTGTGAAGCAGTCATTCTAATTTTGATCAACTAATTATTAGACTTTTTTAATGTAACAAAATAAGTCTCCTTATAAATTTTGTATGTTGGTCCTGGTTACTTGATTTTCAGTGTAATTATAGAATCACATTAGAGCTGGCAAGGCCAGACTCCTCATTTTATGGAAGTCTATAGCAGTCAAATGATTTCATTCATTCAATAAGCTGAGTGACTACTAAGTGCAAGACACTTAACCAGGTACTGTTGAGTATAAAAGAATGACAAGACTTAGCTGATATCCTCAAAGGCTAAACAGATGGGAGGGAAGGGTGGGAAGAGTTAGGAAGTAACCTGACTTTTCTTCTCAACTCTGGTCTTTGAAGTGCATTGTTTCTAACAATAACAATACTGCCTCCTCACCTCTTAGCAACCCTAGTTTGCACTGAATTATTTGAAATCCTCAATTCTAGTGAGTTTCCACAGGTTTCATAAGAGAAAGTAGCAATGAGCGATCATATTTTTTATTGAGTTATAGGATCCTGTGACAACATTACTTTGTAGGATTTATGACTGAAAATTTCATTATAAAGAAGCTTCCAGGGGATTCAATAATTAAAGGATCATTACATATTATTTTTACAACTTAACAAGATGGTACAAATTCTTCTTCATATTCTATGGAAAACCAAGATGAGACTGGCAAAAAGGATAATAATTTCAAATTTTGACCACAGTTAGGTACAGAAAAATTGAACTATAGTATTATTCTGTTTCTGTGGAAACCTACATTTTATAACTAGCTTACATCACTTGGCTTGCCAGTTATCCCTTAAGTTTAGAATTTGGTTGCTCAGTATTTAGGAATGGAAACTTTCTATAAAGGAAATTCTATCTTTATTCTCCCATAATTATTCCACTTAAAGGTTACTCTGTCAATTGGAACTGGAAGCTCTTAATTACAAGTATATCAATTAATTCAATTTCATTTAATTTGATTCAACATTGATCAATTAATTCAATTCAACAAAGGTCTCTTCAAAGAGCATGGAATTGATCATGGGTTCTCCAACGACAGGCCAAGTGAATTAAGAGCTCTGAGAGATTCTATGGAGAAGGATTATATCTATTGTTTAAAGAGAAACCCATTAAGTTATTTCATTAAATATCCTCACTAAAGAGATACTCATTATTGGTAGGTTGACCCCTAGGTAATGAATTCTTTGAACATGACAATTCATGAAACACAAAATACAAAATGATCCTCATTGACCACTGAATTGCAAAAAAGGCAACTCAGGGTGCTAAGAATTACAGTTTTAAAATTGTAAATATTAATTTGATTGTTGATACTCTAAAGCATAAGGCCTCATCCCAAAACAACTGGCCATGGATTAGAAGCACTAAAACATATCAATCTAAGCATTCTCACTATAAGTGAAACCATAAGATATTAGAAATTTTTCAAAGTTAAAGGATAGTTCATAGATTCTCCCAGGAGAAAATAAATAAAGGAGTTGGCAGGCTTAATTTCACTGTGTACTCAAGTCTTCAGGAAACATTTCAGAGGATTCTTAGTTATTCCTTGCCAACCAAAGAAACACAGTGGCCAAAAGCAACTAGTTTAGAACATAAATTTATGTGCAAAACATAACTGGGGAAGATTTTCCCTAAAGCATTTACAAATGAAAGAAAATAGAGAATAACTGATGGATTCCCCTCTCAATTTCTTGTTTCTTGACCAGACTAGACCACATGAATTTAATTCTCTCTATGCTAATGACTGCCAAATTAATATATGTAGTCTTAGCATCTTTCTTTTGGATAGCATAGATGTCTTAAATACCTATCCAAAACAACTTTTCTTCTAAACTTCCTATATTATTTTTCTGTTCACCCAAATTCATAATCTTAATATCATCTTCAACACCTCAATCTTACTTATTTCTTTTATTCAATCAAGTGGCAAAGCTTACTGTTTCTCCTTCTACACCTATTGGCATTTTTTCCATTCTCCCTATTCACATAGCAGACACTTCACATTCTGATAATTTAGGTCCTTTTGTTCATTCACCAAGATATAAGAAGAGCTAATCAGTAGTTATAATAGTAAGTGCAATTTACCAGTTGCTAAATGGTCCAGGGCATTTTTTCCAAGAAAGAAATCCAAGCTATCAAGATATACATATATATATATATATATATATATATATATATATATATATATATATATATATATATATATATACACACATACATATATATATAGGGATGGCTAGGTGGTGCAGTGGATAAAGCACCGGCCCTGGAGTCAGGAGTACATGGGTTCAAATACGGTCTCAGACACTTAATAATTACCTATATGTGTGGCCTTGGGCAAGCCACGTAACCCCATTTGCCTAGCAAAAAACCTAAAAAAAAGATATATATCTATATCTATATATCTATATGTATATATATATATTTAAATCATTGATAATTTAAAACGCAACTTAAAGAAACTCATAGTGATCAAATTAGCAAAGATGGCAAACAAAAAGAAAATGACAAGTGTCAGAGATGATATGGAAAAACAAGTACATTACTGAACTGTTGGTGAAGCTATGAATTGGTCCAGCCATTGTGGAAAGAAATTTGGAACTATGTTTAGTCCAAAGTATAGTTCAGAACATATTTCAAAAATTAATCAACTGTGAAATGTCCTTTGACCTAGTGATAACACTATAATAGACTTATTACTCAAAGGTATCAAAGAAAGGAAAAATGACCCATGTACCAAAAAAAAAAAACCCAAACCAAAATATGTAGTTTCAAGGAAATGGAAGCTGAGAGTGGTACCCATCAATTGGGAAATGGCTCAACTAGTTATGGCACACAAATATACTAGAATAGTGTTATATTATGAAAATAATGAAAAGGGGTGGTTTCATAAGAGAACCTCAGGATGTCTTTTATGAACTGATATAGAATAAAGTGAGCAAAACTAGGAAAACAATTTATAAAACAATTTTGTGAACAAAAACAGCTTTGAAAGACTTGGAAACTCTGAACAATGAAATAACCATTCACAATTCCAGAAGACTGATGAAGAAGCCTACTTCCCATATTTTGACAGAGAGGTATTTAACTATGTATAGAATAAGATATTTTTTAGATGTAGACAATGTGGGAAATTATTTTTCTTGATAATGTATATATGTTACAAGGGTTTTTTTTCCTTTCTTTTTTAGCCTCTACAATGGGGAGGGTAGAAGTCATAAAGAGAGAAAAAAACATTTTTATAAATTTGCATTTGATTTTTAGAACTAAAGGTGATTCAAAATAAAACATGAATAAAAATTAAAATAAAAAATGTTCTTCAAAACCTGGCTCCAGCTTACCTCTCTAGATTTATTACACATTATTCCCTTTAATGCCTACTGCAATTTAGTCAAATTGGCTTTCCTAATATTTCTTACACAATATACACCATCTTTTCTCTCCAGACCTGTCTTTACATTGGCTGACTCTCTTGTTTTGAATATAGTCTCCCCTCATTTTCTCCTCTTTAAATATCCAGTTTTCCTTCAAGGCTTAGTTCATGTTACCCTCTACATAATGCTTTTCCAGATCCCCTCAATTGTAATTGTTTTCCCTGCAAAACTGTTTTGTATCTAATTTGTGTATTCTCTCTCTCTCTCTCTCTCTCTCTCTCTCTCTCTATATATATATATATATATATATATATATATATGTATATGCCTTTATAAACCACATATGTATACACACACATACACAAACATATATATATATGTATATATACTTTCATAAGCCATATATATGCACACATATTTCCTACAGATTGATTGTAAGTTCCTTGACTGAAGGTATGGTTTCACCTTGGGTTTTTTATTTTTTTATTCCTAGAACCTAGCACAGTATTTGTCACAAAATTTCCATTGAATAAATGTTCCCTGACTGATTAGAAATGTTTATTTGGGGGCGGCTAGGTGGCGCAGTGGATAAAGCACCAGCCCTTGAGTCAGGAGTACCTGGGTTCAAATGCGGTCTCAGACACTTAATAATGACCTAGTTGTGTGGCCTTGGGCAAGCCACTTAACCCCATTTGCCTTGGAAAAAACCTAAAAAAAATATAAAGTAAAAAAGAAATGTTTATTTAACAGCTGCTTAGAAGATGGAAGGAGATGGAAGATGTATATATGAAGAATAGATTGGAGGCAAAGAAAATAAAATCAGGAAAACCAACTGAAATGCTATTCAGGCAAGAAATGGTAAAGTCTTGAACTAGAATAAAGATGAGTAGAGTGAAGTAGACAGAGATGCTGTGGTTAAGTTTCTACCACTTTTATGAGCTGACAGTCACTAACTATAGTCCTTCCACTAAGAAGGATGACCATCAGGTGTTATCATTTTCCCTGCAGCTGAACCCCACTATGTACATTGGCTCCCCAATTAGAACATGAGTTCTAGGATTATGAACTGCCTTGATTTTCTACTTGAATTCCTAGTGTTAAAGCTATTTTTGGCTAAGTCTTGACAAAATGGGGTTTCCCCTTTCTAAATTCATTCTTCCAACTTGGTATTGATTTTTATTTTTTCCCCCCAACAAGTCAAGTCAATGGTTTGATTATATATATATATATATATATATATATATATATATATATACTGATTAATGAATGATACTCATATCACTAACCAATATTAACCCATCAGGATTTAGTTGGTTTTATGTTTTGTGAGGTTATTTGGTGCTAATCACATTCAGCACCTCCAAATTCTTTGGAGCTTTTGTGTAGCCTGAAAACTTTAAGTTTCTTTTGTTTCTTAATCTTGTAAAATTTTCCTTCAAATATTTTGTTTCCTATACCACATTTCCATGGAAGTTGTTGAGTATTGAAGTATTTGTTGATTTGTTAGTAGGTTTTAGTTGTACATATTCTCTCCCTCAATCCCTGTAACAAATGTTTGTACATATACTACAGTATCCTGAAGGCTAGTCATTTTACAAATGCTCAGTATAAGCACTGCAGTCATAAAGTGATCAAGTGTCCCATGAATTGATGTTTCTTGTCTTTGAAATCAAATCTGCCAACTTCTTTATTTGCTTCTCTAAGAAGAACTATAAGACTACTTCCACTTTCATACAAGTGCCTTAAATCTTTAGGTTTTATTCACAGCAAGAATGTCAATATTTATTAATTCAGGTCCTCCAGTAGAATTCTCACTTGTTTTTCCACTGTATAAGGATCTCACATTTGAGATACCAACAGTTCAGTTAGTATCAATAGTTTTAAAACTCTCTGGCTCTTCATATCCTCTGCCTCTTTTCCAGTCCTCTAGCAAAATCTCTGCAGAAACTCAAGGGGGACTCACAGAAGATCATTTTGTGGTTCTCTTTGTTTCATGGCTTGTCAAGTTGAAGAATAGCCCAAAGATAATGAGCTCCTCCCACTTCAGGTAGGCTAGGCTTTAGAAAGCAATATAGTCTATTGTTAGGACCAAACTAAAAGCCTTTGCATCATGATGGAACTTTTCAGACCTCTACTGGCATTGCTTCGAGTAGAGCCATTTGGCTCCACAAGAACCAAACTAAGGAGGAAACAGCATTAGTTGGACCAGGAAAGGAGGATTTTTGGGTTCTATCATCAATTCACCTTGTAGCCTTGGCAACTATTTTAGTACAAATATCTAGGAAACTTTTCTTGGAATTAATTGGCAATCAAATTGAGTCATTAATCCATGTTTAGTTCAAATGCTTCAATTAGAAAGTGTATGCTGATTAGAAATTCATTTGGAATATTGTATTCTATCTCTCTCCCTTCCCCCCATCTCTCTGCAAAACCATTTCTTCCTGGTTGTGAGAACTGGTTTTTTTTTTTCTTTATGTTAACCAGAAAAACTAGTAAATCCTCTCAGGCTGGTTCATAATTCACTGATTGCTAATTTAAACAGTACAATGGGAAAAAAAGAATTGAAAAGTTGGGAAGAAGCCCAAAAGAATAAAGCTGAAAAGACAGTGGCAAGCTAAATTAGTTTTCTTTTTGTGTTTCCATGGGAGTCTATAAATTCCACAGAGAGACATATTTGAGATGAATGCCAGCCAACAGATAGCTGGCAAACAGTTATGCTGTCTCCAAAGACAAGTTTGGCTCCAGAAAGTATATCCCTTGGAGTGGGGTTGATTTGGTTATATTTTATATTGTATGGACTCCTATGGGACAACTATCCTTTTGGAAGAAACATGAGTATGTTCTAAGCCTCAGTTTCTCCAATGTAAACTAGGGGTTTGGACTAGATTATCTCTATTAAAGTCCCTTTCAATTCTGACATTGTATGATTCACCATGACTAATTAGTATCCCAAAATATTGTACCTTTAATTTGTTGGCTGATAGCTGTTAGAGGAGTCAATTTGAAAAGGGCCTCAAGAGGCCATCTTATTTGTGGCTAAATCACTTTATAACTAAATCACTTTAGACAGATGAGACGTCATTTTGAGTAGTGAAGCTGTACAACTTTACTGAATTTCCTTTTATGTTGTACAGTAAGACACAGGAGTGGTCTTACTTGTCTCTAGCCTAAATTCTTCCAGCTCAGTGTTCACCCATTTCTGTATTTCAGACCCCAGGCTGAAGTAGACAGGGGGGGGGGTCACTTTATCTTACCTCTGGAGCAGAGGAAGATTTTTCAAATTATTTGAACCAGTTACATATTATGTGAAAAGCTCTGAGGTAGGGCTGAGGCATTGTAATTGGATCAGAAGATTTATGAAGAAAACTGGTCTTAAATTATACTTTTTTTTAATTTCTCTACTAAAGAGATATTAAATCAACCTCATGAAATCAAAAGAAGGGAGGAATACTTAGTCTGAAAAAAAAGATCTGGTGGTTTTGGTGAATTTCTGTAATCAACAGCAAATCAACAAAAAACAACAATATTCAACAGTGAAACATGGCAGCCAACAGAAGATAACTCATTCTTAGGCTTCATTCAGAGAGGCATGGTGTTTACAAGAGAGGTGACACCATCTTCTGTACTCTGTTACATTCAAATCAACAACTTTTTATGTGCCAGGTATAGCTGCATTATTTATCCAGTTCTGGGTAATATATTTTACTAGTAACATTGATAACTGAAGAGCAATCAGAATGGTCAAAGTCCTCAACCATGTCACAGAGACTGGGTGTTTAGATTGGAGAAAACAAGATAAAGGGAATATAATTGTTTTCTTCATGTCCTGAAAAGCTGACTATGGAAGAGAAATTGGTCTTCTTTTGCCTGATCAGCCCCTAGAAGAAATATGCATGAGCATTTTTATAGGGAGTCTAAAGATGGAACTGCCTCATCTTGACATGAAGGCAAATCTTAATTACGAATGTTCTTTTAAAGAAGGAGGATTTTTTTTGTCTGACAATGTTGTTACTGACATAGTAGTCCCTAATCCCACAAAACATCAAGAAGTGGGGGCAGTTAGGTGATGCAGGGGATAGTCAGGAGGATCTGAGTTCAAATCCAGACTCCAACATATGTGATCTTGAGCAAGTCACTTAACCTTGATTTGTCTTAAAAAAAAAAAAGCAGTCTCACAGACTGACCTGGTTAGAGACCTGGTAAATACTCTTTATGTGGTTAGGGAGAAATTCCCTATACCTGGAAGCTGAAATCAAGTAAAATTAATAATTCAAGGAAAAACCAAGGACACTGAGAAGAATGTATTAAACTCAATTGCAGATCTAAGAGGATGCTGGCCATTCAGAGATGTAAGCATTTTGTATCTGAAGGAGACAAAGAGGGAAAGGACCAATGAGTCAGTTTTATTTTGTTTTCACAATGAAAATGTTGAAGCTATAATTTAAAAAAATTGAGTAGGTTGCCCCAGTAAATAGTTATTTTCCTCACTACAAGACTTAGGACTTACTAAAAGAGTTGTAAAGGGAGTTTTTATTTAAATGTGACTTCTGCTAGGGCAGCTGGGTGATTCAGTGGATGGAATACTGGACCTGGAGTCAAGAGAACCTAAGTTAAAATTCAACCTCAAGGGGCAGCTAGGTGGCACAATGGATAGAGCACTGGTTCTGGAGTCAGGAGGGCCTGAGTTCAAATGCGGCCTCAAACACTTAATAATTACCTAGCTGTGTTGCCTTAGGCAAGCCACTTAACCCCATTTGCCTTGCAAAAACCTTAAAAAAAAAGGAAAAAATTCAACCTCAGACCCTTATTAGCTATGTGACCCTAAACAAGTCATTTAACCTTGTTTGCCTCAGTTTCCTCTTCCATAAAATGATCTGGAGAAGGAAATGGCAAATCACTCCAGTATCTTTTCCAAGAAAATCCTGAATGGGGTCACAAAGAGTGCAGATGAACTCTGAGGTCCTTTCCAACTCTGAGATTGGGTGATTCTGAATGAAGAATATGATATAAGTTCTTCCCCCTCAAATTATTTTATGGATTGGATTGAAGCCCCTTCCTTGGTATAATAACAAAAACATTGGATTTGGAGTCAGAAGACAGACTTAGATTAGAATTACATCTCTTCTATTTATTACCAATGTGTCTTTGAACAAGTAATAACTCTTCTCTGGACCTCAGTTTCCATACCTATAAAATGAGGAAGTAATAAAAATAGCTGCTTTCTAACTCTAAATATGAAATATCAAATATGTATATTATTTTTAGAATGCTAATGCTCTGTCCTTTTGACTAGAACAAAGCTGAATTCAATTTGATTCATGAAATTCAGGGATATACAGATTAAATAAGAGACAAGTTTGATTTTATGAAGTTGTCATATTAAGGCTTTAATTTTGTAGTTTCAACCCCAGAGCTTGCATCCAAAAAAATTGCACCAGAAATTTAGTATGTTGCCATCAGGGGGCAGTAATATGTCATTTTATTACCAGACTTGAAAGGCCTTTCTTGAGACTCAAGTCCTACCTATGAATTGCACAATTTTGTTCATATGAAAATAGATTCCCCTATTTAAAATAGCAAAATTTAGTCAAAGCTTCATAAAAATAACAAAAACAACTAATCCTTTGGAAGTAATTCTTTTTTTTAAAAAAAGAATAAACTCCCAACATGTATATCTATATTTCTCCACTAATTTTTTATTGCTTCCCTAATAGCTTTTTCTAACCATAATCTTAACTTTGACCTATAATTCCTTCTAGGTCAGTGAGGTAGCTAGATAGAACTCTGATCTTGGGAGTCAGGAAGACTAAATGAAAAGATGATAGCCTGCCACATAGTAAGAGCTATATAAATGTTATTATTAGCTATTATTTTAGTAACTTGTGAGCTTGCTAGCCTTGATATTTTCTTCTGACTTTAAGGAGAATGCTAACTGCCCAATTTCAGTCTAATCAAAAGGGAGATAACAATTTTCCTTCCTAGTCCTCTGATTCAGATGAAAATGCCTCTGTCTGGATCTGCCAACATAGACTTCAGCTTGGGTCTGCAGAAATCAGATCTGACATAAAGCCACGCATGTCTCAACATATGAAATATATTCTGGGTATAACTTAACCTACACCATCCTGGACTGAAGATATATGAGACACTCAATGCTTCTTGGGGACTAGATCTCCAAAAATTTACTAGCCAAACCTCTCATTTGAGTTTTCTGATATCTTCACCTCCCATCCTGTTATATAGCTACCCGGTGTTTCAAGATAAAATAGCCAGCTACCCTAACACCACCCTCCATCATCTTATATCCATCTGGATATAATTCAAATAAATTGGTATTTCCAGAGTCCTGTAATTAGTAGATTCATACCACCACTATCCCTGTGGTATCACATTCCTTACTCAAAAATTTCCAATGGCTCCCCATTGCTCTTGGAGAAAATAAATACTTCTAAGTCTGATATTTCAGGGATTACAGAATCTGGCTCTTACCTACCTTTCCAGCCTTATTTTATACAACTCCTTTTTACATACATACATAAAAGGATAAAAAAAAATCCAGAAAAAAAAGAGAAACAATTTCAGAGAAATTTGGAAATCAGGATTGCTACTAGATATGTCCATTGAGATGCCTTTCTAAAGTGCCTAACAGTTTCAATTAGCAACAGACCTCATCAAAAAAGAAAGTTCTATCTATACTGGAGATAGAATCAAGAAGGAAATGGCTGGTAAAATCAGTGGTGGCTAGGAAAATCTAGTTTTATTATGTTAAGACTTCTCAAACTGAATTGAATAACAAAGTACACACCTATAATTTAATTGACAATAAGTAGTTTGTAATTCAAATCACCAAGTATTTATTAAGTGCCTACTATGTACCTGAAATTTCTCACAGTCTTTTATGTGTTGTGGTGAAGACTTTAGGAAGCAGGATATCAGAGGGGAAAGGGGAAAAAAGGGGAAACTTCAGTGTTCCCAAGATCATGAGCACTGAGACAGAATGCCCAAGAGCCTTCTGTTTAGTGATGAAGTGAAGCATATGCTTCTTCTAAGCTCTCTAGAAGATAGCCTCCTTAGGAGCAAGACTTCAGTAAAGGAAAACTTAAATTGATACTAAGTAAAGCAAGGAAGAGAGAGGGTAGGAGGCTGGTAGTTTAATAAGATTTAATCATGTCTTTTTTTCTTCATAATCATTGTATGACAATAAGACAGGAACCCTAATGACTCTAAAGAACTAAAATTAAGGACAATACAAAGGATAATGACAGAGTATAGAGTCAGCACAATAATGCTATGGCATCACCATTGTGGGATTATGGGGGGCGGGGAGTGGGATAAAGGATCCTCATGCAAAGACATATGTAAGTGAAAAAAAATGGGTTGGTCACTTGATGAGAGCAAGGGCTAACTGATAGGCAGCCTTGTGCTCTCTTAACATCCTTATGATGTTGAGAGCGTAAGGAAGACCTAAGTAAACTGGGTAGATTCCCTGTGGGGACCAAATGGGAAGATTTGAATAAGAGTCATCCAGAATAGGTATGTATGGATGGGTAACAATTGAAGGAAATATCTACACTGATGAAAAGTCAAAGATCCATTGAAATATTTCAAAATAATGATGAACATAATTATGGATGGATCAATTTCATAGGATAACTCAAAGTAGGAACCTCAGAAACTCATCAACATAATGGGAAGTAGAAGTTTTTATTGTGTTTTTAAGTTCTTTTTCCTTTTGATTCTTCTTCCTCCCATCTTTCCTTGAGAATAAGAGTTATTCTAATTTCCTTTTTGAATCTCTAGCTCTAAGTAAAGTGCTTTGCCCATAGAAATTATGTAATAAAATCTTCATTCATTCATTCATTCAGACACAAGGGACTTGGACTCCTGAAAAATTTAGCATATTAAGTGTTATCTTCATGAACAAACTTGTGTATCACAAATGTCATTCTGAGATCCTGTCAATTTTTCTTAGTTCCTTTGTCATCTTCTCAGTAAAATCATCTCATTATAGTAAAGATAAGTACAGGAGAATAAAATACCCAAGACAAACAAGAATGGTACAACAGTCTCTGAAGGATCAATCAAGGAACTGCTGGGCTGAGTCAATGCTACAGCAATGCTTTTATTACCATCACAAGGGGCATCCATCTAAAAGAAATTATGCCACAGACAGTGCTTCAATCAAAGACAGGAATTCATGAGAGTGCAGGTAAGAAGAAATTCTTTTCATCATCTCTGTCAGTCCCAGTCCTTCTGGAGTTCCCTGTGCTGCCACTACCTGGTCTCCAAGGGTGTACTGAGTACTCTGTGCAACTCGACTGAGGTATAAGAAAATGTATTTTTCATTTAAATCAGCCAACAGTGGGTTAGGGCTTTTCAGTCTTATTAAGTAACCAACAGTGGTTGTGGGGTGGAAACAAGAAGATTGAAAAGCACAGAAACAAATGAGTTTACAGAATACAGATTGCTTATCATAACTAGGTAAGTTTAGCCACTACTGGTTTATTTAAATATCATAGTTTAGGGGACACACACACATACACACACACACACACACACACACACACACACACACACACACACAGCCCCCATTTCCTTTATTTCTTATTCTTCTCTAGAGTTAAATGGTAGAAGTTGGACCACTTAAAAGGGACCTCAAAGATGACCTCAAAGATGCTATAGTTTGACTTGAACTTGAAAATGAATCCCCTCTAATCAGATTTACTAAATTCATTTGAAATTCAGGCCAAGGACTTTCAGTGCCTTCTATGCTTCTTAATTTTTTTCCCTTCTGAAATCTAGTCCCCAAGTTTGTCTTGTTAGTCTCAGTTGTTATTCAGTCATTTCAGTCACATGCAAAATTTTGTGACTCTACTTGGGGTTTTCTTGGCAAAGATAATGAAATGGTCTGACATTTCCTTCTCCAGTTCATTTTACAGATGAAAAAACTGAGGCAAAAAGGGTTAAGTGACCTCCCCAGGTTCATACAACTAGTATTTGAGGCTAAATTTGAACTGAGATCTTAACTCCAAGTCCAGTGCCCTATTTATTGTGCCATAAAGTTGCCAGTCTCAGGTTACATTACAATTCTGATCTAGACCTAGTTGAATTATGAGATCCTACCCTGGTCCTTGATGCCACCATACCCCCTTATTCCTCATACCAATTTTTATTCCAAGATATCAGGTCATCTTACAAACATTTCTTTCATCCTTCCATAAAACTCTCTCTGTAAACTGGAGAGCCCCATAATCCATTTTATCAGTTCAGTTTAAGTCACATTTACTATATTTTAATAAGGGAGATCTTCGATTATTATTCCAAGACGGTATTTCAGTCAAGTCTCATTAGTGGCTATCTGGCTTAACTGGGCAGGGGGACTAGGAGTAAGCTATTTTCCTTGGAGAAAGCTTTCATTGCATCAATGGTCAATTCAATGCACCAATTCTAATGGTCAGAAACCAGATTCCTTGCCTATTTCTAATTTTTTTAATGAATAATTTTTAGTGAAGATTTTAATCATCTTTGAACACAAAAGGAAAAAACTGATATACAGTGGGATTTTCCTTTGGCTTATCACAAAGGTATGGTCCTTTCTCCTTTTGATCTAGATTTTCCTTTTCCTATTTGTACATAATTTTAAAATAAGACTAATTTATACAACATATTCTTCTGCTTGTGAGATTCCAATTTTGCCAAAAAGAAACAGCAATTACTTTTATATAATGTAGTATGAGTTTGTAGTGAGGCTTTGAGACCAGCATTATAAGTAAACATATTTTAGAATTTGTTTAAACATTTTATGCATTTAATGGATAAAATTAAATAAACTACATCAGTTCTAAAAATTTGGGCTATTTCCCTCCTTCCTAAAATTTCTGAGATATTACAATGTCTTCCATTGGCTGTTAAGGGGTTAATGGGACTGGAATATATATAATAAATATGTAATATATAACATAAGAAGATGAAGTAGGAATGTTGGACTGAGAAACATTAGAAAAACACACAATGGGGGTAGCTAGGTGTGTTAAAGGAGAAACTAGTCTACTTAATATTAATGAAAAGTATATCTTTGAGTCAAAATATTAGAAAAAGGCTATCAGTCTTATTTTAAATTTTTGTAGATGTATGTATTCATATTTAAATATATGAAACTTAAACAAAAAACAAAATAAATCCTACAGAGATTTACAAGCTTGAGGTAGTAATTTTAAGAACTTTAAAGAGAAGCTGCTAACAGGTGTTGCTATAAATTTTGATTTTTAAAATTTAAATTTAAACTCTTATTGCCAGACTTTCATCTAAGATTAATATGCTTAGAAACTAAATTTGGGAAATGGCATATTTATAACTAGTAGCTAACACACAGGTTCTGATAAATTTAAGGACATAAATAAGTTCTATGAGATTTAAAAACTCAAATCTTAGAGGGTTTAAGAGAAATCATAGCAGAGATTCTATATTCTTTGTTCTTCCTTTCCCTGACTAGACTTAAGTCAAGGAAAAAAAGATTCATCATTTAGTTTATGTTCATACCCTGCCTGGCTCACAGTTCATACAGAGAACCTTGGATTTAGAAACTTCATGTGAGATTTGAGATAGACAAGTTTGGGAAGTTTCCTTAGTATCTCCTGGGTTCGAAGTCCACAACTTTGTTGGGGAGTGAGGGCTATCAGAGGCAGGTGAACTGGTCTTGGCTATGGGATCTGATAATGCATCTCTATTTTAATTCTTGCTATGCATTTTTCCATACAGTATTTAATTCTGAAACCATAAGATTTTTGTTTTTTGGAACAATATTCTGGCTTCATAATGTACTGCTTTTCTCTGATGGTGTCCTTCATCTGCCCCAATGCATGCCACCCCCTTGTAAATCTTAAAATTTTGCAGTACAGGCTGAGAACTTTAATTTAGATTAAGGAAGAGAATCTCAGGGAAGAAGGGATCAATAGGTAAAACATAACTGAATGGGAATAACTTGTACAACATCACTATGGTTATGAGATCTCCACTGAAGAGGAATTCACTTATTGGGAGTTTCCTAAATGAATTAAGATCTAGTTAGATTCCAAATCCCATCAAGCACTGAGGCAACTAGGAGGTGCAGTGGATAAAGCAACAGGCCTGGAATCAGAAGTACCTGAGTTCAAATTTGACCTCAGACACTTAATAATTACCCAGGTATGTGACCTCCTAAGTCACCTAACTTCACTGCCTTGCAAAAAAAAGGAAAAGAAATCCTATCAAGCAATATTTTATTAATTTTCATTTAAAACGCATTTGACAAACACATTTCTTCTATTGGTTCAAATCTGACTTGTGTTGATTAAAAAAAAATACCCAAACACTACTTAGTGAATACCGGGTTCAGCAAAGAATTTCCCTGCCCTTAAGAAGCTCATATTTTAAAGGATATAAAATACACTGTTAAGGGAAAAGGATCTAAAACTGAGGGAAGAACCAAAGAAATTAATAGAATCAATAATGTAATCAATCAATAAAACACATGAAAAATAAGGAGGCAAAATTCTGGGAGGGGGGGAAGTAAGCAGAGGGAAACACTGGATGGTGTCAAAAGGAAGACTGTTTAACTACCACCCACCAGTCCTTGATGCCACCTTCTAGATCATCAGTTTGGAGGAATGAGTTTAGACTTCAGAGGTTTTATGTTTACTTCCAAAAGACCCAAGTAAGACCACTATACCTTTATTTGTCAAATTCAAGGAATTAGATCATATTTTTTTCCTAGTTGTTTATTTTGATTGTCTTTGTGTTTTTTTCATGTGTTGGTTGAAAGAGGGGGAGTAAAATAAATGTTTTCACCTCAGTATTAATGTCATTTTCTAGGATAGGGTTCTTGATCTAAGTCAAATCCTTTATATATTTAGTTTACATTTATTATTTTTAGCTCAAGGAAATATCAAGATAGAAGTAAAATGGCTTTTGCTCAGACTGAACTCTGTATAATTAAACACTGGCCATTCAGTGTGGCTCTTGCTAAGGGCTAATATACTATACTCTGATCCTCTGGTGATGGTATTATTCCTGGGCACTCATGATTTCTAAGTTTCTTCTAAAAATATAATACTCAGTGATCTAGAACTGGAAAGACCCAAGAGGCCATCTAGTCCAATTCCCTCACCTTAAAAAAAGGAAATTAAGGTCCAGGGTGGTAATTGACTTGCCAAGGATCATACAAGTAGCAACATCAGAACCTAAATCATCTAATTGCAGAGCAAGTGTGTTTTCCATTATACCCACCAGCCTTTTGAATTATTGAGCCTATTGACCTATTGAGACATTGTATCCAGTGTCACAATAATTGGCAGATTATTGAGAATATAAATAAAATCAAGGTAGGTTTCATAATTTCCATTAACTTTGTTTGCCTCAGAAAGTATCCTATCATGTCATACCTTCTGGGGTATTGCTTCAAAGAAGGTTTGGAACTTATCAAAGCTTGAGAGGTAAGAAAACACAAGCTTTTTAATCATTTTCCCCTTTTCTCTGAGCAATATTTACTATCATTCTAAGTTCATCAGAAGCTTCTTTTAATCAAAGTTTCTTCTTACCATCACTTGAAGAATATCTCCCATCCATGGATTTCCCCTGAAATCTGTAAAAAGATATATACAAACATTTTTAAGAACAGAGAAAACCACAGATTTCCACCATTATCAAGAATTCCTGATCAGCAGTGTCAAGGCAGTGAGTGGGTACCAACCAATACCCCAACTACTTAAATCAGTCTCTCTCTCTCTCTCTCTCTCTCTCTCTCTCTCTTTCTCCTTTTGGTTTTTGCAAGGTAGTGGGGTTAAATGACTTGCCCTAGGTCGCACAGCTAGGTAATTATTAAGTATCTGAGATCACATTTGAACTCAGAATCTCCTGACTCCAGGGTTGGCGCTCTGTCCAACTGTGCCACCTAGCTGCCCCATCTATTTAATTCTGAGGGTTCTGGGAAAATTCAAATTCATGATGAGTTTTTTGATAATAATAATAACAATAACAATATTAGTAACTGACACATATTTATTTAAAATTTGCAAAGTACCTTACATTATATTATTTGAATCACATATTAACCTTATGAGGTATGTACTATAGCCAGTGGGAAGCTAAGTGGCACAGTGTATAGAGTGCCAGGCCCAAAGTCAGGAACACTCATCTTCATGAGTTCAAATCTGGCCTCAGACACTTAAGGGTGTGACTATGGGCAAGTCCCTTAACCTTGTTTATCTCATCTGTAAAATGAGCTAGAGAAGGGAATGGCAAACCATTCCAGTATCTTTGCCAAGAAAACCCCAAATGAGGTCACAAAGAATTGGACACAACTGAACAACAACTATGGTCATTATTATCCTCATTTTATAAGTGAGAAAACTGAGGCTCCCAGAAGTTAAGGGATTTGTCTCAAGAGTCACACTAGTAATGTAGAAGGGAGATTCAAATTTGTGACCCTGACTAAGAATTTCTCACTGGTTTTGTACAATTGTATACAATAATCCTTACTAATTTCCAAAAGATCCTGTTTAGCCTGCTCTGTTTATGCTACCAGGCTTCAAAATGTTGTGATAAGCTTCCAGAGTAATAATGACACTTAATATTTATCCCATCTTCTTTCATCTTCAAGGTATTAAAAAGAAGTTAATTAATTCACTTTATGTCATTAATTAATTCCATGAGACTTATAAATATCCATGTCTGATTTGCTTCTTGGCACTAATGTGTTTATTCAGTTACAACACATTAACAGATGGAAATCTTTTCTGGAAGGAGTTTTGATTTGTTTTTTCTGTCAGTGATCTCTGTGATAACCAGCATATCTGCCTGTGCTAATGAGCATCCTGTAAAACTTAAATCACTATGCAAATGTGAGCTGTTCATTGTCACAATGCTTGGGTGACCAACTGAGCAAAAAGAAAAAAATAAATTAAAAAAAGAAAATGACCCATAGCCAGGGTCACATATCTTAATATGCTTTTGGATAAGGCATTTATGGATTTCATTATATTAGGATAATTTGGATTTAGAACAAGAAGGAATCAGGAATCTTGGATGATTTCTAGGAAGATGCCCCTATTTTACAGATAAGGGAAAACAGAAACTGAAGCATAGAGGGTGGAAGCCCAAGATTATACAGGTAGTAAATAGCAAAGCTGATATTTGAATCAGATCTTTTCATTCCAATCTGATGCTCTTTCCCGTAAAAACTGGAACTGATAGACCTTTTTCTAGAAGGACAATTGACAAACTATTGACCCAATATACAGAACTTATAATCACTATCAAATTGATTGATGCTGTTCGGTATAGAGTAGGTGTTATAAATGTCTTGAGGGTAGAAAGCTATGAGAGAGAGAGAAATATATATGTGGATATATATGTATATTATATATATATGTAAATGCATACATATATGTTATGTCTTTATATGTTTCTATCTATCCAGAAAAGGAATCTATATAAGGATATTATAAACTAATCCCTCCACTCCAACACACACATTATATATATATATATATATATATATATATATATATATATATATATATATATGTATTGCCAATGTATATTTTACTCTAACATTATAATCTCTGCTATAAGAATCATAGATTGTAAATAAAGACCTCCTGAGCAAATGCTGTTAGACCTAGAGGAAAAATTTGGTGTTAGAAAACTTTACACTATTTCTATTTGGTGCAGCGAAGCAAGAATTTTCCTCCTGTTACCATTTTTCCTCATTCTATTTTCCTATTTAGATTGCCAATAGGCCTTATGTCTCCAGATTTCTATTTTCAGTTTGTCTATATTTGGCAAGAATCTCTGCTTGTGCATTTAACTGCAGTAAAAATCTGGCAAATTGAAGTTTCAGTACAGGGCTCTACAACACAATTAAAAAAAATTATGCTCCTTACTAGGTTCAAAATGAGTCAGTGAATTTTTACATAGTAGTCATGTTAGTTTTTGTCTTCCTGTAAAAATGTTACCAAAGAAACAGAAATCATAGTCATTAAAAATGAAAATCTTCAGACTAGAGCTTTCTTAGAACTATTCTGGAATTTCTCTTGAGAATTGGACAAAACCCATCCAAGATGAAACTATGAAGCAGGAAGGTTTATCCTAGGTAACTTCTCTACTTCTTTCTCCCTACATATTCACTGTCCTCACACTGTGTCCTACACAGAGTTTGCTCAGAGTCCCTAAGGTAGCAACCCAATCTAGACTTTCCTTTTTCATCTCCTTAAGTCACTCTTCCCTTAGGATTCTGCTAATTTGATTAATTCATATAGCTGATATAATATTGACATAATGGGTTACCTCTTCCAGGTGACCATTATCAGAATGACAATGATAATAACAACAATTTTACTTATATACAATAGAGCTTTCCTTTGCATTGTCTCATTTGGTCTTCAAGACAACGATAATTTCTCCCATTTTTTCAGATAAGGAAACTGGGGATCTAAAAATTTAATCGATTTGTCCAGTTTTGGAGTAGGAAGTTGGGTCTACTGATTTCTTTTTTTTTTTGGCAAGGAAGTGGGGTTAAGTGACTTGCCCAAGGTCATACAGTTAGGTAATTATTAAGTGTCTGAGGTTGGATTTGAACTCAGGTACTCCTGACTCCAGGGCTGGTGCTCTATTCACTGTGCCACCTAGCCACTCCTGTTTTGATTTTTTTGAAATTTCATTTCTCCAGGGATTTCTTTTGAAGACATTCAGACATTCCCCAAAGATTCCCTACCAGATCAATGAATTAGGATATTGTGAGGCAAGATAGCCTTAAGGCACTTCTTAAACCTTATCTCATAGGCAGACACTAACTTTGGGTCCAAAGGGAGCTAGCCAGTCCAGTCCATCAGTCATAGAACTGTTTACATTTGTTTCTTTTTGCATGTTCAGGAGGGAAAGTATCATTTGCTTATCATGAAATTCTTTGCTGTTCTTTTGCAATTGTTTCTGAGTGGGTATATACAAAGTACAAAGACTGGAACCTTCTCTTTGAAAAAATCAACTTCAGATTTTGGAATGGTTTACAAGAAATTCTAACTTCTTTTCTAGAACCTCTAATCAGAGAAAATGAACAAAGACTTTAAAAAAATGTTTTTTTTTTTCCTCCCTTCTTTCCTCCTCAGTGTTTATGGAGCCTTCCTTAGAAAGAATTTGTGTTGCTATTGTTTTTCATGATCTTTTCAAGTTTCCATTTTAATTTTTTCTACTCTATTTCTACTTTAAGCTCTATGCTCTATTTTTTAAAAAATGATTTTTAGATGGATCTGTGATCCCATTAATGGGAGTTCTTTCTCCATTCACAAGTCATTTAAGACTTCTGATCCAGAGTGACATGTCTTCCTGTAATTTTTCTCCCAGAAAACCACCCATCACCCTTTGGGTCTTTCTCTTTGACTTCTTCACATTGTGTGAATACCAAAGGACACAGCCTGTCTATCAGTTATAATTCCCTCTTGTTTTCTGACTTTCATTTTTTTCCAGTCTTTATTTTTCTTGTATAGTTCTTCATTTGTAATGTGTTATAACTTGCTCATACCTACAATGTCTTTCTCATTGTCCTTTGGGTGACCTGGAACTCTAATTCTTCAGAAATTGTGATATTCCATGATTTGCAACTATATAGAATTACTGTGGAAAGAAATGCTAACCTTCCAATAGAAGCTTGAGATTATTAATAGAAATGTATAATTTCCCAGAAGCAAACCAGTTTGATAGCCTTGGTCTGTTAAATTTTAATCTAGATTTCCTTCCATTCTCAGTGGTTGTCCAAAATATGCATATTGAAGAACCAGTTGCACTGTTAATTGAACAACATAGGACAATAACTGTCTATTAACTGAATAACACAAGACAATAGACATTCTTTAATAGACCAATATCAAATTCTAAGAAGCATTTTTAAAGCACTTACTATATACAAGATCAAAATTGATATTCTTGAAAAAGTAATGGTATATATATATATATATATATACATATATATATATAAAGATTTAGTTCTAAATTAAATAAATATCAAAAATAGAAAATGGGAAATGGACAATACTGGTTCAATTTTATTTAGAAGTTAGACTACTGAAAATTAATTGCTGCAACAAGGAGAACAAAGAGCCCAGAAATCACCCTAATCAAGCAAACATTTGACTTACTTGCCAGAGAAAGATGGCTGACAAAGGCAAAAAGGAGTAGGAATAAAAACGCCATCTATAAAAATCTTATGAAGAAGGATGATGAATGATAATGAGCAGGATCTTCTCAAAAAGCAGAAAGAGGCAGTAGAGGCCAGTTTAAAGAAAACCTGGCAATATGTATAATTAAGTAAAACAGAAAGAAGGCCACAAATGGAAAAAAAAAATGGAAAACATTTGCAAAAATCATGTCTTCTCCATCAAGAATTATCATACATGGGTCCTCATATCACAGTTCTTGTGGAGCTTACAGAGAATACATAATTACTAAGATGAATAAACATAAGAAAGTATGTAGACTATATATATATATATATATATATTGAATTTGAAAGAGACAGAAAGACAGAAAAAATAAAAAAAAAAGAGAAAAAAGCAGGAGGGATAAAATTACCAAGTATTTGGTTATTGTCCTTTGTTCTTGAAGAGACCCAAAATGACATCACTGTTAAGCATCAACAATATGTCTTGCCTTTGGCTGATCAGAACAATATGAGGTCAGTATGCTCTACCATAGGTTGGGCACAAGTAGGCCATGTGAAAATTTGGTGTGGATTCTCTAAACCTGCATATCTTGTGTTTCTTTTGAGGTACTTCAAATGTACTTTGTTCATAGAACACAGCACCTTTTCTGATGATGCCTGTGTCTCTTATATTTCAAAATCAATTCCAAAATTCTCAAGAGAGACTTTGAAAGTATCCTTATGTCACATTTTTTGACCTACCATGGGAGCACTGAGTGAGTTCTCCATAAAATAATATTTTTTGCAAGTGTACATTTGACATTTGAACAACATGACCAGCCCATGGGAATTGCAATTGCACTCTATCTGTAGTGGAGTTTGGATGTTTGGTAGATTAGCTCAAGAAAATACCTTGGTGTCAAAGTGGGGTATAAAAAAGGCTTAGAAAAACATTTCAGACCTTATTGATTCCAAAAAAAGTGACCAAGAAAACTTCATATATCAACCTATTATTTGTCTGCAGTCTGTGGTTGTAGCTAGTTGTTTCCTGCCCATTGAAATGTAATTAATTTTATTTTATCTGGTACTTGCTTTATCTAACATCACTTAGCTTTCTTCTTGAAGAAAGACCTTCATGATAAACAAGCATGAAGCTTCTGTAAAATCTACACATCTTTTACTGCTCTTATTTCTTACTTCTGAGCCACATTTTTCCAATTTTTGGTGTTGTTGCCCATCTTGCTAGGATTATTTTTTCTTTTTCTTCCTTCCTTTCTTTTGGAAACTGGCAAATATTAAAGTATGTGGTTTAATCTGAGGTCTGACTGTGGGCTTTAATGATATTATAGTGAATAGGGCACTAGACTAGGAATCAGGAAGACTTGGGTACAAATTCTACCTTGGAAAACTAGCTATGTGACCCTAAGCAAGTCACTTATCCAATCAGTGCTGAACACATATGTAAAATGATGGGGTTAGATTCAGTGACCTCTAGGGTTACTTTTAAATTCATAATCCTATAGTCTTTGAATTCTACTCCCTCATTCTCTTAAATAGTTGTTGATGAATAAGCTGTAGGTATCTTCATGATAATCTATTTACTATATATATATGTATACACACATACACGCATATGTCTGTGTGTGTATATGTGTGTGTGTCTGTGTGAGCACTTCAATCTAAATTGATGTTTTCTCTTGCCTTTGGATACATGATAAAATCGGCTCCGCCAATTCCTTTATTTACTTCTCAAGGGAGAACCTGTAAATAATCTTTCTGTTTCTCAGTAATTTCCTTTTGGTTTCACAAGAAGGTCAAGACTGACAGGATTAATTTTCCTCTGTAACGTATTCCTTCATTGATCTTTTTATATCTAGAGTATCAATAATTGACAACCTAAAAACTGGGTTTTTTTTAGTACTCTTTGCTTCTTTTGCCAAAGTCACTATACAAATGAAAGGAGAACTGAGAATCACTCTTTATTTTTCTTTGCTTTGTCAAGTCCTGAAATAGATCAAAGCTAGGAGATGAGGAATATATCATCTTTAATTGAGAACCAGTTTGGAGGATGCCCAGTGGAGTTCTCAATGAAAGAGATCCATGAAAAAGTTTTTACACTTTTAGGAGAGGGGAAGAAGACAGAATGAGGTAGCAAAGCTTGGTCATGAGATCCCAGTAGCCCTTGGCAATCAGGACAAAAAAAAAACCCCACTTCAGTCTGGCTGTTTGTTTTGTCTTTCATGTCATGGATTCCTGTGGAAGTGGGCAAGGTCAGTATAGATGCTAAGGTCCAGCTTGAATGGAATGGGGGTTCTCACAAGGTAAACTCCATGGCTGGTGGCAGGGGAGAGGGGGAACCTAGGGAGTAGTTCAGTTCAACCCAACAAGAGTTAATATCCTAACAATTGAAATGTAAAAGACATTACTGAAATTCTTACATTACAAGGAACACTGAAAGGAGTGGCAGTCCATAGTACATTTTGATGTTTAACAATTTGTCATCTTAACAATTATATTAACAATGATGCTGGCTTTATAGGTTGCCAAGGCCAAAAAAATTTAGTACCAAGCAGCTATTCTACTGGTGTTGAAACCTTCCTGTATTTATCTGGGCTGATCTTTGGTGAGTAGAGGCAGTTGAAACTTTGCCACCATAGAAGAACCTGTTGGTGTTTGTGCTCTGCCAGTACAATTTTGGAGAACCCAGGGTCTCCTCCATGCCATGATGACATATGAGAGTAGAACTTCTTTGAATTGTTTATGCTGGGAAGAATTTCAGAATTTCTATATTCTATTTGACTTATGGTAACAATTCCAGGATTTTGAAAAAGAAAAGGTCCCTGGTGAATGACTTTCCTTCCCTTCAGAGAGAATTATTTCCAGATCATTCCCAGATTGTTTTTGAAGTTTCACAAACTACATTAGAAGTTGCAGCAAAGAAAGGGTTCAAGGTGTGACTTGAAGTTTTTTTACTTACCTGACATAGTGTACAAAAGCAACAAGCAGAGACCCCAAGTAGAAGGAGAAGAATATAAGGAAGCTGAGTAATATGGCCTTCACATAAACAGATTCTGAAGGAAAAACAAATGTAGTCAAATTTGGGGAAGGATAAGGGAATGGGAAATACTTTATAATCAGTTTTAATACTTGAATGACTATTATCCATTATGCCTGGGATTGGGGTACCTACTGCTTCCTAACTTCCATTATTTCCATTCAAAAGCCAACAGTGATTTCTGTTAGGAGATAACAAAGTTTCTTGAGTTCAGACATAGACATTTTCCTACTCCTCCTATAGGAAACTGGGTCTAGAATCACAATAAGCAACTCCACAATTCTTGCTCCTTTTCTTTAGAAAAAAATAGTATGATGCAGTTCAGTACTCTGTTTCATAAATCTCATATTGAACTAAAATGAACTGTAAAGCCTAAACCAAAAAACCCCCCATTCTTTTTTATCTCTGATTTCCTTATATATTTGGCATCCCAGTCATCCCAGAAGAGAAAAAGAAAAGGTGGAACAGAAATTGCTACCGTGTCTCCCCCTTAGGAAGAAATTCTGTATCATTCTCCAGTGGCAGAACTGACCTTTAATGGAAGGAACAATAGTCACTTTAAGATTCTTTGTTCGCTGAAGATTCCAGGTATGGTTTTCCTTCTCTGGAAAGAATTATAAACAAATGCATCAGAAACTCTGACTTCTATTAATAACTGTTCAAAGGATAGACTCTATTGGCTTGATTTCTCAATCTATCCATCAACAAGAACTTAAGTTTCTGTTCTGTGCCAATCACTGTCCTGGGGACTGGAGATATGGATTAAATTTAGGGCAAAACAAAGGTCTTACATTTTAATGGCAGAGATGACAGGGATGTGTATAATGCATATACAGAATAACCAGAAATAAATACAAAGTTATTAAATAAGAGGCAGTTGAGAGAGGGCACTATAAATTGACGGGACAAAGAATGGCTTCAAGTAAAAATGGTGGTGCTAGAGCTTTGTCTCAAAGGAAGAGAAAAATTCTTGGAGGCCTGGGGAGGAAGGTGTGCCTTCTTGGAATGAGGGCACTTCGTACTTTCAATGGCAGAGACAAAAGAAAGAATATCATATGTGAAGTACAGAAAGGCCACTTGAGCTAGATTATATGATACAGCAGGGGAATAATGTCCAATAAGACTGGAAAGACAGATTAAGGTAGAGTTATGAAGTTCAAAAGGTAAAAAGGAATTTATATCTGATTCTAAAAACAATAGGGAAATACCAGAATTGACTGGATAGAGGAATGATACAGTCCAATCTAAGAAAAATTACTTTGGGAGGTATGTGGAAGATGGATTTAAATGGGGAGAGACTGGAGGCAATGGACACAATAAATTGTTGCAATAATTCAGGCAAGAGGTAATGAAGGCCTGAACTAAGGTGATAGCCCTGTTTGAAGAAGGGGATGACTATGAGATTTTGGGATATAGCAATAGAAAGATCTAACAAGAAGTTGACTTGATGTGAGAGAGACAGACACATTATTTTTAAGAGCCTGGTGCCTTGCCAAGAATCTAATGAAAACTCCATTTAATCTCCCTTTATACTTCACAGTAGTGCCCCCCCAAACCCCAAAAACTTGATAATTTTTTCCTCATGGAATTTGAGATTTTCATCTTAGACCTTTCTCTTAAAACCATCTTTTTTTTTGCTCAGTTACGGAAATTTAGAAATGCTGACTTCTAATTGTATTTTGATGTATACCTTAATTTCTCCTTCTAGTAAAGCAGTCCTGTTATAGTCTAGAACACTATTGTTTGTTTTTTTTTCCTTTTTTTAAAAAAAAGTATTAATTATTGCAGGGGTTTTTTTTTGTGGGGCAATGGGGTTAAGTGACTTGCCCAAGGTCACACAGCTAAGTAATTGTTAAGTGTCTGAGGACAAATTTGAATTCAGATCCTCCCGACTCCAGGGCCAGTGCTCTATCCACTGTACCACCTAGCTACCCCCATTGTGTGTTTTTCTAATATTTCTCAGACCAACATTCCTACTTCATCTTCCTATGTTATATAATGATATAGTCCACTCCTTTTCCAGGACCATCAGTCCCCCACCTTCCCATTTCGAGAATCTTTTTGTTTAAGGTAGAAAATTCCAGATTACTAAATGATTGCTGTCTCCCTGTTCGTGACCTCAGGGGTGAGAAACCAATCAGATCTCACTAAGCAGAAGCCCTCCTCTCCTTATAAAATTCCTGGAGTAGCCCTGATCCAAGCACTTCTTGAACTGACCTAGGAATCTTTTTGAAAGTTTGATGTAGGGCAGCTAGATGGCGCAGTGGATAAAGCACTGGTCCTGGAGTAGGGAGTACCTGGGTTCAAATCCGATCTTAGACACTTAATAATTACCTAGCTGTGTGGCCTTGGGCAAGCCACTTAACCCCATTTGCCTTGCAAAAAAAAAAACCTAAAAAAAAAGTTTGATGTTAAGTCTTGGGAGCAGCCCTATGAAAGACCATCATGAACTTTCTCTCATATTGCTGTAACCTTAAGATCATCATGCTCAAAACTCCCAGGCAATATCCTTGGTTGTATCCCTGTGTCCTGACCTTTCCTAGTCAGCTTAAACGTTTCAATTATGGCCTCAATGTGAAGAGAGTTGGTGGACTCCTCCAGTAAACTTTGCTTGTCTCCTTGAATTCCCCCTGAATGTCTTCTATGTAGCCATGTGGGATTCCATATTAGCCATATAGCCATATTAGATAATAAGAACAACTAGCATTTACCTAGCACTTTAAGATTTTTCTATGTATTTTACATATTATCTCTTTTAACTCTCACTAACATATTATTTCATTTGACTCTCATTTTACAGATAAAGAAACAGAGGCTAAAAAAGATCAAGTGATTTGACTAGATCCTGCATCTGAGATGGGATTGGAATCTTAGATTCTCTGGACTAACAAATGCATGCTGCTATCCATTGTCCTACCCTATTGCCTCAGGGTAGATTACTTTCACCAATGACTGTCCCTTCTGATTCATCTATACATCTCTTAAAGTCACATTATTGTGTCTGTGGGGGGTACTCCCAAAAAGACTACTGGAAAAAATGTTGTTTTTGCAGGTGGGACAGTGAGTTTAAATTTAGTCTCAGTCATTTAGTACTTTTATGGCCTTGTGAAGGTAGTTGGACTAAATGACTACCACAATCCTTTCTATCCAAATCAATGATTCTATCTTTTGGGAACATTGTAGAAGGATCAATAAGCCACATAAGTTTAATGCAGTTCATTGGCAAAGTAGAATTTAGAAAGCAACCTTTGGTTTGTAATTTTTCCAGTCAATAAAAATCTCTACCTTTGTAAGGTCTTGAAAATGTATATTGGATAGCACGAACAGAATCTTAATTTAAATACCATAACACAATCATGATAAATACCCTTCAGCATCCTGTTATTACATACCCATTCATCAGTTACCAAGAGCTATCTGTAGTCAATCACCAACCTAATAGTTTCTCAAGGCAATTATTGGGATCTATACTAGGATCAATCTTTCATACACCTGTCATCATCCAAGATGAGTTACCCTACTGGGAAAGACATTGTTAATTCCTTACTCTCTGGGAAGTCAAATCTTTAACAACAAGAATTTAGAACTGAATATTCCTTCTCTACCCAAGGCTGAAATGTACAATAATAAAGTTCTGTTTCTACCACAAATCAAAGGAAAAAATCCTGATTTCTTGATTGACTATAGAAGAGCTCTAGCCATCCAAGTACAAGGATTTAAAAAGGTGTGTTACACTGAAAACTCTTCTGTAAAAAGAATATCTTTATAACCTATCATTTCTTCTTTGCCTTGCATAGCCTTGTCTTGCCAGGAAACAGTCATAGTCTCTTCTTATTTTTCCCTTGTGGGAAGAGATCATTTAGAAAGAGCTAGAGATAGTCATCAAAGGCCAGTTTGCTACTCCCATGGGTCCTCTCATAGGCCACGTGTCTGTCACCATGCCTTACCCTGGATGAAGAATGATCCTCCACAAGCATAATCTTCAGGCTTTATCACGAACACCACAAAGAACTGCTCTCCTGGAAAATCCTTCTTCTGTACAAAACATAACAACCTTATGGTAGATGAGAAGAAAGCGAGAGGAAAGGGCAAGTGGGGGGAGGTGCAGGAAAGAAAGAAAGAAAGAGGAAAATAAAACCCACCCCACCCTAAAACTCTTCAGAATTAATTATATTTGTATACCTGTACTAAATGTTGATATAGTTATTATTTCATGACTTCTGGCTTGTTCCTAGATGCCATAATAGGAATTCTACAAACTTATGTGTCAAGAGGCAAAAGTGTAATGTTTTAGAAAGGTCTTAATGACTATTACCTAACACTTGTGAAATGTTTTTTATTATTTTAAAAAGCTAAAAATCTTAAGAATACATAGATGATTGATAAAAATGAGATTTTAAAAATGTTTTATTCACGAGTTTTGTTTTTATATTACAAATATTTCCAGATTATCCATGGTTGTCATTGTTGTTTAGTCATGTCTAACTCTTGGCAGAGATACTGGAGTGGTTTAACATTTCCTTCTCCAGTTCATTTTACAGATGAGAAAACTGAGACAAACCAAGATAAATAATTTACTCAGGTCTGAGGTGTCTGAGCAGATGTCTGAGATCACATTTGAACTCCAAGCCCAGCTATCTACCATGCCACTAGCTGCCCCATAAATTATCCTCTACCCTCTGCCATTGTGGTCAAGTCAAAGCAATGCTGAACTGAGTCAGATACTGTGGATTTGAGACCTGGCTCTGCTACTGTGTGACATTCCTTCTCTGGGCCTCAGGTTCCTCATCTATAAAATAAAAGCTTAGGTAAACTGCTTTTTAAAGTCCATTCTAACTCTGAAATTCTTTATTATATTAAGTTGGGAGTCTAACATTTAGTCCACTGACTCAAAATACCACCACATGGATAATACATTAGTTCTAGAGAAAGGAACCCCAAGACTAGAGATTATATTCCAAAGGGGATATCTTTATTAAGTACTTATAAAGTGAATCTGTCTGCTATATAGGAATACTTTGTAATGGCTTAATTGTTATCATAGATGCTATAAAAATAGAAGTGTTCTACTGTTTTTATTTGTAAAAATTTATGTCCTTCCTCATTTGTAATCATCAATGTAATTGTGGAGACATTCAGCAAAAAATAAACAGATTTATTCAAATAAAAAATAAGGAGATTTGGTGTATTAAATCTAAAGTTTTGGAAAATAAATGAAGAAAAGGAAATGATAGAATCTGCTGCCTAATTAATATTAGCCTTTTTCTACTCTTTCTTGCAGTATGCACCCCTTTTCCCTGTAGACCATAATCAGCTTAAGTATTTCTCTCTGCATCTAGAACTTTTCAGATAAAGCATGAGTAAGACTATAACTGAGTGAAGCCTCCCTCATGGTTTCAATGAGTCTTCCTTTTTTCCAAAAGCCAGATCAGTGAGAGTTGCAAAGTTTCCACTTCTCCAAGGTCAGGTGGTAACCAAGATTATACAGCACTGTGCTGATTGACCCCTTACATGGAAGGATACAGAATAATCTCTTTGATAGGATAAAACAAATTATCTCTCTTTGATAGGGTAAAACTGAATCTGAATAATTTTGCTAAAGGGGCTTGAAAATGCTTTGCACAGATTGGCTAGATACTTGTGGAAAGATTATGAGCCCAGCTATCTAGCCAATAGGCCAGGGGATTGGGATTGAGTTAGGGACTAGGATAAAAGGGGCTTGCACTTCTCAACTTGTTGCACTCCTCCTAGACCTGTAACTCGTTTTAAGGAGGCTGTGCTCTCTTCTTGAGAAGAGCAAATAAACTTCTTTTTGTTCTCCAGTACAGGTCTTCTGATTATTCTATTTAAGGAGAACCAATTATAACACATGGGTCTGATCCCACACAAGCACATGCAAAGAAATTAAACTCTTAGGACTGGGAGTTCTCCTTTGTATATCCTATGCAATATCTATGCACACTATTGGTTTCAAACAAATGATAAATGATGATAAAAGAAGAATCTCGGCCCTAGTTTCCTTGCTGTGGGTAGATCAAAGTGTTAAAATACTATTTTGGGACCAGGGGAGGGAGGGAGGGAGGGGATTTTTTTGGTTTGGAGAATTCTCAGGAGAGGAAAGTCCCTTTCCCAATTTAGGTCAGCAATTTCTCTGAAATTTATAGAGATTTAATTAAATTAAATTTAACTAAGTTGTCTTGAGCACTGAGAAGTTAAGACACTTGCCAGTTAAGTTAAGGTCACAAAGCCAGTATATATTAGAGACAGAATTTAACCCAGGTCTTCTTGGGTTCAATGTCTACCTTATCTGTTACTTGATCTTTCCAATTACCTTAAAGTTTCATGACTTGAATTTCACTTTAAAGCAGCAATCCCCAACTAATAGATTAGAATGTAAGCATCTGGAAGAACCTGAAGATTTATCTAACTGATAGATTACCAAACCATTTGCTGTTGATTTGTTCCTTCACATCCCACTCTCCACCCAAATTGTCAGGATGCCAAGCAAGGAGGGGAGAAGAGCTGGCAGTGACTGGTGTTTTTTCTTTTCATAATGCAGGGATTTCTAGAGTCAGTAACTCTTTGCTTTCATCTCTGTTCTTATGTCAGGGCTTAGAGACATGGGCCCTTAAACTAATCTTTTTTTAAACAGTATTTTATTATTTTTCCAATTATATGCAAAGATTTTTTGACATTCAGTTTTACAAGATTTTGAGTTCCAAATGTTTCTCCCTTCCTCCCTCTTTCCCCTCCTCTCTTCCTAAAATGATAAACAATTTGATCTCTTATATATTTAGTCATATAAAACTTATTTCCATATTAGTATCATAAAAGAATACATAGATCAAAAGAAAAAACATTAAGTGAAAGTAGTATGTTTCAAGCTACTTGAGTCCATTAGCCCTAAACCAATCTTCAAAGCAAGAGATCATTAATTATATAGTAATAGTTTTCATTCTGGGATGTCAGAGTATTGTGATAATTTATTATGGACCATTTTGCCAATAGTCATATATAAAAGAAAGTTTCTATAAGGGGAAAATATCTCACCTGTACAGTGATAGCTGCTTTCTTAGTCATGGATTGATAAACACCATTAAATTCCACATTATGGTCAAGATCATACACAGGGCACTACAAAAGGTTTGAGATAAAAAGAAAACATTATATAAAACATTGCAAGAGTTGTTTTGCAGCCTATACTTAAAGGTATTGGGAAAGGGACTTTTCTCTCCTGAGAATTATCTAAATCAAAAAAATTTCCTCCCTCCCTCCCCTCCCCCCCAAAAGATATTTTAACACTTTGATCTACCCATAGTAAAGAATTTTTTTTATTGTGAACCTATGGATATTATTTCCCCTTGAAAAAAAGCAAACAAGCAAACCTCTTAGATTTCTCCCATTAAAGTAACAGATGAAGTCTCCTCTAACTAAGGTCATTTTACAACTTAATGCAGTTTACAACTTAATGCAGCCTAGTGAAACTTTCAAAATAGCATAAATGTACCCATTTTCTTTTCCTCATGAGCTTCTATATCATTTGGTCTTGCTTCTCCCCTAAAGCACTTTATTTCTTTTTAATTATTTTAATTTAAAAGCTCTTTATCTTTCTATTATTGATGACTAAAAATATGAAATGTCCACTGTGTACAAATTATTCTATTTGATGCTTGAGAAACGAGGGACAGGGAATAAATTATAAGGACATTATTTCCATTCTTCTCCTTTTTTTCCTTTCACTTTATAGAACATAACTCCTTTCCTACTCTTCAAGTTGTTCTGCAAGTAACATCTATAGTATATCACACACATATACTTCCATGTTTATAGTATATCTACATGTGAATAGATAGATACCTGTATATATGTTCACATACAGACATATAAATATATTTATCTATCTGTATAATATCTAAATAGATTAGAACATTACTTGGACTTACCACAATATCCTGAACTGATACAACTGAACATGGGTAGACCATTTCAGATACCACTTTAATGATAACAGATTCCACATCTTTAGGAAACTTGTATAGAAAATACTGAGAAAACGAGAGAGAGAGAATTCATAAAGGTTCACATTCCCCCCCATTGTGTTTTGTTTTTGTATTACAAACATTTATAGATTACCCCCACTCTAAGGTGTTTGTAATAAAGTAAAATAATTAAGTAAAACTAATTATACAATGACTTCATCTGAAAATACATGAAACGTTCCTCATCTATAGTGTCCCATCCTCACTTCTCTATTTAAAAAAAAAACTATTAACAGAAATTTATTTTATCTCCTTCTCACTTCCTGTCCCATTGGGAGAAAAAGAGAAAAGAAAAATTCCTTGTAACAAATATATATTGTGAACAACAAATTCTGTCATTGACTGTGAAAACACACCAACACACACACATACACATATATGTATAGTATATGTGTGTATGTGAGATTCTGCACCATATATATATATATATATATATATATATATATATATATATATGCCAATTCTCTGTCAGGAGTTGAGTAGTATTGAGTGGTATGTTTAATCATTGGTACTCTGGAATCATGAATGGTCATTGTATTGATCAGTTGTCTTTACGATATTGCTATAAATAAATTTTTCTACTAGTTCTATTCATTTCATTATTCATTGGTTTATAAAAGTCTTTAAAATTATTCTCTTTTATAATATTGATGTTATTGATTGATGATAATAGTATAAATTGTTCTCCTTGTTCTGCTTACTTCATTCTGTACCAGTTTACATGATTCTTTCAATGTCCCTTTGAAATAACCAATTTCCTCATTTCTTACAACACAGTAGCAACCTTTCCCATTCAGTCATTCTTTGGTTGATGAACATCTCTTTAGTTTACAATTTTTGCCCTCCACATAAAAGAGCTATGGTCAATATTTTTGTAGATATAGGAACTTCTTCCATGTCCATGATCTCTTTTGAGCATAGAGACTATAATAACTTTGTTATATAGATTAAGTGTTGGCAACCTTTTGTGTATAATTGCAAATGCATCCAATCACAGGTCCAACAACAATGCATCAATGTATCTATTTTCCCATAGACCCTCCAAATTTTATTATTTTCCTTTTCTGCTGTCTTTGTCAATCTGATGTTATGAGCAGGAATTTTGTGTTCAGGACGAGTGCTATGATGTGTGTTATCAGTTAATTTGGGAGGAGGGATTTAGGGGCTGCAACATGACCTGGGGAGGAAATAAAGATCTGGAACACTGACATGATACCAGGGAAAGTTGTAGGAATAACAATGAGGGAAGTTCTTGCCATTTCTTAGCCTTCTATTTTAATGAATGTTCTTTTCTAAGCAGGAGCTAATATCTGTTGTTTCAATGTTGCTGAAGATGCTATCAGTTCCTTTTAAATTTATTGCTTGGAGCAAAACTCTAGTTGCCCTGTTTTAGTTATATGTCTCTAATAGGAAAAACCCTAGGAATGCTAAAGACTATCCCATGCAACCAGGCCAAAAATTCAAATAATTGCCTCCACTGTCCAAAACTCAAATAGCTTTCCATTATTTTTCATCTAAATTTGCAATTATGTTTTGGTTTTTTGCTTATTTATGTGTCAAGCAGTTAAATGAAATTTCACATGGCCATTTCATTCTTTCAAGACCAACAAATGAACAAAACAAGCATTGAAAAAATAAATTGATTTTCTTCTTTACAATTTTATAATCAATGTGACAAATGAAACCAATCTTTTAACCCAAGTAAAACTATTCTTATCTTGTAAAACTATTCTTATCTTTTAAACCAGGTAAACCTATTCTTATAGAATCTTTAATAATTTCTTTTACCTGTGCCACTATGTGATTGATACTTTAATATATTTCATTGGCACTTTGCCAAAGAATCTCTCTTGGTTGGTTTTCAACAAGGCTATTTTTCCAAAAATCTTCACAGGACCATAAATAGGTTTTAGAAGTGAAAGGGAACTTAAAGATCATCTGGTACAATTTCCTTATATTACAGATGAAAAAACTGAGACTTGGAAAATTGAAGTGACTTTCTTGGGGAAAGATGTAAAACCTGTTCACACAACTATTTGTACAAATTCTGACTGGGAATAAGATAACATGACTTCCATTACCCCAGTGGCAGGTTGAGGAGGGAGGCTTCTGAAGCGCTCCCCAATTACCCTCCAAATAACTTGAAAGCCACCTTAGAATTGATTTAGAAGCAGAGAAGTAGCCTACCAGCAAGGCAGGAAAGGTCTGTCTAACTGGAATGGCAGGGGAAGAACAATAGCAGCAGCAGCAGCCTCACAGCAGAGGGCCTGCAGCAGTGTTCCAAACCTGGCCCTCCTGGAGGCCAGCAACCTCCTAGGTGTGCAACAGAGTAAGACCCCCACCCATAGCATAAACCACCAGTCTGGAGACATTGTCTCCAGTGCTGACCAGTAGTAAAAAGTCCCACCCAAGGTCTAGCCAACAGAGTCCCTGTTTCCATAGCAACCCAACAGTAGCCCCCCCCCCCCCCCAGCAGTCTAGCAACAAGATTATTCCTTTAGGGCCTGTTAGAAGAGAGGCACTGTTTCCATAGCAACCCAGCAGCAGGCCCTCACCCCTGGGGCAGTTTAGCATCAAAATCCCTCTTGCAGAGCCAACCACCAGAAAGAATCTGTTAAGATACCAACAAGAAGCAAAGCCCCTTCTCTGGGATAGGTCAGCAGCTAAACCTCACACCTGGAGAGACCAGCAAGAAAACCTCCCCTTTCTCCCAGCTTTCCCCCACTCCTCAATACAAGCCAATGAAAGTGAAGAGCTAAGCTTTGAAGCCTAGTGAGAGCAAGCAGTAAGACCTAGAACCACAGCATAAAAATTTTTGGACAGCTAAGGCTCAGAGGTTCAACTCACATAAAAACAAGTCACCAAAAAAACCCCCCAGAAAAATGCACAAATCCTCCCCCCCCCAAAAAAAAGAACTTGACCATTAAAAGTTACTAAGGTGATTGAAAGGATCAAAGCATAAACTTAGAAGAGAATAGTGTAAAAATAACATGTGAAACCTCAAAGAAAAATGTAAGCTGGTCTCAGGCCCAGCAAGAAATTTTAAAAGACCTTAAAAAGAATTTTTAAAATCATGTAAAGAAGTAGAAGAACAATAGGTAAATGAAGTAAGAGTAATGCAAAAGAATCTTTAAAAAAAGAGTCAGCAGCATGGGGAAAGATATACAAAAATTTACAGAGGAAAATAACTCCCTAAAAAATAGAATTGGTCAATTGGAAAAAAGTACAAAAAACTCACTGAAGAAAATAATTCCTTAAAAATTAGAATTGAACAAGTGGAAGGAGAGACATCAAGATATGATAAAATCAAAGGAAAAAAGTAGAAAAAATTGAAGGAAATGTGAAACTTTTCATTAGAAAAACAACTGACCTAGAAAATAGATGTAAGAGATAATATAAGAATTATTGGACTACCTGAAAACCAGAGTTAAAAAAAAAACAACCCACACAATATCTTTCAAGGAATTATCAAAGAAAATTGACCTAGTATATTAGAACCAGAGAGCAAAGTAGAAATTGAAAGAATCCACCAATCACCACTTAAAAGAGATTCTAAAATGAAAATTCCCAGGAGCATCATAGCCAAATTCCAGAGGTCACAGATCAAGTACTTCAAATAGCCAAAAAGAAATAATTTGAATACTGTGGAGTTATAGTTATGATTACACAGGATTTGGCAGCTTCCATATTAAAGACCTGGAGAATGTGGAATATGATATACTGAGAGGCAAAGGAATTAGGATTACAACCAAGAATCACCTACCCACAAAACTGAATATGATCTTTCAAAGAAAAAATGAATATTTCATGAGATAGAAAACTTTAAAGCAATTCCTGGTTAAAAGACTAGAATGGAATATAAAATTTGACCTCCAAACAAAGACTCAAGGGAAATATAGAAAGGTAAAAAAAAGATAAGACATAAGACATTTGATATAGAATAACTATATTTCTATATGGCAAGATAATATATAACTCAACAGCTATGCTATATAAGAGCAATTAGAAGGAATATATGTAGACAGAGGGAGTGGATATAAGGTGACTGATGGGTTGATATACCAAAAAATAAAGGAGTGAGAAAGAATACTGTACTGGAAGTAGAAGGGGAGGATGATAGACATTGAATGGGATGAAATATCCCAAAAAAAGCAGCATGAAAGAGCTATTATAATGTAATGGAATATGGGAACTGGGAATCATGGGCAATTGGCTCAAAGAGGGAATAACAAACACATTCAGTTGGATATGGAAATATATCTTACCCTATAAGGAAATTAAAAAAAATGGGTATAAAAGAAGGAGGGGATTGATAAAAGGGAAGTTATATGAGAAGGTATCGAATATTTGTGAAAGAACATACTTGTGAGGAGAGAGGGGTGGGGTGTGTGTGTGTGGGGGGGGTAAATGAGAAAAATAGCATGGAGGTAAATACTTAGTTATCATAATTATAAATGTCAATGGGATGAACTCACCCCCTAAAATGTAAACAGCAGAATGGATTAAAAACTAGAATCCTACAAAATGTTCTTCAAAAGAAGCACTTATCAAACAGATACAGACAGGGTAAAGGCAGAAGACTAGAACAGAATCTCTTATGCTTCAATTGAAGCAAAGAAATCAGGAGTAGCAATCAATCTCAGAGAAAACAAAAGCAAAAATATCTAAAAGGGATAAGGAAAGAAACTGCAAATTACTGCAAAGTATCATTGACAATGAAGTCATATCAATACTAAAAGTGTATGCACCTAATGGTATAGCATATACATTTTTGAAGGAGAAGTTGAATGACTTACAGGAGGAACTAGATAATAAAACTATACTAGTAGAAGACCTTGACTTTCTCCTCTAGGAACTAAATAAATCTAACCAAAAAATAAACAAGAAAGACGTTCAGGAGATGAGTGGAAATTCTAGAAACATTAGATAGGATAGATCTCTGGAGAAAATTTAGAAATGGGTATATATTTTTCTCAACAATACATGGTACTTAGGGAAAATATATAACTCTGCCCACATCAATAAAATAGAGAAAAAAGCAGGTCAATGAATTAGGCATAAAACTAAAAAAAAAACTAGAAAAAAGAACAAATTGAAAATCCCAATTAAACACCAAATTGGAAATCCTGAAAATCAAAGGAGAGATTAATAAAACTGAAAGTAAGAAAACCATTGAATTGGTAAATAAAACTAGAAACTGGTTTTATGTAAAAATCAATAAAATAGATAAACCATTGGTTAATTGATTAAAAAAGGGAAAGAAAACCAAATTACTAGTATCAAAAGTGAAAGGAGTGAATTCATCACCAATGAAAGAAAAAATTAAAGCAATTGTTAAGAGCTATTGTATGCCAATAACTTTGATAATCTAATGAAATGGATGAATATTTACAAAAATAGAAATTATTCACAGTAACAGAAGAAAAAATAATTTACATAAATAACCCAATCTTAGAAAAAGAAATCAACAAACCATCAATGAATATCCTAAGAAAAATCCCCAGGACCAGACAGATTCACAAGTGAATTCTACCAAACATTTTAAGAACAATCATTCCAATACTATATAAGCTATCTAATGACATAGATGGAGTTCTACAAATTCCTTTTATTACATAAATATGTTGCTGATAACCTAAGAAGAGCCAAAATAGAAAAAAAGAAAATTATAGACCATTTTCCTAAGGAATATTGATGCAAAAATTTAAAATAAAATACTAGCAAAGAGATTACAGCAGTACATCACAAGAATTATACACTATGATCAGCTGGGATTTATAACAGAAATGCAGGGCTGATCCAATATTAAACTATCAGCATAATTGATCATATCAGTAACAAAACCAACAAAAGTCATAAGATTATTTCAATAGATGCAGAAAAAACCTTTGACAAAATATAGCACCCATTCCTATTAAAAAAAACACTAGAGAGCAGAGGAATAAATGGAGTCTAGCTTAAAATATAGGCATTATTTATCTAAAATTATTAGCTAGTATTATCTGTATTGGGAATAAGCTTGAAGCCTTCTCAATACAATCAAGGGTCAACCAAAGATATCCATTATTATCTCTATTACTAAATATTGTAATAGACATTTTAGCTATAGCAATAAGAGAAGAAAAAGAAAAGGAATTAGAATAGGAAATGATGAAACACTTTATAGATGATATGATGCTATGCTTAGAAAATCCTAGAAAATCAGCTAAAATTACTTGACATTATTAACAATTTTAGCAAAGTTGCCGGATACAAAATAAATTCAAATAAATTATTGGCATTTCTAAATATTACTAACAAAGTCCATTAGCAAGAGATAGAAAAAGGAATTCCATCTGAAATAATTGCAGACAGTATAAAATATATGTAAGTCAACTTGCCAAGAAAACCTAAATATTATATGAACACAACTATTAAACCCTTTTCATATAAATAAAGTAGATCTAATCAACCGGAAAAAATATTAATTGTTCATGGATTGGTTGAGACAATATAATAAAAATAACAATTCTTCCTAAATCAATCTATTCATTTAGTTCCATTCTAATCAAACTATCACAAATTATTTATAGAGCTAGAAAAAAATAAAATTTATCTAGAAGAATAAAAGCACAAGGTTATCAAGGGAATCAATGAAAAAAAGAATTCCAAAAAAGGTGGTCTAGCTGTACTAGCTCTCAAACTGTATTATAAAGTGGTATTTATCAAAATAACCTGTTACTAAGAAATAGAGTGTTGGATCTGTGGAAGAGATTAAGTATACATTACATTATAATAAATGATCATCATTATCTAATATATAATAAAGATCTAAATTTTTGAAACTAAAACTCATTATTTGCAAAACCGGAAAAAAGTATGGCAGAAACTAAAGACCAATATCTCATGCCATATATAAAGATAAGGTCAAAATGGATATAAGATTTAAGCTTAGGGGGTGATATCATAAGCAAATTAAGAGAGCATGAAATAATAGGATTTTTAGATTTATGGATAAGGGAAGAATTTAGGACTCAAAAAGATTTTGAAAGTATTACAAAGTAAAAAATAGATAATTCTGATTATATCAATTAAAAAGATTTTGCTCAATAAAACAAATGCAACCAAAATGATAAGGAAAGTGGAAAACTGAAGGAAATTTTTTGTGACAAGTATCTCTGATAGAAATCTTATTTCTTAAATATATAGAGAACTGAGTCAAATTTATAAAAATACAAGTCATTCCCCAGTTGATAGTCAAAAGATATAAACAGGCAGTTTCCAGACAAAGAAATTAAACCTATCTGAAAAAATATTCTAAATCATCACTGATTAGAGAAATTCAAATTAAAACAACTCTGAGGTATCAGCTCACACCTATCAGATTGGCTAAGATGTTGAATGTTGGAGGGAAATGTGGCAAATTTGGAACACTAATACACTGTTGGTGGAGATGTGAACCAATCTGATTGTTCTCTAGAGAAATTTAGCATTATGTCCAAAGGGCCATAACATTGTGCACATTCTTAGATCCAATTAGGTATATATCCCAAAGACATCCCCATCACCACCAAAAGGGAAAAGACCCACATGTACAGAATATTTATAGCCGCTCTTTTTTTGTGGTGGCTAAGAACTGGAAATAGAAGGAATGCCTAGTAATTGGGGAATGGATAAACAAGTTGTAATATATGATCATAATGGAATATTATCCTACTATAAGAAATAACAAGCAGGATGATTTCAGAAAAACCTGGAAAGACTATCATTAACTGATGTATAGGGAAGTGAATAGAATCAAGAGAATGTTGTACACAGTAACATCAATATTGTTCAGTGAAGAAATATGAATAATTTAGCTATTCTCAGCAATACAGCGATTCAAGACAATTCCAAAAGTCTCATGAAGCATACTATCTTACTGCAGAGAAAGAACTGATATTATCTGAATACAGATTGAAGCATGTTATTTTTCGCTTTCTTTTTTTTTTTTTCCTCTTTTGAATCTTCTTGTACAAAATGACTAATCTGGAAATGTATTATACATGTATAACCTATATCTGATTGTTTACCATCTTAGAGAGGGAGGAGAGGAAGGAGGGGATAGAATTTGAAACTCAAACTTTTAAATAGAATGTTTAAAATTTAAAAAAAAAGCATTAAGATAGCCTTAAAAGATTACTAAGGACTTTTATTTTTTAGGTTTTTGTAAGGCAATGGGGTTAAGTGGCTTGCCCAAGGCCACACAGCTAGGTAATTATTAAATGTCTGAGGTCGGATTTGAACTCAGGTGCTCCTGACTCCAGGGCCAGTGCTCTATCCACTGTGCCACCTAGAGGACTTTTAAAAGCTGAAAATAGGTTCAATGAAATGTGATTCATCTAATTTAGAATGTGAATCTATTCAGTTGAACTTATTTAATAAAGATCTAAACTTTACTCTTTAGACTGATTGAAAATCATTATAACATATTTATTTAGGGTAAATTTTTATAACTTTGCCCAACTATATAATCAAGTGTTTGGTTGAGAAGTTTCATTTGAATTATATGGAAATGAATCAGATGACAAAAGGTGTATCTATTTATTACTATAGTTTATTCAATATAATTTACAGTATTGTGCTATCTTAAGCCTTTCATATTTAAGTGCCATCTTTATTTGCTCTCCTTATTTTATGTATATAGTCATTGTGATTAGTGAATTTTACCAGCTCAAAAAGTGATACTTTTTTTTTAGGTTTTTGCAAGGCAAATGGGGTTAAGTGACTTGCCCAAGGCCACACAGCTAGGTAATTATTAAGTGTCTGAGGACAGATTTGACGCAGGTGCTCCTGACTCCAGGGTCAGTGCTCTATCCACTGCACCACATAGCCACCCCTCAAAAAGTGATACTTTAATAAAATGAAAACTTATGAAACAATGTAAAATTGTTTTTCAGCATACTCTTAAGTAACCTGATTTTAGAAAATAGGACAATGAAAACAGGGTGTGCTTCAATAGTTTTCAATCTTATTTTTTTAATAGGGAAAAAGTTTTCTGGGTTTACACATGTGATTTATTATCTAAAAATGTGTTTGTGCCTCTAAATAAAGGCTTTATGTCCAAGTGCATCCAGTTCATTTTACTCCTTCATTCTGAAGCCCTATCAATACATGCCAAGCAAAGCTGCCCTCTGTGTCAGTGCACTAGGTAGAGAGTCATGAAGAATGTTGATTTCTTAGGAAGGAAAATACTTTATAAATCAAGAATATTGTTGATGAGTAATTGCACTAAGATATGCACTAATTGTGCATATCTAAGGATATGTAAAATTTTATGGTCCTTTGGACATATGGAAATATGTTTAACATGTATAAATAATACCAGATTACTTGCTGTTAAGGGGAGGGGGGAGGGAAAGAGGAGTGGTAGAAAAATGTAGAACTAAAAATTATACAAAAACTGATCATTGAAAATTATCTTCATATGTAATTGAAAAAATAAAATGAAATGAAATAAAAAAAGATCATTATTGCTCATAGATGACTGGCTCATACATCTAAGGCTATCTCAAGTCACCAGCTTATCCAACACACCTCATTTTACTTATGAAGAAACTGAAGCCCAAGATTATTAAGTGACTTGCATAGGATCACACATAATACATCAAAGGTGAGGTGTGAATTAAGTTCTTTAGATTCTAAAGTCAATGTTCTTTCTATTTCATCTTACTTTTTGGTTACCAATAACAATAATAAAAGTGAATATATGATGATAAAAGTTCTTATTTACTTAGCAGCTATTGACCATATCTGAATGTGTATCAAAGTATTATATAAACTCATACTTTTTTTTTAAGGTTTTTTTTTTTTGCAAGGCAATGGGGTAAAATGGCTTGCCCAAGGCCACACAGCTAGGTAATTATTAAGTGTCTGAGGCTGGATTTGAATTCAGGTACTCCTGACTCCAGGGCTGGTGTTCTATCTACTGCGCCACCTAGCTGCCCAAACTCATACTTTTTTGATAAAATTAACCAGGAAATTCTAATTGCTGTATCTCTCTATCTCTTGGCATGTTCTAAAAAAGATATACTCTTTAGGTAGGTCTTTATCTAGGTTTCACAGTAACTAATGAGAGGCTCTGAGTATACATCTCTTCTCACTGTTTCTTGACCAGTGCCTAGTCTGCTCTTTAGTCCATGAAAAACTTCATGCTACCTTTAGCAGACAGAACATTTTATGGTAGAAAAATACTGTATCCTATGTGCCTAAGCCATAAATTTCTCCATGGCCATTGGGGGCAATAGACAGCTTTGTTTTTTAAGAGGTTGTTCTGCTCCACTATATGGAAAACCCTTCCATTATCTTTGCCAAGAAAGCCCCACACGGGATTAATTTTTAAAATTTTTATTTATTTATGGAAATAGGGTTAAGTGACTTGCCTAAGGTCATATAGCTAGGCAACTATTAAGTGTCTGAGGTCAAATTTGAACTCAGGTCCTCCTGACTCCAGGGCTGGTACTCTATTCACTGTGTTATTAATAGTCAGATATGACCAAAATGATAGAAAAACAACAACAGAAATGTTCCAAAAACTTACAACCATATGAGAAAACTAGTGATGAAAAGATGAGATTTTGTCCTGGGAGCAGATTGGGGTTACTGAAAGTACTACATAATTTCCCTCAGTACCATCTCTTCCTTTTATTTAATTCTGGACCAAATTTATTTGGTTAACAAATAATAAATTTATTTGTTAGTACAATAGGCATTTTTCATCAATTTAATTTTTCCTATATGGATTATAAAAATATTATCTTCTGAGTAATAATGAGCAGCCCCTTTAATGTTTGGGGGATTGATGTCATCAGCATGTTAACATTCACAATAAGGAATATCAACTTTCATCTGTATCCTTTTAAGGGGCATCATCAGTAAAAATGGCAAATATAAATCTCTAACCACTTTTACCAATTCATTTGATGGATTTTGCACAAATCAAGAATAACTCATGTGTAGTGAAGAAGGTATCCGATGCAACTAATTAAAAAGGTCTTTTCCAATCCTTTCATGTGGATGATAGACTATGTTTCTAATGTTCCCATAAGATCTTATTTAAAATGATGCTGATATCTAATTTTGGAGATCTGCTTAGAGGAAAAGTAGTAAAGTGGCTCAGTGATTCTTGACTTTGAGGTAGAGAAGACACTGGATCCTTAGCTGAGAACAAGGGGAAAGTATTTTGTGGGTCTCTTTTGAGCTCCAGATGTGAATAATAACAGAAAGGCAGAGAGGCCATCACTATTCATAGGAAATCTCTTGTTCATTTGGATCCCAAAAAAGTTGTGGCAAACACATTCTCCCTGTTTTTATTCCTTTTTTAAAAACTTGGCTTTTATGGGTGTAGAGGAAGAAATACCTGGAAGTATAAATTTAGAATGAGAGAACAAGTTAATCTTGAGAAACAAGGAAGTGAGTGAGGCCCAAACTCAGTGGGGTGGAGCTGGGGGGGAAGTCTGACTTGGCTAGGTCACAAAATCTGCAGCTTGCATACCATAAATAGAAGAGTCAGGTAGTCTATTATAAGTGGAAAAAGCACTAAGATCTGCCTTGTAGACTCTGCTTTAGTAAATAAGCCAGGAGAAGCGAGGAGTTGGAAAGAGAAATAGCTTCTAATGCATCCAGATCATATAGGGATCTAGGGACACATGGCAGAAACTCCAAGCTTAAGCTGAATGCTTTAGGGGAGAAGAGGGAAAAATAAGAATACCTCACCAAGTCTGGTGGGTTGGCATAAGGTTTCCTCTGCTTTAACCAGTGAATTAAGGGTGAACTTATTGAAGATAATTAAGTTGAGATGGAAAAGGGAAAAACTGAAGGGAAGCCTCTGCTTTGACTTAGGACTCTAGTTATTCTGCACTGAATAGTAGCTGGGGAAGCAGATTCTAAAGGGTGACAGAAGTTCAACAGGGGCACCTAGGTAGTGCAGGGGAGAGAAAGCTCCTGGCTCAGAGTGAAGAAGATTGGAGGTCAAACTTGACCTCTCACTTTTAGCAGACATTTGTCTCAATGTTTCAGGGGCACTTATTTATATTGTGGTATTCAGGACTGGGAGAACCAATTCCCTAGCAAGACAAGAACCACCAAGTTAGCACCAAGGTTCAGACCAAGGAGAAGAATTTAGGGAGGAGGGAGTTAAGGAGAGTGGGAAAATGTTCTTTAGTGGGCACAGGGTCAGGGACTGGGTTATTGGAATCTTTGTAAACTGTGAGCTGTTAACCTTTTTCTGTCTGTTCCTATCTCCCAGCCCCCACAGGTATATTCTCTTTTAGTATATGCTTAGAATACTGCTGCATCTCATTAGATTGATGAGCTCACCAATGTGGGAGCTCCCTTCATGGAGCACAATCCATCCAATTCTTATCTATACCCTCCCAGAACATTTTCCAGAACCCTCCTAGGGTCCCTTCAGTATAATGGGAGGCCTTCCCAGACACCTTTAGAGCAAATGGGTACCAACTGAGCCAAAGGTACAACCCTTTGTTATTCCCAGCTCCCATCACATAAGAAGTCTGCCTCTTCCAAAAATATTTTCCTAATGATATTCTGCTTTTTAGTGCACAGTTCTTCCTGGATAAAAGCTGAAGGCTATTCACATTTATCCTATTCCTTTCCAATGCTCTTTGGGTGACCTGTACCTTATGATTTGCAGTTACCTCCATCTCCTTGTTTCTCAACCTTTCTTTTAGTTCCAGCAAAAATTTCATCTTCTATAAGAAACATTTCCTTAATGCTAGTCCCTTCCTTCAATTGATTATCTCCAATTTATCTTGCATATATCTTGTTTTGATCATATTTGTACATAGTATCTCTACCATTAGAGTGTGAATTCTTTGAAAGCAGGGACTTTTGTTTTTCTTTGTCATATGGCACTTAGCACATTGCTTGATATATATAGTGGGTGCTTAATCAATGTTTACTGACTAGAAGGATACTAATATTTAAAAGATGGTCCTTTGTTTCAGGCAGAAGTTTTGGAAACACACAAAAGTTTTATAAAATTTTCCAAAAACAATATAGCCTGCTTATTTCTTCCTTTTTGATTCTAGACCAAGTCCTAGCTAATTAACCATCTACTATCCAAGATTTCTGAACTATGCATCCAATCATAAATCATAATCTGAATAATAGACCTCTTTTCATCAATGGCAGTTTTCCTGTGAGGATCAAACTTAAAATCTGATTGGTTTTGTGGGTTTTTTTGTTTTTGTGTTGTTTGTATGTATATGTGTGTTTGTGCATGTATATGTGGGCATGTGAATATGGATTCTATCCAGGAGATATGCAATATTCTAGGGGTTTATACAATTGGCATATCACTTGCAAAGAGGAGCATCAGAAATCAATATGGAATTTTCTGTTCTTTGTGCCCTATATTGGGCATCCTCTATAATCAAAGATAATTTTAGCAAGTATATGTATTTCTTTTTTTATATACCACTCAACATTAATAATCCAAAGGTCATGGTATGTATGATCTGCTACAGAGTGAGGTGAGCAGAACCAGGAGAATAAAAGTTACTAAAACTTTCACAATTGATTATCTTTACAATATTGCTGTTAGTGTATAGTGTGAAAGACTTGGTATCTGATTCATACAATGCTCCAGCACAACCTTAAAGGACTCATGATGAAAAATGTGATCTACCTCCAGATAGAGAATTGATGGACTAAGAGTCCAGACTGAACCTTATTTTTCTTTTTCTTGTTCTATTTTTCAGAACATGATTGATAAGAAAATGTTTTATATGACTTCAAATGTAAATGAATTTTTTAATCCTTTTCTTTTCAATGGGTGTGGGAGGGATAGAGACTGGGAGAGAATTTAGAACTGAAAATAAAAATAAATTTAAATTTTGCATACGTATTAAAGAATCCTATATTATTTTGACATTTACATAGGAGATAGATATCTTGTTCTTCAATTTCTGCTGATTGTTGCAGCTTTACCTGATAGGATTTGAATGATAATCTCACCGAGGATCATTTGAGCTACTTATTATCCAAATCAGTAGGGTGCAGTCCTTCAGGGAAAAGATACCAGGCCCTGATATTAAAGGAAACTTTCTTAAACTCCAGAGAGAGGGTGTATCACTTAGTAGAGAATTATACAAAGACTCTGCTCTAGAATAAGCCTCTGAATATGTCAAGATTGGTGGAAGCTCCAGTGGGTGAATTTACATACAAGGAGGGAAATTCTTATGCAAGGAAGGAATAATCCTCAGATTGGGGGGGGGGTCTTTGGCTTAGACACTTATTCTTAAAACTATGACCTTTGAAGGGAAGACCTTTGATTCCTATCTAGACAGAGAAAGAGACTTTCAGTGAGGAGAGTCTAATACCAAATATGTTGTTGTTCAGTCTGGGTACAATTCTTCATCACTCTGTTCGGGGTTTTCTTGGAATAGATACTGGAGTGATTTGCCATTTCCTTCTCCAGCTCATTTCACAGATGAAGAAACTGAGGCAAATAGGGTTAAGTGACTTGCCCAGGGTCACACAGATAGTAAGTGTCTGAAATCACATTTGAACTCAGGACATCCAAACTCCAGACCTACTGCATCACCTAGCTGCCCAATACCAAATGTATCCAGGGAGTTAAATAGCTTGGTTGAAGAGATACTGGGAGGACACCCAAGATAAATGAGTATAATATATATGCAAAGAAGACTAGAATAGATACTGTCTGAGGGGAGGATTAATAAGTTGCCACTCTAGAGTATGCAGAATTAATCATGAGACAACATATGACAGACAAAAAAAATTAGGAAACAAGAAATCTGTCCCAGAAGAAAGTTCAAAAAGATTTGTAGAAGTTGAGAGTAATTCTTTGGCTTGATTCATAGGATTCACCAGAAAGAGGACTCATGCTGGGGCTCTAAGTAACCATAAGACATATAACTCAAAGGATAGATGATTTTTTGATTCTTATTTTCTTTTAATTAAAACTTTCTTTTACTTTATCATGGCCTCTGTGCTTGCCAATAGACTATTACATAGTCCAGTCATTTCCCACAGGTTTGGGGGAGATTTAAGCCAAGAGAAGAATGAGACCCCTCAAAAAGGCCCTTCTTGCCATGGGTGCTTCAAACAATGAATACAGAAGTTTGGAGCTGTATTTTTACTTTTATGATATATTTACAATTTACTTGAAAACAGGTCCTTAGAACTTCAATCTATAATTATAACTTTTTTCCTATAGTAAAATACCATTTACCTTATAACCAAATTTCCAGGAATTCAACATGGAAAAAAAACATATTTGACTAAATTCAATTAGGTTCAAACCATTGACAAAAAAGTATTTTTGTTAGTGCTGAAATAAAATAAGCTAAAATGCTTTCAGTTTTGTTTTATTTGAATACATAAAGCTGAAAGATCCTTTTCTTTGTATCTTGAAAAGAGTTGTTAGGAGGAAACAAAATTACTATAAATCAATAAATAAAGTACTTGTATTTGGGGAGAGACATAGGAGGATGGGTATCTGCTGGCAGACCTAAATTATCCACAGTCTAGATAATGAAGACCCTAAGGACTCTGACTGTCTGAAAGAGAAGACTCCTACTTTCTCATCTTAAATGAGAATGGAGAGAGCTGTAATCTCAGAAGAGGCACAAAGAATTTTGGTAGAATTATACTCGGAACTCCGGAACCAGGGCAATATGATCATATGGGGAGTCAGGGGCTGTTGCACAGTCCTGCCATGACCACTTATACCACAGAAGCTTTGATACCATGGTAACAAAAGGCAGGAGACTCGGCCAGTTTTCTGCCCCTGCCACAGCCTCTGAGCTTAAGAAGCTTCCACCACAACTTTTAAAGGGACTAGGAGATAAAAATGCTACGCGTGTGTCACTTGGGCTGAGTATAGACCAGACAGCAACTGCTGTGCCCATAATGCTATAGAAACAAACAGAACTTTCATCCTCTTGGTCTCTTCCTCCTACCATCTCTAGGGAGAGATAAAACTGTTTTTATCAATCCTTGCTAATTAAATTCTGTTAGTTTTTTTTACCATTTCCTTGAAAAGAAACTGGCTTTTAAGACCATATGGTTGTTATTATTGCACTGATTTATGCATGTCCTTGGCAGGAGGAGTGCAAATGTGTGGTCAGTTATCTAGGAAGAGAGATAGATTTTTCATAACTGCTGGGAATATTTCCAGCATGGGGGGCTTAGAGTTAGATTGAAAGATATTTTATTGATTCATATTTTTTTAACTTCTCAAATATAAAGAACAATTGAGTAGAGGCAGACCAAAAGAAATTCAGACACAACTGGTTTTTACAGTAAGACCCTAAGGAGGAAGGGACAGATTCATCTCTCTAAGGCCAGTTATTTCAGGTACTATCAGTTCCTTGTTCTTCCTGTGCAAGTTAAAGATACTTGCTTCCCTCAAGGTTTAGAGATAAGAGTTTTGCCTAAAAAAATGCCACATTTGGGGCAGGAGTTGGGAACATGGAGTACTGCCTACCTGAAAGTAGAAACCATACAAGTGGAAATAACTTATTCTCTTGCAAACCCTTTACCTTCTACTCCCACACTCTACCAGATGTACATAAAGCCACTATTAAAAAGCATTAGATTTACAAAATGTTAAACACAAAATGAGAGGAATATAAATTGGAACTTAATGATCCTAGGAGTACTAAGAAATTATAGCAGAGAAAGACTATTGCTTTATAAACAAGGAAACTAGAAACTGGAAATTATCAAAATGTCAATCCTTGTCTTTAAAGATTTGTTGTTGATTCTTTGACTCTGTACTCACATCAGTTAGATGTTTTTATCTACAAGAATTAGCTCATTTTCATGAACATTGGCACATGCCCCCTTGGCATAAAAAGAAATGATAAGGAAGCTTTTTCCATGATTAGATCTTTTTGAAATTGATGTATGTGCCTATATTGTTTCTATCATCCTGTCTCCTTAATTTGATCATAGAACACATTGGGCTTAAATGATATTGCTAGAACATATAAATATTATAAGGACAGTCCAATCAGGGTGAAATAGAAAATAACTATTTAGCAATACTAACTGTTCTATGTTCTGATGAGGTTTAAATATCAGTTTCTCGGAAAATTATAGCATTAGCTCTAAGTTGTTAATTGTTATTCATTTTAATCATTCTATTGATGAGAAATGAGATTATTATATATATATATATATATATATATATATATATATATATATGTATTACCTCTCCCCTGTCTGATTAATTTGTATATTCAATATTCCTGGTTTGGGGAAACATACATACCAGTTACTTAACTCTTAAATAATTTGGGAGAGAAAAGGAAATCTAATGTCTATAATTAGAGGAAGGCTCCTCCCAGAATTGAACCTGATCTAAACCATATGCTTGGGTTCAACGGAACAGTAATATCCTGCAAATAAGTAGTATTTCTTCTATGTTACATTAGTTCCAGAAGTAAAGTTAAATTCTCAGTCTAAAATTCCAGAAAGTGAATAAAGCACAAATTGGCTTCTCATATATATATATATATATATATATATATATATATATATATATATATATATATACATAGTTTTCTTAATTTGCAACAGGAGGTACATAATAAGTATCCCTCAGAAATGTATCCTTCAAAATATCAATATCAAAATACCAAAAAAACCCAATAAGTATCCCTCAAAAATCACTTACCTGAGGTTGAGAGGGACTGGCAGTGAAATGAAAGGCAACATTTGTCCTGAGAAACAGAACAGGGAAAGGGAGAAGGAGAGGAACATAAGTAAGTAGGGCTGAATTTTCTCACATAAAAGATAACCCATTAAACTATAACAATGAAAAATAAAACATCACTTTTTGGTGTTTATACATGGATCATTTTGCTTCAATTCTCTAGAACATATTGGCAGGGATCAGATAAGGCAGTATTTTTATGTCCTTTAAAATATTCAGATAATAACACATAATAAAATAATGAAAAGAGGCTGTGAGGTGGTGCAGTGATTTGCTAGTTGCATGACCCTGGAAAAATCACTTTACCTCTGTCTACCTCAGTTTCCTCAATGGTGAAATTTACAGTAACACCAACCTTGTATGGTTGTAATGTAGATATAATGAGATAATTATGAAAAGCACAATGCAGTATGTTACATAGTAGGAATTTAATACATGTGCATTCCCTTCATCCTTCTCTTCCCTGTATAAATCATTATAGTGCTCTCTGTTTTATATATATATATATATATATATATATATATATATATATATATACACATACATATGTGGCTTCCTGTCACGTTTACCTTAGGATTCTCTGGGAATAACAGTAATTCCCCCATCCCAATTATTATTATTATTATTATTATTATTATTATTATTTAGGTTTTTGCAAGGCAAATGAGGTTAAGTGGCTTGCCCAAGGCCACACAGCTAGGTAATTATTAAATGTCTGAGGCTGGATTTGAACCCAGGTATTCCTGACTCCAGGGCCAGTGCTCTATCTACTGTGCCACCTAGCTGCCCCTATCCCAATTATTTTTGAGAAATGTGTGTGTGTGTGTGTGTAATTCATTCCAATAACATTTGCTAAGTCCTTACTTTGTGCAAGATATTGTGCAGTGGTGATGCCCAAATCAATCAAAACAACTCCTGCACTCACAGAGTTTATATTCTAGGGCAGTGGAGGAAATCAGAGGAAATACAAAGGTAAATGAATACAAAGTAATTTCAGGAGAGAGAATACTTTCAACATGGGTTATCAGGAAAGGTTTCCCATAAGTAGAAGCACCTGAGCCCAAGTTTTGATGCAAGCTAGAGATCCTGAGATGGGGTTAGATGAGGAATGCATTACAAGGATGAAAGAGTCTGTACAAAGGCATGGAAAGAGGAGATGGCACATTAAGACCAGGGAACAGTAGGCCAGTTTGACTAGAATACAGATTCCTTGAAAAGTAATAATATGAAATTGGCCTGTGAACAAAATGGCACATGAATTATTAAAGACTTTAAATACAAGACAAGGGAATTTGTAGAAATTACCAGGACCTAGGAGGCAAATATAGTTCATAATAAAAAAACTGATTCATGACCTTGGAGATTTGCTAGAGACAAGACTATAAGGTCAACTGACAAATAACTATTTCTCAAGTCCATAGATATGCAATAAGATTCTTCCTCCATGATGGCCAAGCAAGTCAAGAAGCATTTATTATGTGCTTTCTTTGTGCCAGACACTGTGATAAATATGGAGGATACAAAAAAGAGGAAATATAGTCCTTGATCTTAAAGAAATTGCAGTCTAATGGGGGAAGACAAATAACCATCTGAAAACAAGATACAGATAGGACAACTGGAAATAACTGAGGAAAGGCTCCAGCATTAAGGGAAATGGAAAAGGCTTCTTGCCTACTATCAGGAGATGGAATGTCTTATTCAAGAAATAGCAAAGAGGCCAGTATCACTGGATCACAGAGTCTGTGGTAGGAGGGAACCAAGTCGAGGGATTTTTGACTGCCAAGCAGTGAATTTTATTCACAATCCTAGAGGCAAAAGGAAGCCACTAGGTTTTACCTAATTGAGGGTTGAGGGTGGGCAGGAGGTACAACACACCCAGACCTGTGCTTGAAGAAAATGCATTTGACAATTGAATAAAAGATGGACTGGAAAGGGAAGAGATTTGAAGGTCACTGCAATAATCAAGATATGAGGTATACTGGTGGCAATGTTAGAGGTGAAAAGAGAGCATATATAAGAGGTGATGTGAAGGTACGATGGACAAGACTTGTCATGAGAGGAGTGAGAGAATGAAGAGTCATGGATAACACCTTGGCTATAATCCCAGGTGACTGGGAGGATATGTGACCCCATATTAGAGCAGTTCTATATGACTTTGAACATGTTAAAGACAGGATTATTAAATTTTTATTATGATTATGATTATTAAAATTTAAATTTAATAGTGCCTTAAAAACTGAAAACTGAATTCAATTTAGGTACATATGAAGAACTCACTGTATAACTTTTTTTTTTAACTTTTGAGTATACCTATACTGCTTACTTTATTGTGGCATGAATTCAGATGACTTGTCTGAGATCCTCATGGACTATCCAAAGGAACAGGTCCATAAGGTAAGTTTGGTTTGATCCAGGATCAAAAACTCTGAATAATCAACCAATCCTAAGTCCCAAAAGGTGTGAGCTGCCTTGGCCACATGTTCTCTTGAGATGTACCAAACTACCAATGTATTCTATGTCTTTGTCCATTCTTCAACTCATGCTGTGTGTGTGTGTGTGTGTGTGTGTGTGTGTGTGTGTGTGTGTATATATATATATATATATATATATATATATATATATATATTTGAGAATATGCTGCAGGTTTATGAAAAGAGTGTTTTATAGCTACTATTTTGGGGATATTGTTCCAGTATATGCTTTACTTTGGGTTAATTATATCTCCTGGCTGACTATTAAAGGTGAGCAAAATAGTGGAGCTTGTGAGCTCTAGTTTTAGGAAAACAGACCCACTGAATACCCTAGAACTCAAGATAGTTGCTCTTCAAAGGAGCCAATTGGCAATCTATAAATATAAAATCGGGAACACAGTCCCAGAGGGGGTGCTACAAGTTAACTTATAAATAGTTTGTATATAAATATATTTTATATAAATTTATATAAATTATATATAAATATAGGAATGTTTATAATAGACTAGTAGTTTACTCATTTATTTAACTTTTTGCAAGGCAATGGGGTTAAGTGGCTTGCTTAAGGCCACACAGCTAGGTAATTATTAAGTGTCTGAGGCTGGATTTGAACTCAGGAACTCCTGACTCCAGGGCTGGTGCTCTATCCACTTCACTACCTAGCCGCCCCTGGTAATTTAATATATCTAGCAAACTACCAGTGAGGAAATTGCCTTGATTGCTGTAGACAAGCACCTGTTCCACAAATTAGAGGACTACTTGGGGGTCCTGAGAGTTTGTATGACTTCACCATAGTCCAAAGCTGGCATGTACTCACATACAGGACTGAAGTCTGATTCTTCCTACCCTATGACCAACTCTCTGGTCACTATATTATGTTAAGCTTCTTAAAGACAACAAAGAGTTAACTTAACAGAACTAGACAAAATAATAACAAGATTCATGGAACAAAAGGTCAAGAATGTCAAGGGAAATAATGAGAGAGGGGAAAAAAAAAGAGAACAGGTCATGCCAGATCAACCTTATTTCCTTTTGTGATAGTTACTAAACTGGTAAATCAGGGGGAATGCTCTTGACACAGTTGAATTTCAGCAAGGTATTTGATAGATAAAAGTATTGAATTCTATTCTTGGGAAGAATGAAGAGATAGTTGAACACTTAGATCACTGTATTTTGGAATTAGTTCAATGACCAAACTCACAGAGTAGATGGGCATTAAGGAATTGTCATCAGTTTGAAAAGAGGTCTTCGGAGGTTTTCCCCAGAATTTATATTTATCCCTATCCTGCCTAATATTTTCAGCAATAATATGGAAAAAAGTTATAGATAGCATCCATATCAAGTTTTCAAGTGATATAAAGTCAGGAAGTAAAGCTGGACCTACTGGATGACAGAGTCAGGACCCAAAATGATCTCAGAAGAAGAGGTGAGAATTGTAGACTTAATCTAGTGGAATGAAATTCAATAGGGCTAAATATAAAGTTTTATACTTGGGGTCAAAAGATTGACTTTAAAAGCTCAGGATGAGGAGAAGTATGCCTAGAAAATAGTTTGTTGAAAGAGGTGTGTCATCTGAGCCACAAAACTAATGTGATTTTAGCATTAGCTGAGGCAGTGTGCAGTGTGTGCAGTGGATTCCATGAACTTGAAATCAGGAAGGTTTATTATATTCCTGAGTTCAAATCTGGTCTCAAATAGATTAGCTGTGTGACTCTGTCAAATCATTTCATCCTGTTTACCTCAGTTTTCTAATCTATAAATGAACTGGAGAAAGAATGGCAGACTACTCCAAGAAAACCCCAAATTGGGTCACAAAATCCCAAATAGGGCCACAAAGTCATTTCATGACTGAAATGCCTCAACAACCTTTAGTCCAAACAAATGGTCCAGCTAAAATACTCTGCCCTGATCAGATAATATCTGGAGGGTTGTGTTTAATTCTGGGAACCATGGCTTAGCAGGGACATTGACAAGATGAAGAATTTTCAGAGGAAGTCAGTCAGAATAGAAGACATTTGGGGATCCTTTCCTTTTGAAGTGATAGGTCACAAGCCTGGAGAAGAGAGAGAGGCAGGGCAGGAGAGCTATGTTCGAGTATTTATTTGAAGGCTATCATATGGAAGAAGACTTGGACTTCTTTTTAGCCTCAGAGGGTAAAACTAGGAACAATGGGTGACAGTGACAAAAGGTGAAGTTTAGTTTATTATCAAGGGAAACATTAAGAGGCATCTAAAAGTGGAATGAGCTGCCTTAAAATGGGTTTCCTCTCTTTGGAGGTCTTTGGTCAAATGCTGGATAAGCACTATTTAGGTGTGTTATGGTGGAGATGTCTTTTGGGTATGAATTGGACTAGAAAACTGGTTTGGTCCCTTACAATTGTGAAATTCTATGATTTTGATTCTGAAGCTGATTCAAAGCCTTTTCAGCCTGGTACAATTTGATAGGATTTTTATGATGACATAGCTTTCAAGCATCCAGGATCTCCTCCATATCACAGGATATTGTGGATTTTGGAAGAAACTAAAATGTTTCATTGAAACATTCTTTTACAAAAAGCATAATAGAAAAATTTATGTATAATAAGATTTTTATATTTGGAATAGAGTTGGGAGTGAAAAGAAATCAAGTATTATTTCTAAGGGTGGTGGCTCATTTTTTTAAAAAAAATTAGTAGTAGACTGAATCACATTCATTTCATTTCTTACAACTAGCTCAGAGATAATAGAATTATTTTCTCTTGCTCATTTTCTCTAGTCACAAATCCCCTTCATCAGTAGCCATGAACTGGAATTGGGAGTTTTGGCCCTGTGTCATGAAAAGAAAATAAAGTCTACATTAAAGTTCACTTTGTATATCTGATCCAATGATCATGATTCTGGGTTTACATGGCAGGAGTTCAGAAAACCTCTAGGACTTGCCCTTTTCGTGGAGCTCTCAGCTCAACTCCATGAGTAATGCCCTTTTAATAGAATTTTCAATGTTGGTAATGCTGTCAGGTGTTACCCAGACAACAGAGCCCTCTTAACTCCCCTCTGTTAGGCTGTAGGAATGATGGAGAAACTGATTTTCTTGGCAAGTCTGAATCACCCTGGTATTTCCGGGAACAGTTTTATCTTGGCCAGAAACTTGTTTTCTAAAGCTTTGCTTGAGAACCTTTGATTTTCAATTATTTCTCTGTGTGAACATACATATATAATTATGAGGTTCCATTTTTCTCCATTATTTTCATAAGCATGACATGCATAAATCTAGGAAACTTGTTTTCCTTAAGACCATCCCCAATCTGCCCTCCAATACAAATTATGATAATTGGTAAAATATAGGTTGATTATTTTGGCACATAACATTATGTAAACAATTCCCATTCCTTACCTCTCTCTATTGTAGAGAGAGGAAATCTCTTTTATAACAAGTCCATTGTTAGGGAGAAAAATATTGTGAAGAGACCATAAAATTTTTTTTTAGTTTACAAAAATTTAAAATGTTTAAATCTCTTGCCACAGTTCCATATTATGGCTAGTTTTGAAAGAGGTAAGGATGAAGGAAGAGAGCAAAGGAGAGCTAGGCTAAATCTGTAATCAATAACCTAGATTTTTTTCTAGTCTCTAATCTATTAAATAATACTACTAGCTTATTAAGAGGCAGCTTTGTATGGTGTAAAAAAGTGGTGGATTGAAACAGAAAACCCAGGTTCAAATACTGATCTTGTCATTAATTATCTATATGACTTCCCCCCCTAAATATATAATCTGTTGCCACAGATTTCACAATATTGCTATCCCTTTCACATTATGAGAGTTAGGGGTATAGTGCTATCCCCACATCCCCACTAAAATTTTATGGCCCTCCTTTCCTATCAGAGAAATCTGAATTTTTTCTTTTTCTTTTATGAGGCATCTACAGTTCCTTATTGTATAATTTGTCTTAAATATTTGATCATAGGCTTTATGTTGTCTGCTGGTCTTCACATGTAGTCTGTGGCTTCCCCCAAACTCCCCCAAACTTATTTTCTTATGCTGACCTCAGATATATTGAAATCATGATGGGGTAAAAAAGTTGCAATGTGGAAGCATGTCTTGTACATATCCTTTTCTCTGAGTTCACATATCTTACATGTTGCTGAAGTCCTCAATATCTTATGCCTAGACTATGCAATGACAAAAGTTGATTGGTTTTCCTGCCTCATCTCTCCCCAAAATAGTCCATTCTTCACTTAGTTGTCAAAATGATTTTCTTAAAAGTACAGGTCTGACCAAGGCACCCACTCAATAGACTCTAATGGTTCTCTTTAGCATCAAATAGATAAAGTTCTATTTGGTTGTATCAATCTGTCCCCTTTCAACCTTTTTCATCTTCTTTCTCTTCTTCTGCTCAGTGACCCAGTAACAATGACCTTTTGGATGTTCCTTCCATATAACTTGACTCTCACAGTTGTCTCTTCCTGGCTAGAACAATTCTCTCTCTCTACACCTCCCCCTTCTGGTTTCTCTAGTTTCTTTCAAAAGTCAGCACAAATCCTAACTGCTTCAAGAGGTCTTTTCTGGTCCATGAAATTCACTCCTCCTCCCTCAATTTCCCTACTTCCTTCTGATACTACCTTTCATTCAAATTGTGTAGAGCTTCTATGTACATTTTCCCCTGTGTTGCTTCCTTCATTAGAATGTGACTCCATGCTTGAGAGCATGAGCCATGTTTTTGTCTTTCTTTATATCTCCCAAGACCAGCCCCCAAAATGTTTTTTTTAGTTTTTGGAAGGCAATAGGTTAGATGACTTGCCCAGGGTCACACAGCTAGGTAATTATTAAGTGTCTGAGGCTGAATTTGAACTCAGGTCCTCTTGACTCCAGCGTCAGTGCTCCATCCACTGCACCACTTAGCTGTCCCCCAAAATCCTTTTTCTTTTTTTTTTCATCCTGGCTCCCATGCCTCTCCCACATCCCTATTGTTTTTTTTTTTTTTTTTTTTTTGTATTTCCTGCTTAATAAATGCCTATTGACTGACTGGGGAAAATGTTTAAACCACTCTGTCTAGTCCTTCATTTTCTCATCTATCAAATGAGGGGGTGGACCATATGACCCTGAAGGGTTTTGCTAGCTCCCTACTGAGGAATTCATGAAATACGTTTCCCTAAGCAACTAGCTCACTAGTTGGTGACAGCTTGGGCAAGAACTAACTTCATGGTTCCTAGTGGAGGAAGAGGGTGGAAGGAAGGAATCATTTAGTAAGCTATGTGCCAGTGACTATGATAAATGCTTTACAAATATTATCTCTTTTGATTCTCATAACCACCCTGGAAGAGAGCTGCTATTATTCGGCTCATATTACACTTGAGGAAACTGCAGTAAGCAGAGGTTATAGGACTTGCTAGGGTCACCACAGCTAGTAAATTCTGGGTTTGAAATCAGATTTTCTTTACTCCAGGTTCAGCATTCTATCCCCAAAGCTGCAATAGAGGCTGTAAATCAACATTTTAAAGCAGAGGAGCATTCTTAACTAACATGTTGGCCAGTTCTGAGTCCGAGTCCCTTTATCATTAGGAACAAGATACAAAGGAAGGAGATCTAAGTACCACCCTATCTCTCTCCTAACAAGTAATGGGATCTTAAGGAAGAGAGAACAGAATAAGCCTGTTGTAAGCACCTGCTGTGCAGGTGGTACAAAGGATACCAATGGAAAACTGTGGCCTCAGACCCTTATGAACTGTGTGACCCTGGCCAAGTCACTTCACCCCTTTTGCCTCAGTTTCCCTATCTGTAAAATGAACTAGAAAAGAGAATGGTAAACTACTCCATTATCTTTGCCAAGAAAATCCCAAATGGGATTCCAGAGGGTCAGACACACTGAAAAATCTACCAGGCATTATGCTAGGAACATTTACAGATATTATCTCATTTGATCATCACAACCACACTGCAGATTAAGTGACTTTTCCAGGGTCACACAATTAGTAAGGGTCTTAAGTAAATCTATGGACCTTAGTGAGAGTCCAATAACCTCTGATGGGAGGATTGCAGAATTGGACCCAGGCACACGTGCCCAATTAGAAAAGACTCTGAAGATAAGGACATATCTATCACTAGCCTGATAAAATAATATCATCAGTGATTACGAAGGTAACCTCACTGACCATTAAGATCTCTCATCAGACTCTGGACTATGCCTTGGGACATACACATTAACATACAAACATACATATACCACACATGACACTTATCACACATAATCACACACACACAATCCTCTGCCTGTCTAATTGAAGGGTGGGTAAGGTTAGGAATTCCAAACCTCCATTTAAGGAGACTCATGAGTCCAGATTCTTCTCACTGAACTGTATGTACTCCCTTGGGACTTCTCCAACTAGTGATTTTCCTATTGTGCTCCCACACTCAGTCCCTACCCACTGCCCCACTTTCCATCTTTCATTTGTGTTTTATCTTTCCCAATTAGATCATAAGCTCCTTGATGATAGGTGCTATTTTTCTTTTCCTTCCCTCCCTCCTTCCCTTCGTCCCTTCTACCCTTCCTCCCTCCCTTCCTCTCTTCCTTCCTTCCTTCCTTCCTTCCTTCCTTCCTTTTGTTTTCTTTCTTGGTATTTTTATCCTCAGAGCCTACCATTAGACCTGGAACATTGTAGGCAGTTAATAAACATTTATTGACATTATTGACTATCTTTCATGGCTTTGGGAGTGCTATGTGCCATTGAAGATCCCTAGCAGCTCAATGATGCATGATTTTTTTCCTAGGGATACAGGACACAAGGACAGATTTGCAGAAAGGCCTCCCAGGTAGCCTGAGTTACTCTGCTCTGCCAAAAAGGTCTCATTTGCCTTCTGGAGGGGAAGGAAAAGTGTTTTAGGGCCTCTGACCACCAATGTCCCAGAACTTTAGTCCGAGAGACTAAAGAAGAACTAAGAAGAGGTGATTTAGGCTTGCAGTTTTCTATGATTCCTCTAGCCTCAAGTCTTGATTAACTTTGTGATGTCCAGTAATTCTAAGATCTCTTGTAGCTGATAATAGTAGCTTAATGCATGAGGCCTTCTGCGCTCACATGAGCATACACTCATGTAGTGTAGACATATACACACCCATATATATATATACACACACACAGAGAAAAAGTCAGTCCTGTGGTTAACTAGAGTTCCTGGGGCTGCACTTCTGTCTGCCTCCTTTCCCTCCTTTCATTCAAGTCACATAGCTACCCAGAAATAATATAAATGAAGTGAGAAGGGAATAAGCATTTATTTAGCTCCTACTATATACTAGGTCCTGTAAAGTGCTGACCATTTTACAAAAATGATCTCATTTGACGTTCACAACAACTCTATGAGACATATCCTGTTATTACCTCCATTTTTCAGCTGAAAAAAACCAAGGCAAACAAATATTAAGTGATTTTTCCAGGGTCACAAAACTAGTAAATGTTGGAACTCAGATTGAATGCTAGCCTACCTGACTCTGGATCTGGATCTTTAATCCCTATATTGCCTAAATTGCTTTAGGACTAAGTTATTTTTTTCTTTTCTTTTTTTTTTTTTTTGCAAGGCAATGGGATTAAGTGACTTGCCTAAATCACACAGCTAAGTAATTATTAAGTGTCTGAGGTCACATTTGAACTTAGGTCCTCCTGACTCCAGGGTCAGTGTTCTAACTACTGTGCCACCTAGCTGCCCTCTGTGCTATAAGATTAATGATCTGAGGCCTGGACTGGAAGACACAAACTTGCCAACACCATATCCCACTCACTGTGTCATGGTTTGAATTACATATACTAGGGCCCTGTGAGGCTTAAATTAATTCACACATATTAACTTCTCTGCCCAAGGAGGGTATTGAGTTTCATCATATTTTTTTACAAGGCAATGGGGTTAAGTGACTTTCCCAAAGTCACACACTAGGCAATTACTAAGTGCTTGAGGCTGGATTTTAGCTTCTTTCTTTCTTTCTTTCTTTCTTTCTTTCTTTCTTTCTTGTTTGTTTATTTATCTATTTGTTTGTTTATTTATTTATTTCCAAGGCCACTCAGCTAGGTAATTATTAAGTGTCTGAGACCAGATTTGAACTCAGGTACTCCTGACTCCAGGGCCGGTGCTCTATCCACTGTGCCACCTAGCTGCCCCTTAGCTTATTCTTAATTACAATTTTATGTTTTTCCCCTTGTTACATGGGAAAAAGAAGTTTCAACATTCATTTCCAAAATCTTGAGTTCTAAATTCTCTCCCTTCCTCCCACTCATTGAGAAAACAAGTTATTTGATTGGTCTAGGTTATTTCTGATTGACAAAATACAGAAAACAGTATCACAAAGGGAGAAGGGATATTTAGTTTCCTCATCTGTGACATGGAGGGATTCAACTAGAGTCTATTCTAGTTATTCCTCTGTAGCTGGATTACTCACTCTCCTCCTCTTTCTGCTTTCTTCAAGGCCCAGCTCAAATGTCACTTCTACATAAGCCTTTCCCCATCTCCTCTGTTGCTACTAACCTCCCACTTCAAATGATTTTCATTTACTTTATGTGTATTTTGTATTCATTTAAATGACTCTATGATGTTTCTAGCAAATAAAATATAAACCTCTTGAGGCCGTCTATTTTATTGTTTTGTTCTTTTTCCTGTCAGCAGTCTGATCTGATGTTGGCTAATTTGGGTCTTCCAGTACAAAAATTGAGGCCTCAGATCATTAATTTTATAGCATAGAGGCAGCTAGGTGTCATGGTAGTTAGAACACTGACCCTGGAGTCAGGAGGACCTAAGTTCCAATCCGGCCTCAGACACTTAATAATTACTTAGCTGTGTGACCTTGGGCAAGTCACTTAACCCCATTGCCTTGCAAAAAAAAAAATGAAAAGAAAAAAAATAACCTAGTCCTGAGGCAGTTTAGGCAGTATAGGGATTAAAGTTCCCAATCCAGACTCAGGAAGGCTAGTGTTCAATCTGACTTCCAACATTTACTAGTTTTGTGACCCTGGAAATTGCAATGTCCTTTGCATTCCCCAGTGTTGAGACTACAGTACCTGCTATATAATTGGTACCTGAAAAATACTTGTCAAATAAATAGATGCGTATTCTGCTCTGCCAGTCAAAAATCCACATTATTTATTTCAGTAGTACAATCATGCAATGAATAATATCAAAACTCATACTCATATGGTGCTTTAAATTTTACAAAGTATGCTCTGTCTTTACATTAAAGCTAATGATGGTAGTATTCCTAAAGGAACACATACAGTTTGATTCAGAAATGGTTCTCTCTCCCTGTTATAGAAAAGCCTGCTCATCCTTTCCATTTGTTGAAACCTATCTTAATATTTCTGTCTTTACTGCTACTGTTGGAAAAATTTCCAAGATGCTGCTTCAGCAACACTTAATAGTGTTGCAGTCAGGAGAGGATGCTTGGGTAAGATTGAGATATTTTACAACATTAGAGGGTTCTTTGATATCTTTTTTCAACTCTTACAGTTCAATTCTCCTATTCTACCTGTTCTCTTTCTTCCTTTTCCTCCTCTTCACTAAAATATTTCTATGAGTATTTCTACTAGGTGGATGAGTTTAAAGGTAGGAAGCTGCCTCCCTAAAGGTGACTTGTTCAGAATCACAGAGCCAGTAGTATGTGTCAGAGACAGGATCTGAACTTGGCCTCTGAGTACAATTCTTTGGCCATTATATAGCACTGCCTCTCTCTTGACATAATGGAAGCTCCTTGAGGGAAGGGACTATATCATTTTTGTCTTATTGCTATCTTTCTTCCCAGTCACTTAACTGTTACCATTGCTATGCTTCACCTTCTTTTAGGTGACTTTAGTAAGAGTAAGAATGGGTTCTTCTGATTCAGATGCTACATTCTGGATCAAAAAATCCCTATTGGCAATTTATCCTTAATTCTATTTTGGGACTTACTTAGCTCAGAATCTTAGAAGCTAGAGATGAAAGGAATCTCAATCCAGTTTTCAGATGCCCAAGAAGCAGTCTCCAAGCCCTGCTAGCTTTTTGTCTAGTTTCAGGCTTCTCTTTCCCACCATCTTCTTCCAGCATAACATTTTAGAGAGGCAGAGACAGAAGCATCACATCTCCTTCCTTTTAACTTCCTCATCTAAGATCTTTTTTTTTCCTTCTTCCAAAGTCAATAAATACTCAATGTACATTCATCTAAGCTATGGGAAACATTTGTGATTGGGTTGCATTTTTTTTTCTTTTGTATGAACTCATATAACAAATATCTATTGAGTTCCTACTGTATGTATAATAATATTTCACTGTGCACTGTGATAAAATACCAAGAGGTAGAAATAAAACTACTTTGTTCAAACATTTCTGGACCATTCTAGAAAAAGGGAAAGAAAATGGTTAAGCCTTTTAAGAAGTCTCTGACTAATCTCACCAGGGTGATGCTGGGGAAAATATGCCAGTAAAAGATACTTAGTGGTGGCATCTTGGGATCTGTAGTTCCATGGGACCTTTGAGAGGGATTTGAGACTAATGCCATCATTGAGGAAGGTGGAGTTGAGATATGATCTGAGTTCTTAAAAAGACACAAAATCTTGAGAAAGAGATTCAAAGTGAAAAATACCTCAAGAATCCAGTTGAAAAGAGTTGGTGGCATGGAACAATAAAAGAAAGAAGGGAGTGGGGAAGTGGAATTGAGTTCCAGTAGAGAAAGGAAGAATGGAGAAGGGCTTTCAGTCTCCTTAGGAATCTTGGAGGAGAGGACCTGGGCTCAGGCTACTCAGCTGTAGTACCCTAAAGGGTTGAAGGAAGTTCTTTTTTTTTTTAGGTTTTTTTTTGCAAGGCAAATGGGGTTAAGTGGCTTGCCCAAGGCCACACAACTAGGTAATTATTAAGTGTCTGAGACTGGATTTGAACCCAGGTACTCCTGACTCCAGGGCTGGTGCTTTATCCGCTGTGCCACCTAGCCGCCCCTGAAGGAAGTTCTAATAAAAGATTTGCTCTTTCCCTAAACTCCCCTCCCAGGGCTTGTCTGTTATAGACTACTAATTTTTTTCCCTGATGCTTATAGTAACTTGATTTTTTCAACTCAAATATAAAGAAGTCAGAAATTAGAACTAAATATAAAATAAAATTTGATCAGAAAGCCAAATTTCTATCTAAATATTAGACATTTTCCTAAATGGGAGCTCTGAGGTAATATGTAGACTCCTAAGTTTTTACTGAATATAAACTCTATAGAGGAGAGGACCACCTAAAAGAGAGGGACTCATTTTGAGGTTTGGGGATGGCAAAAATGCCAAAGGAAATTTCTCCCAAAGTATGGTTTTGCACCGAGCTAGAGTGAAGACAAATGTCCTCTACTATTTCTGGAAGAAGCAAAAATGTTCTTGATCAGGGAGAGATCAACTTCTTCATACAGAAGGTCCTTTCCATCTGTAAATTCTAGGATTATAAGATCTAGGATTCTAAGTTAGGTAGAACTGAACATTTGCTAACATCAGGAGACTAGGTTATAAAGCATTAGCCAGAGATTTGTTAGAGGTTTATTGGGAGACCATAAACAAACCCAGGGCTGAGGGTTCTTAGATTCTTGAAAATGAAAGTGGAAGAATGGAAAAGTTTTCCTGAGAGAATTAAGCATTAATTTTTAGCAGTTATTATCTTTAAAAAGGTACATAATTAACCTATGATGAAATGACTTAACCCAGACTAGGGAATGAGAATATATAGTACTGCTGAATGCCTAGACATGTTTTATTATCTTTAATGGTGTAACATCTAGTCTTCAGGATCCACACCCAGGGAGGAGGGTCCCAAACACTCTGACTTGTACTTGGAAAGTGCAGGATCTTAATCTGAAAATGTGAAAAGGACCTCAGTCTCTATTGAATCTAGGTGTGTTTGTCCGCTCTGCTAATAATGGGCGCTCACGTGAAAGCTCATCTAGTTGCACAGGTGTATGGGATTTACAACTGGGAAAGAACTTGGAGATGATCTAATCATCTTATAGATGAAGAAAGCAAAACCTACAGAGGTTGTGATTTGTCCAAGTCACCAGGCAGTAAATGACAGAGCAAGGATTTGCACCATTGACTCCAACTCCGGAATTGTTTCCATTATGACACAGTGGTCATAATTCAGTTTGAGAGCCAGTTGGTCTGGAATGAGAAGCCATACGATGAGGGCATGGTGACCTAAGCTCGGGGGCTTAGATTTTATCTAACACAGGTAATAAAATTTAGCTCAGGGTATCATCCCTAAAAATAACAGGGCATACAAACAGCTTCAAAAGGGGATAAAGCATGGAGACTATGTAAAGGAAGGGTGAGATGGTCAAAACTAAAGCTCAAATAGGTAATTAGTGCTCAGACAGGGAAAAGTCCCTTTTGCATTTAGGTTCTGAAAGGGGAAGAAGCTCCAGGGTACCAAAGAGGAGAGAGTTGAGAGTAAGGTATCCTGAGAATGATTGAGGTGGGGGGTCTAAGGAAAATGGATCTGCATAAATCTCAGGCTCCCATATCACACAGCTGAGGACTAGAAAGGGAGATTCCTAGAGGTCTGAGGACCTGTAGTCTTGCAGCTAATTTGTGATCAGAGCTAGAACAAAGTTAAACCAAAACTGGGAAAAATTTGGAGCAGGAAGAAGCTAAGGAAGAGTAGGTTAAAATAAGTCAGTATTGCCAGATGGTATCTTGGTGGATGCCAATAATTTCTCCTGATCTGGGTTTAGGTTGTTCTGTCTTTCATGGCACCAAATCACATACTTATGTTTACTTTTAAAATTGCTGTATATTTTTAATCTTGCCAAATTTGCTATGGAGATGTTGTTTGTAATTATGGAACAGAGAATTTTTATGATTTCTTAACAAAGAATTAAAATTTTATGTTGTTGTAAAGGTGTTTAGTCATGTCTGACTCTATGTGACTCTGTGGCCTTTGTCTTTTTTTGGCAAAGATAACTGAATGGATAGTAGTCCGATGTGACTCCATTTTACAGATGAGGAACTGAGGCAAATAAGGATTAAATGACTTGCTCAGAGTTAGCAAGTGTCTGAGGTCAGGCTTAAACTCAGATCTTCCTGATTCCAGACCCAGTATTCTATTCACTGCACCACCTAACTGCCGGGTTTTTACACAAATGGCAACAAATGATTGGATTTTAAGCTAAATGCTTTAAACCTCAGCTAACCATGCTTGGGGAAACCTAGACAATTGTTTTAAATTGATCCAAATTTACAGGTGACAAATGTCAGGTAAGCATACAAATGTTTTATAATAATCTATCATTAGGATTATTCAGAAAATACTTTCCAGTTACACCCCATCTAATTAACTTCTGATGCTACATGTCAAATATGTAATCTCAGACACATAAACTATATGCTCCTTCAGAGATCATGGTGAACCTCACAGTTCTACTTGGTCCTACCATCTTCTCACTGTCAAGAGGTTGGGACCTGGCTCTCCACCTGTGGGTCTTAGGTTGCTAATGAGAGGATAATTTACTTTTAGGAACTTGAAGCTTTTCTGTGAAATCAAAACTAAATTCCATGCACATGTTCTCACACAACACCCAGGAAGAGAAAGTGAGGAGGACCACCAGGAATAATCTTTCTTACTGCAGTTGGAAGCTCTTGATTCGGGTAACCAGCAGATTGTACTGGGCCCCCAGGGGAGCCATGGATGCTACATCTACAAATATGAGCTGCTCTGAAGGTCCTGTTTCATTGGTGGGTTCTGAAGGGCACAATGTTCGACTCACTTCCTGGTAATTATAGGTTCTCTGGTACCTGCAGCCCCCATGGCAGGGGAGAAAAGTAGAAACAAGAACAGGAAGACTCAGTAAAAAAGGCAACAAGAAAAAATCTAGTCAATTTTATTTTTTCCAAAATACATTTTTTTCTTCATTGGGTTTTACACTTCTGAATGAAACTTAAGATGTCTTTTTGAGACTAGTGTTGTAAGGGTAAAGACTTCTGACATGAAACACATTCAAGGATGTTAGGAATACAAGTCTTGTTCACGCCTGTCCAGTACATTAAGCCCCTGCCCATTTAATCTGGCCATTTGTTGAGTTACACCTATACTACTTTATAACAGCCAAGGTGTATGGTACCCAACATATAGCAGGCACTCAGGACACTGATCCAAGCTCTCCTTACTGGTGCAACCAGAGAATGGAACATTCATTATTCCCATCTGAGAAACAGAACCTTTTGAAGAAATTTTTTTTTTTACAGTTCTGCAGAACCTCATAGCTTTCATATATGTCTAAGAAGCAAACAGAATGGAAATCTGAAGTTGATCAGACAGGGTTCTTGTACACTTTTTTATTTATACCTAGCAAATATAAAGTGGAAACAACAAAATGATTCTTATTTTCCCTTGCAATGAAGCAAAGGTCCATTCTAAGATCTAGTAGTCAGAGGAGGAAACCTGGTCATTATCCTCTGTGGAAGAGCAATGACTTACAATCCTCGGAAGAGCAGAGGCACCTGCCAAGACAGAACGCCTTTTTGCTGTCGAACCACAAAGAGGACAGGATACTTTAGATTCTCAGACGAGCTGTTCACATAGACCCGTACAGCATCTACCTGTGGGATGAGGCAGAAAGAATCTAAGAAACATATCCTCTTCCTAATATATTCTGCAAAGTATTAGACTCAGAGACTGAAGACCCTGACTTGAGTCTACCTCAGACACTTCTGGCTAAGTTAATCAGATATCTGTTGAATGGATAGAAGAACATTCATACTATGTACTTTATAGGCCTGTTGCAAGGAAAACACTGGCAGCCTTTAAAACAACTATAGAGTCCTGACTTCTGGAGAGTGCTGCAGTTAGAAACTTTTTGATTGCTAATGGTAATTCTTCCTCATTTGTATTGATCTTGACTCATTTGTTATCTACTAAAAACAGAGAGTTAACTATACTTTGGGTACTTTCTAGAAAAATAGGTAATTGAGGTTAAGTGACTTGCCTGGGGTCATACACTATAAGTGGGTCCTCCTGACTCCAGGGGGAGTGCTCTTGATACAAAGTTGGTCTTAATAAATGTTTACAGACTGTGTAGAGGAGTGGGAAGCACATTGGATCTGGACTCTAGAAATCTGCTTCTTCAGCCTAATGCTGACATGTGGAAGCTGTGCAATCATGGGCAAGTCATTTTGTTTTCATATAACTTGATTTTCTTGTCTGAGATATGGGGACAAATAATACTTGTTCAACCTTGCAAAGCTGTTGTGAGAAATGTGTTTTCCGAGTGTGAACTTGTAAATATTTTCTCATTTAATCAGTCTTTTCTATTGGAAAGACTGAACAAGAGTGATAATTGTCAAAGGCATGCCCTTTTAAACCTCAAACTCATTTAACTCTAAGGAAATCTGAGGAAGTTGAAAAGCTGGATGTTATCCTTTGAGAGCCAATACCAAGGCCAAATTCAACAGAATTCAGGGGTGGAACCCATGAACTCAATTGGAGGTTGTTTATTAATCACCACTTATGTACTAGACATTGTACTGGGTGCTAAGGATAAAGAACAAAGAATGAAACAATCCTTACTCACGAAGAACTTGTATTCTAATGGGGGAGACTGAAGACACATACAAATATACATGGCATAAATATAAAGTTATTAGTACAAAAATGCTCAAAGTAGTTCAATATAAGGGAAGGGAAATCACTAGTAGTTGGGGGAATCAAGAATGGAAGATTGTGCCTGAGTTATATCTTTTTTTTTTTGATAAGGCAATTGGGGCTAATTGACATTCCCAGGGTCACAACCTCAAGTGTTGGAGGTTGAATTTGAACCCAAGTCCTGTGCTCTATTCACTGTATACTTAATTGCACCTAAGCTATATCTTAAAGGAAGAAAGAGTTTCTATGGAGTAGAGGTAAAGAGAGTGTGCATTACAGAGAGTTGAGATGACTAGTGCAAAGGCATGAAAACTGATGATGAAGAATAAATAGAAGCCTTGTCTGCCGATCACATCATATAGGAGGGAAAGTGATGAACAGTGAACCTGGAAAAATCAGTGGAAACCAGGTTATGTAAGGCTTCAAAGGTTAGACAGAGGAGTTTATGTTTGCTCATAGATGCATTAGGGAACCACTTCAGTTAAATGATTGATTTGGGCTTAAGGAAAATTATTTTGGCAATATGGAAGATGGACTGAAGAAAGATGAGACTAAGAAATCAATTAAGAGGCTGTTGAAATTAAGAGGCTATGCAGGAGTCAGGAGGACCTGAGTTCAAATCCAGCCTCAGACACTTAATAATTGCCTAGCTGTGTGACATTAGGCAAGTCACTGAACCCCACCCCCCCAAAAGGGGCTTGCTATCATTTAAGAGGCAAGAAGTGATGAGAGATGGTAGCTGAGTGAGTGAAGGAAGAGATGAGAATGGTGAAATTGGACAAATGAAGGAAGAGAAGAGAAGGAATAGATAAGAGAAATAGATGAGGTCCTTATGCTCACTCAGAGCTTTTGGAATACAGGTCAGAGACCAGAGATTTGAGAATAGACTTTCCGAGACTCAAGAAGCCAGGGTATTAATAGAATTACCATGAGGAGCACCCTGGAGAAGCTGGACTGTGTTTTCCCAGGTGACTTGAAAAGATAGTTCCTAATTTTAGTTCTGAATCCCAAGCCCTTATGTAGAAGGAAGAAGGAGCACCTTCCAGCAAAATTTGAAGGATGTCACCTAGCTCCATGGAAGGCTACCCTTGCTGACAAAATTCCTAGGCTTGTCCATTTTTTGAGACAGATCCAGCTGTAGGAAATAGAACCTTTGGTCTGGAGTCAGGAAGACCTAAGTTTAACTGGTTTCATTTAGTCTTTGTTTCCCTCAATTTCCTCAATTGGGAGATGGAAAAAATAACAGCATCTACTTCCCAAAGTTGTTGTGAGGATCAAATGATATATTTGTAAAGAAAAGTATCTGACCCATAGTAGATGCTATGAGCTAATATTAATTATCATTATTATTATCTTAATTGGGGGAGATTACATCAAATGGAGTTCTCTTTAGTGCCCTTGTTACAATCCCATTTTAGGGTATTTTTTTTGCAAGGCAATGGGGTTCAGTGGCTTGCCCAAGGCCACACAGCTAGGTAATTATTAAGTGTCTGAGGTCAGATTTGAACTCAGGTACTCCTGACTCCAGGGCTGTGCTCTATCTACTGCGCCACCTAGTGGCCCCTACAGTCCCATTTTTTATAAAATTAGCCCTTATACCAACATAGAATTTTTATTATTAAAAATAATCTTGTATTTTATTTTGTAAAGCTATGTCTCATAATTCTGAAAAATGCAAAGGGAATGAATATAGATTCTGAAGCCAAAGATGTTTAAAGTTGAACTACAAAGTTTCCACTCTAGGACTGATGTTTTCAATGTGTTGACCCATAATCACTTTCTAAATGAAAGCTAATTTTTCTTAATTTAACTTGGATAGGAGTAGTGCCATTCATAAGTGGTTCAATGAATATTTTAGGTAATTTTTGATAAAGTTGCCAAAGCTATTTCCCAATTCATTTAACTTTTGAAAATGTGTAATCAGATTCCATGAAAAGTCTTTAGCTTGTTAATATTTCTTTTAAAAATGAATTTATTTATTTATTTTTCCATCAACATGTAAAGATAGTATTCAACAATCTTTTTTTGGTAAGGTTCTGAGTTCTACATTTTCTCCCTCCTGTCCTTCCCTCTCCCCTCACTGACAGAGAGTAATCTAATATAGGTAACACATGTATAGCTATGTTAAACATATTTCCATATTGATCATATTGTGAAAGAAGAATCAGAACAAAAGGGGAAACTATAAGAAAGAAAACATAAAACAAATCTTAAAAATTGAAAATAGTAAGTTTTGGTCTGCATTCAGACTTTATAGTTCGTTCTCTGGATGTGGATGGTATTTTCCATCACAAGTCTTTCAGAGTTGTCTGTGATTATGGTACTACTGAGAAGAGCAAGTTAATTATATGATAATGATATGATAATATATCATATAATGTTGCTGTTAATGTGTACAATGTTCTGTTTCTGCTCACTTTATAGCTTGCTAATCTTGGTGGTTAGAGGATCTTTTCATGAAGTTAAAAATCATAAGCTTAATCATCATGAAGGTAGTAAGTTACTCTAGTTGGTCACATTATAGTCATATGCCATTGTTATGTGGTAGATCCAGTTAAAGAGGATAGATGTTTTAGGATTAATTCATCACCACTACTGGAAAAGCAACTCAAAGTAAATTATAGGTTAGAAATGTTACTTTCATATATGAGAACAAGGTATTATTAGACTTCCAGAAACATGATAAAGCAAGAGATTAAAAGGGTGCAGTTTTCGTGACCCCTTATCAAAAATAGTATTAGGAATAAGAAAAATAAACAACTATCAGAAATTCTTAAAAGAAAATGAACAATTCAAAAAATAATGAGAAAACAGGAAAAACCAATCTGTTGAAAGATATTATGGGATAAAAGAGGAAAAAGCCCCCTAAAAATACTGAAACAGCATCAACACTTGTATCAAAACCAATGAGAAAAATTCATAAAGACACAATAAATTGGGTAATGAAAACCCTCAAAGAATTAAAAGGTGAAATAAAAATTAGTGAAAGAATATCAAGAGGCTAGGTGGCATAGTGGATAGAGCACCTGCTCTGGAGTCAGGAGGACCTAAATTCAAATTTGACCTCAGATACTTAATAATTACCTAGCTGTGTGACCTTGGGCAAGTTACTTTACTCCACTGCCTTGCAACATCCCCCCCCCCCCCCCCCCCCCCCCGCCAAAGAGAACAGCAATAGCAATCTCTGGGGAAATAATAAAAGTTAAATCAAAACATGAACTGAATCTTTTAAAATCATAACTAGCACATTTAGGTATATTTAGGAACTGGAACAGAAAAATTCCAAAAATAATTTAATTAGGAAAAATTGGGCAAATAAAGTTGGAAAAATGTCAGATTAAGAAGGAACCTGAGAATTAGTAGGATTCCAGAAAATTTCAAAGAACATAATCACTATAAAACTATGTTAAAAAAAAAACTTCACAGAAACAGTGAAAATAAGAGATAAATTACAAATAGAATTCATAGAACCACCTTGAGAAGAGAAACTCTTTGAGAAGGCTATTTACAATAGATACTTCTACTTCTTTTCCTCCCAATCCCTTCTTCATTCTCTGTTCTGGGTTCTAACCTCATCATTTAACTGAAATTACTGATTCTAACGTTACCAAAAATCTTTTAATTTCCAAATCTAATGGTCTTTTCTTACTCCTATTTCTTTTCTGGTCTCTCTGCAGCTATTGACAGTATTGATCATTTCTTCACCTTGATATTCTCTTTTTTTTCTAGATTTTTTCAGACACTGTTCTTTCCTATCTTCCTACCTGTTTGACAAATTGCTTCTTGGTCTTTATAGGGTTTTCATTTAGGACATGCCTGTTAACAATGGGTGTTCTTTAAGACTCTGTTCTCTTTTTCTCTAGGGGTTCAAGGAATTGAATTCATCCTGGACCTGGAGTCATTAAGACCCGAGTTTTAAATCTAGCTTCAAACATTATTATTAGCTTATGCAACACTGGGCAAGTCACTTCATTTCTATTTGCCTCAATTTTCTCAAATGTAAGATGAGAATAATAATAGTATCTACCTCCCAGGGTTTGATGTGAGTATCCAATGAGATAACATTTATAAAGCATTTAGCATAGTGTGCTATAAATATTACTATAATAATAATTATTATTATAATTATTATTTCACTTGATAATCTCATCAGTTCCAATGGATTGAACTACCATATCTCTACAGATAATTCTCAAATTTATTTGTCTAGTTCTAACCTCTCTCCTGACCTTGCATCTCCCAATTGCTTATTAGACATTTTGAATTTTAAAGTTCATAGATATCTTAAGCTCATCATGTTCTAAACTGAACTCATTGTTTCCCTAAAGAGTTATCTTGTTGCTAATTTCACTACTGCTGTAGAGGGTGAGTGGAATATTCCATCTTAAGAGTTAATATTCCTAGTGAAGTCCTCTCAGGGTTAAAAATCATTAAAACAAAGACAGAGATTATTACCCTTAGACTATTCTTAGAAGAGGGAGAGAGGCCTTGCATTCGCAGTTAGACACCCTCCTGATTCTGTTAGGGAGTGAAACAGTGGAATATTTCCAGAAAAGAGACCTTGCATTCTTAGTTAGCCACCTATTTGATAATGGATTGTGAGAACAGTAGCCTGCCTTCCCTTGTTTGATAAGTGCTAAGCTTAGAAGACCTTGCATACTCAGACATTATTTCATTTAATAGAAGGTCATTAGAAATCTTCTTCTGATACCCTCGCCATATGGATGGTGAGGTAATATTTTATTCTTCTTCTCTTGGTTGCTGGGTAGATTTTTTGCGTAAAGATTGTAATTCTGAAAACCTCAACCAATCAGGTTGGAAGAGAGGGGGCTAGGGAGGGGGGGAATCGTGCTAGGCCATATAATCTTGCTTGACAGGCAGCTCCTTGATCTTCACTACCTTTGTGAGACTTGGAGTATGTCCTTTTCTCAAGAAAAGTTAAAATAAACTTTTCTTTTTGCTCAGAGGAGTCTCTCTATTTTTTTTAAAGTGGATTTTTATCCCACACAAGGTACCACCATCCTCCTTGACAGTTGGGCTTACAATCTACTAGAATCATCTTTTGCTTCTCCTTCACCTCCCATATCTAATCATTTGTCAAATTCTGTCATTTCTGTCTTCACAACATCTTTTGTATACCCTTTCTTTCCTCCAATATTACCATCACCCTGGTGTAAGCCCTCAACACTTTATGGCTTGACTATACAATAGTCTGCTGGTTGGTCTCTCCCCACTCTAGTCTAGATATCAAATTGATCTTCCTAAAGCACAACTATAACCATGTCAACCCCTATTAATTCCAATGGCTTCCTATTGCCTCCAGTATACATGAGAAAATCTTTTGTTTGGTTCTTAATACCTTTCATAACTTGCCCCCCTCCTATCTTGACAGTTCTTACACTTTATACCCAATCCCTCCATGTATTCCTTAAACCAGTGACATTGGCCTTCTTGCTGTTCCTCACACTCCATCTCCTGACTCGGAGCATTTTCACTTGCTGTTTTTTTCCCCCCTCTCTTTTTTTCCCTTTTTTTTCCCCCCTCTTGAGACATTTCAGCCAATACACCATGACCCAATTTGGGGTTTTCTTGACAAAGATACTAGAGTTGTTTGCCATTTCCTTCCCCAGGTTATTTTACAGCTGAGGAAACTGAGGTAAATAGGGTTAAGTGACTTGCCCAGGGTCACACAACTGATAAGTGTCAAGACCAAATTTGAACTCGTCTTCTTGACTGTAGGTCTAGCACCCTTTCCACTGCACACTCTAGCTGCTGCCTTCAGGTCTCATCTACAAGAAGCCTTTCCTGAATCCCCTTAATGCTAGTCTTTCCTTCTTTAGACGAATTCCCATTTTTCCCCCTCTCTATCCTTAAATCTTGTTTTTATATGGTTATTTACATATTGTCTCCGTTACTTGATTATGAGCTCTTTGACAGTTGGGACTATCTTGGGACTTTCTTTGTCTCCTCAGTCTACAGTATAGGACCTGAGTGGCAGTGATTAGCAAATGCTTGTTGACTGACCACCAACATGGAAGAACTAAGAATTCCATGCACCCAGATCATTATTGCCATTCAAAATTATCATAATAAGAAAGAAATCTTTTAAGTGTTTAGATGTCACTTAGTTAAAAAAAATCAATTTGAGTATCATAAGATTTTTCTATATGTACTAGAAATTAGATAATCTGGAATATAATAAATAATAATGTATCAATACTCATGCATAAAACATAAAATTAATCATATAACCATTTGGACAGATACAAAGGTTGCTAAGTTGAGGTAATAGCTGAAAATGTTAATATGACAATATTTTCTAAATTAACAATATTGATTTAATGTTGTTTCAGTAAAGGAGGGATGTTTCATACAATTAGCTAAAACAATGAAAAATATCCGTGAAAAAAAAATAAACAAAGATATCGAGAGAAACTATTAAAATTGAAGAAAGGAGATTTGTACAAGCATACTTCAAATTATGCTATAAAATCAATGATTGTGATTATAAAACTCAAATATTAGATTCAAAAACCATAAAAATACATCAATGACAAAATATTGACAATTTCAAATTAGCACCAAAGGCAAACAGTATATTACCATTAGATAAAACCAACATTAGGCATAAGGATTGCTATCCAATAAAAATTGGTTATCAGAATAGCAAAATATATGGTTATATCTATATCATATATTGCAAGTAATTTCAAATGAATTAAGGATATAGGTATTTTTAAAAGCCATTAAAAATGGTAAGAAAGGGGTAGCTAGGTGGCATAGTGGATAAAACACCGGCCTTGGAGTCAGGAGTACCTGGGTTCAAATCCGTCTCAGACACTTAATAATTACCTAGCTGTGTGGCCTTGGGCAAGCCACTTAACCCTATTTGCCTTGCAAAAAACTTAAAAAAAATTGGTAAGAAAAATAATGATAGATTTATCTTAGTTGCAGAGAGGAAAACCATTGTAATATATTGCACAAAAGGAACAAGTAAATTATTATGGACAAAATTCACAGGACTGATTATTTAAAATTAAGGGAATTTTATATATATTTAGAACTATATATATATTTAGTATAAAAATATATAAGGATAATCATCAAGGTATATATAATATATGCATATATCTGATAAAAACTTGACATTCAGAATCTTTATGAAGCATAAGAATAAAATAGTCAATATTGAATAAACCTCTCAAGTTATGAACAATCTCTCTCAGGGGAGAAGTCACAAATGATTAATAATAACTTAAGCATTTGAAAATCATTGAAAGGCAAATTAAAGAAACTTTGAGATACTATTTTCCACAATGAAAAGGAACATGGTATTATCCCAGGAATCAGGAAAGATCTGGGTTTGAATTCTGACTGTTAGTTATGTGGCTTCCCTAGGCCTTAGTTTTTTCATTTGTAAAATATGGATAATAGCAATGGTGGTATTTCACACAACTGTTGCAAGGAAGGTGCATTTTACCAAACCTCAAGGTCCTATATAAATTTAGTCTATATTAGACTTAACAAGTTGGCAAAGGTAACTAAAAACATCAAAATTCAATATTTGTAGGATTGTGAAAAAATAGCTATGCTATTATATTCTTAGTGAAGTTGTTGGTACACTCTTTATGAAATCTCTAACTGGACTTTCCAACTAAGCTTGTTTTTATTATTGTGATTGTTATTTTATATGCCACTGTTTATGGGTGATCCTAGTTGAAGGAGAGAATACTGATGAGAAACAGCGAATCTTTATGAGGGTCAGAATTGTCAGAGCTTCTGGTGAAAGTGATGCATATGGCTTGATGCCCCCCAAGGGGGCATCCAAAGAAGAAAAAGAGAAAGATTTTGGTAGTTGTGGACCTCTAGGGGAAACTGGTTCCTCAATATACCCTTGATTCTCACCTTGCTTCCTTAGACATTTTGAAGAGAAAACTTCTTGGGATGGGGGGGTGTAGTGGGTGATTAAGTCTTGATTGATCTGAGGTCTTACTTTGATCTCCTCTGAAGAACTCATTTACTCTTGTGTATTTGCTGCTTTATTTTAATCTGTCTAATTTCTATTTGCTGTTTTGCTTGGATAAATAAGTTTACTTACTATTTGCTATTTGTAATGCTCTTTTGTGTAAATAGCATTTAATGAGAAGTGAAGATGATAGTAAATTTGGATATACCTTGTCCCTTAAGAGTGACCAGAGATGTGGGTACCCCTAGGCCAGCAATATTTAGGGGGGGGCAAATAGATAAAATTCTATTTTAATTGACATAGTTTTTAGACTATTTATAAACTTTCATTTAGTTGTAGTACTCTAAATATGAGATCTTTGTTCAGTGACAAATGGGTGAGCATACTCTTGGAATATCTTTATCAATATCTCTTTTAACAAAAACAGAAGATAGAAGGATGTTGTGGCAAATATGCGATATAGACAATAGATAATTTATGTGCTCCATTGTTATTCTCAAGAGAAAACCAAGAAGGCTGGTAGAAAGTTGGTTGGACATCCAGTGAAAGACTTATGGGAAGATATGGGTAAAAGAAGTATATGGTAGTTAGGTAGGCATGAATTTCAAATTTTATTGATCAGATTATAGATTTGAAGGATTCCCCCCCAATTTTATTTGACTGCTTTAGTTATTATGTTTATATTTAATTTTTTAAAGGAAAAAGCCCTTAATCACATAAAAATGGGAAGTTTCTTTAGAAATGCTTTATTACACTCTAACAACTAAGTTTTATCATTAGCTGTCTTCCATCTCAGACACCTGATTCTAAAGAGAAGCAAACAGGCTAAAACTTGTTGAGATAGTTGATTTAATTTAAATAAATCAACAGCAAAAATTTCCTTAGGGCTGGGTGTGTTCCCGAATAGCTCTACTAGAGTTCTAGTTATGATTAAAATTGCTTTGAAAATGTGAACTACATTTTTAGGACATTTGCTATTTTATCACAAAACTCCTAAAACTATAAACCTATTATATTACAGTAATATTTCTGATACCGTATATGAGGAAACAAAAGTATGAAAAAACCATAAAGAGGAATAGTCATTTCTAAACATTCACAATTCCACAAATAATCAAGGGTTGCCAAGAGCCTAAAAGGAAAAAAATTGATGCATTTTTCCAACTTTTACTAATATAAATTCGTAAAACTGAATTACAAGTGCTTTAATGTATGGAGTGCAAACTGAGATGTAGATTTGGTAAATTCTGTCCTAAATCAAAATGTTATTGTGTAATTTTTACAGTTACATCTTTTTAAATCACAACAGATGTCCCCTTGCCTCCACTAGAAATGAATCATAATGTTCCGGCAGGAGAGAAAATCAAGTGATTATTTTTTTCTCTTTGCACTGCTTCAGGGTAGAAGCCAAATGCTGTCATAAATTGGCCCCCTACCACAGCCTTCTCCCAGTAGCAGACCTAAGCATTTAACTATAGGATTGTTATCTTTAAGGGGAAGGAGGTCGAGGTGTATTCCTGGAACTTTACTACTTTGGGAGCCCCATTCATTCAGTTCATTTATTATGATTTCTGTTCTTTGGACTGGGTTGGGTTTGGAGAAAAGCAAGTCGTGCATAAAAATATTGTGAAAAACATAGATATTCTGCTGCCCATGTTTTTTTCTGTTCCTGTCTCTGCCATGAAGGTTAGGTTAGTTCTTTTTCCCAAAAATCCAAGAAAGTGTTCCTAAGACTTAACTGATTTAGGGGGCTAAGGTACAAGCCTCTTACTATCGACACAGTCTTCTGGTGGCCTTAAGCTATAAGGATCTAACTTTTTGATTATCTATGGTATAAAAAGGTCTACCCATTTGGAGAAGGGATCCTTCAGACTTTGTGGATATCCCAAGGTGCCACCAATCACCACACCCTCTACTAATGTCTAACATGAAGAAATTGAGGGGACAGTGTTTCCACATGGAGGCAAGAAGGTTTCCTATCTAAGGTGAGTACAGAGTCCTTGGAGTGAATCATTACATTCATTGACCAGAACTTCCCATTATGAATTGAATAATGAAGGATGGCCTCTTTACTATGATGAGCAGTTTCATTTGGCTTCTATTGTTAAAAAGAAATGGTATAATTGTTCTCTCTCTGGTCCCTTGGGCATTGGTGTCCTCAACAGGTACATATCTTAGTCAAAGACCAGTGCAGACCTTGATGCTTTGACTCTTTGTAGTTCAGTGATCTCTTACCTATGAGAGTCTGCACCGGACGAACACTTTATTGATAATGCTATGCAAAGAGATATGCCCTTAATCTGATAGGGTACCTTGAGAATGGGTGTCCAACCTTTTAGCTCTTTTGGGCTGATTTAATCCAATAAAACATGGAATTTAATGTCTATTCATGACTACAATATAACCCATATTATTAATGAGTGTAACAAAATGTTATAATGCTGCATGAATGGGCTTTGGGGGCTGCAGATTGGACACACTTTCTAGAGAAAGTCCTCCCAGTGGCCTGAGTGGTGAGCTACATAATATCTGAGACACCCCGAAGGATGAGTTGGATAAGAACTTCATCTACACTGACTCTAGGGTCCTGGTCATGTGTCTGACCAAGTAGTCCATACATTGCTGAGAACAGAACTGGTACAATCAAAAACTCTCCTTTGGTACTAGGAAAAATGGAGAAATTTTGCCTGCCTTACTACAGATAATTCTGATTCATAAAGAAGAACCAGTGACTATACCAGAGGTATCATCATCATCTTTTTCTATGGTTGTGATATTCCTAGCATTGGTCCTACTCATTGTCGTTCCAATATCAGATCAAACTACTAGGGAACAACCTTGAATCAGATTCAGCACACTATAAAAAATAAAAAAGAAGAGAATGAAATGATAAAATTCTGACCTTGACATTTAATTTATCAAAACTCAAATTTCTGAATATTTCTTTATTAGGGGAAGGAAATTAAAAAGAAAATCCTGCAGTCTGCTCCAAAGATCTGCTGTATATTTCAACTGACAGGTGACAGGAGGTAGTGAATTATGGATTTTTGTAATAAACATTTGGCTATCTCATAAGAACCTCCTAACTATCACTTCATTTTTATGTGTGTTGAAATAGACCAAATGTTGTTTATTATTAAATCAAAGCAAGGACTTTTTGTAATGGGGACATTTTTTATTTTTTTATTTGTTTAGTTTTTGCAAGGCAATGGGGTTAAGTGACTTGCTGAAGGTCACACAGCTAGGCAATTATCAAGTGTCTGAGGTTGGATTTGAATTCAGGTCCTCCTGACTCCAGGGCCAGTGCTCTATCCACTAAGCCACCTTACTGCTCCTGTGATGGGAACATTATTAACTGACATTTAGACTAGGTATTTTAATGGAAACTATTGTATCTAGATTTGAAAATGTATTTTGGAGTTTTTAATGTAAATGCCTAACTATATCACAGAATATTGTTCTAAAACATGAACCATTTGTCTATTGGCTTAACTTAGTAATCAAGTTTCATGGTCAGTTTAAGGTCAAAGTTGCAAATTATACAAATTTTAATTTTGGTATTTCAATTTGATTGAATAAACATTTATTTAGTGCCTACAAAGGTTATTCAGGGCTAAGCCCTGAAAATATAAAAATGAAAATGTCTTAGTTTCTTCCCTCAAATAATTTTCAGTCTCAGAAAATTTAAGTACTACCTATTCTTGTCTAATACCATGATTCTACTAAGATATCATCTCCAATTCCTTTATTAAAACCTACCTTCTAAAAAAAGATTGTCAAATTTTTTTAAAGGACATTTAGGTGATAGGAAAGAAGGTGGGCTAATAGGAAGGGAAGGGTAATAAACAAAGCAAATTTCCTAATCCTGAAGAGATGATTTTTTTTGCAAGGCAATGGGGTTAAGTGGCTTGCCCAAGGCCACACACCTGGGTAATTATTAAGTGTCTGAGGTCGGATTTGAACTCAGGTACTCCTGACTTCAGGGCCAGTGCTCTATCCACTGTGCCACCTAGTTGCCCCCTAAAAAGATTATTATAATTGTTTTGTTAAATCCTGGGGAACCAAAAGATGAAAATTTCAGGGGAGTAGATTTCAGCTTGACACAAGGAAAACCTTTCTAGAGGTTTCCAAAATGAAATGAGATTCATGGATCATAAATAGGTTGTATGACTAATTGTTAGGGATATTATAGAAAACATTCATGTACTGGTTTAGTTTGGGACTAGATGGCCTCTAAGATCCCTTTCAAATAAGATTCTACATATAGCCTTCCAGTCAAAATAACTGACTGTATAGAGGTAGTCCACCCAGCCATCATAAATTTACTCTTGGGGCAGCTAGGTGGTGCAGTGGAAAGAGCATGTATGTGTCCTGGAGTTAGGAGTACCTGAGTTCAAATTTGACCTGAGACCTTTAATAATTACCCAGCTGTGTGACCTTGGGCAAGCCACTTAACTCCATTACATTGCAAAAACAAAAATAAATAAATAAATTTACTCTAGCAAAAATCTGAATACCAAACTAAATAATAATTTTATTTATTTTTATTTTTTTTAAGGTTTTTGCAAAGCAATGGGGTTAAGTGGCTTGCCTAAGGCCACACAGCTAGGCAATTATTAAGCATCTGAGACCGGATTTGAACCCAGGTACTCCTGACTCCAGGGCCGGTGCTTTATCCACTGCACCACCTAGCCGCCCCCAAATAATAATTTTAAAAAACTATAATGAGAAATTAATTCTGCTACCCCTGAAGTACACACACACACACACACACACACACACACACACACACACACACAGAGTCATTAATTATAGGCACAGTCAAATAATCTCACAATCACTCAACAAAAACTAGAGATGGACCAAAAACATTAATGGCCTTCAAGGCTTGGGGGTCAAAAGGCAGCAAGATTATTAAAGATTCCCTAAGAAAACCCACAGGGATCAGAAACCCCTAGATTGGGAACTTTTCAAGTTTTAGAGTGTGAGAAAAGTTCCCAATTATCAGATGACAGCACTCAGTCCAGCACATCCCCCCTCCCCGCCCCACAAGGGTTCTGAGATTCCCTAATAACTTCTCATGAGAAAGCCCTGAAAGTTTACAACTCTGAACCTCAAAGATTCAGGGGTGGGAGTAACTCTAAAAGGTGGAAGTTAGAGCAGGAACGCCTAGGACACAGGTCCAGACCAAGCAGGGTTGACCACCTCATTCAAAAATGCAGACACTGTTTTTAGTGTAAAGTAGGGTCCTATTTCAAGTTCTAATGCTGGAGAGATGAGTAAACAAAAGAAGATACCAAGTAATATTAAAAATTATTGGTAGAGCTAGACAACCCCAAAGTGAAGGAGCACAGACTTAAATGGAAAAAAATGGATTTTTTTACAAAGACTCTAAAAAAGAATTGGAAGGAAAATAAATAGCTTAGAGAGGAAAGTAGTAATTCTTATCATAGAAACTAGAATAAACCCAAGAAAGTACAATGACTCCATGAGGCATCAAAAAATCTGGGAACAAAATCAAAAGACAGGAAAAAAAGCAGAAAATGTAAGATAGATTATACCAAAAATGATTGACCCATAAAACAGGTCAAGGAAAGATCATTTAAGATCATTTAATGGTCTCAGGGTGGCTAGGTGGTGCAGTAGATAGAGCACTGGCCCTGGAGTCAAGAGTACCTGAGTTCAAATGTAGCCTCAGACACTTGATAATTACCTAGCTGTGTGGCCTTGGGCAAGCCACTTAACCTCATTGCCTTGCAAAAACTTAAAAAAAAAAGAATCAATGGCCTCAGTATAGAAATGTTTTGCATGACTTCACATGTATAATCTATAGCAAATTGCCCTCTCAAGGAGGGAGGGAGGGAGGGAGGGAGTTAAGGATTAGATTTGGAACTCAAAAACTTTTTAAATGAATTTCTAAAAAAAATTTTTACATTGAAAAAAAGTTTTTTTTTTAAAAAGTTGTTGTTCAATCATTTTTCAGTCATGTGCAACTCTTCAATGACCCCATTTAAGTTTTCTTGGCAAAAATACTAGAGTGGTTTGCCATTTCCTTCTTTAATTCACTTTACAAATGAGGAAAGTGAGGCAATCAGGGTTAAGTTACTTGCTGGGGTACACAGCTAGTAAGTGTCTGAGGTCAGGTTTGAATTTGGAAGTCTTCTGGATTCCAGGTCTAGTACCCCAGCTAGGTGAGCTAGCTGCCTCCACTCTCCAAAAACAAACAAACAAAAAAACAAATGAAGTAAGGATAAAAAAAAGAATCAATGGACTAGGGGTGGCTAGGTGGTGCAGTGGATAAAGCACTGGCCCTGGAATCAGGAGCACCTGGGTTCAAATCTGGTCTCAGACACTTAATAATTACCTAGCTGTGTGGCCTTGGGCAAAGCCACTTAACCCCACTTGCCTTGCAAAATAAAAATAATCAATGGGCTACCTAAAGTCATGATTTTTAAAAAATCCTTGAAATTTTATTAAAATATTTTTGTATTTGTTCTTTAATAATAGTATATTATATTTTAGCAGAAAAAATATTTCTGCACTTTTTGATACAATCATATAATTGTTAATTTGTCTTATCATTATGTTAGCCATCCCAATAGTAAACCAAATATGCTTTCCTGGTAACAAATCTAAACTGACCAAATATGCCCCAAAACTACTAGCCTGGGCATAGTTTTTTTTTAGGTTTTTGCAAGGCAAATGGGGTTAAGTGGCTTGCTCAAGGCCACACAGCTAGGTAATTAAGTGTCTGAGACTGGATTTGAACCCAGGTACTCCTGACTCCAGGGATGGTGCATAGTTATTTTAATATATCATTTTTTTCTCAATTACATGTCAAAATTTTTAACCTTTGTTTTTTACAATTTTGAACTCCAACCTCCTTCTCATACTCCCCTCCCCTATCATTGAGAAGACAAGAAATTTGATAAAGGTTATGCATGTGCAGTTATTCAAAACCTATTTCCATATTAATCATGTTCTGAAAGAAAATACAGACAAAAAAACCAAGAAAAATAAAATAAACCAATATGCTTTGATCTACATTCAGATTTTATCAGTTCTTTCTCAGAATTGTCTTGGATCTTTGTATTATTGGAAATAGCAAAGTCATTCACAGGTGATCATTGTGCAATATTACTATTACTTCTAGATACTGCAAGAAATCATAAATGACAATGTCAGTACTTCCTCTTACCTTCCTTTCCTATCAGAAAGGAAGAGGTATTGCTTGACACTGAGGCTTGTCTTTTTGCCTTCAACATCTTTTATCCCTTTATCCCACTGCCTTTTGCTTCTTCCAGGATCTTTGTGAATCACCCTTTCTCATATATTGTCAAAATATTGTCAAAATTTCTTCTTATCCCTTTATATCTACTCACTATTTCATATATTGTATTCACCATGACCAGCTCCTTGGGGGTAGAGGGCATTTCATTTTTTGTCATTTTATATCCAGCACCCAGTACAAAGTCTAGGATAGAATTCTTACTTAATCAATGGTGAATGGAATTGAACTAGTTCAGCCCTAAGTTTTTAGGGAAGAATTGGAGACCGTAACATTTTGACTAGTAAATGAATGGAGACTTTCAGGAGTCCAGAGTCACAGGCAAAAATTAGAGGGCTTTAGTTCAAATCCCACTATCCCTATCTTCATGACCTTAGGGGAAACTATTTACCACTCTATCCAACTAGCTCTCCATTCTTGCTTTCCCCTAGGATGGACTGATCACTGGAAATCTCATCATCATGATGGTTGTTTCACCTCCTTACCTCCCTGGGATACCTCTCTCCTCTCCACTGAACAGTAGAGCAGCCACTTCTCCCAATACTTTCCTTTATAGAAGGGTCTGAGCTTGCCAGACTTGCCAGCTCACTTTCCATTCTTGATTTTGCTTGGTTTTGATTTCACTAAATACCATCTTCTCTGCAAGGTACACCCTGGTATCCTCCCCTCACTGAAAAAGTTTCCTTTTTTTTTTTTTAACTGAAATCCCCTCATTAGATGGTAAGCTTCTTGAGAGCAGGGTCTGTCTTTTTTTTTCTTATTTATGTCTCCAGCAATTAGCACATTGTCATCCCAGTGCCTACACATAGTGAATACTGGTAGCCAGATGACATTCCAGGGTACATTTCAATGAAAATATTGGTTATCTTCCCCTAAAACCTAGGTATTTAACAGTGCCTGTATGGCTTTGTGAACACTGACCAAGAGATTGCATCTAACATCTGTGGTAGGTAGGGATTTCATAGCTGTGTAGTTGGATTTCATAAACCTCCACAAGAAGTTTATGTTAAATGGTTCTTTTTAGTAGTTTATAGATAAAAGTTAATAGATTTTATTTTCCTAAGGACCTATTTTGAAAAATTTTCACAATTTGGAATTCTTTCTTGGGTATCAGACATGCAAGAGAACAGTAGAAGAAGTCATATGATTTTATGTTTGGAGAAACATTTTTTCATTCTTGGATGAGGGAGAAAAAGGAGGTTGGGAAAATAGTCAAATTTTGTATGTTACTGATGGTTCTTGTCCTTCGTTATTGAAGAAGACCAAAATGACATTACTTTGTTACTATATTATTGATAGACTTGCTGAGGCATGCGCATGCACACACACGCACACACACACACACACATACACACACACACACACACACACATACAAACACACACAGACACAAACAAACACAGACACATAACCTCGTTTATTTGGCATTGCAAGGGAGCAAGGTGTTCAGGAGAGAATTTTCTAAATAATTTAATCCTTTAAATATCAAAATACTTAAATTTTTAAAAAATGTTATCTACTTTTAATTTAATCTACTTTAAAATTTAATATGGTATTGCCTGAGTTTTAAAGTATATGAAATATAATTTTTAAAATTTTGGTTATTATTGTGAATATCAATTATACTACATATTGATATATCCTAAAAGCCACTAACATATATTGAGCTAGTTATACCTACACTAATTATCTTTTGTTAATTAATAGATTTTGAGATTGCTCAATGCATTTGGTTGGGAGTTTTTGTTTCTTCTCTTTTATTATTGAGAAAATCTAAAAATGGAAAGGATATCAATAAGGATTAGATAGTCTGAACAACTTCATTTTATAGATGAGGAAACAGATCCATGAAGGTTAAATAATCATTTTAGATATTAAGTGGCTATCACTTACTTGTTACTTCTTTTATTCAACAAAATAAAAACAAAAATACAGTTATCAAAGTTCACTTAAGAAAGAAATTCACAGACTTCTAACTTTTCCCTCCAATTAATGTGGTCTGAGGAGGGAAAAAAAATCAAGCTTGTTAAAATTAATGCACCAAATAAGAATAAATAGTTACCTTATGGGTGAGATGAGGACCTCAGAATTAAATTAAATTGAATTTTTTGAAAAAATGCATAGTTATATACTCTATGTTGGCTGTGTTTGTTTACTTACTGGTCCTTTGTTTTCTTCCTGTTTCACGTCAAGCTGCTGAAAAAATGTTCATCAAACTTTTTTCAGAATTTGTTTTATCATTCCAGAGTTTGATAGGCAGTAGGGATAATTCATTTAAATTTGGAGCCAGAAGGCATGACACATGAATCAGAAAAAAAAGGAGCCATAGTCTCAGTGAATAATGACTAGACCCCAGCACCTCGTAGAAAACCAATTTCTTAGGAGTTGAAATATTCCCTCCTGTTGCTTTTTCCTGTTGTCATGACAACAAGAGCTACTTTATTAGAAATTCTCTTCCTTGCTATGTTTACTACAAATAAAGAATTATGGGGAGGGAAGGAAGAGAGAGAATGAGAATCAGAGAATAGAAAATAATATTTTAACATTTTCATTTCCTCAGCTATCATGGGGGACCCAAAAGCTTAGAGGCATCCTTTTTAATTTTTAAAAACTTGGCAATATGAAAAGAGAAGGGAAAAAGTCCCAGTTGACAATGAAATGTGTTTCTGTCTTGGTTATATAAGCAGAAGGAAGAAAATGAGTTTTGATTTGAAATTTAGTTTACTTTTGTTAAAATAATGAAGTAGCAAAGCCTAGAGATTTTAATACCACATGCTAGAAAGAACTCTTAGCTTCCATTACTAAGAGGCACCACTGTTTCATTTCAGGATCTTAGGGAAATTATTTTTGCCATCTCAAAAACAAGTGTAATAATTGCTAACTGCCCATTTTCACCAAAGAGCAAAATATATGAGTCTAATTAGATTTTCTGGCATGTGCTATGTGTGCATGTGTGTTGGGTGTATGGGCAAGGGTGAGGTATCTGATAATACAGGATAGAGTGTGTCTGGCACTAGCTTCAGTGTCTGCTTCTATACACACACTTTTACTCAAAGAAAGGAATTTAATGAGAGCAAGCTGATGATTAGAATGGCCAGTGGTTTTTATCTGTCATGAAATAGTCCTTCTCTGAGCTCCCTTAAACTGCTTTCAGAATGGTGTGAATGAGTTCTAATAAGAGAGATCTCTAAAAGCAGCCTAATGGAAGGGGGGAAAGGGATATGGAAAAAATCTAGGAAAGGAGTGGAAAGGTTTTCTCCCTTTTCTACAATATAAAAGAGTAGAAAGAGTGATAGACGGAGTCAGACAGAACTGGGTTTGAATTCTACCTCTGCCATTTATTAGCTATTTTACTTTAGGCAACCCTGTAGCTTTTTAGTCCTGGGTTTCCTTATCTGTAAAACGGATTTTGGGCAGGGAGGTGTTATAGTGGATGGAGTGTCAGAACTGGAGTCAAGAAGACTCATCTTCCAGAGTTTAAATCCAGTCTCAAACAATAACTGGCTGTGTGACCATGATCAAGTCACTTAACCTTGTTTTCATAAGTTTCCCTATCTGTAAAATGATTTGGGGAAGAAAATGCTAAACTACTTCAATACCTTTGTCAAGAAAACTTCAAATAGGGTGATGTAGAGTCCTATATAACTGAAAAAATGACTAAACAACCAAAAAATGGATATTATCACATTAGTACAACCTATCTTAGAGGGTTTTTCTATGAGCATTATATAAAATGAGTGGAAGCATTTTATAGCTATAAAGTTCTATAACAATACAAATTATTGCTGTGTTTATACTCTATAAGGACATCAAGGGCAAAAATGGGATATAAAAGGGTGCTTAGGGCTTTGGATAAAAAGTATGCAATATAAATACCAAAAAAAAGTATATGTTATGAAGGTAGGTATATATTTATATAATTCTATAATTTATATAATTCTAAATACTCTCAGAAATGTCAAATCAGTTACATGTTGAATTCTTTCATCCCTAAAAATATGATTGGCCAAAGGAAAAATAACACCAGATATTTATATGGAAATTTAAGATTTATAAAAATAGCAGCTAATTTTTATATAGGGTTTAACATGTGACAGAAACTGTGCTCTTCATAACTATCCTGGGAGTAGGTGCTATTATTATACCCATTTTACAGATGAGGAAATTGAGGCAGACAGAAGTTAAATGACTTGCCTAGAATCACATAGCTAGTAAGTACATAGAGCTGTATTTGAATTCAGGTCTTTCTTACTCTGGGCCCAGAACTCTACTCACTTAGTTATTTAACTTCCCCTTTATGATATACTTCTCTTACAACAAATGAGTTGGTACAACTATATTATCCTCCTTTTACAAATGAGGAAAATGAGACTAGTCTAGGTCTAGCTTGCCTAGGGTCTAGCAACTTGAAAAGTCAGAACCAGGATTCAAACTCAGAAGTTGAACTTTGAACCACAGACTCCAAGTCTTAAGATTTTTTTCCAGAACACCAGGCTGCCTGTGGAAAACAAAATCATTGTAATTTAAAAATTTGGGGACCAATAGATAGTGACTAGAACTAAAATGAATTCAGAAAAAGATAAAGACAGTCCATTTTTACCTCAGGCTTCTTTGTAAACAGTTGAGAGATAAATCCCTTCAAATCAAATGATTTAGAGAAATGCTTACTCTAATCATAAGGCCCAGGGGATAAATTGTCTTCCTTACTCTGGACATGTTTATGTAGTCAGTGGGCCTAGATAATGCTAATATAGTACTGAACAGTAACCAGACTCATGGATCCTCTGTTATCAGGTCTTTGAAATCTGCTAGCAATAAAATCATTATCCAAGGGCCTATGCATTATTATGAAGGTTAGCTTAGCTCCAGTCAGTCCCATAAGCCAGGAAAGACAACATGCATATTCTATCCAAAGCTTGGACTGAAGAAAATGTAAAGCCAGCAGTGCCTTCCTCAAGTGAAATGTTCTCATTATTTAATTCTTCTGAAACACTGACAGTGGCTCACAATTAATTCTAGTCACTAATATGCTTTCATTAATTATGACTGTTTTTTGAGTGGTATTCCCTAAATAATAATTGAAGCTAGGTGGCACAGTAGATAGAGTACCAGGCTTCAATTCAGGATGACCTGAATTCAAATATGAACTTAAATACCTACTAGCTGTGTGACCCTGGGCAAATTACTTAACCCTTTTTCTCAGTTTCTTCATCTGGAAAATGACCTGGAGAAGGAAATGACAAACCATCCCAGTATCTTTGCCAAGAAAATCCCAAATGGGGGTTATGTTATGAAGAGTTGACACGACCCAAACAATTGAATAGCAACAACAATATCATCAATAATACCAGCAACAAAATTCCCTGAATAGACAAGTTATTATAAAGCATTTCCTCACCTTCAGCAACTCTAGGTGGGGTGCATATGTAATTCTGATTATGCTAAGTCAATTGAGTATTATCACTAAATTCTGCAACAATATAGTGAATCCCAGTAAAGGTAAGGGGAGAAGAGACTAGGTTGCCTAAATGGATTCAAACTGACTCAGGCTGGAAATGAAAACAGGTAAAAATTTCCTTTTGAATTCCATTTGAATTCCATATTCAACCTATGGGTAACTCAAATTTCCTACCTCTTGACATTCCAGAAAGACCGGGAGACTCAAGCTTAACAAAGAGCAAAACAAAACAACTTCAAGAAACTCAGCTGTTGCAATCAATAACATATAACTTTTTTTAAAAATTACTAAAACAGAGTTCTTGCAGTTATTTCTGTGGTAATTTAAAATGTATTCAATTCTATTTTCCCCTATACATCAGAGGAAGAAAGGACTGATGTATAATTGTCAAAAATTTATGTATTGGGGCGAGGAAACCTCTTGTTACAATCCCTGCATCTATGTACCTTAGATTAAAAACTTCAAGAATATGCTATGTATTGTCTAAACATTGAATGATATCATATAACACTAATCAAAAGAAATGAAACACACTGCAGATGGGACTTTTTCTTTCATTGGCAAAAAACCCTAAGATTTAAAGAATAACTACAGTTTTACATAATTTTGAATTTTTTAGTGCTGCTTTTCAGAACCATACTTCTGCTTTGCATCTTATTTTCTCTAAATAAGAAATTTTCTCTCCTTTCTTCCCCAAAAGAATGATGACCAGAGAAATATTTCAGAATCTAAGCCTTACAGTTAGCTACACTAAATCTATCAATCAGTGTATTTATCTTCAAAAATAATGAATTAATAAATACAAAAGTAGTGCTTTATCATCTGTTTCAATAGAATGTTGGTATCAGACATATAAATAGATAAGATTATTCAACCAAAAAATTTCTCCAATACAAAAGATTATCTTTTGATTATCTGTTACAATTTGGTCCCAATTAGTGTGAATAATGAATTTCCCCTATTATGGATGCATTCTTTGAAACCAGACTGCATATTTCTGTTGGGTTGAAACCAATTACCATATTTTATATACTGTAACTTTGAAGAGTGAAATTATAAATACATGCAGCAAATTCAGGTGATTTCCTTCTGCACACTAATGGAGACTTAGATGTATTGTCTGGCATACTATGTTTAATAGATATCAAATCAATTGATAGTCATCATAGAAGGTTATATGATTTCCAAAGTGACATAATATAGCTCATTCAGTTACAAACACTTAAATACAAACAGAAATATGTAGATAATAACCAGATTGGATGGTTGTTTCACAATTTATGAACTTTCTTTTAGTATACTAGTAATTATAAATATCCCACTGATATAATGGGTCATAAAATCAGAGTTATAAAGCTCCTTGGTGATCTGCTTCTCTAATCTTAAGTGTTCTTGTGCTGTAGGATCCCAGTATTAGAGGCTTCTTTTATTGCACAGTCCAATTTGCTGCCATATCTTCCCAAACTCCTCTCCTTCTTTGCCTTCATTACATAACCAGAAAAAAGGAGGCACCAATGAGGAAAGAAATTATGCTGCCCTATGCAGTCTACCTTATGCTGTTGGTGATTAAAAGACCCCTTTATGAGAAGCCATAGGAGCATCATTGCCATTGACCTTCATTATTACACAATCTTCTTGACCATCACTGCTCCTAGCTCTCTTGTATTGCATCTCTACCTCCCTTTATCATCTTTGTCAACTGACACTCCTTTCCTAAGACCAGCAAATTCCAACCTCCTGCTCCCTTAATTACTAATTTTTGAGTAACATTCTAAAGCAAAAGCTTCTTTGCTCACTTTTACCAAAATCTTCCAAGTTGGTTCAGCCCTATCTCTCCCAGTCCTGTTCTATCCTAACCTTCCAATGTGTTCTTTCTAACTTCTCTCTATCATTAATAGACTTTTTCATCTGAGAACTCTTCTGATTATATGACTTTCAATTTCCAATAGTCATAGAATTCTGGCTTTTTTTAGAAGACATGTCATTCCTTGTTAACTTTTTCTACTATGGCTGGTTTTCTCTGGCACAGAAGAGGAATATTCTTTGCTACTTCCATTTTCTTACTACTGTGCAGTTATTTCTCATGTCATGGACCCCTTTGGCAGTCTGGTGAAATCTATGTACCCTTACCAAAGTAATGTTTTTGAAAGTATAAAAAATACATGGGGTTACAAAGAAATTTTTTTAAAACGTCATGTTCCCCTGCTTATTTAGGTTAAGAATTTCTAATACTATCATTTAGCAGTCTCTTTGAAGTTCACCCCAGCTAGCTACAGCACTTTGTCACCTAACAGCCTCCTCCCATTCTTTCTGGTTTTTCAAGGATTTCAGTACCTGCCTGACAGGTTTCCACTCTACCCCAATTCCTTCCCTAATCCTTGGTGACTTTAGCAATCATTTTGATGCCCTAGGAGCACCCTGATCTACCAGTTCATCAAACTCCTTAGTTCCATTGACCTCTGTCTCTATTCTGTGTCAGCCACCCATAAGGTTGGTCACCACCTAGACCTTTCATCATTCAAAACTTCATTGCTTCTATGACCTTACACTGTGTAGTTTCCTTCCTTGATCTCCTGTCTTTCCTTTCTCCCTCTGACTGATTTCATCTCTTCGTTATCCTCTCTAGAACCTCGAATCAGTCTCTCCCTTTCCCTGTTTCCATAATATTGAACATCTGCTCTTATTCTACTTTTAGAATTCTTTAAAATGTTATTGATATTAGTGTATGTGTATTTGCTTTTGTATATCTTCATTTTCAAATATATTATTCTTCCTCCCATTATCCCTGGGACAAATAATTAAAAAAAGAGAAGGAAAAGAAGAAAGCATCTCAACATCACAAGTGAAACATTGACTGAATATTGAATAATACAAGGAGAGTAATATTTTACACCCATAGTGAAGGAAGAGAGCTGCATTTTCTTAGCTCTTCCTCAAGGGCAAGCTTAGTCATAATTACATACTATTGTATTATTTTTGTTGTTGTTGTTTACATGTCTGTCATTGTCCTGATTGTGTCGACTGTTGTCATTTATCTGCCTATTTTATTGTGCATCAGTCAATTCATTTATTTAGCCAGACAGTGCTAAGTGTTGGTGATACAAAGAAAGACAAAAAATAGTACCTGTTCTCAAGGAATTAACAGTCTAATAGGGGAAATGAACTTAAATGACTGAATACAATTAAGTTATATATGGTACAAAATTGTGAGTGGTCTCAGAAGGAGAGTATTAAGATTAAGAATGAATGAAATAGGCTTGCTGTAGATACACCCTTTCCAACAACAATGTTTGAGGTGATTTGATAATGGTTCCAAAATAAGGGGCATGGGGTAGGTAGAGGTAGCTGAAGGAAGAGAGGAAAGAAAGGAGGATATAAGGCTCTGGCTTGCAAAGAGGCATCTAGGAGATAGAGTGAAGAATACTTGGAGATGGCCTGAACTCATTGAGTGGGTTACCTATCAAGGCAGTGGGATCCTAGGGTGATATTCCAGAGACAAAAGGGTTAAATACTTTGGGGCATATTTCTAGACAAAAATCATACAACAATGATGTTTGGTTGATTATAATTTGGTGTTATCTAATATCAACAACACCGTGACTGCAAACCTTTTAATTCTCGCTGACACTTTCATTTTTCATTAAAAAAAATTAATAGCAAATAAAATGAACACTTCTATATATACAAAATAGAATTGTACATGAAACTACAAATCTCTAGTATAAATAGCTTTAGTGAGTGACAAGAGGTGATGGATTCCCAGGTCATTTTAACTTCAAGTGCAGCATTCTAATCATTATGCCATACTGCCTCTCTGAAAAGAATTATACAGTTGTTATTTCAATAATTGATGATTTCATTGACATTATTATCCTCTTCCCAGATGCTGATCAAAATAAAATATTTGGAAAATCAACCCAAGTGCCTTAAAAAATGTATTGGCTCTACAGATTTCTTCTAGACATATTTGGTTAGGGATAGCAAAGTTTCTTGACTTTTCACATAGTACATTAAACACTTCAGTGATGGATTTCAAATGTGATGATGGTTCGGTTAACATCACCATCATGCCAAAGAAACCCCAGCAGGTCTCCATATACTATTAAATTTGATCAATGCATAAATTTCTTCCAGCTGTATCCATAAATGAATCCTCAGTATGATCTAGTTTAACTGCATCTCATGGGAACTCTGCAGACTCATTTTCCCCTTAATTTTTCACTGTTTTGTGAAGGGATTTTTTTTTCCTAATCTTCTATCCTTCTCCTCCATATTTTTTCAAATGAGCTTATGTTGTAAACTAGGGTTGTCCTTAGTTGCTATGTTTCTCTCCTAAGAAATGAAAACTAGTACTTGCTTAGATGAGTCAGTTTATTGTCTCTTGTTTTTCTTGTAATGTCTGCTTTGTATTAGTTAAATTTTTCTGAGAAATAATAATAAAGTAGATGTCTTTATCCTTTTTAATTTCCTATTATTCAGGTTCAACTTTTTTTCTTGCTTTGAGATTGGATATCCAAAATGAAGCAAGTCACTCATGTGTCAGGTCCTACTACTGATTGGCATAGATAGTTTTGTCCCACTTTATTTCTGACTTACTCCTGGAACCCCACCTTTACAGTCAATCTAATTCCCTACTTCCCATTTCTGGGGGTTCATCATGTTAACACTGATCTTCGTGTGGACACTGGATTGACTTCCTGAACTCAAGCAAAGAAATTCTTTTTTTTTTAATTTATTTTTAGGGTTTTTTTGCAAGGCAATGGGGTTGAGTGGCTTGCCCAAGGCCACACAGCTATGTAATCATTAAGTGTGTCTGAGGCTGGATTTGAACTCAGGTACTCCTGACTCCAGGGCTGGTGCTCTATCCACTGCACTACCTAGCTGCCCCAAGCAAAGAAATTCTTAGCCTAAATAAGTAGGGGACCATGACTTCTTTTTTAAAAAAAAATTCTTTGTAACCCCATGTATTTAAATATATTATTTTGGTAAGGATCCAATGATTTTGCCAAACTGCCAAAGGAGTCTATGACACAAAAAATAACTGTACAGTTATAAGAAAATGGAAGTAGCAAAGAATATTCCTGGTCTGGGCCACAGTAGGCCATCTCAGCCTTCCCTAGTAGCAGGGATTGTAGATATGCACCACTACGACCAGGTCCAACAAATATTTACACAGGTTGGAGATACTATACTTACAGACAACCTTTTTTCCTTCTAATTTGTTATTGGACATTATGTCTGCTAAGTAGTCAATGATCTTAGGATGCAAATCTATTCAGAAATAATTACAACATCATTTATTTCCTATTAAGATTATAGTCAACTTCATTAAAAAATGTGCTCAATTGATCCTATATCTAGTACCTTTTAATCCTCTTAAAGTATTAATGATATACACTTGAAACTTTAGACTCTTAAAACTTTGCATCTTTTTTTTCTTGATCCCAATCTTCAACATGCTTTTTTGACATTCTCCTCTGTATCCATCTATCAAGGTCTATGTTGGCTTAGATTGAAGAATGTTGTGAAACTCTTTATAGAATTTCTATATTTCTGATCTTTATGACATGATGAGGCTTATGACACTATAGCCATTATTACAAATGAGAGTACCTGTAGAGCAAAATTATCAAATCTGAGAGGGAACAACAAATTATGGTTTATGAAGTACAGTTGAGGGAAAGACATATTATTCTAGTAGTTAAGAGAATAGAAGATCAGTGGAAAGAGATTTATTATATTAAAAAACAATATATGTAACTCCATTTTGCCATTTATTCATCAGTTCGTGAAGTCTTAACTTCATATGTCACTTGATTTTGTGGAAGTTGCAAAATTGTTCCTTCTCCTGTTGTTACCTGACTTAAGGAATGTCACAAAACTACCCCTCTCTCTCTCACCTCAGTACTCCTGGTCCCCAAAGGAGGGAAGAGACAAGTTTTGCTTCCCTACATCCTGTTTTTCCTCCCTCCTCCCTGTAAAGAAATCATTTGTCTGGATGAAACTCAATATCTTTATTCATTCTAACAAGGTTAATAGGAAGGGTGATTTTGGATCAGTATAAGAAAGAAATTAGAATCATCGAATGTTAGAATTAAAAGTAACCTCAGAGGCCACCTCCCTGACCTTCTAATTAGAATAATCCATATATGTCCAAAAACATAATTGGCTACTTTTGAAATAGGTTCTTTTGTAATGTTAGTCTATACAGGAAGCATACTATAGAAGAATTTCTTGTATGGGGAAGGAGATTGGACTTGATGGGTTCTCCTTTACTATCCACAGTTTTGATATCTCTCTGTAAAATATCAATTTCTTCCTTTCTGTCCCTATCATTCCTACTCTAGTTTAGATGACTATTGTTTTTTTTTTTTGGTATTTGCAAAGCATTGTGCCCAAGGTCACACAGCTAGGTAATTATTAAGTGTCTGAGGCTGGATTTGAACTTAGGTCTTCCTGACTCCAAGGCCAGAGCTCTATCCACTGTACCACCTAGCTGCCCCCATCAAGAGTTCTTATTGCTTCTTAACTAGTTTTTCAACTTCCAGAATATTCCCTTTTTCACCAATCTTTCAAACTACCCCCAAAATCTCAGTAGCTAGCAAATAAAATACAAATTCTTTAGTAGTATCCAACAGCTTTGGATTTAATATAGTTTCAGCATACTTTTCAAGTCATAATTCACTGTAACCCCCTCCTCCCATTGCACTTTCTGTACTTAGACCAAAAGTGAATTTCTTACTGTTCCCCATTGCTGTTTTGTCCTTCCTTACTTCCACGAACATGTCTAGGATTGATTACCTTTTATTCTTCCCATCTATCTTGATTTAGTGAAATCTTTCTCTGATTTCCCCAGGTTAGAAGTGATCTCTTGTTCTTTCTAGTTCTTATACTAATGAGAGCTCTCTCAAAGATGTTCTTATTTTCAACTGTGAAAAAATATGAATACATATATAATATATATATATATATATATATATATATAAACCTGTATATATTTATCTATTAACCACCTTGAAGAGACTGTAAGCTCTTCAAGAACAGAGATTATTGATTTATTCATCTGTAAATTCAAAGCACTGGTCCTAAAATTGCCAGGTAATGCTTCACATATGGTAGACACTTAATACATATTTGTTGAATTGAATTAAAGGACCATTCTAGATTCATTTTTTTCTATGATTTTAAGAGAATGAGGAGGCACATTATCATTCTTATCCACTGGGGTAGCACTTCTGTTTTCCTTCATTGCCTTTACTTGCCTCTGGCTGCCTGATCCTGGCTCTATGCCTACCTATTCTTTCCAAAATATTGCATTTCAACCCACCTTGCTTTCTAAACATCAGTGATTTTTGTATTCTCCCTCATATAAACCAATATGAATCAGAAATGGAACTAGAAGGAGAGGCAAGGTAATGTTCAACTGCTTATATAAATAAGGTTGTTTTTTTAATATGTATGATTGGATCAAATACAAAATTGTGTAAAATGCTATATATAGCAATGCAAGTTGATTAGAATTGGAAGGAAGGAAACAAGTATTCATGTTTAAGCAAGCATAAACAAGGTTCAGTTAGTACAATTTGTTATGGTTCATCAACATGGCTGAATTGTGGGTTTCCAAAAATTCTAATTTCCTGCTAAAAATGACCTTAAACATCTCTAATCTAGCCTGTGAATTTTACAAATGAGTATAGTGAAGTTCAAAAAGAGGAAATAACCAATGACTAATAAATAGAAAACTGTAATTTGAATTCAGGGCCTATGGCCCCAGTCTGTCCTGGAGGAATAAGAATTTGAGGGTGAATGGAGTGTAATAAGGATTATTTCTGAAACCTAGTAGAGACATGCTTGGATCAGATGCTGCAGGAGGATACTCTTGGCAGTCTATTGAGAGAAATGGTTATTTGGGGAGATAGAAGAGGAGGAGGTGGGATATAAGAGAAGTAATCAAATGTAGATTGACCATTTTTTGAATATGTTACAAAGACAATTCTTACTGAAATGTGGGTTAGACTAAATGATCTCTCAAGTATCTATCTAGCTCTGGGTTCTTGTGATTTTCTAGAGGCTTTTAAATGTGATACATACAGATATGTCTGAGAGGAGGACTTCTTTTCTGTTAAACCTGGAGCCTTAATGGTTCTGACTGAAGTTTCTAGGATTTAATTTCTGATGAGATTGTCTCATCTTGCATCAGGATGCCAACAGAGACCAGAGAAAGAGGAATAGAAATGTATGGAGAAGAGGATACTGCCACAGCATCATTCCTAAACCCAGGGGTCACATCATGTTCTTGAGACCTGACAAAGATGACTATGGAGACTGGAAGCAATTGCAGGGCAGCTTCATGGTACAATTCACAGCCTTCAAACAAGATGCCTGTAGTGAAGGGAGAGAGAGAGACAGAGACAGAGAGACAGATTCAGAGACACAGAAACACAGAGACAAAGAGAAAGACAGACAGAGAGACTGAAAGAGAACAAAGAGAGAGAGAGAGAAAGAGAGACAGAGGGAAACAGACAAGCAAGGAGAGAGAGAGAGAGAGAGACAGACAGAGACAGACAGACAGACAGACAGAGAGAAAGAGAAGTACGGGATTTCGAGACCAAGTTTCAAGCACTACATTCCCAATCTACTTTGAATTGGGGGTTCAGGAATCAGTATTTAGATATGTGTTTTCCTATCACTTTGTTTTGCAATTCTACCTTGACTAAATATTTTCTTATTTCAATGGCTGTTCATTATCTGGTCTGTTCACTCAGAACAAACTGAGTTTAGATGATATTCAGTGTTCCTAGTTGAATTAATAGGAAGTGAGCACAAGCAAAAAAGAAACAATTACCTTCCAGGAGGCGCCACAATGAAACCAGCCTTTCACATGAATTCAGAATTGACTATAACTCAGGCTACATTAATAAATAAATTTGTTTGAGAGTTGGCAGAGCAGGTGAAGCTCCACCAATCTGTCCTATGAAGAAGACAAGAAAGTAAGAATGGTGTGGAAGAAAAACTATTGGATTTGAAGGAAGAGGACCTGAGTTGAAATCCTGGCTCTGCCATGTAGTTCAGTGTAACTTGTACTTGTTACAGTCTAACAAGTTACTTTCCCTTATTAATCTTCAGCTTCAATGAGAGAGTTGGACTTCAAGCAGAGACTGTGCAACCACTTTTTAGTTATGCTATAGTGAACATTCCTTTGGTGTAGACTAGATTGCTGCTGCGATCAGTAAATATATAAACATTAAATTTATTGACTAATCTGGCATTTATTAACACCTACCAGGTGTCAGGCTTTGTTTTAAACACTGGGGATAGAAAAAGAAGCAAAAGTCCCTGACCTCAAGGAAGGGCAGCTAAATGGGGCAGTGAATAAAGCCTTGAGCTGGGGTCAAAAAGACTGATCTTCATGAGTTCAAATCTGATCTGAGACAAATCTGATCTGTGTGATCCTTGTCAGTCACTTAACCCTGTTTGCCTCAGTTTCCTCATCTGTAAAATGAGCTGGAGAAGGAAAAGACAAACTACCCTAGTATCTCTGCCAAGAAAATCCCAAGTGGGTTCTCTAAAGATTAAGTGCTTTTGAAACAAATGAACAATAATAAAGCCCTCAAGGAGCTCACAATCTAATGGAGGGGAAACAAGCAACTAAATATGTAAAGACAAACTATATATTGAAAAAGCAGGAAATAATTAAGAAAAGGAAGGCACAAGAATTAAAGGTAGTTGGGAAAGACTTCCTGTAGTACATGGGATTTTGGAGGGACTTAACCAGATCTCAAGTTCTATTACTAAGTAGTCTCTAAGGTCATTCCGGTTCTATAGCTATGGTAATATAAAGAGTAAACAATTTTATTAACATTACTAATAAACCTTCAGGCTATATCTGGTTCTGTCGCAAACTAGCTTGAGTCACCAATAAAGTCAGTTCAAACCTCTCTGAGCCCCATATTCTTCTTTTACAAAGTGGACTATTTGATCTTGGAGGTTCCTTCCAGTTCTAATATCATATAATGCTGCTTCAGGAGTCCAACCTCTTTTTTATTTTTTATTATGGACCCTTTTGACAATCTGGTGAAGCCTGCTGAACCCATGTTGGAGCAATGTTTTTATATATTCCATTGCAAAAAAAAAAACCCAATTATATGAAATAGTTAATTAAAAAAAAGACCAGTTCATGAATGAGAACTCAGAATTCCTGCTTGTTTCTTTTTGTTTCTGGTCCTTCCCTGTTCCAATCTATTCCAAACCTTTCTGGCAGAGAACTCTTTTCCTCCTCCTTCAGATCTCTCATTGTACTTTGTTTACATTGCCCTGCTGTACCTACTATATTCTAATATGCATTACAGTCTTTATTTACTCTTAATGTTTTATATATCTTTATATCCCTTAACATCTAGCCTAGTACCTTGCCTATAACAAGAACTTATTAAACATTGTTTAATTGTTAGATTTATTGAATGGATGATGAAAAATTAGTATACAGAACAGAGGAATAAAAGTGCTTTTCCTACACTCCTCTATTTAGCCTCATTACTGTTGTTTTACAGTAAAATGCAGATTATAAAAAAGACCAGCTTTCTAGTGGCTTCAGGAAAACAGATTAGTGCTTAACCTAGAAATAAGGGGGGGGGCAGGTATCTGGCATAGAAGACAGAACCATGGAGCTCTGTAAAGTGACAAGTTACAAGAATAGTCAGGTTTTGTGGATCACTTCGGTCAACTTGTTGATCTGAAGAAGAGTTGCACCAACTCTAACTGCTCAGTTATTTTTCATAAAAGAGACAAAAGGGTCAGTAGACAGAAAAAAAGCAAGAAAGAAGAAAAATGGAGAAGTAAAAAGATAAGAGGATGATAGAATGTAGATGTAACTGTGGATTCAGCAGCATAGCCTAGGAGGGAAGAGGGTACCAGCAGCAGACATTCTGAAGGCAAAAAGAAGAGACTCAACAAGGAGACAGAAGTCAAGCATCCTAGAATCTTTGGGGGGGTCAAAGAGCTGCCTATGCCTCAAAAACCCCGGAAATACTAGCACTTCAACAGTTGAGTTCTAAGTTATCTGGGGAAATGCTTTTCTCCATCAATATGATCCATTTCACTCTGATGCCAAATAACCAAGATTTTATTGTACCATCATCCTTAGAAGTAAAGTACTTCCATTAACCAATAGAGTTTTTTTTTTAAATGAGTCAAAGGATCTTAGACTAATGAAGCACAGTATTTTTCTTCTGGTTTTCAAATTTAAATAAAATGTATTGTTTGATTTCAATGTAAAAGCTAAAGGTATTTATACAACTTATAAAGATAATAGTAATATGATTGTATTGGTCTTGGGTTTTTTTTTATCACTGCTGTGTAAAGTGACCAGAAAAGTCAAGATAAAAATATATTAAAACTGACTTTGTTTTCTTTCTCATACTCACAAATATGAAGCAAACAAAATTGAATTAACAAATAGTTATTAAATTAAAAACATCCCATGGCTATATTTTTCTGGCTGAACTGTGAAATGTATGAAATTGTTCTCATCAAGCAAACAAAATAGATTACTAGATCTCCAATTCAAACAACTGTTGCATTTGAGTGGCTTTAATCATTAACATACCATCTTGGTGTGTTGACATGGAACTGCTGTTCTCAGAGTTAAACACCACCAGAGAAGAGCATTCTGGTATTACTGAGAGTGCTTCATGGCAACGTGAGATAATGTCAACACAAGGTGGTTAATTCCTAATTGCAAGGAAATAAAAGCAAAACCTAGTATCTTTCAATAATAAGCAAAGAGGTTTTAAGCTCTCAGAACCACCATGATCTTTTTCTATTCTATCCTAGAGTCAGTCACACTGAGAAACTTGTACCAAGATGAGAAAGAGGGAACACTATAGAAATTCTTAAATGCAATATGAGATTATATCATGTTCAATCTAAACAGCCTAGCCTGCCAGATGAAATTACAATGATATTTAAGATGATAAGAAGAAACTTGTTTCTGTAACCCTTGACAAGAATATAAGCAAGAAACTATAAAGAGCTACAATAGAAGTTCAATATGGGCTAGACATTTTTTAAAAAAAATTAAAAGGTTGTTGTGAGAAAAATGAGATATAATTTATGATAATGTTTTAAAAGACAATTGTATTATCACTACATTTTATATTGATAGGCAGCACAATTCAATGGTAACATTTGGGTGGTGTTCTTGATGATTTTATCTTTCTACATTTCATTTATCTTTCTACTCAGAATTAGTTTCTCATGTCAATACCAATTTTCCTGGTAGTTCCAGTCCAAAATATTCACTCCTTTCCTTAAATGTGTGTGTGTGTGTGTGTGTGTGTGTGTGTGTGTGTGTGTGTGTGTGTGTTTGACACATAACCTAATGCTTGGTAGGCTGCCTCAGGAGAAAGTGGGTTCATTTTTATTGGGCCTTTCAGAATTCCTGGATAATTATTTTAGTGTGATGTGGTAGGGATTCTTTTTCAAGTCTAAGTTGGACTAGACAATCATTAGGTCCCTTTTAATAATGAAATCCTCTAATTCTGTGAGTTTTTACTGCTGTATTTTATTCTTTATAATCAAAATAGTTCACATTTATAAAAAATTTTAATTTTTACAGAGCACATTGCTCACAGCAGCCCTCTGAGGGAGGTAATAAAGTATTATTATTATCTTCATTTTATACCTGAGAAAATGAGACACAAGGAGGTTAAATGATTTACTAAGGTCACTTTGGGCTAACCATAGGAAGCTCAGAAGTGAAGAATTCAGGAGCTCTCAATGCAGCATTGAGAGGCAAGCTATCATCTCAATGTATCTTTGGGTCCCACTACCAGTTGTTCTCTTCTTTCTAATGCCCCAAAGAACTAACATTATTGTAAAAACCAAAATTATCTCAATAATTGAAATTGTTGCAATAAGCAAAATCAGTAGATAAATGGAAGCTACAGTCAAATGGATGAATGGATCTCTTTTGGAGATGCAAACAAGGAGATTGTTTCACAGTGTGCCCAAGGGGAAACAAGTTATATAATTTAACAGGACACTTAAAAGGAAGACATAGAGAATGGAGAGTAAGAGAAATTCTATGCAGAACTTCACAATGTCCTCCAAACCAAGTCAATATAAGGGAATGAGGTAAGATGGTAAAAAAAAATTTGGAAAATATGACCCAATAAAAATCTATAGACTGGAAGTCTCATGCATTATACAATGAATACTTTCATACAGGACAAATGGAGCTAGACTTAGACATAAAAAATGTAAATTGATTATCTCTATACAGAAAAAATACTGACATAGCATTCTTATCAGAATCAGCAGCTGATAGTCAGACCCTTTAATCAGTCAGTTTGCAATAATTTCATAACATTTACTAATGTACAGACATTGCAAAATGTGCTAGATAAAAAAATTGAAACAGTCCCTGTTCTTAGAGAGTTTGGGTTTTTTTGAGGGAGATGACATGGGAAGCAATGTGATACATCAAAAGAATACACAATTTGAAGTCAGAGAGTTAGATTCTTGGCTTGATCTTCTCTGAGGGAGTCAGATCAAGTTATTTAACCTCTCTGGGACAAAGTTTTCTTATCTGTAAAATGGGGGGAAAGAAGGGACAACTGGTCTAAATGATCTCAGGATCTCTTCCAGTTCTCATACACACATTAGAAACAAACTAATTTGATAGAAGGTAATGGGAATGAGTAGGTACTAGAAGCTTGGAAAGTTAGGAAAGGATTCATGTAGATAGGAGGTAATGCTTGAATTGGGTATTAAAAGAAACTAGTAATTTTAAGAGGCAGAGGTGAAGATGGAGCCCATTCCAGGCACAAGGGACAGCTAATACAAAGGTGGATATCATTAACTAGCTAGCACAAACATCAAAATTAATATCAAAATAGAAGAATAATGATTAGAAGATATTATTGCCATTTGAAATTACTTCAAGCTGAACATTGAGATGAACCATCAATGCAAAAAAAAGTGGAAAATTGAAAAAATGTAAAGATGTTGTTCTTCTATTTCCTCTGAAAAGGAGGAATAGCACAATACTTAGAGAGTTGACCTGGAAGGAGCCCTGAGTTCAGATTTCATCTCTGACAGGTGATCCTGAGTAAATCACTTTCCCTTTCAGTAACTCAATAAAAAGCTCTAGTCTAGACTAGAAGTTATAGAAGATGTTGATATGCTTTGTAAGAGGGAGCTCCTTCAGTTGAGATTTCCCCACAACAGTGGAATCATAGGCTCAGACCCTCTCTCTTATCCCATTCAAGTTTAACAGACCCCAGAAGGATGAGCAGCAAACATCTGAATTTTTTATCAAGCAGTAAAGGTGACTCTCAAGGACAACTCCAGTATAGACAAATTCATTTGCAAAACATTATAAGGTTAATAGGAACTTCTGAGAAAACTGGATGAGGTATCACTATGACATAAAAGATAAAATAAATAATTTTGAATATATGAAATTCAAAAGCTTTTCCATTAACACAAACATTGCAAGTAGGATAAGATGAGAAGTAATTCATTGAGCTAAAAAAAATTGCCTCATTCATCTCTGATAAAGGTCCAAAATCCAAACAGAGATTTAACTTAAATATATATGATCAAATTCATTTTCCAAAAGACAAGTAAAGTATATTAAAAACTGTTCTCAAAAGAATTGTAATAAGTAAGCATATAAAAGATTACTCCAAATCACTGATAATAAGAGAAATGAAATAAAAACAATTTTGAGGTTTCATCTAATATTCATCATATTGTCAAAAATAATAAAAGATGGGAATAGTCAGTGTTGGAGAGGGTGTAGAAAGACAAGGCACTCTATTACACTCTTGGTATAGCTGTGAATTGATCCAACCATTTTGGAAGAGAATTTAGAATTTTGCTAAAAGTCAGTTAAAAAGTCCATGCCTTTAGACCTAGAGATCTCAATGATTGGCACATACCACAGTGAAGTCAAAGACAAAAAGAAGGGTCCATATATTGATAGATCTTCTTAAATGACAAAAGCCTAAATATAAAGATGCTCAATAATTGTATAAAAAATATTAAATGAGTGCAATGGAATATAATTGTACCATAACAAACAATGAATGGGAGGACTACAAGAAAGCATGAAAAGTCATAGGAACTGATGCAAAATGAAGTAAGCAGAACCAGGAAAATAATATGCACAATGATTGCAACAACATAAAGGGAAAGAACAGTTTAAAAAATTAAACTAAGGGGCAACTAGGTAACGCAGTGGATAGAGCACCAGCCCTGGAGTCAGGAGTACCTGAGTTCAAATCCAGCCTCAGATACTTAATAATTACCTAGCTGTGTGGCCTTGGGCAAGCCACTTAACCCCATTGCCTAGCAAAAACTAAAAAAAAAAAAATTAAACTAATCACTGTTTAATTATAATGACCACTTGTCCACAAAAAAGCTGATAAAATGCAACTTTCTCCCCTTGCAAATATGAGAAACTATGAGTTTAGAACATTCCATATGTTATTCTTGGTTGTTGTGATTAATTCTATTGAATTGTTTTTCTATTTCTCTCTGTCTCTGTCTTTGTCTCATTATAAGAATAAGTATCTACTAAGGGAAGGGAAGAGAAATAATAATGCTTTAACATTTATATGGAGCAATGCTCCAGGCAGTGTCCTAGGCTTTTAATAATTATTATCTTATTTCAGCTCATATAACCCTGCAAAATAGGTGCTATTATTATCCTCATTTTACAGATGATAAAATTGAGGCAAATAGGGACACACAGCTAGAAACATTTGAACTCAAGTTTTCCTGACTCCAGGCTCAGGAGCTCTATTCACTGAGTCACCTTAAATATTTAGGGAAATGAAGGTGATATAAAAACAAAAAATATTAATAAATATTTTTAAATGATGGAATATGATGGTGAAAAAATATATCATCTCACCAAATATCAAAAAATTAGGGAAAGCAAAAAAAATAAATCTACAGAAATTAGCAAGAGAACCAATATCGGGTCTTCTAGTACTTTCACTTTATCAATAGTTTGTTTAGCAACACTTAATTGAAGACATGGTTCTTACTATTTACATTCTTTTTTAGCTTCAAGGTCATAGATATTAGCAACAAACAAAAATGTGGAGTTGTCAGAAAAATTTTTTCTCAAGAATTTTAACTGATTTCAGACACTGCACTAAATCAATATAGGGAATGTAATGACTTCATTGTTGGAGAGAAAGTAGAACAAAGGTCACCAGTTCCATTCATGAACATTCAATCTTAGCAGATGAGTTGTCTTGGGGCTAATGTACATGGAGTGTACAAGATGAAGGTTGAAAGGATCTGTCCTACCCTACCTCAAAGAACAAAATAAAGCTTACATTAAGCAAGCTAGATAGAGAACACTTAGTGAGAAAACTGCCTCTATCCATGTAGAGAACAGCACACAATCTGCAAAGCCTCTCTCTAAAGACACTTAGTGGTATAGTAAATAAGAGTTGGAATCAGAAAGTTCAAATATGGTCTCAGCTATTTACCAGTTGTGTAACCCAGGGCAAGTCACTTCTCCTCCATCAGCCTCAGTTTTGTAAATGTAATGTCCCAGGGTTGTTTTGATGGTCAAATAACATCTTTGTAAAGTACCTGGTATTGGTATATAGTAGGCACTAAATAAATGCTCATTTCTTCCCTCTCACTCTCCACAACCTCCCCCTTCCCCTAGTCCAAGAGAGCTGCCTGGGGCAATTAGAGATAAAATGACTTGTTTACAGTCCCACAGATGAGATGGATCAGACTGGGCACTTAAATATATATATATATATATATATTTGTATATATATATATATATATTTTTTTTTTAACCCTCAGGAAGAGACTAATTTTTGTTGTCATTGCTGTTTTATTTGAAGGAGGAGGGTCTGAGGTTTTTTTGAAGACTAGGTCTAGGTGGAACCACTTCTCACAGACACAATCCCACCAATGACTGATTTTGAACTTCAGTATCTTCTTTTCTAAAGTTTAATTTCAAGTCTTTGGTAATAGTCTCCAAAATGCCCATCTGTGCATTTTAAGCGGTTTTTAAAGTTTTTTCCACACTTCAATTAATTTTCTGATAGGATTTAAGATTCTCTTTTTAAAATTGTTTCTTCAACTCAATATATTAATCCAATCAAATTCAAAGGCATATAGGTGAGAGAGGATTTAATATGAATGTTCTTTTGTCTGAATTGATAAGAGCATTGTGTACAGAGCCAGCAAGATAAGACTTTGAAATGGGACCTTATCTGGAACATTTTAGTTTTTGTTGCCACAACTAAAGGAGGATATTGACAAACTGGAACAGAATCAGGAAAGGATGGCCAAGATAAGAATAATCGAAATGATTCAATCCAATTTAGCAAATTTTTTTTTGCAAGGCAATGAAGTTAAGTGACTTACCCAAGGCCACACAGTTAGATAATCATTAAGTGTCTGAGGCAGAATTTGAACTCAGGTACTCCTGACTCCAGGGCTGGTGCTCTATCCACTGTGCCACCTAGCCACCCCTTAATTTAGCAAATATTGATTAAATACTTGGTGTGTCTACAGTATTGTATTAGGTTCAGGGAAAGACATAAAGCTTAGAAAAGGGAAATATAAAATATGTAGCTGGAATACAAAATAATCATAAGCATATTAAAAGATGCAAAGTAATATGCAACATCTTGGAAGGTTATAGAAAAGAATAAATTCCTTCCTATGAATGAAGTAGAAGAAGACTTAGTGAGGAGGTGAGGTTTGAATTATGATTAAAATATGATTTGTAATCCAACAGGTGGTATGCAATGAAGTAGAGAGATGAGGATACGAGGAAGGTATTCTAGCTATTGAGAATTTTCTAAGGAAAGACTTGGAGGTGAGACAGTATGAATCATAAATAAATGAAGTAAAAGCCTGTGGTGGGGGCAAGCAGTAGAGCATAGTTTGGAAAGGTAGACAATTTCCAGACAGTAGTTGTCTTTGAAAAGCAATAGTATTTGATGTTTCTTTGATAATTATTGAATAGGCACCAAAGAGTTCTGAGCAGATATGGCATGATCATATCTACAGGAGGTAGATTAGGCTGGCATAGGTCTGAAGTATGATTTGACAGAAGGAGAGTCAAATAAGTCAGTCAATAAACATTTATTAAGTCTCTACTTGTGTTAGTCACAGTACTGTGGGCAGAGGATACTGAAAGAGGAAAAAGAGAGTTCTTGCCCTCTAGTAGCTCACAATCTAATTGAGTCAACCAGCAAACAAATATGTATAAACAAACTATGTACAAGATAAATAAGAAATAATTTTTTTTAAAAAAGGACACTATATTTAAGAGGATCTGAAAAAGTTTTCTTTTATAACTATGATTGGATTTTAGTTGGGACTTAAGGGAAACCAGTAAATGAGGAGATGAGGCAGGAGAGACATGGGAACAATTTGTGAAAATACCAAGTACCAAGAGATGGAACATCTTGTTCATGGAACAATGGATCAATTTGTGAGGAATAAATATGGGAAGACTGGAAAGATAAGAAAGGGGCTGGGATATGAAGGGCTTTGAATGCTAAACAGATGATTTTATAAAGGAGAGAATCATCATTAGGAAGTTACTGTAGTAGTCCAAGAGAGCAGTAATAAGGACCCCTGCTTATAACATTTTAGGAATAATGAGGAGGGTACTGATGTTAAATAAACAGTTTTAACCATGGGATTTCTCTGCTCAAAAAACTCAAGTGGTCTTCTGATGCCTTAGGTATAACATGCAAGCTCTTCAGTTTGAGATTTAAAGTCTTCCACATTCTGGCAACAATCTACCTTTTAAGACATTTTTGCTTTATTTCCCATCACATATTGTTTTCACCAAACTGCAATACTAACTGCTTTATGAACTCAAATTTCATGTCTAGTCATTTATTGTGCTTAAAACACGTTCTTCCTAGAAGAGAAGCCTTTCTTCAAGGTGCCATTCACCTCTTCTATGAAGGTCTCTAGAACCATCCATTGGCAAGAGCTTTCTCCCTTCTCAGATTACCTGGTATTAATATCTATCTGTGTTCACACTGAGAAAATGGCTCTTTATAGCAATGACAATGGGATGGGATCTGTTGTCTATGAGGATCAACAAGACCAGTCTGGCTAAACCACAGCATTGGTTCAATATTTATCCAGTGTAGCTCCATAATAGATGTTTGCAGAATCATAATGATCTTGACTGAAAATTATATGAGTATTCTTTTTCTTTTTCTTTCTTCTTTTGTCACCAGATGATTCTCTGCTTAAAAGATGAATTTTCTTATTTTCACAGTTAGGATGGACAGATACTATTATGAAGCTAAAAGAATCATTTTAATAAGAGAGAGTTAAGTCTCAGGGGAAGTAGGAAATTCTCAAAGTATTAGGGTTGTTCTTTGTATGTAGAATGCCGCTGTATTACATATGGCCCACAGTGGATCCTCATTTATAAAAAAGATAATGATAATGATGCAAATGAGATTCTAAAGTCAATCTCAGCTTTACTATTTTCATTAATGTTTTCTCCAATAAAAACAAATCCCAACAAAACAGTCTTCTTTTCTTACAACTCTTCTATTTAGTTCTTGTTCAATCATGTTTGACTATTTGTGATCCCATTTGGAGTTTTCTTGGCAAAGACACTGGAATAGTTTGCTATTTCTCCAGCTTATTTTATAGATGAGAAAACTGAGGCAAACAGGGTAAGTGACTTGTCCACTATTATATTGCTATTAAGTATCTGAGGCCAGATTTCAACTCAGGAAGATGACTCCTCTTGACTCCAGAGCTATCTATAAATAATTTATATTTTCAATAATGGACAAAGAACCTTTAAAAAATGATAATACTCACCAAAGAGCTTATGTATAGCAAATAAGATAATGAGTTTGACTATCTTACGTGAGAATCAAGGAATATATGTAATCCCAGAGAGAACAACTCTTTAAAGATATGTCTTCTTTTTTTCCATTATGCACAACCTTTTTGTGGGTATGGGAAGTTTTAGATAAGATTTGTAGCCCACTTTGGAGGTGATCATAGGTCACAAATAATAAACTTTTTTTCAATTGTATTAGGACTATCCCCATATAGGCCTCTGATTTTTTTTTTTTTAGGTTTTTGCAAGGCAAATGGGGTTAAGTGATTTGCCCAAGGCCACAGTTAGGTAATTATTAAGTGTCTGAGGCCAGATTTGAACTCAGGTACTCCTGGCTCTATCTACTGCACCACCTAGCTGCCCCAACCATTCAAACCTTTATTCCTCTGATATTTTGATATACCAGAATAACAGAAAATTATTGTAGCTAGTAGTACCCCCCCATATTAATCAAGGTAGAGTGACTCTCTCCTAAAACAAAAACAAGATCAACTCTAAAACATGAATTGGGGATGGGGGAGAAAAATTTAATCCCCCTTCCCTCTAGTCAAGGAATATACATTTTCCAAATCAGAAATTCTTAAACTGGGGTCCACAGACCTCCAAGTGTTCATGAATAGATTTCAGGGAATCAATGAATTAGGATAGGAAAAAATTAATTCTTTAATTTTCATGAAGGCTTAGCTTAAATTTGGCATTTTCTTCAGTTATGAAAATAGGCAAAACACATGACTCTGAGGAGTTCCTAGGTTCCCTTAGACTTTCAAAAGGGTCTGAAACACAGAAAAGATTAAGCACTCCTGCCATAATTGAGAGCAGAGAAATGAACTTATATTCACAGTATTTTTGAATTCCTGATATGTAGAGTAGACAAGCAACAATGGCAAAAGATTCAGGGCATTATGAAGAGAGCCAAGTTCTCTCTGAAAATCCTTCCTTTTCATGCTTTTACTGCTATCTTTATGTGCAGGAAAAGAAACATGACAGAATGAACTGGGAGTTTGTGGGACCATGGCAGTGATTAGAAACACCAAACTGCTTGGTTAACATGAACACATAACTCTCTAAACAACAAGGAACCTGAGCCAGTATGACTCCATCCTGAGGCCAATTCAATGGTTTGTGAATACCAGCCTGGAATGTCCATAGCATGAGAAGCTCAGCCTCACCACTCACTCTCCACTCCTGGGTCACTCTGCAGTCTACAAGACCTCCATACCTGCTTCCTGTGCCATGAGCAGGAGGATAATTTGCCTGAACCCATTCTGCATTGCTTAGCATATGGTTCTAACCTGCTTTTTGCCATTATGCTTCTTTTCCCAGTGATTCTGACCATTTTCTTGTTTTGTTTTGTTTTGTTTTTTTGCAAGGCAATGGGGTTAAGTTTCTTGCCCAAGGTACATAGCTAGGTAATTATTAAGTGTCTGAGGTCAAATTTGAACTCTCATCTTCCTGACTCCAGGGCCAGTGCTCTATCCACTGTGCCACTTAGATGTCCTGATTCTGACCATTTTCTGACCTCCCCACTGCCTAGTCCCTTGTTCCCACTCTTTTCAACCCCACCCTGTCACCATCTGACTCAGAATCTAACCACCTATTCCACTTTGCTTCTGAATAGTTACTCCATAAGTAATAAACTTGTTTCCTATATTAAATCTTTTCCTTTCTCACTTCTTTCATTTCTGCTGATCATTCAGACTTAACTCCCTCTTGTTTAATGACACACTATTCCTGGCTATTCTTTCCAGCTCTAATTGTAATTTTACTCATATCTAGGGCATAGGGCTTTCATGCTTCTCCCTCTTAACTTGCAGTCTCTCTCACCAAAACTCAGTAACTTCTTGGAGATTCATTCAATCCATATTTATCACAAAATCAAGATTCTGGTAGCTATTATCTACATTCTCTTTTTTTTCCTTGATGAGTTCAAGACCTGGTTCATTATTTTTCTCTCCTTAAGGCCCCTCCAAATCTTGCTGTTATATATTGACATATATTCTCTCAAACACCCCAATGACCCAACTCCTCAGCTGACACATGTCCCATGACCTATTCCTTCTCTTGATCTTGCTAATCACTTAAGAGGGTTCTACTTTCATGTTTGTGAACTGTGAAATTCCTTTATCTGATTATAATTTTTCATCATTCCATCTTTCCCCTCTACCTTGTGATCCCCATCTCTGTTCTTTATCCTCACCACAATTACTAATCCCTCTGTTCTTTTCAGGCCCCCATCCCTGCACTGACTATACTTTCCTCCCAATGCCATCTTGGCCCCTAGGGATGAACCAGTTCATCCCTACACTATCTTCTCTTAATCTCTTTCTTCCTTAATCTAAAGTGCATATCTGACCATGTCACAGACAGCATCCACCCTTACTCAATTAGTTCCAGTGGCTCCCCTCTCACCTCCAAGATCAATAGAAAAATCTATTTGGCTTTTAAAGCCTTTTATAACCTAGTCTCTTCTTACCTTTCTAATCTTGTTATACTTCACTCTCTTCTATGTATTTCTCTATCCAAACACACTTGCCTCCCTGCTGTTCCTCAAACAAGATAATCCACTTTCTAACTTTGGGCATTATCACTGGCAGTCTCCTACTGCTAGAATTCTCTCCCTTTAAGTCTTAGATAAAATTCTGCCTTCTTGGAAAACATATATGTATATATATATATATATATATATATATATATATATATAGAGAGAGAGAGAGAGAGAGAGAGAGAGAGAGAGAGAGACAGTGGGCACAGGGTGTACTTGAATATGAAGGGATGATATCTAAAAAGAAATAAAATTAATAGGTGAGAAAGAGGAATACACTGGGAGAAGAGGAAGGAAAGGGAGAGGTAGAATGGGGTAAATTATTTTGTATAAGAGGTAAGAAAAAGTTTTTACAGTGGATGAGAAGTGAGGGGGAATGAGTGAACTTTATTCTCATCACAATGGGCTCAAAGAGGGAATAATATACACACTCACTTGAATACTTAAATATGTCTTCCCCTACAAGAAAATAAGAGGAATATTTCTGATCTTTGGGGGTTTCAAGTAGGAAGTCAGAAAAGTTACCACAGGGATAGCTTGCTTGTGTCACAGGATGGTGTTTGCCCGGCATTGATGATGCATTGAGGTACCTTGCTGATAAGGGAGGGAAGTGAAGCAAATTTAAGGCCAAGAGACTCTCATAGCAGCCAGACCATCCTCAATGGTACTATTATATCAGGCCAGGAAGTAGAACAATTCTGGTAAAGGCAATAATAACTGTGTGACTCACACCACCGATTAATTGGTTAGTTGGTGTGGTCCTCTTTTTTTAATTAAAGGACAGGTAGTAAGTTGTAAGAGAAGGGATTGGTGATAAAAGGGAGGGTAGATTGGGGGAGGCGATAGTCAGAAGCAAAACTCTTTTGAGGATGGATAGAGTGAAAGGAGAGAGAGAATAGAATAAATGGGGAAGGGAAATACATTTAGCAATTTTAACTGTGAAAAAAATTTTGAAGCAACTTTCTCTAATAAAGATCTCATTTCCCAAATGAGAATGAAGTCAAATGTATAAAGATGAGCTGTTCCACAACTGATAAATGATCAAAAGATATGAATGGTTTTCAGATGAAAAATCTAAGCTATCTACAATCATATGAAAAAATGCTCTAAATCACTCTTGATTGGAGAAATGCAAATTACAACAATTCTGAGGTCCTGCTTCATACCTATTATACTGCTAATAGAACAAAAAAGGAAAATAAGAAATGCTGGAAGGGATGTAGATAAAGTGAGACGTTAATGCACTGTTGGTAGAGATGTAAAATGATTTAACTATTCTCTGGAGCATGGGCATCTAACCTTTTATCCTTTTGGGTTGCATCATTCAACAAAAACTTGTCAAGGGATGCATATAGAATTTAATATTTATTTATGACTACAGTATAACATATATTACCAATTAATATAATAAAAATGTAAGAAGGTTTCGTAAATGGGCTTTGAAGGTTTTATGTGGCCTTTGAACTAGACATATATGTTCTACAGCAATTTGGAATAATGCCCAAAGGGCAGTAAAACCATATATATTCTTCGATCTATACCACTTTTAGGTCTGTATTCAAATAAGATTAAAAATAGGAAAAGGAAAAGGACCTATATGTATGAAAATATTTATAGTAGTTCTTTTCTGGTGACAATCTATGAAATTTGGCAAATCAATTAAGGAATGGCTAAACATATTGTGCTATGTGATTGTGATGGAATACTATTGTGCTATAAGAAATAATGAGCAGGATTCTCTCAGAAAAACCTGGAAAGGCTCACATACACTGATACAAAGTGAAATGTACTAAGTTCAAAGTCATAGCAATATTGTAAGATAAGATGAAAATGAATTTAGCTATCCTCAACAATACTATGATACAAGAAAACTCTTTGGGGCTTATAATGAAAAATGCTACCCTATCCTAATGTTGGATGAATACAGTTTGAAGTATACATTTTTACTTTATTTTTTTGAAATTGGGTGGTATTTTTGGTCTATTTTTTCACAACATAATATGGAAATATGTTTTGCTTGACTACACATATATACCCTATATCTGATTTCTTACCCTTATATATATACACCCTATATCTGATTTCTTACCATTTCAGGGAGGGGGAAGGGGAAGAGAGGAAGAGAGAGAATTTGGAACTCAAAGTTTAAAAAAAATGTTAGGAAATTGTTTTTACATGTAATTGGGTGAAAATAAAGTACTAAAAATTTTAAAAGCAAAAAAATTCCACTTTCTCTAAGAAACCATTCTTTTTTTTTTTTTTTTTAACATTTTCAGACATCTTCCTCCCCTCCCTGAGATATGAAGCAATTGAATATGGGTTATACATGTGAAATTAGGTAAAACATTTCCATATTAATTATTTTGTACAAGCAGACTTGAATAAAAGAAAAAAGTGAAAGAAAGAAAAGTGAAAAATAGTATGCTTCAATTTGGAATCAACTAATATCAATTCTTTCACTGAAAATGGATAGTCTTCTTCATTATTAGTCCTTTGGAACTGTCTTGGATCATTGCATTGCTGAGTCTAAGTCATTCACAGATCTTCATTATTTCAGTGACAAACAGTGGTGCCCATGACTGGGGTGGCACAAATAGTATCAAAGTCAGGATTTGCACTGTTTGATCCTAGTAGAGGTTAGCAAATGTATGCTCCTTTCAGGGATGCAGATGTACTGACTGTCTCATTGGTTTTTCTGGGTGGTTAGAATCAAGATCAACAATATTAAAATATCTTATATACACATATGTGAAATATATCATCTAGACTAGGAAAAAATGAGCATATATAGTAAAAGGGTTTACAGATATTATACTGATGACATACAGAGAAATAGCAACAGGTACATGCTTAGTGTACATGCTCAACACAGTGAAGGATTGCACAATCTGAGATGGGGCATAGCTCACTACTGCCTCCCCTGGCATCTTTCCCCATATTTGAGACTAAAATATGTAAATTCAACTGTTTTAATCTATGGAAATGATGGAATCATACAGAAATTACATATCTATATCACAAATCAATGAGCAAGTATTAATATTTATTTTGTCATTATTATTTTTTTATCTTTTTATTTTTCCTTTATTTGTAGGTCAAATTTTTTTTATGTAGTTTTGGTCTTTTAATTAGAAATATTCAAAGTCTTCTATTTCATTAAATATCTGTTTTTTTCCCCTGAAAGAGTATATTCAATTTTGCTGAGTAGGTGATTCTTTATTGTAATCCTAATGCTTCCTTTCCCATATATTGTCTTCTGACTGATAATTCTTGTTTTTTTTGTTTGTTTGTTTGTTTTAGTTTTTGCTAGGCAATGGGGTTAAGTGGCTTGCCCAAGGACACACAGCTAGGTAATCATTAATTGTCTGAGGCCGGATTTGAACTCAAGTACTCCTGACTCCAGGCCAACGCTTTATCCACTGCACCACCTAGCTGCCCCCCCCCCCCCCACTAATTCTTTAATGAGGAAGCTGAAAAATGCCATTCAATTCTGGACTGTTGATATTTGAATTGTTTCTTTTTAGCTGGAAATTCTTTTGCCTTGATCTGTGAGATCTGGAATTTGGCTGTGATATGCTTAGAAATTTTCATTTTTCAATCTCTTTCAGGGAATTCTTCCAATTTCTATTTTGTCTCTGATTCTAATATATCAGGGCAGTTTTCTTTAATAATTTCTTGAAAGATGTTGTCTAGGCTTTTTTTTTTGATCATGGCTTTCAAGTAATCCAATAATGCCTATATTAGTTTTCCTGGTTCTACTTTCTAAGTCAGTTGCTTTTCTTATGAGAAATTTCACATTTTCTTCTGTTATTTTTACTTTTTGATTTTGTTTTATCATATCTTGATGTCTCATAGTCATTAGCTTCCATTTGTTTAATTCAATTTTTTTTTTAGATTTTTGCAAGGCAATGGGGCTAAGTGGCTTGCCCAAGGCCACACAGCTAGGTAATTATTAAGAGTCTGAGGTCAAACCTTAAAAAAAAAAGAGTCTGAGGTCAGATTTGAACTCAGGTACTCCTGACTCCAGGGCTTGTACTCTATCCACTGTGCCACCTAGCTGCCCCTAAATTCAATTTTTAAGAAATTATTTTTTTCAGTAAATTTTTGTACTTCCTTTCCATTTGGCCAGTTCTATTTTTTTAGGGAGTTATTTTCCTCAGTAAATTCTTGTATATCTTTTCTCTCAACTTTTTTCATGACTCTCTTGTATTATTTTCATTTCTTTTTCCCAGTTTCTCTTCTATGTCTCTAATTTGCCCTTTAAAATCCTTTTAAAGCTCTTCTAAGAATTCTTTTTGGGCCTGTGACCAAACTACATTTTTCTTTGAGGTTTACATGTAGCCATTTTGACATTATTGTCTTCTTCTAAATTTATGCCATGATCCTCCCTATCACCATAGTAACTTTCTATAGTCATGATGTTTTTTGGGGTTTTGCTTTTTTTTCCTGCCTTTTTTTTTTTGTGATTTTGGTGTTTTTATGTTAGATTTGGGCTCTGGTCCTACAGCTTTTTGTGCTGGGGTTCTGGGTTTTACTGTTGGCTTTCACTGAGCTTAGCTACTTGCCTTCTCTAAAGGGTTGACTTTCCTTCTGGTTTGTAGTCAGGGCTGGGGCCTCCCTATTGGTCTCTCCTGGGTGTGGAGTTTAGCTTCTGGCTTGCTATTATAAACAGAGTGGTACTGGAGGCTCACCCCAGCAAAAATATGTGGCTAGTCTGCCCCACAGGTGGGGCCCTGCTACTGAGCTGCTATGGAAACAGGGCCTGCTGACAGGCCCCAGGGGCAAGATTTTCCTGCTGGCCAATCCTAGGGAGATTCATTTTTGCTCAGCAATGGGGTCAAAGCCTCACTATTGGCCTGTGCTGGGTGTGGGACTGCTGGGGTGGGACCAGGCTGCACTGCATAAACTGCTCATTTGCCCAGGGGATCTGGTTTCCATGAGGGCAGGGCCTTGCTGGTATAGTATCCCAACTTGAGCCTTGTTGCAGTCCTCCTGCTATGAGGCTGGCAGCAGCTACTGCTCTTGGACCTCAATTTCCTCCCATCCCCAGTGAGACAGACCTTTCCTGCCAAGCTGGAAAGCTGCTTCCCTGATGTTAGATTAATTCTGAGGTAGTTTTCTAGTTGTTTGGAGGAGAATTTGAAAAGTCTTCAGAGGCTTCCTTCCTTACTTGGTACCAGTCATTCTTAGCCCTAAGAAGTCATTCTTAGTCCTACCTTAATGTTTTGAAAACTTTAAAGCACTATATAAAGACTTGCTATTATTATAATTATTATAATCACATAATATAATAAAATAGTACATTGGATAGAGTCCTGGGCCTATAGTCAGGAAGACCTGAAATTAAATCTAGTCTCATATGCTTACTAGCTGTGTGATCCTGGGCAAATCACTTAATATACTCATCCGTTAATAACAGAACTTAGTTAACAGGGTTGTTATGAAGATAAAATGAGATTTAGCAGTGTCTAGTACAGACTAAGCATTATATAAATGTTAGCTACTAGTAGTTGTAGTAGTAGTAGTAGTAGTAGTAGTAGTAATAGTAGTAGTAGTAGTGGTGGTGGTGGTGGTGGTGGTGGTGGTGGTGGTTTATCCTGTTTATAACTTGTTTGCCTCAAACGCTCTGTGATTCTGGGCAAATCTTTTAATTCTGTTTGCCTCTGTTTCCTCTTCTGTAAAATGAGCTGAAGAAGTAAATAGAAATCACTCTGTGTCTTTGCCAAGAAAACCCAAATAGGGTCACATTTCAGATACAACTGAAATGAATGAACAGCAGTAAAGTATGGTTGTCTGTATTTTATTTTCTCAATTAGATTGGGAACTCCTTGAGGGCAAACACCCTTTACCTTTCTTTGTATTTCTAGCTGACATGTAATCCGTGTTTAGTAAATGTTTATTTATTTAAGTTGAGAAGCAGAAATGAAGCCTTCTGAAGGTACTGTGCTCACTTTGAAGATGTAGAAAAGAATCCATAAAAAAAGCAGGATCCTTTGGTAGAGGTGATGGGTGCTGCCTTTACCATGATCTCCAATTTTCACATACACTATTGGGATTCCCTCAATTGGGTTTATGAATTTGTGATTGTAGAATAAGTATTGATCCTCCGGATAAAGGAGGAAAGGAATGACCCTATTCCTTTGCTGAAAGGGCTAGATGTAAGTTCCATTTCTGTTCTTTATATACCTTGTATTAAATTGATCCCATCTTCAAATAGATGGTAGACTGCTTCTTGAATAGGTGGGTCAGGGCAAGAGTAGAAACCAGGACTAAATATTAGAAGGCTAGAGTTTGGAAGAAGTCAAATTCAAACATTTCCAGGATCTGAATGATCCTCCTGAATGAGACAAACATGAACATGAAGGTTTTTTTACTGGAGGGAAGTCCTAAGTTTAGATCCAGAAAAGAGTCAGAAGAGAGAGATCAGGATCCTCAGTTGGCCTATGGGTTGCAAATATAATTTGACTAAATATATTCCAATTCTGTTATTAAGGACTGAATGGAAAGTATAAAATTTGGCCTCAGGAAACTGACTTTACCAGATCTAAACATATATTTTAGACCTTAGATAAAATAAAGGCTAAAGTTTTTAAAAAGTTACCCATTATTTTCAAGTTATTGTGAAATATACCTTACTGAAAGGTAGATATATTAAATAGATAAACAATATCAAAAATATTTTCAAGGGTGGGGGTGGAATAAGGAAAAGAGCACTAATGGGAAATTAGAAAGTATAGATTCTGTTACCCAGTGAGGTAATTAACTGATTGTTTAACCTCAAGCAAATCACTCCTCCTCTTTGGACCTTAGTTTCTTCATCTGTAAAATGAAGGGGTTGAATCAAATATTTTCTAAGATCATAGAATCATAGAATTTAGAACTCAAAAGAAACTTAGAGATCAGGCAGCTTGGTAGTACAGTGATAGAGTGCTACATTTGTAGTCAGAAAGATCCAAGTTCAAATTCTGCTGCAGACACAAGCTCTGTTGTTACAATTGTTTTCTACTTTAACTTCCTCGTGTATGAAAAGAATAATAACATTTTCTTCCCAGGTGAGAAGCAGATAAAATATGTAAAGTGCTTAGCAAACCTTAAAGCACCACATTGTTGCTATTGAAAAGGTTATAATGAAGAAATAAAAGCCTGGGAAAGATAAAGGAGTTTACTCAAGATCATATAAATCAAGTACTTCAAGTAGTTGAAGTGGGTCTTAAATCCAAGTCCATGATTCTTGATTCTAAATTTGATGCTTTTCCTAGTTAACCTCTCTAGTCTAAGGTACTCTTCCTTTCCCTGCTCCTCATACCTTCTCTTCTTTGAAAAATCCTCATTTTCCCTCTTCCCTGGGACTAATGTATAACCTCTTCCTCACAGAAATTTGTCACTTTTTCTCCACTAAATTCATTCATCTGATCCCTTGTGCAGCTTCTTCTGGGTCCCACTTTAGCAGCTTCTCCTACCCTCATCTCATTCTTCTTGTGATCTCTTGACTCTGGTAAAGCTTTGATGTTGAAGTCTAAGTTAATTATTTTCACTAATCTTTTGTTTCCTTTGTAATCCTGTGTATTAAATACTATTAAATACTGGACCACCAAAGGAAAAGCAATAGAGAACCCTTATGATTTATGACAAAGGCTTATGACAACCCTTTTAAATTCTCATGTTCTCCAATCACTGTACAGATTCTCTCAGGATCATCATTCACCCTCCTCCCTCCCCCAAGATTTTTGTAAAATCCAATGATACATCTCAAGCTTAAAAACCTATGTGGAATAACTGGTAACTCTGATACTTAATTCTCTCTAAGGGAGAGAAACTCTTTGGTACAATGGTTAGATTTTCATCTTAGACACTTCCTATCGCCAGATCAAATACAAATATCTGCCTCCTATTTTCACCAGTTGGTCCCTCCTAACCTAGTTATTTTCAACATGTTAATAGATTTTATCCTATATTCTCCATTCCAGACAGACATCCCCTGGTGGCTGCCAATATCAGCTTTGATTTTGTCTCAGAAGCATGGAACATCCTAATAAATCTTTGTCCCTTTAAAGTAGATCTCAGAAAATGAGCCCCTGTTACTCTCTAACTTGACCAAAACAATCACTATTCTCCCCAATTCCTTATTTTACTCACTATATCTGTTGATGTTGCTAAAGATTTTGCACATCATAAGGACCTTTGATCCTGGATTTGCCTAAAAAGGGCAACACAGGCTTAACTGAATGTATCTCTCAGGTGATGTTTTTGTGTGGAAGATACATTAGAAAAAACTGAAGAAACAATTCTCAGAATTATCTTCCTACCTTCACATGGTTATAAACAAATAGGGAGAAGAAAAGCTCCTTTCTTTTCTCCTTCTGTATAAGAAGAAAGTGTGGGTACAAAAATAGAGAGAAAATGAAATTTTGTTTTAGATAACATAAAAATAACAATATTTATGTATAGAACAATAGAACTAGAAAAGTTCTAGTCTCATCCTCTCATCTTTTAGACCACAAAACTGAGATTCAATGAGGTTCAGTGATTTTTCCCTTGCTTATACAAATGTTGCAGCAGGCCTAAGCTCTTGTACCCAGATCTTTTGACTCTTAAATCACCTGCTCTAAGCAACACACTGCTTCAGTGAGCTACAACTGTCCCCCCAAAAAATCAAGTAGTATTAAGACTATTAACTCTCTACTCTTTTAAATTAGGACAAGTCTATATTTTTATTAATTTAAACCTATTTCTTAAGACAATTATACATTAAAAATTCTTTGCTTTGTATCATGTACCAGTGAGTAGTAGAGAATTGAAAATGCACTTGAAAGAAGAGAATTGTTTTCAAGCCTATCTCTGTTTCAAACTGCAATTGCACTATCTTTCATGATCAGGGTGAAGGGAAGCCAATTAATGTAACCCCCACATTAAAAAGTATGAAGTTATGTGAGATTAGGGAATGGGAATTTCAACTGCTCCTTTCCTGACTGAATGGCTCTGTTTCCTCACTTCACAAACCTTATGTGCAATGTAACTAGGGCTGAGCCAGCCTAGGTCAGGGATCATCACTGTAATTCTGTAGTAATGTTGTCTTCTAATACCAACATTCAAAGGTAGTTAACTCTAAGCTTTTGTACACAGTACATGTGAAAGGAAATATGCTAATAGCATCAGCACTGTCCTCATTGACCAGAGGAGGGGAGTATATTAAAAGAATATTCTTTTTCCTTTGTCCCCAAAGGGTTTCTCATCAGAGGTGAACCTAACTCTAATACATTTTATTACATTATACAAGTATATCAACAGTTAAGGAATAGACTTGCTACTGGTATGTTTTCCCCCTTAAAGAAACAACTTGCTCATTAGCTATTCCAGCAATGGATTTGCAATTTTCATCAATTTATCAGTCACCATTTACTCCTTAGAACATCAATTAGTCGTCTATGATCCCATTTTTTCAAAAAATTAAATCTGCTAATGTTTCTGAAACATAAAGAAATATGACAATAATATCTGAAAACAGGAATAACAGGTATATATTTACATATCATTGTTAAGACCACGGAGTACTTTTATTGATGCTATTTGATAGGAATTACACAACCATTCTAGATAAAGGTAAGGTTTTTGTGATTCCCTTTTTACATATATAGTACCAAAGCTTCATAGTTTAAGTGACTTGCCTAAGGTCACAGAGCTAGTAAATGACAGAGCCAAGAAATGACCACAGATTGCCTGATTCCCCAAATCCAAGGCTATTCTCACTATGACATGCAGCTCCATGGGTTCTGCTACTTCCACTATTCTCACACTGATTTTCAATTCTGATTTTCAGCAGATCTACCCTCATGGAATGAAAATCAGTAGGACTTGATGGCAACAGTACCAGCCATAAACCACAAATGAAATGAGGTTCCTAGCATGTCATCTCTGTGGCTACCTCAATAAAAGAAAAAAAAAATCGAGATTTTATCCAGAAACATGCCCAGAGTAGGAAGGCTCAGAGATCCAGATCAAAGCATAAAGCTGGAGCGTGGGAATACTGCAAAGCACTAAAAAAAAAAAAAAAAAAAAAAAATGACAGTGACCTGGCATGGAAAAGAAGGGAGGTTCAGAAGAGTTTCTCGTCTGCTCTGATGGGTCATCTGTGGAATATTGATAGATCAGGAAATCCACAGTTGGGAAAGGAAAAGGAAGGAAGATTTCTTTTGATTCTTCTCCTCTCCACCTCCCTCCCCCAACCCCTTCACCCCCAAAATGGAAATGAGTTGCAGGGTCTGTGGGCTGTGGAGATGCAGCACTGTCCTTCCCCAAGCTCTCAGGTTTTGCGAGTCCCCAAGAGACCGGGAGTGGAGCACCCCCTTCCTTACCTGCCCAGGTTTGGTGGTGTAATTGAAGGAGTAGATCTCCTCGGTGCTGAGGTTCACCACCCCGCTGTAGGCGCGATCAAAATCGGCTCCCCTGGCAGAGTCCTGGGAGCCGCCGCTCCGGCTCCGAGCCCGGGAGAAGCCCCTTGGCTGCCCCCCGTAGGGCCGTGGCAGCTGGGGCGCTGCGGCCAGGAGCCAGGGCAGTCCATAGAGCAGGGCGAGCCCCGCAGAGCCCCGCATGGTGGGCAGCGAGCGCTGTCTCCTTCACTGGCAGCCTCGGAGTTAGAGCGTAGCTGGAATTTAAAAAAGAAAAGGGGGGAAAGGGGGAGACTATAGAACCTTTTAAAAAGCCACTAATGTTTCACCCGGTACAGCCCGGGCACCGGCTGACTTCTCTGCTAGCGATAGATAGTCGGATAAAATATTGATCTAGTCTTGATGGGAGGTCGCAGGATGAGGGGTAGGAGGTGGGAGGGAACAGGGACGACGGATGTCTTCTTTTCCTAGACTAGAAAGCCTAGTCCTCTACTTTAAAACCCACAAGAATTCTTCACCTACTCCCCCAGGGTTTCGCCTCTGCTTTCACCTGCCTCCTCCCCAACCTTCCAGCCCTCACCATTAAGTGGATTTTCTGTCACTTGGGAACTTCAAGAGAATGCACCCGAAGTTCAGAGTGTCAAACTATCTAGTTGTCTGCTGCAGGAAATTCAGTCTTATTTAAGATCAATCTATGACTTCATGGGGGGAGGGGGGCGCTAGAGGGGTGGGGAAGGGAAGAGAAGAACTAATTAGCAGTAGGAATATTAAGCAATTTAAACTGAGGGATTGTGCACCTAATCTAGATACTAACCCAAACTAGAATGTTTGACTTTTTTTCCCTAGGCTGAAACCTATTAAAAACTATTAGTAGCTAAAATCTTTTCTCCTTGAAGAAAGTCAAGGTGGCATAGTGAATAGAGTGGAATCAGGAAGACCTGAGTTCAAATTTGAATATAGACACTTGATACTAGCTGTGTGACCCTGGGAAAATCACTTAATCCCGTTGCCCCACCAAAAAAAAAAGTCTCCTTATAGATACCTGTCCCACTTTTATTTCTTCCACAAGAAGTCATATCCCATCACACATAAATATATGTGAATATGTATAATTATTAAAATAAATGTAGTATGGAACCAATGTAAACACTAACAGAATGCCTTCTGTGAGGGGTTGGGGGGAGGGAAGCAAGAAATGGGGGAAAATTGTAAAACTCAAAATAAATGAACTCTTTCTTTAAAAAATAAAATAAAATAAATGTATAAAGAGAACAGTTGTGAATTCTAGTTGAAGTTTAGCTCTAGAAGACACCAAAGACAAATAAGCAGCAATCCTATTTATCCAAAGGAATAATTCTTTGCCCCATCTATTCAAATATGTCTTGTAAAACTCCAAGAGAAACTTCTAATAGTTTATATTTTACTTTTTTTTTAAAGAGACAGAAATCATTGCCTGGCAAAAATAAGTGTAATGAAAAACTAGAAATTCTAGAATGTGGTCCTGTAAATATGTATCTGTGAATTTTTACAAAGGAAGCTTTGAAGGGCCGCTATTATATACAGAATGGAAATGAACCTCACAAAAATATTCCTCTTCAAAAGTCCCCAATTCATTAGCTCCCTTGGTAAATACTAATCTGATCATATAAATTGAACACATTATTCCAAGAGGTTTAGATTGTATGTATTTTCTAGAAGAATGTTAAGAAAATTCAGTAAGGTCATTCAAAACAAAGTCTAAACAAACAAAATTTTGTTCAAAATGCCTGGATTCTTAGATAAGTTCCCTAGCCTTTAAAAGCCAAAGCATTATTTTTCCATAAGTCTACTGTATTCAGATGAACATCAATAATTAGTTTTGTAACCAATGAAAGTCATATTTTCACATAGTATTTGCTTATTCTGTCAAGCTCTCATAAGAGAGCATTCTGCTAAAAATGCTAAAGGAAGTCAGGCAATTCCAAACACTTAAGTATTTTCAGGAATCTGTAACATGCTTGTAAATTTGTGGATAACCAGGCTGACGTTTCTCAGATTTGAATTCAACTTGAAATTGAATTTCAAGGCAAAGTTTGCTTTAATTAAAGCATTCTGCTTTTGAAAAACATAGCAATGTGCAAATCAAGTACTCTGTGGGTTGAATAATTTCATTAAGAATTACTAGCTGTGTGACCCCCATTTGATGTAGTAAATTGGGAAACAATTTTTACAACTAGTGTTTCTGACAAAGGATTCATCTCTAAAATATACAGAGAACTGAGTCAAATTAAAAAAAAAAACCAAGCCATTCCCCAATAGACAAATGGTCAAAGGATATGCAAAGACAATTTACAGATGAGGAAATCAAAGCAATCCATAGTCACCAAAAATTGCTCTAAATCACTAATTATTAGAGAAATGCAAATTAAAACATCTCTGAGGTACCACCTTACACCTCTCAGACTGACCAATATGACCAGAAAGGACAATGATCAATGTTGGAAGGAATGTGGGAAATCAGGGTCACTAATACATTGTTGGTGGAGTTGTGAACTCATCCAACCTTTCTGGAGAGCAATTTGGAATTATGCCCAAAAGGTAACAAAAATGTGCATACCGTTTGATCCAGTAATACTAGTACTGCGTCTATACCCTGAAGAGATTATGAAAAAGGGTAAAAATATCACCTGTATAAAAATGTTCATAGCAGCTCTGTTTGTGGTGGCAAAGAAATGGAAACTGAGGGAATGTCCATCAACTGGGGAATGGCTAAACAAACTGTGGTATATGTATGTGATGGAATACTATTGTTCTATTAGAACACAGGAGGGATGGGAATTCAGGGAAGCCTGGAAGGATTTGCAGGAACTGATGCTGAATGGAGATGAGCAGAACCAGAAGAACATTTTACACCCCAAGCAGCAACATGGGAGTGATGATCAACCTTAATGGACTTGCTCATACCAAAAGGGCAACAATCAGGCACAATTTGGGGGTATCTGTGACGGAGAATACCATCTGTATTCTGAGAAAGAATTGTGGAGTTTGAACAAAGATCAAAGACTATGACCTTTAATTTTTTTTAAAACAATTGTCTTATGTAATTTTGGTATATCTCATACTATATGGTTCTTCTTAAGGATATGATTTCTTTCTCATCACTTTCAACTTAGATCAATGCATACTATGGGAATGATGTAAAGACTAGCAAACTGCCTTCAGTGGGGGGTGGGGGAGGGAAGTGAGATTGGTGGAAAAATTGTAAAACTCAAAATAAATTTAAAAAATGAAAATAATTTTTTTAGGTTTTTGCAATGTAAATGGGGTTAAGTGACTTGCCCAAGGCCACACAGCTAGGTAATTATTAAGTGTTTGGGGCCAGATTTGAACTCAGATCCTCCTGACTCCAGGGTTGGTGCTCTATCCGCTGTGCCACCTAGCTGTCCTGAAAATAAAATAATAAAAAAAATAAACTATATAGAAAAAAAGAATTTATGTTTGAAAAAATTTAAATGAACACATTTTTAATTTTCTTTTGGTCTGAATCTGATCAAATTTGATTATGTTAGAAACAAATGGAAGAGAGCTCCAATTGAAAATGATACTTATAGTCTGTATAAATTATATAAATGAGGTAGTATGAGATAAAGGAAAGATATGTATCAGGCAATATGGGATAGTGGAAAGCACACCAAGACTAGCCTTATTTCATGTGCTATCTCCTACAGGAAGATAATTTTACCTGTGTAACCCTGAACCGAGTCCCTTAACTTCTTGGGTCTCTATTTCTGATGTGTAAAATCAAAGAGGAGTATTAGAGGTCTCTGGGTTCTCTTCCAATTCAAGGTCATTTAGTTATTAATGCTCACTTCCTTTTCTCATATATTAAAAAAAATTAGACAGTGTATATTTCTACTAAAATGAAAGCTCCATTAAGTCAGGATTGTTCTATATTTTGCCACTTTATCCCTCTGCCACTTCATCCCCAGAAAGAGGCATCTCATTATTGAACTGAGCTGGCCTCTGTTTGGAAGGACTGGATTCAAATCCTGCCTCTAGCAATACCAGTTGAGTGTGACCCTTGTTAAATCACTTAAAATCTTAGTGCTTCAGAAAACTCTGTAAAGTCAAAATGTAACAGAAATTGCCAGTTTACTTTAATGGAGAAAAATCTCTCTCTGGACATTCCCTACATTAATGAAATCACAGGCAGATTCCCAAAACAGTCTAACATAGTGCATTGTGCAGAGGACACATTTCAATGTTAGGATGGGAGTTTTAAAATCTGGATTCTATGCCCAGCTTGATCATTATATTATTTTGGATAAATAACAGCCTTTAAAATGGGAATGCTATTCACCATCTCTACTTGGAATGGGGATACTGTAAAGAGAAAATGCGATGATGACTACAAAAGTACAAAGAGCAATGTAAAATGCTACAATATACTAATGGAAGATATTATTGTATAATATGAAACAGATGAAAAAGCACATCCCTTCAATCATTTCATCTACAGAAAAAAAACTATTGCTATCCATGATTTATGTAGCTTGGTTAAGCTCTTATAGTAAGTGGAGTTACACAATTTTTACTCTATTGAGTTTTTCTTTTTGAAATTCCATTTTCAAAATTGCATTGGATTTTCTGATTTTAAATGTAAATATTCTTAAGTTAAGTTGAGGGAAAGTTTGTTATTAGGGCATAGAAACTTATTTACTTCCTTTTTCCTCCAGTTCTATAAGAGGCATAAAAGTGAATATCAATTATTTTATGCAGAAATCAAGGAGTAAAAAAATACTGAAAATGTCAAAACAATTCTTAATTAGGATCACTCAAATACGCAATTGCCTCCATGGTCTTAACAAAGCTAGTATTTCCTCCAGCGATGCTAATCATAACCTAACCATACCTGATTTTCATAAGCCAAATATCTATATACAGTCCCTTAAATTTAACACAGGGCATCTACCCAATATGCTAAGGGTGTCTTCACTTTTTCTTGGCATCATGACGATACTAAGAAGATTGTCTAGCCCATGTAACCATCCCATTTTGGTTTTCAATCATACACTGCTTTGAGGGCATCTTTTATTATTTTTCTCCTTCATAATTCCTTATTTATATTTCATAGCCTACTCATATCCACTATTTACCATTTCATAGTCCTCCTTTTCTAATCTTCAGAGATTATAGTGGTTTATGCCTCAATACAATACAATGATGCCAGAAGAATATTAGATTTTTTAGTTGAAATTTTATTTTATTTTTTCAATTACATGCTTTGGTAGTTTTTCAACATCTATCCATATACACATTTATGAGTTACACATTCTTCTACCATCCTCCCTTCCCTTTCCCATCCCTATGGTGGCAAACCGTCTGGTAAAAGTTGTACAAATACATTTGTGTTTAATAACTTTACATATCAGTCATTTGTATATGAGGAATTAGAACTAAGGGGAAAAAACTCATAAAATAGGAAGGAAAATCCCAAGAGAAGTTTTTAAAAAGTGAACATAACATGCAATCAGATTCTCTGTTGTTTTTTTCCCCTTAGGACGTGGATGGCATAGCCGGTCTCTCACAGTTGTCCTTTATCTCTGAATTGCTGGGAGGAGCTACATCCATCATAGTTGATCATCTCATAATGATGTACAATGTTCTCTTGGTTCCATTCCCTTCATTCAGCAACAGTTCATGTAATTCTTTCCATGCTTCTCTAAAGTCTGACCACTCATGATTTCTGATAGAACAATAGTAGCATATAACATTCATATATTATAACTTGTTTAGTAATTCCCCAATTGATGGGCACCCACTCAATTTCCAATTTTTGCCATTATAAAAAGAGCTGTTATAGATGCTTTTGAACATGTGAAAATTTTTTCTATTTTTATGTGAATGTTGGTATTTTTAAAAGATGCCATTATTTCAGAGGAAAGTTTGATATACCTAAAAGAATTTTGAAATTTCTTAATGGCAATTCAACTTCCTACTCTTCTTCTGATCAATTCTTGACCTCTTTACTGTTCTTACAAGGCATTTATATTTTGATGAATGTTTTATAGGTTGTACAATCTGATGCATATCATAGACTAGACAAAAAACAGTTTTTCATTATTTGATTTTCATTGGGCAAAACTCTTTTGACTGGTTATGGATCTCAAACAGAGGGCTCTTTTCTCAAAGTTCTGCTGCTTAATGTAATCAGCAGAATGTCATAATGCAAATAAGACCATCTGAAGGACCTTGTCTTCTATAAGGAATCCCTTTTCAATTTGGATTTTTCCAAGACACTAAGTAAATAACTTTGTTGGATATATATATATATATATATATATATATATATATATATATATAATTCCCTGTTTTGTGCATTTGATAGTAATATTAGATAGTCATCAAGAAAGTTTATCTCTGTTAGAATTTTCAAGAAATCATACATTTTTTCCTTTTTGATAGAAGGGAGATATCTTCTTAGAAGAATGCTTTTATACTGAACTTTTTCTGTATACAACTGAATGTTTTTTCTATAAGCAAAGTGGGATCTTGTGTTGCCTACACCTTCCAGTCAATTGCACAATGGTAAAGATGTGACAATCTATTATTTTTACTGCGGTCATCAAGGATGTCCTTTCACATTGGTTTCATTTTTTATTATTCCCTGTAGCCTTTTTTGTATCTTAATAAGGTTTCAGATATTTTTCTCAAATCTTTGGTTCCTTGAGAATCAGTCTTGATTTTTCTCATGAATGTGATGATTCTTACATGCACTTCATCTATATGTACTTGATTTTGTTCAGATTTGGGGTTTGTTTTTTTTTTCCTCTGGATTTGGATGGCATTGTCCATAGCAGGTTTCTCAGGGTTGTCCTTGATCTCTGAACTGCTGACCATCTCACAATGATGTTAATGTATACAGTGTTCTCTTGAATTAGCTCTTTGGTTCTTTTTTTTTCTCAAGACAAATGGGGTTAAGTGACTTGCCCAAGGACACACAGCTAGGTAATTATTAAGTGTCTGAGGCTGGATTTGGGGCTGGTGCTCTATCCACTGCACCACCTAGCCACCCCTGGTTCTTTAATTATATTGGTCCTCTTCCATGACATCTTTCCCTCCTCTATAAGCATATCCAGGGCTATATGAGAAAAGAGAAACCTATAAACTGTTTGTGGTTCTTTTTCATCTTCTATCTATTTATTACCTTCCAGTCTCATTGTGAAGTGTTGATGGGCTAATTTTGTTTACTTTGACCTTTTGCTAATTTTTTCCTAACTGCTTTTATTTTTATAATTTATAATCACTCACCATTCTTCACTAAGAGATTTTATAAATGAATTTACATTACAAATTGGTGCTGACCTTATTTGTTATATTTTTTCCTGTCAAGTAAGTCAGTGTTTGCTTTCTAACTCTTCTCTTTATCATGGCAATTGGATTATATTTGTTAAACTTCTCTGTGGAATTACTTTAATTATTAGTAATATCCCTTTTTGATCAATTATTAATTCTGTGGTATTAATGACTTTAAAACATGTCAAGTTTGAATTGTTTTAATTGCATGTTATATCTTTTTTTCTCATTCCAATTCTTCTAGTTTTGTATTAATTCTGAGCTTTGCTCCAAGAAGTTGGTGGTCTGATTATACACAGATGGATGATTCAGGAATAACTCCCACATCAGTAATGAGTCATTTCCTGTCTGTTGAAATATAATTTTTAGCTTTTGTGATGTTATTTGGTGCTTTCAGTATCTGGTATCTTCTGATTTTTTTGCTCAAAGTATTCATGATGTATAGGTGTGAAAATTCTGTGTATTCTCCAAACTCATTTATCACTATCATTCATTTCTCCTGATCCAGCTTTTCTAATTTTTAAAAATATTCTCATCTATGTTGACCTTTCCATGAACAAGTATCAAAGTGCTGCTGACTTAATTTGGAGGGTATTATTGAATTCTCACAGAATTTCTCTCTTTCCATCTTCTACAACAGATTTTGGGACATAATTTGAAATTATTTATAGGTGGTCTTCAATTCCACCTGGATATACTAGCACTATAAAATGAGAGGACCAATGGTCTCATGAAATATTGTTTCTTGTTACCTTTGGATGTAAAATAAAACCATCATCACTGACTCCTTTATTTCTTTCTCTAAAGGGAATCTATGAGTTTTCTTTCCAGTTTTCTGAAACTTCCTTCTGTCTTCTGGTTTTATTGATAGAGAGAATTGAGATTACTAATCTTAGTTTGTATGTTCACAAAATGTATAATAGAAAATGGTTTAATATTTAGAAGGCCAACAGCTAAATATTAATGTTTAGTCTAAAAACCATGTAATTCTTAGCATATCATTCTGATATCATTACTGCAGGAGCAAAAGAAGGGCCATTTTATATTTTTATGTTTCATGGATTACTTTGGCCAAAGAATCCATCACCAAGTAGCCTGGTGAAAATTTCTTTATGCTTAGCTAGATTGGTGCTGAATGATATGTTGCTAGGCCTGTACTGGAAGACTGTTTAGCCTGAAAGAAACTGTGTTGTATTTAAAAACCCAGGGCTAATTCCATGCTACAATTAGACATCAGAGTAGAACTTTGAATCTCCAAAGTAAGAAGATTTTATTAGTTTTATAATACATACATACATACATACATACATACATCTTGAATGTTACTTAAAAGTATCTTGTATAACATATTTAGTACAAGTGCAAAAATGTAATTTTTAATCTTTGACCCTTTAGTAATATTTTATAAGCATTCATTTGGTAAGCATTTATTAAATGCTCACTATGTGAGGTAACATGGTAGGACAATAGAAGACTGACTTAAGAACACAGAAGACCTGGATTCAAGTCGGATTTCTGATAGATTTTTGTTATTGACCCTAAATAGGCTACTTAGCACTCTAGGCAACTAAGAATAAAAGTTTCAGAGGAAGGTGCTGACCTAAATTGGAAGTGGAAGTTTCCTCATTTGGGAGTTTCCTGTAACAAAGAAATCACAGATTGAGTCCCTTTTCCTATCTTAATATGTGTTAGATACTTTGTTAACATTAATTCCAAGTAATCATACATAGCTTGGTTAGGCTCCTATAATAAGTGGAGTTTTAAAGTTTTTACTCTATTAAATATTTAAATTTAAGAATCTTTTTGCAATTAAATTTTCAAAATTGCAGCATTTTTTTCAGGCTACTTGTAATAAATCATATTAATGATAACATGTTGCCAAAAGAACTGTGTGAAGTTTTAAAAATCAACTAGTAAGTCAATATTTTTTTTTCTATACCATGCCAAAAAAAAAGTAAACAGAATTAACTGCTTATTTTGGTGTTAGATGTATTATGCGGATATATGTTTACTTAGCATTCTAAAAGACTTTTTAAAAAAATTTAAATAACAGAGAAAAATTAAATCACAAAATTCTAGTGCTGGGAAAAAACCCAAGAGATCAATCTAGTCTAACCTTTTAATTTTATTGATGAAGAAATTAAAGCTCAGTCATCTAAAGCGAAAAACACAAAATCACAAACCTAGCATTGAGAGAATAAAGAATCAAGGTCTTCTGACTCAGAGTCTGCACTGCATGTTTCTTTTTTTGTTTTGTTTTGTTTTTTTAAGTTTTTGCAAGGCAAATGGGGTTAAGTGGCTTACCCAAGGCCACACAGCTAGGTAATTATTAAATGTTTGAGACCGGATTTGAATACAGGTACTCCTGACTCCAGGGCCAGTGGTTTATCCACTATGCCACCTAGCCGCCCCTGCACTGCATGTTTCTGAACATACATCACAGACTTTATTATGATTGCTTTTCTTAACACAAAGAATAAAAAAAAGTTGTATAATAGATTGTAGAATCTTTTTTCCTGATTAGACCATAATAGAAACATACTAGATAGATGAAAATTAATACTAGATGTAAGAATTTAATGGAAAGACATTCCCTATCCTACTTTGGCAAATTACTTGTAGCCTATATTAATCAGCTTTATGCCATACTTAAAGACATACCAGTGTTTTCTTTTTTTCTAGGTAGTCCTGCTAAGATTGGGGCCTGGGCATGCAAGCTTACCACTATGCAGAATTCTCTGGTGAGAAAAATCACTTTATGCCAATCTAAGCTGGCACATTCTCTGCAACATAGACTCTTAAAGAGTTGCCTTGAGCAGTGTGAGGTTAAGTAACTTACTTAAAATTATTCTGTAAAGTAAGGCTACTTGAAGATCAAAATAGTAACATTAAAATTATCTGTAACAAGTAATCTAATATTACTAATACTTTTTCAATTATATTAAAAATACCTTGTTAGATACTTGTGATTATATTAATATAGTACTTTTCCTTTGCTAATTAACTGTGAATAGTAAAAAAGGAGAACAGAAATGAAATTGAACATTTATTGTTTTCTTCTGATATCAAATAGCAATTATCTTATATCTACTCATTCCTCTGTTCCTCACACATATGAACAACCTCTGAGAGAAATATCATGAATTGTTTTCCAAAATAAAATGCACACATATATATCCAGAGACTTGAGAAGATAAAGTTGTTTAAATGATACCTCTCTGACCTAATGTGTTTACAATATTTTCACTTGCTATTTTTACTACTGTTTCTGGAATTTATTTTTCATATTCATATATTATGCCCTATTCTGAAATTACTTCTATTTCTATGTACTTTGTATGTATCTTATATTTACTTTAATGTATATATAAGGTTTTTGTGGTCAATGGTACTTTTTTTCCCTTTTGTATCCCAAGAGCCTAGCACAGTGTCTGGAATATAGAAAGAGGTTAATAAATGCTTGCTGAGTGATTTCTTTATTTCTTGCAACATATTTACTTTAGCAAAATTCTGCTTCTTTGAAAAAATCTATATACCCTTATGAGAATCTGTATAACCGAGTAATATAATACATAGTAATATTCACTCACCAAAATTTTGTGAAATATTAACAAAAATCTAACTAGAAATAGAACATCCAAAATTTTACAGCCAGTAGTGTGGGTATTTTGTTTTGTTTTTAAATAAAAAGGGTAAATAAATATATACTGATTTAGATGGTGATTTAGCAGCATGATGACAGAAGAAATTTCTCTCTGTCTTAAGAATCTCCAGTGTATCCCAAGAGAAACTGATTTCAATAGCAACATTTCAAGACTATGTAGTTAAAGGTTACATAAGAGTATATGGCAAATATGTCTCAACAATCACAGAACCATAGATTTAGAATTGTAGAGGACCTTAGAGAAAAACTAGTTTAATCCTCTTGTTTTACATATGAGAAAACTGAGGCTTAACAAAGACAAAATGGCTTGCCCAAATTTATTGGAGTATCAAGTAGCAAAATTGGGAATTTAAACCCAGGACCTTTGATTTCAATCTAGTACTTTTCTAGTATATCATGATCAAAATTATTTCCTATAGTCTGAAGCTTACTTCTTCCCTCAAATACAACCCTGAAGTGTATATCGTTGTAGAGCAAAAAAAAATTATGGATTTTAAATCCTTTAAATTAACTCTATGTGAAAAAAACCCAAATAGGACCTTAGGCTTAAAATATACCAGAGAATTTAAAGAAGCATAGAGTTGGAAGGGAGCTCAGAAGTCATTTAATACATCTTGGTAATACATTACCAAGAATCCCCTCTTATCTATCCCCAACAATGGGCTATCCAATTTTTAAGTGCAGATCTCCAATAAGCACAATCTCTCAAGGCAACCTCTTTCATTTTTGGATAATTCTGTTAAGAAGTTTTTCCTTAAGTGGGTGGCTAAGTGGCGTAGTGGATAAAGCACGGGCCCTGGAGTCAGGAGTACCTGGATTCAAATCCGGTCTCATACACTTAATAATTACCTAGCTGTGTGGCCTTGGGCAAGCCACTTAACCCCATTTGCCTTGAAAAAAAAAGTTTTTTCTTAGGAAGAAGAACCAATCTGTCTCTCTTCAACTTCTAAAAACTGTTCTAAATCCTTTCCTATAGGGTCGAGCAAAGTAAGTCTAATCTCTTTTACATCTGATTTTTTAAAATACTTGGAGACAATTGATATATCCTCTTTCTCTTAACCAGGGCAGCCTTCCTTTCCTTCCAGTCCCTTTCTCTCCAGAGAAGGTCATGGTCAAGCTGGACTGAGTCTAGGCAATTAGTTTGCTTAATAATTTCAAGATCATGCTTTACAAAAATTATTGTATGAGAGATTAGATTTGTTCTGCTTATGAATAGCAATGCCATTGGTTAAGGGTGTGATCCCCATAAATTTAACTAGTCAGACATTTGATTCAGTTCTCACCCCACTATGAAAAACTCAGTTTTCTTCCCTCTATTCTATGTACTTTCATTTAATCACTCTAATATATCATTCAATGGAATTGGTCTCACAACAATGGTTTGATGGCACATAGATCTTTATTACTTTAGAAATAAAAGGGTTGAACTACTGAAGAGATGCTGAAAAAGGGGAAAAAACATCACTTGTACAAGAATATTCATAGCAGCCCTGTTTGTGGTGACAAAGAATTGGAAATCAAATAAATGTCCTTCAATTGGGGAATGGCTTAGCAAATTATTGTGGTTTTTGTATGTCATGAAACTATTGTTCTATTAGAAACCAGGAGGGATGGGCATTCAGGGAAGCCTGGAGGGATTTGCATGAACTGATGCTGAGTGAGATGAGCAGAACCAGAAAAACTCTGTACACCCTAACAGCAACATGAGGGTGATGATAAACCTTGATGGACTTGCTCATTCCATCAGGGCAACAATCAGGGACAATTTGGGGCTGTCTGCAATGGAAAATACCATTTGTATCCAGAGAAAGAACTGTGGAGTTTGAACAAAGACCAAGGACTATTACCTTAAATTTAGGGAAAAAAACTGATATCTTATTGTCTGATCTTGCTATCTCTTATACTTTATGTTTCTTCCTTAAGTGTATGATTTCTCTCTCACACATTCAATTTGGATCAATGTATACCATGGAAACAATGTAAAGACTGGCAAGTTGCCTTCTGTGGGGGGTGGGGGAAGTAAGATTAGGGGAAAAAATGTAAAACTCAAAATAAATAAAACCTTTAAAAAAAAGAAATAAAAGGGTTGAGATCAAATATATTAAAATGATTACCATGTAGGATGTTTGTCCATGTAGGATGACTTTTCTCAGATCTAAGCAGCCCTTAACTTGTCTATGGGTTTACCCCTTCCCAGACTTAAAAATTCCAGGGATATAATGCAAGTGCTTAGGCCCAGACTTTCATATAAGCCACTTTTATATGGAGCTGGCAGTTTCTCAAAGATATTCAACTCATGGTCTCCCAAAAGGTTAATGTCCAGTCAAAGTGAGGAGCTTGATTCCTGTGATGCTGATTCCTTCTCTGGATATTTTTCCATACATAACACTGCTCCTGATTGGGATCTCTGAATCCTGACTTTCTTCCTCTTTCTGTAATATCTGCTTCATTGTCAGAATAATGTAGTATCCTGATTCCTTTTGATCCATGTTTATTACTAGTAGAGTGTAGTTAAGAGTAGACTCAAGAAGGGAAGCTCCTTTTGTGCCTGCCATTCCTAATTTTCATCCTTAACATCTCCATTCACTACATTTTCCATCACTCAGGCCCCAGTCTGAGGGTTCTTTCTCCCTTGGCACCCAAAGCTTGATGGGCATACTCACTTCAAGAGCATTAAGGGTGGGGCTATCCCAAGATAGGGGGCCCATATTTTGTTTCCTACTCCTCCACCACTATTAAAGTTGAATGTCAATTTATTCAAATTTATTCAAAATAAAGTCAATTCAATTGTACAAATTTTACAAATTTGTACAAATAATACAAATATGTCAGGCATTTCTGATGGTGAGAGAAGCACTTTTCTCTTAAGAGATAAGAAATTTGATTTCTTTTGTGCTACATGGGTTCTATCTTTTCCTTTATGGGGTATATGTGTGTGTATGGGGCAGGGTGATGGTGAGGTAGGGAGGTATGAACCAAGACTGTGCTCAAAGTATTGGTGAATTTAATAATATATGAGAAGGTGAAAAGTCTATGTAACAGGTAAGAAAATGAACACTGTTATAGGGCAGATGCTAAGTACACAAGAACCAATTAAAGGATGAGGTGTTTTCATGCACTGAAAATAGTTTCTTAGTACAGCAAGATTCCATTTCCTTGGCAGTCAGTCACTTAGCCCCCTCACCAGTCCAGAATAGGAAGAAATGCAAATGCAACCTGAAAAGTCTCCTAACACAAACCATGTCTAAAATAGCCAAAACTGCTAAAGACACTAAGATTTCCAAAAAGGTGATATTATTAGTTTGTTTGCATGATTAGAAGAAAAGGAGCTTTCTCACTAGAAAAAAAGAAGAGGCAGCATTGCACTTAAAGGCCACTTACTAGCTTATGTGACACAGTAACCATGTGATTGACAAGTCATTGAACTTCTCTTAAGTATCAGTTTACTTATCTGCAAACTTAGAATAACATTTGTTCCAACTACCATACTTAATTGTTGAGAGGAAAGCAACTTGTGAGATGTTACCTATGTAGCAATGTGTAGCAAACATGTAAAATAAACTCCTTCACACTCATTCACAGGGAATTGCTTCTTGATAGAAAGGAATGTATAGAATGAGGAAAGAAGAGATAGACAATCAGCTGATCAGAGATCAAATAAGAGCCCTGAATGTTGAAATGGCCTCTACAGGGCACCATGTACACTGTGAGACTAGGACCAGGTAGATAAGTGGCATGCTACTATGGAATGGACATAGGATGTATAATCCAAGACTTGGATCTGAAAGCTAGAGATTTGTTAATGTCCACCTTTGGACAAGTCACTTAACCTCTGGACCTCAGTTTATTTGTAAAAGTGAGGGGATTAAGATCAATGACCTCTAAGTCCATTCAAGCTCTAAATTTATGATATTATGAGATTCAGTGAGTCTAAGCCTAAAAAATGGTCTTAGGCAAGAAAAATGGCACTTCAAATGAGATTAAGAGCAATGGGATTCAGAATGCTGATAAAAGAGAAGAAAGACATTCAGAACACAAATTAAACAAATACTCAGCCTCTCTTGGAGGATCTGGAGAAAGGCCAGATGACTCAGCATATGATTGTCTCTCCAAAGGAATAAAGAGAAATGCAGAGAACTACAGGCAGTAGAAGTAATCTTTACCTATCTCTTTGCTGATACTCAGTTATGTCAATGTTTTATGGAAAGAGAATTCACCCTGCCTTCTACCAAACCCAGGCTACTTGATATGCAACAGAAAGGAGAAGAAAATTTTTTTCTTATGATTGAAGGACTCACTTTTAATAGCCTAATTTGCATTTTTTGGTCCAGTTAAATAAAATCTCCTATTCTTCTGAGTACTTCCACAGGAGCTGAGGATCCTTCTGTGATGAAGCAAAATGAGTCACATATTGACATTTAAATATTTTCTTTGGGTGGGGAGATTAGCTATAAAGATTTTGTGGGAGAGCTAAGCCAAATATTGATGTTCAAAAGAGATTACGAGAAAGCTTTCCCATCTCACTCCCTAAATTATTTATGATTCTATCAAGCCAGAGGCTGTTGTCCAAATAACATACATGATAAATTCAAATAATGAAAATAAATAATTATTATTAATTGACTGTGATTATATTTGTCAAGCCTCATCATTGCTAGAAGTATAGGAAGAAGGCACAGGGAAAGGAAAGAGACAATACAAGAAACAAACAAAATAAGGAAAAAATAAGAGAATGCAAAAGGAAAGAGGGTAGTGATTGGAAGAAATGTCGATGGATCACAAGTGATAGTGGGGAGTGAGATATAAAGGGATTGAAAGTCACTGATAACAGGGAGAAGTGAAAATAAGGAACAGAAAAGAACATGCAGTACTCTGCTGAAGGCAGGCAAGTAATATAATAAAAAGTTTGAGGAGGTTTTGGTTAAATTCTACTCACTTCATTGTTTTCAAAGACTATTATGGTAGTCAGGTGATTCCAAGTTGGAATTATGGCAATCAGTACATCATAATAGTCTAGGGAGAAAAACATTCATTAATATAGAATATAAAAATCATATAATTTTAGAGTTGGAAGAGATGTTAAAGATCATCTAGTTCAATCTTCATTTTATTTTTTTATTTTTTATATTTTTTTCAAGGCAATGGGGTTAAGTGGCTTGCCCAAGGCCACATGGCTAGGTAATTATTAAGTGTCTGAGGTCAGATTTGAACCCAGGTACTCCTGACTCCAAGGCCCGTGCTCTATTCACTGTGCCACCTAGCAGCCCCTCAATCTTCATTTTAAAGAGGTGTAAACTGAGGATGAGAGAGACTATTTGTAATGCCTAAAGTCACATGTTATTACATGAAATCAATAACAATGACATTATAAATATAATCAACTATGAAAGACTTAGGAGCTCTGATCAAGACAATGAGCAACCATGATTCCAAAAGAGTCATGATAAAGTATGCTCTCCACCTCCTGATGGACACAGAATGCAAATTGAAACTGCTTTCTCTCTCTCTCTCTCTTTCTCTCTCTCTCTCTCTCTCTCTCTCTCTCTCTCTCTCTCTTATGATCTACCTTTTTCTAACCTACTTGATGTTCTTCATGTAAGACTCTCCAGATTGAACCTACAAAAAACCAAAGTGAAACAAGTTCTCAACTCAAGATAACATAGAGGAAGTTTATTTAAGCTGTGTCTCAAGTGGGTAAAAGGACAGTATAGCCCAGTAGAGGTGGGAGAGCTGGAAAGTCAGCAAGAGGCTCTTAGCCATCACACAGCTCAGGTCCAGCAATGCAGGTCTCAACACCAGCTTGGAAGACATTGAGCCCCAGAACATTGCTGCAACAGGCAGGACTGGGTTGGGCTACCTTAAAAGAGGGGGAAAACTGCTATCCAGTGAAGCATAGGCAACACCATAGGCAAGTGCTAAGCCAGTGACTAGACCCTGGACCCCCAGCACAAAAACTTGGGATTCTAATCCCCTGTACTCTAGGATCAGAGATCAACTATCAAAAAGAGCAAAAAAAAATGTTAATCATAGACAAACAGTGGCAAAACAGCTACATGTGAAACCTCAAAGAGGCTCATAAATTAGTCTCAAATCCAAAAACACCTCTTGGAAGAGCTCAAAGAAGAGAGGAATAAGAAAAATGGAGAAAAGAAATGAGACTCATGCAGGATAATTATGAAAAACTGACTGAAGCAAACAGTTACCTTTCTAAGTAAAATTGAACAAATGGGAAAGGAATATAATCCACCAAAAAATTGATCAACTAGAAAATGAATGTAACTCATTAAAAATAAAATTAACCAACTAACAAAGGAAAACAACTCATCTAAAAGTAATATTAACCAACTCAAAAGTTAACTGAAGAAAATAAAGCCCTAAAAATTAGAATTTGATGGATGGAAATAAATTACTATGAGACTCTGAGATTCCATCAAATAAAACCAAAAGGCTGAAAAAATAGAAGAAAATGTAACTCTTAGGAAAAACAATGGACCTGGAAAATAGATTCAGGAGAGAGAATTTACAAATTATCAGTCTAACTGAAAGCCACAATCAGAAAAAGAGCCTGGACAATATCTTTTAGGAAATGATCGTGGAAAACTGCCTTAATATTCCAGAACAAGAAGACAAAATGGTCCTTAAAAGGATCCATTGATCACCCCCAAAAAGAGATCACAGAATAAAAACTCCAAGGAATATTGTAGCCAAATTTCAGAATTCTCAGCTAAAGGAGAGAATACTGCAAGCAGTCAAAAAAAAAATGCAATTTAAATACCAGGGAACCACAGTTAGAATTATAGAGGACTTCTCAGTTTCAACATTAAAGGATAGGAAGGCTTGGAATATGATATTCCAGAGGCCAAAGGAGCTTGTATTACAATCAAGAATCAACTACCCTGAAAACAGAAAATTTGATCTTCAAATACAAGATTCAAGAGATGTATAAAAAAAGTTAAATGGGAAGGGGGCACAAAATGTTAGTCAATAATATTAAACTGTATACATCCCTACACAGGAGGAAAATATTTGTTACTCTTGAGAATTGCTTTTCTCTTAGGATAATTAAAATAAATTCACTTAGACAGAGGCTATGATATAAATTGGTCATGAAAGTGATGATGCTTTAACTCATTGAGGGTTGTATTTCTATTGGAATAGTAGTAGGGAGTGTATTTAGAGGGTAGAGGTATAAATGCATCATGAAATGATTTTGCTTTATATGATATTTTAACAATTGGGAAGTTAGAGGGAATATACTTAGAAAGAGGGTGTAATTATAAATGAATTAAAATTTTATGATATTTATAGCTCATAAGAATAGTATTTCTAATGGGGAATGTATTTGGACAAGGGTTATGGATATAAAGTGATTATGCTTATCAATCAATCAACCCTTGAAAATTTGTGGGTACAAGACAGATACAAACAATTAAGACAAAAGAAAGATTATACTGGGAGAAGACAAGGAATTAAAGGATGAATAACATCACATGAAGAGGCATAAAGGACCTATTAATAGTACAGGGAAAGTAGGGAGGGTGTGATCACTGAGTAAATCTTACTTTCAACATATTTGGCCAAAAGAAGGAATAACAAACATTCTCAATTGGGTTTAGAAATTTATCTTACCCTACAGGGAAGGGGGAAGGAAATGATAAAAAGGGGAGGGGGAAGTAAAAGTAAAGCTAAAGCCAAAGTTATAGTAAAAGTTAAAAAAAAACAGTAAAAGGGGAAAAAAAGAAGGAAAGGGAAGAGAACTGATAGAAGGGAGGGCTGATCAAGAAGCAGCAGGCAGAAGGAAAACGTTGGTGAAGAGGGATAAGGGGAAAGGAGAGAAAAGTACAAACTGGGGGAAGATAGGATAGAAGGAAATACAGAATTAGTAATCATAACTGTAAATATGAATTAGATAAGCTCTCCCATAAAACAGAAGTAGACAGCAGAGTAGATTAAAAAATAGAATCCTACAATAAGTAATTTACAAGAAACACATTTGAAGCAGAGAGATACACACAGGATAAAGATAAAAACTTGGAGCAGAATATATTATGCTTCAACTGAAATAAAAAAAGCAGGGATAGCAATCCTGATCTTAGACAAGCAAAAGCAAAAATAGATCTAATTAAAAGGGATAAGGAAGGAAATTACATTTTCTTAAAAGGCACCCTAGGCAATGAAGTAATATCAATATTAAACATATATATGCACCAAATGGGTATAGCATCCAAATTTGGAAACTAAATGAATAGTTACAGGGAGACATAGATAGCAAAACTATAATAGTAGGGAACCTCAAACTCCTTCTCTCAGAATTAAATAAATCTAACCAAAAATTATACAAGAAGGAAGTTAAGAGTGATAGAATTTTAGAAAAGTTTCTCTGGAGAAAGTTGAATGAAGGGAGAAAGCAATATATTTTCTTCTCTGTGGTATTTAGTAGCTACCAAAAAACTATGTATTGGGCATTAAAAACCTCATAATAAAATGCAGAGGGGCAGAAATATTAAATGCATCCTTTTCAGATCATGATACAATAAAAATTACATTTAATAAAGGGCCATGGAAAGATAAACTAAAAATTAAATGGAAACTAAATAACCCAATTTTAAAGAGTGAGTGGATCAAACAACAAATCATAGAAATAACCAACAATTTAATCTAAGACAATGACAATGTTGAGATATAATACCAAAACTTGTGGGATGCAGATAAAGCAGATATTAGGAGAAATTTTATATCTCTCCATGCTTATATGAATAAAAATAGAGAAACAGGAGATCAATATATTATGCATGCAACTAAAAAAACTAGAAAAAGAGCAAATTAGAAATTCTGAAAATCAAATGAGGAATTAATAAAATTGAAAGTAAGAAAATTATTGAACTAATGAATAAAACTAAGAGTTGGCTTTATGGGAAAAACAATAAAATAGATAAAGTGGTTAATATGATTTTTAAAAAAGAAGAAAACCAAATTATCAAAATGAAAAGGTGGAACTCACCAATTTTGAGGAGGAAATTAAAGCAATAACTCAGAGCCATTTCCCCCAAATTTTTCCCTATTTGGCCAACAAATCTGACAGAGTAAGTGAAATGGATGATTATTTACAAAAATATAAATTGCCCAGATTAACAAAAGACAAAATAAAATACTTAATATCCCCATTTTGGAAAAAGAAATGGAAGAAGCCAGCAGTAAAGTCCCTAAAAAATTCTCCAGGGCCAGATGGATTACAAATGAATTCTACCAAACATTTAATGAACAATTAATTCCAATTCTATGTAAACTATTTGAAAAAACAGATGGAGTTCTGCCAAATTCCTTTATGACACCAACACGATACTGATACATAAACCATGAAGAGCCAAAACAGACAAAGAAAATTATAGACCAATCTCCCTAATGAATATTAATGCAAAAATTTTAATAAAATTTTAGCAAAGACATTATAATGAGTTACTAAACCATGATCAGGTAGGAGTTTTTCCAGGCTTGCAGGGATGGTTCAATATTAGGAAAACAATCAGCATAATTGACCATATCAGCAAAACACTAACAAATTATATGATTATTTCAACAGATGCTCAAAAAGTCTTTGACAAACTATAGTACCCATTCCTAATGAAAACACTAGAGTACACAGAAATTAATGATCTTTTCCTTAAAAGAATAAGCAGTATCTACCTAAAACCATCAGTCAGCATTATTTGTAATAAAGATAAACTAGCAGCTTTTACAATAGGACCAGGAGTAAAACAAGGATACCCATTATCACCACTATTATTCAATATTGTATTAGAAATACAATTAGAACTTGTATTAGAAATGTTAGCTTTAGCAATAAGAAAAGAAAAAGAAATTGAGGGAATTAGAACAGGCAATGAGGAAACAAAACTTTCATTCTTTGTAGCTAATGTGATAGTATACTTAAGAGAACCCTAGAAAACTAACTACAAAAACTACTTGAAACAATTAACAACTTTAGCAAAATAGAATATAAAATAAATTCACATAAATCATCAGCATTTCTATATATGACCAACAAAATACAACAGTAAGAAATAGAAAGAGAAATCCCATTTAAAGTAACTGTAGACAAAATAAAATACTTGGTAGTTTACCTACCAGGACAAATCCCAAAACTATATAAACACAATTATAAAACACTTTTCACACAAATAAAATCATATCTAAATAAATGGATAAATGCTAATTGCTTATAGGTAGGCCAAGCTAATATAATAAAAATGACATTTTACCTAAATTAAATTACTTATTCAATGTCATATTACCATACTACCAAAAATCTATTTTATAAAGCTAGAAAAAAGTATCAAAAATCCATCTGGAGAAACAAAAGATCAATAATATTGAGAGAATTCTGGGGGAAAAATGTAAAGGAAAATGGCTTAGTTGTACAGACCTAAAAATCTTATAAAGCTGCAGCCATCAAAACTGAATGGTACTGGCTAAAAAAATAGAGAAGTGGACCAGTGGAATAGATTAGTACAAAACAAATAGTAGTAAATGATAATAGTAATCTACTCTTTGATAAACCCAAAGATTCTAGCTTCTGGGATCAGAACTACTTGATCAAAAACTGTTGGGAAAACTGGAAAATAATATGGCAAAAATTAGGCATAGATACACATCTAACACCACATACCAAGATAAGTTTGAAATGGATACAGGATTTAGACATAAAAGGTGATACTAGAGACCAATTAAGAAAACAAGAAATAATCTATCTGTTGGATTGATGGAGAGGGGAGAAGTTTTGACCAAACAAAAAATAAAAAAAATTATAAATTGCAAAATGGATGATTTTGACTACATTAAATTAAGAAGTTTTTATACAAATAAAACCAATGCAACCAAAATTAGAAGGAATGCAGAAAGTTGGGAAACAATTTTTGTAGCTTGTATTTCTGATAAAGGGCTCATTTCTAAAACATATGAAGAACTGAGTCAAATTTATAAGAATACAAATCATTCTCCAATTGATAAATGGTCAAAGGATATAGAATAGGTAGCTTTCAGACAAAGAAATTAAGGCTGTAGTCATCTGAAAAAATATTCTAAATCACCAGAGATTTGAGAAATGCAAATTAAAACAACTGTGAAGTATTACCTCATACCTATCAGATTGAATAAGATGACAAAAAAGAAAAATGATCAATATTGGAAAAGAATGTAGGGAAACTGAAACATTAATGCTTTGTTGAAGGTGTAACTGATCCAACCATTCTGAAGAACAATTTGGAACCCAAAGGGTAATAAAACTGTACATATCCTTTGATCCCACAATACTACTATTAGGTCAGTATCCTAAAGAGATCATTAAAAAGGGGAGAAGACTATGTATAAAAATATTTATAGCAGCTCTTTTTGTATGGCAAAGAATTGGAAATTTAGGGGATGACCATGAATTGAGGAATAGCTAAACATATTATATTACACAAATATGATGGAGTATTTTTGTTTAGTAAGAAATCACAAAAGGCCAGACTTTTAGAAAAACCTGGAAAGACTTGAATGAACTGATGCTGAGTGAAGTGAGCAGAACAGGAAAACATTGTACACATTAACAGCAACATTGTGAGATAGATCAACTATGATGGATACAACTTCTCTCAATAGTTCAGTGACTGGACTTCCAGCCAAGATGGTGGAGAGAAGACAGGCACAGTTCTAAAATCTCCTGATCTCTTCCCCATCTATCACATAAAACAAACCTCTTAAAAGAAATCCGAGCTCTCTCTCTAGGCGTCCTCGTGCGAGTGACATCGTTTTTAAACCCCAAGTGGCAATCCCTGAAGCACCTTTGAGATGCCCAGGGAAGACAGGGCTACCTGGAAATCCAATTATTTCCTCAAGATCATCCAACTTTTGGATGATTATCCAAAATGCTTCATTGTGGGAGCAGACAACATGGGCTCCAAGCAGATGCAGCATATCCGGATGTCCCTCCATGGGAAGGCCGTAGTGCTGATGGGAAAAAAACACTATGATGCGCAAAGCCATTCGTGGGCATCTGGAGAATAACCCTGCCCTGGAGAAACTGCTGCCTCATATCCAGGGGGATGTGTGTTTTGTGTTCACCAAGGAAGATCTGACTGAGATTAGGGATATACTTCTAGCCAATAAGGTACCAGCTGCTGCCCGTGCTGGTGCCATCGCCCCATGTGATGTCATGGTGCCAGCCCAGAACACTGGTCTGGGTCCTGAGAAGACTTCCTTCTTCCAAGCTCTGGGTATCACCACCAAGATTTCCAGGGGCACCATTGAAATTTTGAGTGATGTGCAGATGATTAAGACTGGAGACAAAGTGGGTGCCAGGGAGGCCACCTTGTTGAACAAGCTGAATATCTCCCGGTTTTCCTTTGGGCTGATCATTCAGCAGGTGTTTGACAATAGCAGCATCTATAACCCTGAAGTGCTGGACATCACAGAGGTGACCTTGCACCTTCACTTCTTAGAGGGTGTCTGTAATGTTGCCAGCGTCTGTCTGCAGATTGGCTACCCAACTGTTGCATCAGTGCCCCACTCTATCATCAATGGGTACAAGTGGGTCTTGGCTGTAGCTGTGGAGACTGAGTACAGTTTCCCGCTTGCTGAAAAGGTGAAGGCCTTTCTGGCTGACCCTTCAGCCTTTGCAGTGGCTGCCCCAGTGGCTGCAGCTCCAGCTGCTGCTGCACCAGCTGCTGCTGCTCCAGCCAAAGTAGAAGCAAAGGAAGAGTCGGAAGAGTCTGATGAAGACATGGGATTTGGTCTGTTTGATTTGTTTGGGATACAACTATTTTGCCAGGTTATTTGTGGAACAAAGAAATAAAAATGCTCATTATCTCTGAAAAAAAAAAGAAATCTGACCCACAAAACTCAGGAAGAAAAGCCAGGAGAAAGAACATCTACCTCAGGATTTGTCTACACTACCTCCTTAAAAAGGGTCACAGGAAAGAGACTGGAGGAGGGAGGGTATTGAATGGGGTAAATCTCATTACACTAAGAGGTACAAAAAACCTATGGTAATAGAGGGGAAGAAGGGAGCAGAGGAGAAACACCTGAATCTTCTCGTCAGACTTGGCTTAAAGTCAGCCTACACATACTCAGTTAACTTATACAACATCTAACCTTTTAAGTATTAAAAGGGGAAAAGGGGAGGGGGGGGACAGAGAAAGGGAAGGGGAGTGGGGGGGAAGGGGGAAATAACAAAAGAAAGGGAAGGGGAAAAGGGAATGGGGAAAGAAAAGGGAGGGTGTGATATAGGAGGGCAAACACACTGAAGGGAGTGGTATTCAGAAACAAAATACTGGGGAATATGGATAAAGGGGGGGGGGAAGGGGGGAAAATACAAACAGAGGGAAGATAGCACAGAGGCCAATAAAGAATTAGTAATCATAACCTTGAATGTGAATGGGATGAACTCTTCCTTAAAACATAAGCAAATAGCAGAGTGGATTAAAAACCAGAATCCTACAATATGCTGCTTACAAGAAACTCATTTGAAGCAGAGAGATACATATAGAGTTAAGGTAAAAGGTTGGAGCAAAATATATTTTGCTTCAGCTGAAGTAAAAAAAGCAGGGGTAGCAATCCTTATCTCAGACAAAGCAGCAGCAAAAATAGATAGTGTTAAAAGAGATAAGGAAGGAAACTTTATCCTCCTAAAAGGTACCATAGACAATAAAGTCATTTCAATATTGAATATATATGCACCCAGTGGGACAGCACCCAAATTCTTAGAGGAGAAACTGAAAGAAATACAGGAAGACATAGACAGCAAGACTCTACTAGTGGGAGAACTCAACCTCCCGCTATCAGATCTAGATAAATTGAATCATAAAATAAACAAGAAAGAAGTTAAGGAGGTAAATAGATTGTTAGAAAAATTAGATATAGTAGACTTATGGAGGAAACTGAATGGGGATAGAAAGGAATATACCTTTTTCTCTGCAGTACATAGAACTTATATAAAAATTGACCATGTATTAGGACATAAAAACCTAATGATCAACTGCAGAAATGCAGAAATAGTGAATACATCTTTCTTAGATCACAATGCAATAAAAGTCATATGCAATACTGGGCCAAGGAGATATAGACCCAGAACAAATTGGAAACTGAATAACCTCATTTTAAAAAATGAGTGGACTAAAAAACAAATTATAGAAAGAATTAACCATTTTATCCTAGATAATGATAATAATGAAACAATATACCACAACCTATGGGATTCATTCAAAGCAACTCTCAGGGGATATATTATAGCTCTAAATGCTTACATGAATAAATTGGAGAAAGTGGAAATCAATGAACTATACATGAAACTAAAAAAAATTAGAGAAAGAACAAATCAAAAATCCCCAATTAAATACCAAATTAGAAATTCTAAAAATTAAAGAAATTAATAAAATCAAAAGCAAAAAAAAAAAAACTATTGAATTAATGAATAAAACCAAAAGTTGGTATTATGAAAAAAACCCAATAAAATTGATAAAGCTCTGGTCAATTTGATTAAAAAAAAGAAAAAAGAAAACCAAATTTCTAGTATCATAAATGAAAAAGGTGAACTCACTACCAATGAGGAGGGAATTAAAGTAATAATTCGAAATTATTTTGCCCAACTCTATACCAATAAATTTGATAATCTAAGTGAAATGGATGAATATTTACAAAAATATAAGTTGCCCAGGTTAAATGAAGAAGAGATTAAATACCTAAACAACCCTATCTCAGAAAGAGAAATTCAACAAGCCATTGTTGAACTCCCTAAAAAAAAAAAATCTCCAGGGCCTGATGGATTCACAAGTGAATTCTACCAAACATTTAAGGAACAATTGGTTCCAATCCTATATAAACTCTTTGGAAAAATAGGGAAAGATGGAACTCTGCCTAACTCTTTCTATGAAACCAATATGGTGCTGTTACCTAAACCAGGAAGAGATAAAACAGAGAAAGAAAATTATAGACCTATTTCCCTGATGAATATAGATGCAAAAATCCTAAATAAAATCCTAGCAAAACGACTACAACAAGTCATCACTAGGATAATACATTATGATCAAGTAGGATTTATTCCAGGAATGCAGGGTTGTTTCAATATTAGGAAAACTGTTAGTATACTCAATTATATCAACAACAAACCTATCAGAAACCATATGATCATATCAATAGATGCTGAAAAAGCTTTTGACAAAATACAGCATCCATTCCTATTAAAAATACTAGAGAGTATAGGAAGAAGTGAACTGTTCCTTAAAATAATTAGCAGTATCTGTTTGAAACCATCAACAAGCATTATATTCAATGGGGAGAGACTAGAGGCATTCCCAATAAGATCAGGGGTGAAACAAGGGTGCCCTTTATCACCACTACTATTCAATATTGTATTAGAAATGTTAGCATCAGCAATTAGAGAAGAAAAAGAAATTAAAGGAATTAGAATTGGGAAGGAAGAGACAAAACTCTCACTCTTTGCAGATGACATGATGTCTACCTAGAGAATCCCAAGAAATCATCCAAAAAACTACTGGAAACAATTAGCAATTTTAGCAAAGTTGCAGGTTATAAAAAACCCTCATAAATCCTCAACTTTTCTATATATGTTTAGCAAGAAACAGCAGGAAGAGCTAGAAAGAGAAATCCCATTCAGAGTAACCTCAGACAATATAAAATATTTGAGAGTCTATTTGCCAAGACAGACTCAGAATTTTTTTTGAAAACAATTATAAAACACTTCTCACACCAATTAAATCAGATTTAAATAACTGGGCAAATGTCAACTGCTCATGGATAGGTAGAGCTAATATAATAAAAATTACAATTCTACCAAAACTAAACTGTTTAGTGCCCTACCAATCAAAATTCCAAAAAATTACTTTAACGATTAGAAAAAATTGTAAGTAAATTCATATGGAGAAATAAAAAGTCAAGAATTGCCAGGAGCTTAATGAAAAAAGTGCAAAAGAAGGTGGCTTAGCCCTACTTGATCTAAAATTATATTATAATTATCAGTCATCAAAACTGTTTGGTATTGGCTAAGAAATAAAGTGGTGGACCAGTGGAATAGACTAGGTGTAAAAGCAGGAGATGATTATAGTAATCTGCTGTTTGCTAAACCCAAAGAGTCTGGCCATTGGGATAAAAACTCCCTCTTTGATAAAAATTGCTGGGATAATTGGAAGTTAGTGGATGAAACTTAGATTAGACCAACACCTCACACCCTTTACCAAGATAAGTTCCAAATGGATACAGGTCATAGACATAAAAAACAATACTATAAGCAAATTAGAAGATCAAAGACTAGTCTACCTGTCAGATCTATGGAAAGGGGAGCAGTTTATGACTAAGGAAGAGTTGGAGAACATCACCAAAAACCAATTAGATGATTTCGATTACATTAAATTAAAAAGGTTTTGCACAGATAAAACCAATGTAATCAAGATCAAAAGAAAAGTAGTAAATTGGGAAACAATCTTTACAACTAATGATTCTGACAAAGGACTCATTTCTAAAATATACAGAGAACTGAGTCATATTTTTAAAACAAAAAGCCATTCCCCAATTGACAAATGGTCAAAGGATATGCAAAGGCAATCATTAGCCATATGAAAAAATGCTCTAAATCATTAATTATTAGAGAAATGCAAATTAAAACTTCTCTGAGGTACCACCTCATACCTCTCAGATTGGCCAATGTGACCAGGAAGTGTAATGATCATTGTTGAAGGGTTGTGGGGAATCTGGGACACTACTACACTGTTGGTGGAGCTGTGAACTCATCCAACCCTTCTGGAGAGCTATTTGGAGCTATGCACAAAAGGCAACAAAAATGTGCATACCCTTTGACCCAGCAATACCACTACTGGGTCTATACCCTGAAGAGATGATGAAAAAGGGTAAAAACATTACTTGTACAAAAATATTTATAGCAGCCCTGTTTGTGGTGGCAAAGAATTGGAAATCAAGTAAATGTCCTTCAATTGGGGAATGGCTTAGCAAACTGTGGTATATGTATGTCATGGAACACTATTGTTCTATTAGAAACCAGGAGGGATGGGATTTCATTGAAACCTGGAGGGATTGGCATGAACTGATGCTGAGTGAGATGAGAAGAACCAGAAAAACACTGTACACCCTAACAGCAACATGGGAGTGATGTTCAACCTTGAAGGACTTGCTCATTCCATCAATGCAACAATCAGGAACAATATTGGGCTGTCTGCCAAGAGAGTGCCATCTGTATCCAGATAAGGAGCTGTAGAGTTTGAACAAAGTGCAAGGACTATTCCCTTTAATTTAGGAAAAAAAAACCCAGATATCTTATTGTCTGATCTTGTTACCTCTTAGACTTCTCTTCTTTTCTTTAAGGATATGATTTCTCTCTTGTCACACCCAATTTGGATCAAGGTACAACATGGAAACAAAGTAAAGACTGACAGAGTGCTTTCCGTGGGGGGGGGGGGAAGAAGCAAGATTGGGGGGGAAATTGTAAAACTGATAATACCTTTAATAAAAATAAATTTAAAAAAATAGTTCAGTGATCAACAACACCCCTGAGAGACCTGCTATGGACAATAACATCCATATCCAGAAAAAACCAAAAATCATGGAGTCTGAATGCAGAGCAAAGGATACTATGTTTACTTTTTAAATTTTCTTTTGTTTTTTCTTTCTTTCTTATGTCCCCTTCCCTTAGTTGTAATTCTTCTTTTACAACATGACTAATACGGAAATATGCTAAACACAATTGTATAGGTACAACTTTTACCAAATTGTTTACTGCCATGGGGAGGGGGGGGAGAGAAAGATAGGAGAAAAATGTAGAACTTAAAACTTGCGAATGAATAAATGTTGAAAACTACCTTTTCAGGTAATTGAAAAATAAAATTAAAAATTGTAAAAAAAAATTCTCTATCTCTTCATTATGCATTTGCAATGATAATGATAATGAGGTTAATACAAACAGTGCTAGAACTAGCTCATTGTTTGGGAGGTGCTGAAGGAAAGTGTGGGAAAGAAGAGATAAGAGGCAGTTTACTGAATTAAAGATCTTCATAGTTGTGCTGACCTAATTCTTCTATGCCTGCAAACCCTGGACATCATACCAGTACCTTGCCAGAAAACAGAATCGCTTCCATTTGAATTGTCTTAGGAAAATTCTTATGATCATCTAACAGGTTAAGATACCAACTATGAGATCATTTCTTGGACTAAACTGTCTAGCATTCAAAGTCTACTGCAGAGAACACAACTACGATGGGCTGGACACATTATTTGAATGTCAAACATATGCTTGCCTAAAGACAATGGAGAACTTATATAGAGCAAAGGCTCATAAATTGGTCAGAAAAAGCAAAAATAAGAATACTCACTTAAGGTGTCTTTTAAGAACTTTGGAATTGATTACATGACATGGGAGATACTAGCACAGAACCATGCAGAATGATGTGCCCCTCACTAGAGAAGGTGTTATGCTCTTATGAGCAAAGCAAAATTGAAGGAGCTTAAAACAAAGCAAAAATGCACAAATTTAGAGAATTCATCCCAAATCTTCACATGGACCATTTGAGCCTAGCCTGTGGTAGAGCATTCGGAATTCATACTCTGATCAGTCACAGTCAGATACACTGTTAATATAGTGATATCATTTTGGTCTTCTTCAAGAATGAAAGATAATAACCTCCCTACCCTTTAAGACTTGAATTAAATTTTGAATCCCATCTTTAATAGAAAGCCTTTCTTTTTTTAAAAAAATTATTTATTTTTGAATTTTACAATTTTTCCCCAAATCTCACTTCCCTCCCCCACCCCTCACAAAAGGCAGTCTGTTAGTCTTTACATTGTTTCCATGCTATACAATGATCTAAATTGAATGTGTTGAGAGAGAAATATAACCTTAAGAAAAAAAATATAAGGGTTAGCAAGATTACATAATAAGATAATGTGTTTTTTTTTTTAATTAAAGGTAGTAGTCTTTGGTCTTTGTTCAAACTCCACAATTCTTTCTCTGGATATAGATGGAATTCTTCATCACAGATACCCTAAAATTGTCCCTGATTGTTTCACTTAAGGTTGATCATCACCCCCATGTTGCTGTTAGGATGTACAATGTTCTTCTGGTTCTCTCATCTCGCTCAGCATCAGTTCATGCAAATCCTTCCAGGCTTCTCTGAATTCCCATCCCTCCTGGTTTCTAATAGAACAATAGTGTTCCATGACATACATATACCACAATTTGTTCAGCCATTCCCCAATTGACAGACATTCACTCAATTTCCAATTCTTTGCCACCACAAACAGAACTGTTAGAAAGCCTTTCTTGATTTCTTTTCTGCTGAGATTGTCATTCAAATATTTACACTAAATTTCTTGTATAAATGTAATTATTTACATGTGCTCTTCTCCATTAGAACACGAGCTCCTATGAATTGGTACAACATTTTAGAAAGCAATTTGGAATTATGCAAATACAGTGACTAAGATGTCTCCACCCTTTGACTCAGAGATTCTACTACTGAGAATAAAGCCCTATATAAACCAAAATATTTGTTGGTAGCATGTTTTATGATAGTAAAGAGTTAGAGACAATGTAGAAGGCCATTGATTGAATGACTAAATTGTGATACAGAAATATAATAGAATATTATTGTTCTATAAGAAATAGTGAATATGATTAATTCAGAGAAGCATGTAAATATCAACATAAATTGAAGCCGAGTGAAAATGAGTCAAAAAAAGCAACAAACACCAATAACAAGATAAATGAAAATAATCATTTAACACAAAAAATCAAAAGTGAATATTGCAAAACTATAAAGAGCAAGTGTGGTTTGAAAGATATGAGAAGGCACACTCAACTTTCTCCTTCACAGAAGTGGAAGGGCATAATGTATATATTCTCAGAGTTGTTTTATTATTGTTGCAATCAGTTATATTGATTCTTTTCTTTTTTTTTTTGTCTTTGTTATATGGGGTTGCCCTCTGAGAAGGAATGCTGAGGGAAACCATGAAGCTATAAAAAACAAAAGAAATCAATAAAAATTAATTATTTCAAAATGTTTTTAAAAAAGAATATGAACTTCTTGAGAACAGAGATAACAGTTTTGCCTTTTATTTCATTTCTTAGTACTATGCCTGAAACATAAGAATCTCTTAATGTTTGTTGACTGACTCCTGCACCAAAAGAAGTAATTACTATGAAGAGTTCAGAGAAATGGGGAGATTTATATGAATGGAGCCCAATGTGGGGACCAATCTTTAAAAAAAATTTTTTTTCTATTTATTTAAGGCAATGAGGTTAAGTGACTTGCCCAAGGTCATACAGCTAAGCAATTATTATGTGTGTGAGGCCAAATTTGAACTCAGGTCCCCCTGACTCCAGGGCCAGTGCTCTTTTACTGCTCCACCTAGCATACCAATCTTAACTCCATTGGAAAGGTGTTTGGATTCTATGGGTGTGAAAGTTTGTGCAAGCTATCAGTCATCTGATGTCATGTATGCTTTGCTTAACTTTTTCTTTTTTTCAGGGGAAGATTCATTGAGAATTGAGAGGAAATAAAAGGGATTACGTAGAAATAACTGTGATGTAAAAAAAAGGCATCACTTAAACATTTTTTATAAATGAGGGAGTGGGATTGAATTTCAAATAAAGCATTTTTAAAGAAAAAAATTAAGGCTAACTGTAAAAGAAAATAACTTTCCCCATTAAAAGATGGAACAATAAATTCTGGTCATTATCAATATATAACACCATGGTTCAGCAAGAATGTATGGTCAAATGTTTTGTAGATGACAAAATCAAATCCAGGTGTTAATCACTGATGTACTTTGTATATAGTTAAATTAGAGTATATTACTTATATTTATTTTATATGAAAATTTCTTAATGAAAAAAAATCAGAGAATGCTCTTAAATGTGCCTCAATACTAAATGAAAAGGCTAAAGTCTTTCCAAGTCAGGTGTATTTTCTAAGCCACATATATTTTTCAAAAGGTTGTTTTAGTCCCTCAAAGTAAATATGATTAGAAAGTTAGAGATATCTGTTGAAAAATATTCAGTAAACCCTGATAGCACAGCACAATTTTGTGCCATTTACAGCAATGTGAATATATTCTAAAGCTAAAACTATGAAACAGAGTTACATTGACAGTGATTTTCAAATACTGTCCTGGTAACAATCAGTGAATCAAGTTCCCCTAGATTTAAGGATCTTAACAAGCTGACTTTTCTGATAAACTAATTTTATAAGCATCTATAAGTCTATGGTAACTAAATAATTAGGATTTTCTAAGGCATGACACATTTACCTATAGGATTCAAAGATGACCAAGTTTTTAAAATAATTAGTCCTAATAGATTTAGACATATAGAGAAGAAACATTTCAGAATCACAGTTTTATTTGAATATACTATAAGTTTTATCTTACTACATACATAATTGGATTTTTAAAATCATTTTTCTGACTAATATTACCTCATTATTTCAAACCAGACTCAAGTGGTACTCAAAACATGGAAATGTTTTTTCCGAAGAGATTTCATGAAAAACTGAAAAATATAAGTTCTATGCATGATTTTTTACTCTGATGGAAAATAAGAGGCAAAAATTACTTATGTCTCAAATGCTAATAGAGGTATAGATAACTGTGTTTGATATTATGTTTGCAGAAATGTCTTCCTTTGATGAAGAATGCATAGGCCTTGATTCAAAACTGATCCCAGATACAGTAATACACCACAATAATTGGTATGCTCAACATCCTATCAGACAACTCATTGTAGATGAAACAGAAGAATGAGTTGAAGCTGACAAAGAGACTAAGTAGCTGATATTATTTTGAATAATACTGGCATGTCAAAAGGATATTAATGATATTTCTACAGAACATATTTTTTGAGCTCTACTTACTGTATTTTAAGGAGACTGACAAGTAGAAATGTATCCAGGGGAGTATGATTTGGATAGTGAAGAGACCAGAGATTATGCTATACCTGGAGGATTTAGTGAGGCATATATACCTATTTGCTATTATGTGGAAGAGAGATTAGATTGGCTCCTTTAAGGCAGAACTAGGAAATTAAAGAGTCAAGTTCAATCAGAAGTAGAGTAGGCCATCTCAAAAGGTATTAGTGTATCTACTGAAGTTCTTTATGAATCAGGATGAGTGGGGGTGGGGTGGGGGGAGAGTTGTAGAGGCAAAGATCATAAGAATGAAGATTTGATTTGGAAGATTATTTGAGATCATCTAGTTCAACTCCATCAATTTAAAGATATGATAACTTAAGACCCAGAATGATATGATGTGGAGGGGATTTTTTTCCAGTCAACATTTTTTTTTAGGTTTTTGCAAGGCAAATGGGGTTAAGTGGCTTGCCCAAGGCCACACAGCTAGGTAATTATTAAGTGTCTGAGACCGGATTTGAACCCAGGTACTCCTGACTCCAGGGCTGGTGCTTTATCCACTACGCCACCTAGCTGCCCCTCCAGTCAACATTTAAACTACATGACCCCCTGAGGATATGTCCAAATCTGTGAAGAGTAAGGAACATATTATAGGAGATGACAAAACTATCTGACTGAGGGCTGTTTCAATCTATTTATCAATAGTAATTCAGTAGAGAGAAAATCATGTAAAACTTTCCTCCGGATTATAAAACAAAGCATCCTTTATGAGAAAAAGCAAACTGATATCAAGAATATTTTTTCAAGCTCTAAATATCTCCTAGGGACCATTCAATCCTACATCTCAAACAATTTACAACTATACCTTACCTTGCATTCAAATCATAAATCCCTGCCTTAGTAAACAGAATATGCTTAACATAATTTAATGTTTCCTTTGATTACCCAAGGTCATTATCTATGAGAATGAATTACTTTACCTTGTGTAGAAAGTCAACCAAGGCCACAAGGATAGCTAAATGGCAGAACCAGGATTTGAAAGTGGGCTTCTGACTGAAAATCTACTGCTCTTTCCATAACAATTTTGACTTCCCAGGTGCAAAATTGATTTTAGAGATTTCTGTGACCAACCCTAATTTCACCTGTCATTGTTGAGACACTTTCAATTCTCTCTCTATCCTTTCCGAGGCCTGAAGTAACTAGGGGTTGATCACTTCCCATCTTCTTGCCCCTCCCAGCCTCACCTCTAACATTCTTTCTGGGCTATCCTGGTAAAGATTTTCCTGCTTCCCTCCTCCAAATCCTCTTGGTGGGGGGAGGTTACTAGGGACTTCCAAGGCCTGGCTGCAACCCCTGGGCTTCAGGGGCAGTGGTCCAAAGCAGCAGGTTCTCCTTCACTCTCCCCAGACCTAGACCCTCTCCTCTCCCTTCCAGCCAGGGTCGGTTATCCCAGCTCCCTTTGATCCAGACATACCTTGGCTTGTCCATCTACACTTTGGGTTCAGAGGACACAAGGACTCCCGGAGAGTACACAGCCTTTAAGTGGGGCAGCCCTGGACCTTGGTCCATTTCCTGTTCCTGTGGGGGTGGTGCTGGGGGTCCCTACGGTACCCAGGATGGTTCAAGTTTCTTCTCCACCTCATCTCATAGGGGTTCCATGAGAACCACAGCAAGGCTCTAGGTCAGGAATAGTGGGAATTTTTGGTTTGAAGGCCAGAAGGTAGGGGAGGAAGTAAGAGGGAGAATAAACCGTGGGGCTTACAGAAGAAAACAGAAGTAGTTGACACTGCTCAGATACAAGCAGCTTTACCAGTTCTGACCAAGGAAAAATGGGATCATTGAGAGCTGGAAGGAACCTTGGACATTATCTGTCTCAAAACCTCAAAAATTTTATAAAAGGGGAATCAAGTCCCAAAGACTTGTTTAAGGTCACAGAGGTGGTGAATAATTTTAATTATTATTATCATGTTAGCATTTATAGAGTTCTTTATGTGTTTTTTTCATTTGTCCTCACAATCCTGTAAGGGAGATGCTATTATTATTTCCATTTTACAGTTGAAGAAAACTCAGGATGATATTCAGTAAATAATTAACCTAGAGTCACATGGCTAATAAGTGTATGAGGCAGAATTTGAAGTCCAGGCCTTTCTGATTCCAAGGTCAATACTTTTTTAAAATTTATTTTGGCAAGGCAATGGGGCTAAGTGACTCACCCAAAGTCACACAGCTAAGTTAGTATTATGTACCTGAGGTTGAATTTGAACTCAGGTCCTCCTGATCCCAGGGCCAGTGCTCTATCCACTGCACCACCTAGCAGCACACAGGCCAATACCTTTAACTACTGCACCACCAAGCTATAGGTTTTCTGACATCTAATTCAGTGTTCTTCCTAGTATACCACTATATTTCTGGTACACATATTAGAAATAAAGGATAGTTAGGCATATTGGGGCTATTAAACAACCTGACTTCTGAGTCAAAATGCTCTTTAGAGCATTTTGTCTAAAATTGTTGTCTTTTAGGTTCAGAATATTGGTATAAGATGCACAGATATTCATTATGCACAAGGATTTTTGAAGTGCAAAGTTTCTTTTTCAGAAGGTGAATTCCAACAATATACCCTTTTTTTTTCATTAGGTAGTTATTTATGGTTTTTGAGATTGGTTGGTTGGTTGGTTGGTTCAGTGACCATAGATCTGAAGAAACTGAAGTGTCTAACTTTGTGTGCTATATCCTTGCAAACAAATATTCTTTAAAATCTAACCAATACAAACAAATAAAATAGAAAAAAATATCAAATAATGAAGAATTTAGCTTTAGTTTTTTAAAACTGCCTAATAAAACTGCCTAATAAAAATTATAAAGTACCACAAGGAAATGAAACTGAAAATCTTTATACCTTAAGCAGCATTCTGTATCGACACATATGCAGACATACAGGAAAATATATACAAATAATTTCTACACTATAAGATAGTTGATCAAACAGAATTTCAGGGTTGGGAGAAATCTCAGTAGTAATCTAGTCCAATCTTTTCCTTCTCAATAGCAAACATAACAAATAGTAATCTAGTCTTTTGCTTGAAGACATCTATAGGTCTAATAAATCATGTATCTTTCTAGGTCTTCCATTCCATTTTTTGGTAAGTCTAATTACTGCAAAAATTTTTCCCTATATCAAGACTATATTGGCCTCTTTTCACTTTGTATCATTGCTCCTGGTACTATCTTCCCGGAGTTAGTAACAGAAATCTAATCCTTCTTCCACATGAAACACTTTCAAATCCTAAGATATAATATTTCATATTTCCTCAGGATGTAGTGGATTTCTCTATCATGCCCCAGAAATTTCTTCAAGCTGGAAAATCTAGTCACAAAATTCATATCTTGGAAGTATCAAGACTTCTTTTTTTTTTTTATTAAACCTCCATTTAAGGAGAACATCCAGGTCAGTAATTGTTCCCTGGGTACCTTTTGTTTCCCTATCCACCTTTTCAGCTTCATTTTATGTGTTATTATCTCCCATTAGAAAGTAAGTTCTTGAAGGTAGGTGCTGTCTTTTTTGCTTGTATTCCTAGGACTTAGCACAAATGCCTAGCCTATAGTAAAAAATTGTCATGTTTCCCCTTTCCGGGTGTCTTTTTATCTCCAGTTTAAAGATATCTAGTTCTTCCAACCAATCTTTATATGACATGGTTATCAAGACCCTTCACCATTTTTAGCTGTTAACTCACTAGAATGTTCAACTTATTTATATAAAACGTGGCACACACATTTCTTCAGATGCAGTCTATTCAGAAGGTACACCAGAGCTATCATTCCTGTTTGAGTGCATGTAACAACTTAAAATATTTAAAAATGTTTTTTATTATGAATCAGAAAAACCATCAAAAATAGGAACATTTCCATAAAGAAGAGCAGAAAGTGGGGGAACTACAAATCCACCACACACACACACACACACACACACACAAACACAGATATGAAACTTAACAATATAATGTCAATATTGCCCTTTTTTGTCAGTGTTCCCTTCTGAAATCCACTATGAACTCCTCTTTTTTTAATTGATGCTAATTTCCATTCTAAAAAAATCGCCATAAGTTCCCCATCTCTCTGCCTCCTGCAACAAAACCATTCCTTATGACAAAAAATATAGTTAAGCAAAACAATTATGTAAGGAAATAGCTGTGTCTAAAAATGTCAGATTCTGTTCAGTCATTGTTCAGTTATATACTGTTTTTTGTGACCCTATATGGGGTTTTCTTGGCAAAGATACTGTCTTGGCCATTTCCTTCTCTGATTCATTTTACAGATGAGGAAACTGAGGCCCACAGTCACCTACCTAGTGTCTGAGGCTATAATGTCCTCAGATACTTAATACTTACTTAGCTGTGAAACTTTGGGCAAGTCACTCAACCCCATTGCCTTGCAAAAAAATTATTAAAATAAAAAAAAGGAAGATGAGTCTTCCTGATTTCAGGTCCTGCACTGTATCCACTGCTTCATCTGATTGCCATTTCTGGGTGACTCTAGTTCATTATTGTTTCTGTCAGGAAAGGTATTCTTAAATCTTTCTTTACTGGGTTGTTTTTAAGTAAGTATGTCCAAATTGTTCCCTTATTCTGATTACTTCATTTTACACCAGTTCCTAGAAGTGTTTTGAAGTTTTTATGAATATGCTATGTTATATTTCAATACTATTAAATTACTCTCATATATCATAATTTGTTCAATCATTCCCCAATCAATGGGCAACTCTTTAGTTTCATATCCTTAGCTATAATAAAAAAGAACCTTAAATATTTTTCTACTTATACAACCTTTACTTTTTTCTTCCTGAGTTTTTTGCAGTTTTTGAAGTGGTTTTCTTGCTTTTTTTTTTTTTTTTTTTTTTTTGGTACATATGCCTAGTATTCAGAGTTTAGCGGCTTTTAGATATAGTTCCAAATTGCTTTCCGGAATGACTGCACCAATTCATACCTCCAACAATGAATGAGTGTTTATCTTTCAACAACCCCTCCAACAACTGTTATTTTCTCTTTTTTGACTCTCTTTGACAATCTGATGAACATGAATTGAAACATCAAAATTGTTTTAATGTTCATTTCTCTGATTAGTTATTTAAGTCCACTGTAAATTTTTGTAAATGCAACTGGATCTTTACTGCTGGTAGAAAATCCATTTATGCTTACCTTATTAACTCACAGTTAGGTGGCTAAGTGGATAGAGCACTGGTCTTGAAGTCAGGAGGATGAGAGTTTGAATCCAGCCTTGGACATTAGTTGTGTGATCCTGAGCAAGTCACTTTACCCTGATAGCCTTGCATCCAAGGTCATCTCCAGTTGTCCTGATTCATATCTGGCCATTGGATTCAGATGGCTTTGGAGAAGAAAGTGAGGCTTGCAACTTACCACAGCATTCCCTTACTCAGATCTAATTCATGTGCTTTTCATGGTATCATCTATCTGATGTCATGGTCTTCTTTGAAAATGAAGGACAGGGGGGCGGCTAGGTGGCGTTATGGATAAAGCACAGGCCCTGGAGTCAGGAGTACCTGGGTTCAAATCTGGTATCAGACACTTAATAATTACCTAGCTGTGTGGCCTTGGGCACACCCATTTGCCTTGCAAAAACCTAAAAAAAAATGAAGGACAAACATCATCACTTATCTTCACATTGACTTTTCCAAATCTTTGCATTCTTCCTCAAACTTCCCATGACTTCCTTTATCTAAAGTAATAATATTGCCTCATATTTGACAGGAAAAATTTGAGGTCATTCACCATGAACTCCTTTTTCTATACTCTTCCTCATTTCCTATCATTCAGGTGCGTCTGTCATTTTCTCCTTCACCCCTGTATCATATGATGAAGTGGCTCCCTCTACATGTTCAAGAGATCCCATCCCATCCCAACTCCAGAATGGATTTAATTACCATCTCTATGCTGATGATTTTTAAATTTACTTTCCCTGCCCCATGTCTCTGCTGATCTCCATCTCCTGCTCCCTTTGAGACATCTTAAAATAGATGTCTAGTAGACAACTTTAACTCAATTATGTTCAAAACTGAATTCATTATCTTTCAACCTAAACTTTCCTGCCTTCTTACCTTCCCTTTTACTGTAAAGAATAACACAATTCTCCTAGTCCCTCAAGCAGAGAACCTAGGATTCATCCTGGACTCTTCAGTATTTCTCTCCCCATATATTCAAGCTTCTGCCAAGACCTGCATAATCATCAGCAGGCTATTATTGCAATAATTTAGGCCTAAGGTAATAAGGGCCTATACTAGAAGGGTGACAATGTCAGAGGAAAGAAGGGGGTGTATTGAAGAGTTTCTACAAAGATAATTAAATTCATAGGAGCCAGTGAGCTCACCAAGTGAAATGGTATAGAGAAAGAATAGAAGAGGGATCCTGAACCTTAAAGAATACCTATGGCTTGAGGGTATGACATGGAAGAAGATACAGCAAAGAAAATAGTTTACTGAAACAAAATTGATATAAATAAAATTTTCTCTGAGTCTTTTGTCTCTTTTTTGCATCACCAGTGCTTTGCTCAGAACTCAGCAGATAGTAAGTACTTAATGTTTATTGAATGAATTATTGATTAAAATTCTTTTCAATGGGGGAATGACTCTTGTTCTTATATATTTAAATCAGTTTCCTGTTAATTTTTAAAATCAGAGCCTTATCTGAGAAAACTAATGCAAAGATTTCCCCCCCCCCAGTTTTTCTAGTTAAATATTTCCCCTCTATTTTTGTGCATATAGGTTCTTTTTTTAGGATTTTAGTTATTTTTTATTTACACATTACTAAAATATTCTTGTTTAAGAGTAAACATAATACCTTCTCCCCCCCAAAATATAAAACCTCATGAGAAAATAAAAGAGAAAAAATGTGTTTCAGTTTGTGTTCTGATACCATCAGCTTTGTCTTGGATGGATCACATTCTTTGTCATAAGCAGTTACTTCCATTTTTTTCCACAGTTGCTGTTGCTGATTGTAATTCCCTCCATCCATTCCTCCCAACTACCATCTATTATATTTCTCTCTCCTTTCACTCTGTCCCTCTTCAAAAACGTGCTGTGGGGCAGCTGAGTGGTGTAGTGGACAGAGCACCAGCCCAGGGGCCAAGAGGCCCCAAGCCCACCTCCCACCCCAGAGACCCAGCAACCACCCGGCCCCGTGGTTCCAGACAGGCCACTCAATTCCAGCACCTTGCAAAAAGTAAAAAAGAAAATGTGTTATATCTGACTATTGTCTTTCCTATGATCTATCCTGTGATCTATCCTCTATCCTATGATAGAGGAGACTCTATCACCCACACCCCTCCCCCATCCTTCTTTCCTTTTTCTTCTAGATGTCTATACCCTATTCAGTATGGATGCTGTTTCCTCTCTGAGTCATTTTCAATGAGAATGAAGGCTCCCTCAATCCCCCTCACCTTCACCTTCCATACCATTGCAAAAGCTACATGAAATATCTTTTATATGAAATATCTTAGCCTATTCAACCTCTCTTTTCTCTTACTCCCAGTACATTTCCCTTTCATCCATTGACTCCACTTTTATAATATATCTTCAAATTCAGTTCTCTCCTGTGCTTCATCTATAGAAGCTCCTTCTACCTGTTCTATTAAACGAGAAGATTCATATGAGTATTATCAGTATCATCTTTCCATGCAGAATACATGCAGTTCATCATTATTAAGTCCCTCATAATTTACCCTTCTCCTTCACTCTCTATGCTTCACCTGAGTCCTGTACTTGAAGGTCAAACTTTCTGTTCAGCTCTGGTCGTTTTAATAGGAACATTTGAAATTCCCCTGGTTCACTGAAAGTCCATCACTTCCCCTGGAAGAGGATGTTCAGTTTTGCTGGGTAGTTGATTCTCAGTTGCATTTCAAGCTCTTTTGCCTTCTAGAATATTATATTCCAAGTCCTACAAGCCTTAATTTAGTTGCTGTTAAGTCTTGTGTGATCCTGATTGCAGCTCCACGATATTTGAATTGTGTCCTTCTTTGACTTGGGAGTTCTGGAACTTGGCTATAATATTCCTGGGGGTTTTTTTGGGGGGGGGATCTTTCTGGGGGAGATCAGTGGATTCTCTCAGTTTCTATTTTACTCTCTGCTTCTAGGCTATCAGGGCAATTTTCTTATAGGAATTCTTTAAAAATGAGGTCAAGGCTCTTTTCCTGATCAGAACGTTCAGGTGACCCCATAATTTTTAAATTATCTTTCCTGAATCTGTTTTCCAGATCAGTTGTTTTTTTAATGAGATATTTCAAATTTTCTTCTAATTTTTCATTCTTTTGGTGTTGAACTATTGTGTCTTGATTGTCTCACAAAGTCATCAGCTTCCTTTAGCTGCATTCTACATCTGAAGGATTTGTTTTCTTCAGAGAGTTTTCTTATCTCCTTTTCCATCTGGCCATTTCTGCTTTTTAAAGCATTCTTCTCCTCAATTATTTTTTGAACTGTTTTATCCATTTGACCTAAGCTGGTTTGTAACATGTTATTTTCTTCAGCATTTTTTTGGATCTCCTTGACTAAGCTACTGACTTCATTTTCATGTTTTTCCTGTATCTCATTTCTTTTCTCAATTTTTCTTCTATCTCCCTTACTTGATTTTCAAAATCTTTTTTGAGGAGCGGCTAGGTGGCACAGTGGATAGAGCACTGGCCCTGGAGTCAGGAGTACCTGAGTTCAAATCCAGCCTCAGACACTTAAAATTACCTAGCTGTGTGGCCTTTGGCAAAATTGTCTATGGTCAGGTTCCTTATTTTTTTCTGTTTATTCATTTCCCCAGCCTATGCCTGGTTTTGGGGTGCTTCCTGAGCTTTTGAGTATTATTGGGACACCTCCACAAGGACCTCAGTGTGTGAGGCTCTGACTGCTCTCCTGGTCTGGGAATGACCACAAGCTCACCGGTCTGCCACGGGGCTGTGTGTGGGGGGGGTCCCTGCTCTATTGGGGGCCTAGACTGTGACCAGAGTCTGAATGTGGCCAGAGCTCCAGAGTACTGTTCCAGGGACAGAGGACAGACCTCAATAGTATCCCTCCACTCCCTTACCTTCCGGTGGGCTGAGCACTCAGGGCACAGCTGCCTGGAAGTTCCTTCTGGGTTTCTCCATGGGCCTGCTTTCATTTCCTGGATCTGGGATGCCACAGCTGCACTCAGTGCTATGAACACACTTAAGGCCTGGGCTTTGTGCAGGAACCCTGGGGCTGTTCCTAGGAGGCTGAAGTTCCTTTGCTCTGGGGTGGCCACCCCTCCAACCCTATGGAATAGAGTTTTTCCACTATTTTTCAGGTTACCTTGGGCTGGAGGGTTGCCTCACTGGATCTTTCTGTGGGTTCTGTGTCTCGAAAATTTAGTTAGAGTCATAATTTTAAGGTTTTTGAAATATTTTGGAGAGAGCACCTGAGAGGCTCTTCTCCAGCCACCATCTCGACTCCACCCCTATTTCCCCTCTAATTTTAATGATTTTGATTTTGTTTCTATGAATGCTTTTTTTCAATTTTTATATGAAGAAACCTGTCTATTTTTTTTATAATCCTCTCTCTATTCATTCTTTGGTTAAGATCTCTTCCCTTAAGAATAGTGGTAAAAATTATCCCTTAAGTTGTTTTTGATATTACATTTTATAGCTACATCATAATCAAATTGTAGCATATTGTGGTACATGGTGAGAGGTGTTGATCTGAATCTAACCCTTTCCAGATAGATTTCCAGGTTTTTGAGCAGTTTTTTCAACTTAGTGAGTCCTTATCACAGTAATCACTATTTTTGCATTTATCATACATTGTATGAATTTTTACTTCTGTATGCTGCATACATAATTTATTCTTTTCTATTTTTAAATCAGTATCAAATACTGTTTTTGAATCTTTTTTCAATTGCATGCAGATAGTTTTCAACATTTATCTTTTTGTATACTTTTGAGTTCCACATTTTTATTATTTTTGCCTGCTTTTTTTGAGAAATGAGGTATTTTTTGTTTTGTTTTTTATATATATTTTCATTTATTCTTATTTTGTACAAATGTTTTTATACATTACTAAAATATTCTTGTTTAAGAGTAAACATAATACCCCCTCCCCCCAATAAATATAGACCCACATGAGTGATAAAGGGGAGATAGAAAAATGAAAATAAAAAATAATAATAATAGTAGGTATGGTCAGGTGGCGCAGTGGACAGAGAACTGGCCTTGGAGCAAGGAGTACCCAAGCCCAAATCCGGCCCCAGAAACCCAACAATCACCCAGCTGTGTGATCCCATGCAAGCCACCCCAGCCCCATTTGCCCTGCAAATCCCCCCCCAAATAATAATAATAATAATGATAATAATAATAATAATAAATGTGCTTCAGTCTGTATTCCAACACCACCAGCACTGCCACAGGTGGATCACATTCTTTATAAGTCCATCATATGAGTTATGAGAAATGAGGTCTTAGAGAAACTTGTTTCAATATTTTTTCCCCCACATCTGCCATTGCTAACTGTATTTCCCTCCATCCTATTCCCCCACCCCCCATTTATTCTATTTTCTTTCACCCTGTCCCTCCTCAAAAGTGTGTTGCATCTGCCTTCCCTCTTCCACAATTTTCCCTCCCTTCCATCATCCCCCCAACTCTTACTATATCACCCCCCACCTCCCCATTCCCTTTCTTCCATTCCTTTCCTCTCCTATTTTGCTCTAGGATAAGATAGATTTCTATACTCAATTGAGTGTGCATATTATTTCCTCTATGAGCCAATACCAATGAGAATAAGGCTCACTCATTCACCCTCACCTTCTCCCTCTTCCACTCCACTGCAAAAATTTGTCTTTTTAATTTACCCCATTCTACTTATTCTTTCCCTTTCTCCCATTACATTCCTTCCTCCCCCATTAACTCCATATTTTTATTATACTTTCGAATTCAACTCCCTCCTGTACCTTGTCCATATATATTTCTTCTAATTGCCCTAATTAATGAGAAGATTCATATGTGTTATCAGTCTTATCTTCTCATGCAGGAATACAAGCAGTTCAACATCATTAAATCCCTCATAATTTGCCCTTCCTGTCAACCCTCTCTTTGCTTTGCCTGAGTCCTGTACTTGAAGATAAAGCTTTCTGTTCAGCTCTGGTTGTTTCATCAGGAGAGTTTGAAAGTCCATTTCATTGAATGCTCATCTTTTCCCTTGAAAGAGTATGTTCAATTTTGCTGGATAGTTGATTATTGGTTATAATCCAAGCTCTTTTGTCTTCTAGAATGATTGGTTCTTGTCCTTTGTTATCAAAGAAGACCAAAATGACATCACCATGTTTGAGACAAATTACAGTGTGTCCAACTGTGGCTGATCAGATCAATACAAGCTTGGAATGCTCTACCACAGGTTGGGCACAAATAGTTCATTTGAACACCTTGGATGGGTACTCTAAACTTATGAATGTCATGTTTCCTTTGAGCTGCTTCCATTCTACCTTCCTCATAGAATGCAGTCCCCTCACTGATAAGGGCATGCCATACTTGGTGGTCCTGTGCCAGTGTTTCCTATGCTACATAGTCAAGTCTAAAGGTCTTCAGGGAAACCTTCAAGTTCTCAGTTTCACTTCTTCTGACCCTGTTGTGAGCACTTGCCCTGAGTTCTACATAAAAGTTTTTTTGGTAAGCATATGTCTGGCATTATAATGTGCCCGGTCTGTCTTAAGTGCACTGTCTGTAGTAATGTTGGAATGGTAAGTAGTTAACTTGAGAAAAGACCTCAGTGTCTAGTATCTTTTCCAGAGAGCTGATCTTCAGAATCTTCCTAAGACAATTTACTGTATTTCCCCATGTATAAGATGCACTCTTTTTTGAAAAATCTGGGGTCTAAAAACTGGGAGTGTCTTTTACAGGGGTTATAAGTTTTTATTTTACTTGCATTTCCGGGTTTTTCCATGCTTGTTGTCTTTATGCTCATTGTTTTGCATTTGTTGTGGGTATATTATATTATATTACATTTTGTCAAGTTCTGCCCAGAAATGGCTCAGGAAAGATTTTCATCTAGTTCAGAATTCAAGTTCAAAGTGATCCAGCTTGCAAAAATGAATAGAAATTGTGCTGCTGATGTCTTCTGGGGACAATTTGACAAACCGATTATAGGAAAAATTTGTACCTGGGTGAAAAGATCCTGGGATAATATCAAGATTGAGATCGTTATCAAGTCATTTAAGAAGTGTGGCATTTCAAATGCCATAGATGGAACTGAGGACAAGACAATATATGAAGAAAGTGATTTGTCATCAAACATAGATGAGGACGAGCTAATGAATGAGAGCTTTAATAGTGATGAGGAGTTAATTTTATGATGAATAAATCTGAGTTCAATAATTTTATGTAATACATTATTTTTTTCAAATTTCGGGCCCCCAAATAATAATGTGCATCTTATACATGGAGAAATATGGTAAATGAAAGTGATTCAGTTTCCTAACATGACACTAGTAGATTGTCCAGGTTTCAGAGACATACAGCAATGAGGTCAGCATAACAGCTCTATAGACCTTCAGTTTGGTGGTCAGTCTAATACCTTTTCTCTCCCACACTTTCTATCAGAGCCTCCCAAATACTGAACTAACTCTGACAATGTGTGGGTCAACCTCATTGTCAATGGGTACCTTCCTGGAAAGGACAGTCAAGGTAAGTGAACTTGTCCATTGTACTCAAAACTCCTCCATTTGCTGTAATCAATGGTTCTACATATGGATGGTGTGATATGGCTGATAGAGGTACTGGGTTTTCTTGGTGTTAATTATTAGACTAAAATTAGTACATGGAACAGAGAACTGATCCATACTTTGTTACATCTCAGATTCAAGGGCTGCACTGAGTGTACAATCATCTGCAAACAGAAGATCATGCACTAACACTCCCTCAACTTTGATCTCAGCTTGTAGCCTTTTCAAGGTGAAGAATTTACTTTCAGTGTGGTAGTTGACCTTGAGGCCATGTTCATCCTCAGTGAAGGTGTTCGATAATATGACTGAAAATATCATGCTAAAAAATATGGGAGCAAGGTCACATCCTTATTTCACTCCATTGGTGACTGGGAAATCTCGAGAACCTCGTGCACTCTCCAGACCCTGGGCATGCATGCCATCATTAAACTGATGTACAATACTGATGAACTTTTCCAGGTAATCAAATTTTGACATAATTTTCCATAAACCCTCACAACTAACAGTATTAAAGTTCTTGGTCAGATCTACAAATGTTGTATACAGACCTCTGTTCTGTTCCTGACAATTTTCCTGGACTTGTTGGGCAGCAAATACCATATTGATGTTCTTGACCTTTTCTGAAGCCACACTGGCTCTCAGGGAGGTGACCATCTTCCAGGTGGAGGATCAACCTCTTGGGGACTCTGGCAAGAATCTTAATAGCCATGTCTAAAAGATAAATACCCCTTTGGTTGACACAGAACAATCTATTCCCTTTACCTTTACAGAGAGGGACATTAGAAGCATCCTTGAATTCTTGAACCTCTTCATGCCCTATAACCTGGAAAATTTCAGTCAGTTTTTGGATAATCAATGGACCCCCTCACCTTGTAATCTCAACTGGAATAGAATCAGCACCAGGTGCTTTTCCACTTGAAAGAAGCCTAATGGTATTCACAAGCTCTTTTTCAGTTGGAACTTGTTTCACTTAGGGCTGCTATCTAGATACCATATCTGCTGAGTTCTCTTGCAGCAAGAGTTGTTCATCTTTCAGATCTATTAGATCTTGTGTTGTCTATGAGGATGCACATGTTTCATGCACTGGTGGTGATTGGAATCTTATTTGAAGAAATTTTTGTAAATTTTTTTTTGTGTCTCAACCACACTATGGGATCCCCACCTGCCATAGTAATCAGGCAGTGTTGGGGGAGCAGACAATTTTTAAGATAGCTTTTCTACTCCCTTCCTTGCATCAAGTTGAGCAGTGTTATCTTTAAAAGGGCTGCTGAATTTGTAAGTTTCTTGGGGATCCTTGACATCACTGGCACTGACAAGTGTTTCCCACTCTGATTCCAAGCCCTATGGTCCCTTAATGTAGGAGCTACTAAATCTTGTGTTTTCCTGACTATGGCTCCATGATATTTGAATTACTTTCTTTATGGTTGCTTACAATATTTTTCTCCTTGACTTGAGAATTCTGAAATTTGGCTATAATATTCTTGACAATTTTCATTTTGGGACCTCTTTCAGGAGGTGACTGGTGATTCAATTTGTGTTTTAGCCTCTGCTTCTAGGTTATCAGTGCAGTTTTCCTGGATAATTTCTTAGAAAAATGATGTTGAGGGGGCAGCTAGGTGGCCCAGTAGATACAACACCTGCCCTGGAGTCAGGAGTACCTGAGTTCAAATCCGGCCTCAGACACTTAATAATTGCAAAGCTGTGTGACCTCGGGAAAGTCACTTAACCCCATTGCCTTAAAAAAAAATTTAAAAATAAAAAAATTTTTAAAAATGATGTTGAGGCTTTTTTGGTCATGACTTTCAGGCAGTATAATAATTTTTAAATTATCTCTCCTGGATCTGTTTTCCAGGTCAATTTTTTCTAATGAGATATTTCACATTTTCTTCTAGTTTTTCCAGTCTTTTGGTTTTGATTTACAGCATATATACACACACATATATGTGTGTATATACATATACTTATATATAGTTTTTGTAGTATATTATAATTTCTATAATAATTTTATAGTAATTCTACTACTTTCATTTTATGGATAATTATATTCATATTTATGATTGTTAATTCTTTATTTTCCTCTATCATGTCATTGCCTTACCCCTTTGCCCACATATTTATGAAGAATGTGATGAAAATGTAAGGTGAGCTGATCAATACAATGACAAATGAGAATTCCAAAGGAATCATGATGCAAAAATACTGTCTACCTCCAGGGAGAAAACTGATGAACTGTGAGTACAAATTGAAATATAATTTTTTTTTTTAGGTTTTTGGCAAGGCAAATGGGGTTAAGTGGCTTGCCCAAGGCCACACAGCTAGGTAATTATTAAGTGTCTGAGACTAGATTTGAACCCAGGTACTCCTGACTCCAGGGCTGGTGCTTTATCCACTACGCCACCTAGCCGCCCCCTAAATATAATTTTTAACATTATTTTTTCTTGCCTTTTTTTTCTCAACATGGCTAATATGAAAATATTTTAAATGATTTCACATGTATAATTGATATATTTCTTGCCTTTTCTTTCTTTTTTTTTTAGGTTTGTTTTTTTGCAAGGCAAACGGAGTTAAGTGACTTGCCCAAGGCCACACAGCTACGTCATTATTAAGTGTCTGAGACCGGATTTGAACCCAGGTACTCCTGACTCCAGGGCTGGTGCTTTATCCACTATACCACCTAGCCACCCCAATTTCTTGCCTTTTCAATGGGTAGAGGAGAAGGTAGATCGAGGATGGAATTTAAACTCAAAATTTAGAATAAAAATAATACATTCAGAAATTTTTTTACTGATTTATCTTAATTGAAGTGATCAGCTTTTTTTTTTTTGTAAGGCAAATGGGGTTAAGCAGCTTGCCCAAGGCCACACAGCTAGGTAATTATTAAGTGTCTGAGACTGGATTTGAACCCAGGTCCTCCTGACTCCAGGGCCGGTGCTTTATGCACTGCGCCACCTAGCCACCCCCAAATGATCAGCTTTTAATCCCCTGCCCTTCCTCTCTTCTCTTTACCCAGATCTCAGTCATTTACTTCCTTTCTTTCAATTCCCTGTTTAATAATCCACCATCAGTTTTTTTTCTTTATCGCCTTCCCAATTCTTCCTTTCTTCTTAGACTCCTTTTTTCCTATTGAATTTAATATACAATTTCTACATAATCTTTTTTTTAACATAAACCTTTCTGAGAACGTGTGTAGGTGTAGAACTCTCTCTCTCTGGCCTGATTCGGATAACCTTGACATGACGCCCCCTCTCCACTCTTTGTTCTGGGCTTATCCAGCTTCCCCCCTCACAGCCCATCGCCCACAGCCCTTCATCGGAAGGGGTGGCGCCCGCTGCCCAGCTCGGCCTCCTTATCCGACATCTGCCGTGGCCGGATCATGTCTCAGCCTTACAGATTACGGCCGGCCGCTTCCTCGTGGCGCACGAGCGGCACAAGCGTGCTGCCTGCTCCAGCATGCAGTGCGAAGCGGCTCCGGGCGCGCTTCCGGCCCGCCCCTGGCACGTGGGCCGGCGGGGACTCTCACTTCCGTGTTTGCCGGCCCAACTCTACGAGGCTTAGGGAGCCGTCTTCTCGCGATAGCCTGCCCCGTCGGTGTCTCGCGCGGCGCAGGCGCGCAGGCCTTTAAGTCAGGGTTTGCTAGGTTTGGGGGCGGGGCGCGGGAAAGGCTCCGGTTCTTCCGGCCGCTAGCCGTGGGGCCAGAATGCAAGTTGTTAAAGAGGACGAGGGGGCTCTTCTTCACGTACCAGGCTCCTGCTGTAGAATTTCCTTCTGATACCCGTTTCCCCACTTCGGGATTAAAGTCTCTTTGCACCCCAAGTTTAGCTCCTAGCCTGGTTTAAATTCGCGTCGACCTATAGGAAGGAGGCATTCGGGGAAGCTTTGCGCCTGCGCGCCGGGTGCGCGGCCTGGGCGGGACGCTGGGCGGAATCTGCGCAGGAGGAATCTGCGCAGGCGGGGGTGGGTGGGCGGAGCCTCGGTAACCTGGGAGACTGGGCCGGAAGCCGAGGGACAGCAACAAGCTATGGTGGGACCGTGCCTCTGGGGAGCTGGCAGGGTTTGATTAAGGAAGCCGAACGGCCGCGGAAACATCGAGGCAAGTGGCGGGATCCCCGGGCTGCAGCGGCTCGGGAAGCCGAGGGCGCGGGTGCCGCTTCCCCTCATTCCTCCCTCTTCTCCTGGAGCTGCGGGAGGATTGGGTGACCACCCCTTCCCCGCCTGCCCCCCGGGGGGGGGGGCACCGCGCGTGCGCAGTCCCACCGATGGGGCGGGGGAGGGGTGCAGCCTGGGGGGGGAACCATCTGTTCTTCCTCTCCCCCTGGGGAAGGTGTTGAGGCCCTTTTTACCTGTCCTTGTGAGTTAGGAGGTTAGCGTTGGCAGCTGCACGCCCACCCCAGAACCGCCGCGGGAATCCAGCGGAGACCAGAAGCACTGATTAATGGCCTGCTGTGTGCCAGGCGGGCAAATACAGAAGAAAAGCCGATGATCCCAATTCTTAAGGGATCTACCAACTATATCCATATATATATATATATATATATATATATATATATATATATATATGCACACCTACTAACTACATACATACCCACCTTTATATGATCTGTCTATAGATAAATCTGCACAAACATATGCACATGCATCTATGTATCTATCAGTCCACCCATGAGATCCAACATGCAGGTAGCTGTGCAAGCAAGATTTTATATTGATATATATTAGTATATATATACACACATATATACATACACATATATCACAATCTAATTGTGAGAGACCACATATAAATAATTACAAGCAAGATAGACACATATATTTACATATGTAGATCACAGCCTAATCATGGGAGACGTGCAAATTACTGCAGATATAAACCTATATCACAGTAATTGTGGGAAACAACATGCAAATAAGAGGTATATTTACACATATGCATATGTAACTGCATATATCATAGTCTGGTAGATGACATGTAAATAACTACAATCAAGATATATATACACATGCATATATCACAGTCTGGTAGACAACATGCAAATAACTACAATCAAGATATATATATACACACACATGCATATATCACAGTCTCATTATGGGAGACAACATACAAATAACTATAAGTATACACAGGATAAATTGAAGGTAATTAGCAGAGGGAAGGCACTTGGACTAAGGGGATCTTGGGAAAGCTTCAGTGGTGGAATTTTTAGCTGGGACTTGAAGGAAGCCAGGAGGTACAGGTGAGGAGCAGGGGACAAGCAGTGAAAATGTTCAGAGTGGAGATGGGGTACCTTGTGCAAGTAGTAGTAAGAAGGCCAGTGTCACAGGATTGCATATTATGAGAGGTCATGTAAGCTGCAGCTTATGAAGTCCTCTGAATAACAGGAATAACATTATTTTGATTCTGAAGGAGATACGGAGCCACTGGAGTTTATTTAATGAAGAAGGATTTTGGTCAGATCTTTGGTTGAGAACTACAATTTAGGTAGTTGATAAGGAAGATTTGAGGATGGGAGACTAATCAATAAGCTCTTGTAATGCCAGGTGTGAGGTAATGAGGGTCTGCACTAAAATGGTGGCAGTATCAGAATAGAGAAGAGGGCATAAAGGAGAGGCATCGTAAAGATGCAATTGTTATGACTTAGCTACTATCAGATTTAGAGGATGAGGAGTTGAATATGACATCTTACTTTACTTGAGTGTGCTCAACAGAAGAGATGTTCACGTCCTTTCTAGGGATCCTGTGTGGAGGGTACCTTGGAGATTATCTTCCACCTCCTCTTCATTTTTGTAATTGAGGCCTATCTAGGCAAAATGATTAGCACAGGAACAGAATTCAAACTCTAAACGCTCTGGAAGTTCTGATTGAGGAATGAGGCTATCTCAGTTTCCACATCTATAAAATGAGAGCATTGGATTAAATCAGTTCTTAACCATTTTGTGTGTGTCCTGGACCCCTTTGTTAGTCTTCAGAAGCCTATAATAGCTTGTTTCTCAGAATAAGTTTTTTAAATATGTAGAATTATGAAGCAAATCAATTCTATCCAAATCCAGTTATCAAAATACATTTTTATTTTCATTTACTTATTTATTTATAATTTTTTTTTTTAGATCTTTCAAGGCAATGGTGTTAAGTGGTTTGCCCAAGGCCCACACGGCTAGGTAGTTATTGTCAGAGGTCAAATTTGAACCCAGGCACTCTTGACTCCAAGGCCAGTGCTCTAGTCACTGTACCACCTAGTCGCCCCCTTTTATTTATTTTTTTTTAAGAAAGATTTTATTTATTTTGAGTTTTACAATTTTTTTTCCTCTATTCTTGCTTCCCTCCCAGCACCCCCCCCCCCACTGCCTTCTAAGGCAGTCTGTTAGTCTTTACATTATTTCCATGGTATACATTGATCTAAGTTGAATGTAATGAGAGAGAAATCATATCCTTAAGGAAGAAAAATAAAGTATAAGAGCAAAATTGCATAATAAGATAAGTTTTTTTTCCCCCTAAATTGATGATAATAGTCTTTGTTTAAACTCCACTATTTTTTCTCTGGATACAGATGGTATTCTCCATCACAGATACCCCCAAATTGTGCCTGATTGTTGCACTTTTGGATTGAGCAAGTCCATCAAGACTGATCATCACCCCCATGTTGCTGTTTTTCTGGTTCTGCTCATCTTGCTCAGCATCAGTTCATGCAAATCCTTCCAGGCTTCCCTGAATTCCCGTCCCTCCTGGTTTCTAATAGAACAATAGTGTTCCATGACATACATATACCAGTTTGAATGACTTAATTTCCAATTCTTTGCCACCACAAATAGGGCTGCTATGAATATTTTTGTACAAGTGATGTTTTTACCCTTTTTCATCATCTCTTCAGGGTATTAGACCCAGTAGTGGTATTGCTGGATCAAAGGGTTTGCACGTCAAAATACATTTTTTAAAAGTTGCGGCAGCCAGGTGACACAATGGATAGAGCACTGGCACTGGAATCAGGAGGACCTGAGTTCAACTCCAGCCTCAGACTCTTGACCCTGGACAAATCACTTAACTCTGGCTCACAAAAGAAAAAGTTCATGGATCCCAGATGAAGAACCTTTGGTGACTTCTGAAGTCTTTTACTCAACTAGTTCATAGTCTAATGAGTAATGAGCTTGCAAACAACCCAAACATTATATATAGGATTAATTAAGGATAGTCAGTTGAGGAAAAGCACTAATATTAAGGGGGACAAGAAAAGACTTCCTAAAGAAGGAAGCAGTTTAGCTGCAACTTAACAAGAAACAGATGAGGAAGGGAAAGGATGCAGACTTGAAGGACGGACAATGAAAACACCAAAAGTGTGGAGCTTAAATATCATGTATGAGGAACAGCAAAGAAGTTAATGTTGGATTACAGTGTACATGGGGGTGGGTGGAAGTGTTATGGTTATTGTTGTTTGTCTTTCATTCTTGAAGAGGACCATGATATGCTAATTAGATTTAAGTGAGTCAGGGCTATGCAAAGTTAGTTGCTTCATTTTCTCTTCTGGAGCCATCTGGGTCCAGTGGTCATCTATGGATCAGTACAACTGGAGGTGGAGTGGGAGCGTATAAGAAGACTAGAAAGATAGGAGGGGCACAAGTAATGAGGAGTTTTGAATATTGACAGAATTTCCTATTTGAAATGGTGAAACCTGAAGTTTATTGAATAATGAGGTATATAATGTCAGACTTGTACTTAGATCCCTTCTAGCTATAAATCTATGATTTTAGGTGACCTTTTCAGCTCAAAATCTATGATCCTTTCAGTATACCTTTCTGACTTATAAATTATTATTCTGTTTTGGGATATAGAGATGTACTCTGGGGCTATTGAGATTTGTATGACTTCTTGCTGTTGAACTATATTTCACTAAAACAGTTTTAGTGTCTGAACACTGTTTTTAATATACTCATAATTATTCTGGCAGAGTGATGCAACTAATATCAGCATCAGTATTCATATTGTCTTTTAGGTATATTTTCCTCTTTCAATTTAAGATCCTTTGAATTATAAAGTAAAAGAATTCTATGTAGAGCCTGTTTAGATGTATGGAAATGGTCTCTTATTTGGAGAATTTCATAGCCATGATTTTGTCCATTTAGAGGGCTTTCACAGGTTTTTGGAAAGTGTGTGTGTGTGTGTGTGTGTGTGTGTGTGTGTGTGTGTGTGTGTGAGAGAGAGAGAGAGAGAGAGAGAGAGAGAGAGAGAGAGAGAGAGAATGAGAATGAATTGAATGATCAGGAGAGCAAAGAGCAGAGTCTGGTGGAATTAAACTGGTGAATTTTAAAGTTTTTATTTTTTCCCAGTTACATGATAATTCTCAGTAAGATTTTGAGTTGCACATTTTTTTCCTTCTTCTCTTTCCCTCCACCCTCCACTTGACAGTAAGTAGGCTGATATATGTTATCTAAGTACAACTGTGTTTAAACATAGTTCCATTTTAGTCATGCTGTGAAAAAATCAGAACAAAAGAAAGAACCATGAGAAGGGAAAAAAAACCATAAAACTAATTTTTAAAAGTGTGCTTTGGTCTGCATTCAGACTTGATAGTTCTTTCTCTGAATGTGGATAGCATTTTTCACAAGTCTTTTAGAATTGTCTTTGTGTACTGCTGAGAAGAGCTAAGTCCATCTTAGTTGATCATCACACGATATTGCTTGCTAATGTGTATAATATTCTGGTTCTCGCTTCACTTAGCATCAGTTCATATAAGTCTTTCCAGGCTTTTCTGAAGTCTGCCCACTCATGATTTCTTATGGAACAATTAAACTGGTGAATTTTTGAGTATATTTTGGAGTGGATTTGCATAGAAATGTAAACTCATAACGGTAAGGGATATTGAAAAAATTATTTTTCCACTCACACTGTTGTTTTTTTAGTTCTTTTGGCTTTTGTAGGAAAGGTTGTCTAAAGACTCCTTCAACTTCTATTTAATTCGTAACCTCTTGCAATGTGGCTTCTGACCAATATGCCCATCCTCTCTGGCTTCCCTACATACTAACTCTATGTAAAGTGCTCTTTCCAAAGTTACAACTGCTAAACTTATTACCTATTCTCAATTCTACTGTTTTTGACATTGACTTCTCCTATTCCTTTTTTCCCTCTACATACTAACCTAATTTAGTATTTCATCTCTTGTCTGAACTACAGTTAAAATAACCTTCTAATTGATTCCTGTGCTTTGAGGCTCTCATCTCTTCCATCATCTGTAGAGATGAAGGCCCAAAGACTCCCAGTGCATAGGTTGTAGATCTGAGAGGTACATTGACTCTAGTCCAGCCCCTAATTTTACAGATGAGGGAACTGAGGCCCAGAAAGTTTAAGTGATTTGCTCAATATCACAAAGGATATGTGTCAGTTGCCTCTTGAAAAAACAGAAATTTTCTAATGACATTTCTTGTGATCTCCAATATGGCTCCTCTCTTTCTAGCCCCATCTCACATGACTTCCATGATGGGTTCTATGCTCCAGCTTTTTCATGACCTTGAACTTCATCTTTTACCCTGAACTGTACTTCTTCCTCATCTCTGCTTCTAAGTACTTGTGGCTTTTCTTCAGGATTTGTCTAGGTGCTACATCTTACACGGAACTTTATGAAATCTCCCATGAATGAACAGACAGGTTTGAGTCACAATTCAGCTGCTGCCAGCATGACCTTGAGCACATCACTTTACCCTTATTGGTCTTGGTTTCTTCAACAATAACAGAAATATTTGTTAATCACCTACTATGGGTGAAGAAATGAGGATTTTTCTTCTTTTTTGGTCTGAGCCTGTGAATTGAGCTAGAATCTCAGGATTACAACTTCCTTCAGTAAATTCAAGTCAGCAACTCAACAATCATAATAGGCATTTATTAAGCACAAGACAATGTTGGTACTGCTGCTGCAGTTGCTATAGACTTCACTCTATCCACTGTACCACCAAGGTAGAGGGTGGTGGTGGTGGTGGTGGGTGTGTGTTTTTAAAGCATTATGTGCAATGAATTTGTAGTGCAGAAACCAATCAAAAGGAGGTAATTAATATGGGATACAAGAGCGTAGATATGATCCTTTAGGTTTATAAATTTTTTGAGATCAAGAAGCATGATTCTTGGATTTTTATATGGAATCTTTATTATTAGGATGATAAGTGTATATTAATGGTCAATCAATAATAGTTTTTAACATCACAATCATTAAGCATTGTGTAGCATATCATGCCAGTATTGGTATTCTTCTTCTTCTCTGTATACTCTGAAATTTAATTACTTTTTGTTTAAAGTAAAGACATGTGGAGTCTTTTGGGTTGAACGTAAAGAAATCAGATTAAACACAAATTACAAGGTCTAAGCACTTTTGTGTATTTGCATATTTGATGGCAAATTTTCTGGCTTCTAAATATATATTTTTAGGTTATACTTGCTATATTTTTTTTTTAATTTTAATTTTTTAGTTTTTGCAAGGCACTGGGGTTAAGTAGCTTGCTCAAGTCCACACAGCTAGGTAATTATAAGTATCTGAGGTCAGATTTGAACTCTGGTACTTCTGACTCCAAGGCTGGTGCTCTATCCACTGTGCCACCTAGCTGCCCCTTGCTATATTTATTTTAAAGAAATTAGCAATATAATTGACTAAAAAATTCCATTTTAAAAAATAAATTAATCAGTCATTGTTCCATCTCATTCAGGCCCTTCCTCATTTTATAAGTGAGGAAACAGACCTAGAGAAGCAGAGAATCTTCTTAAGATCACACAGGGAGTAAGAAGTTGAACTCGAACCTAGGTTCTCTAATGCCTTGCCCATTAATTTCTTTAAGATATCATATTAGAAGAGATTGTCAATGGAAACAAAGTGTGACATAGTGGAAAGAACCTTGTCTTGGAGTGAATTAAGGAAGAAAAAACTCTTTTAGCAGTTTTGCCCAAATGTGAACTATTATTTTTAGAATGTCTTAGTTTTTCTTCTAATTTTCATTGAAAGAAACTTCATTTTACAGATATGCTTGAAAAACAGCATTTATTTTATCTGAGAAAACAAAAAACATTTTGTATTTTTAAGACTAACCTTATCTTTTTTAAAAAAATTAATAAATTTATTTATTAAATTTTCCAAGTACATGTAGTAATAGTTTTCAACAGTCATTCTTTTATGTTTTTCAGTTCCACAATTTTTTCCCCTCCTTCCCTTCCTTCCCTCCCCTCTCCCCTTGACAGAGAGAGTAATCTAATATAGGTTATACATGTATAACAATGTTAAACATAGTTCCATATTAATCATGTTGTGAAAGAAGAAGCAGAACAAAAAGGAAAAAAAATAAGAGGGGAAAGAACATAAAACAAAAACAAATTTTGAAAATTTAAATTGTAAGCTTTGGTTTGCATTCAGACTTCATAGTTCCTTCTCTGAATGTTGATAGTATTTTCCGTCACAAGTCCTTTATAATTGTCTTTGATTATTGTGCTGCTGAAATGAGCAAGTCCATCATAGTTGGTCCATCTCACAGTGTTGCTGTTAATGTGTACAGTGTTCTGGTTCTGCTCTCATTAAGCATCAGTTCATGTCAATCTTTCCAGGCTTCTCTGAAGTCCAGCTTCTCATGATTTTTTACCAAATAATAGTTCTCCCTCACATTCATATACCACAATTTGTTTAGTCATTTCTCAATTGATGGACGTCCCTTCAATTTCCAGTTCTAAGGCTAACATTATCTTATTCATTTGCAGATGTCATTTGTGAGGCTGAACCGCTTTGGTCCCCGTGGAAATGGAAGAAAGGTGCTGAAGGCTAAAAAAAAGAAAACTCCAGTGAAACAAGAATGGGATGTAAGTCCAGGTGGGGTATTATTGCATTATTTTGGAGGATCAGATGTGATTTCATAACCTCAGCCATTCTTTGGATTGCTCAGAATGATGGTCAGTATCATTAGATAGAGCATGCCATCAAATATAAACTGTATGTTAGGATAAAAATAGATAGCCTGTGATGTTCCAAGGCCCTGAGAAGCACATGAGGCAACTTTGTTCTATCAGTTAATAAACATTTATTAAGTGCCTATGATATTCTAAGTGCTGAAGACACACAAAAAAAGCAGAAGACAATCCCTGCTCTTAATGATCTCTCTGTTTAATGAAAAGAAGATATGCCAGCAACTATATACAAGCAAGTTATGAACAAGATAAATTGAAAATAATCAAGAGAGCAAAGGCCTAAAAATTAAAGGAGACTGGTAAATGCTTTCTATAGAAAGAGGGATTTTATCTGAGGCTTGAAGGTAGACAGTTCCTTAAATCAGTGAAACCACAGGTCTGGACAGAAGGAAAAAAACCTCAAAAAACTACTCCAAGAAGTCTTTGTGTGTATGTTTCTCCTTTAAAATAGTCACCTTAGAAAACTATATGCATGTTTCTACAAGTAGTGATTTCTGGAACCATTCTTATAAAGGTTCTTATTTTCTGAACTTGGATCACATAATTTAATATTATGTTTAAATTTTAGAAACAAACGTCATTTAAGTAAATGAGGTAGATATTCAAACTCAATAGTAATTTTGATTTTGGTAGTTTTGAAAACAAATTATAATCAAACCAGTTTTCATGTAAAGTGACTGAAGGCAATTCCAAAAGATGAATTCCAGGAATGTTCAAAACATTGGCAGCATTATTGAAATAAATGGATAGCCTCCCAAGATGACTATTTTGAGGTGAACTATATATGATATATGCTTGGGAGAGCATTATCTTTCAATATTATCATGATTGATAAAACCAGTTTCCATCAAATTATAGTCCATACTTTTACTTTTGTAATTTTACATTAGAAAGTCAAGAACTAATTTTAAGCTAAGGCAGAATGTTTGTTTTCTGAATTTAGAAAAAGTTGTTTATTAACATCAACTTTCTTTGTAGTTGTGGTCTTATAGAAATATACCATCTCTTAATTCCAAGGAATAGTTCATAGCTTTTTCCTTTATTAAATTTGTTATTTAATATGAGACTGCTGAGTTCAATCTATAAGGCCATTTTTGTTCATTGTCTGCTCAAGGTAGTAAATTTTAATACCTTCTGAGCATATACAATATTCTGGTACTACCTTCCCTGGGGTCTAAATAGCTTTAAATGATCATTTTTTTTCTGGAAAGCTACACAGATGCATCCTACAGTTCCAAGAAACACAAAACAACAGCCCACTTTACTCTGATTTTTATTCAGTTATAAGCTTATTGAACAGCTTTAGTATAATAAAAGAGTCAGTATTTAATTAAAAATGGGGAAATCAAATGCCTAGTATCAAAAACACTAACTTACTCACCTTAGAATTTTATATATTTCATCATTTAAAAAAAAATCTCTTTCAGAGTACTTTGAGTGATTTAACAGTACATCGTGCAACTCCTGAAGACCTGGTAAGTTTCATATCATAAGCGGATAAGATGTTTTTTATATGTAGTATGTTAAGCTGAAGTATTTTTATTTTTAAACTAAATGATAACATACTGCCTGCTAGTTAATCAACAGGTATTCCTTGAGATTTGCTTTTGTCTATACAAAAGAAGTCATTTGTTTTAAATACCCAGACTTAAGCCAAGAATTTCAAGTATCAGATTCAGTTTTAAATTGGGTTCTGAATCTTACTCTATCTAGCTCCAATTTGCCTTCCCCAATCTGGCCCTATTCTTATTCTTCCAACTTTATTTGTTATAGAATTCCCTTATATGAATCCTCTAACTGTAGGGGCTACTACTTATTCCAGAGAACCATTCCCATCTGGTTCAGGTTATTTTTCCTTCCTGAAATCTCATCCTCTCTTTCAGTCTTCCCCTTCCTTTAAGGTCCAACACATATCCCATTTTTGTGAGGACTAGAATAATTTGGTGATTTCGGAAATTTTCTCCCTCTGAACTTGTGTAACACTTCAGAGTCTAGAGAACTTCTTTAGCATTTGTTATGTACTACCTCTGTTGTTATTTTTACACACACACACACATAAAAACATATATAAATACATATACACATCCTTTCTACCCAGAATAATTCCAGATTCTTGACTTTCTCATTCATACCTCTTTGTATTCTGCCTATTATGGTGTTCTGCATACAGTTGGTACCTTTTTTTTTTGATGGCACCTGACTGTTGATTCTTTATTCACATATCAAGAAATAGCAAATATGCACTTTATATAAGATTGCACATATATTTTCTTCACATATGTAGTTCTTCATTGTTAGTGTTTTGTCAAGATGACTATTCTTGGCCTTCCTTCTTTTTCCTTAAACCAGTGAGCTCTTGTAATTCATTTATTCAAAGACCTTGTATGTTTGCTCTAGTTCCCATATTCTCTTTGATACATTTTCCACATCTCTCTTCACATTTCCATGAGAAACCTTAATTATAGCAACTATTTAAAATTAAAAAAATTATCAAGCGATTTTAAAACTGCTATGTTCATTATTGACAAAGATTTAATAGATTGTATAAATACTCTTACAAAAGAGAAGTAAAGAGTTGCTTCTCAAATTTTTACTTTTGTCAGGTTGGATGGTTTATATGGAAAATTAAGAGGATCTGGTTCAGATCCTGCCTTTGATGCTTTCTACCAGTGTGACCTTGAGCAAATAACTTCGTGTCCCTGGGTCTCAGTTTCAGCAGCTGAAAATGAGAAGTTTGGACTAGATAGTCTTGGAGAATGAATTCCAGATATGATCCTATGATCCTTACTTTCCCTATTTTTAAAATTCAGTAGACAATTAGAAGTTCATTGTAATTTCTTGTTTTAAACTAAAGAATTATTGAGTATCTAACACAGTATCTCTGTCATGTAGTGGTGTGCTTTGCATACAGTAGATGCGTAATAAATGTTTTTTGACTTGAATTAAACCAGGAAGACAATTGATTGAAATATCATATTGTCCAGATCTCTGTTTTTTTTTTGTTTTGTTTCTGTATGTTGACATTTTCCTTAACTGAGTTCAGAACCATATGACTTATATAAAATCCCAGGAACTGGGGGGAGGAAAGAGAAAAGTAGTAACTTTGTTGAGTTCTATATGAAAAATACAAGGAGCTTGAATGAACCTGGCTTTGTCTCTACAAAAAACTGTGATATATATTGTTATTTAGTTGTGTCCTATTCTTCATGACCCCATGGATCATACTGTTCTTGAAATTTTCTTGGCAAAGAAACTGTAGTGATTTGTCATTTCCTTCTCCGGTGAATTAAGGCAGAGGTTAAGTGACTTGCCCTGTATCACATAGTGCATGAAGCTGGATATGAACTTAGGTCTTCCTGACCAGGCCCAGCACTGAGCCACCTACCTACCTCTCTTCTTTAACCCTGGGAGATGTGATGAGAGCTACTGGGGGGGGGGGGGAATAACTCAAGGACTATTGCTTTGGAGGACCCAGGAAAGATGAGTTTCAAAAGGAAATGAAGCAAGGTGGGAGTAAGACCTAGACAAGAGAGGACGCAGGCACTTCTCCCTCTACTGTCTGACCTGGAGCCCATGTGATCCAGGACCTTTTGGCCTCTGCCATCTGCTGAGCCATCTGCCCAGGGAAAAGCCCGGCCTTCTTAGCTGTTGAAGAGATGGTTGTAGTGCACCCCCCTCCCCCGGGGAGATGAGCAGGACCAGGGTGAAGGTTGGTGAATAGTGGGGCTGAGATGGCTGTCGTTAATTTCAAAGACAAGTAGAGGAACAGGAAGTCAAACCAAGTTTGCAGATACTGAAGGTAGACCAGGTAGGACAGGAACGATGGAGGATTGCCAGGTAAGCAAGTCAAAACAAAGTTCTTGTTACTATGTTTAAGGTGGTAGAAGCTTGAATAGGTCCTTTCTTTAGGATTGCCTATGTCCACATTCTAGGGGACTTCTCAGGCTTTAGCTTATGAAGGTTGCTGGCGACCTTTAAGGAATGAACCTCTGATCTGTGACCTTTTCAGTTTATAAAGCAATAGAGCTTTATAGGATTTGATTCCAGAACTTATATGCTTACATACTGACAGCAGATGAGGTGGATATGAGATGAGGACTTGGGGAAAATTTCTAAGGCTTAGATAAACCTTTTATAATAGTAACTTGATGGATTATAGCATGGATTTGCAATGAAATGGGAAAAATAACTGAAAGACTGCCAGACTTCACTGTTTATATGATAGCAGAGGAGCCAGATTCTCTCAGTGACTGCCTGAGCAAAGGTTCTGGGTAGAACACAGATCTGACTTTTAACTTAGAAGAATTCTGTGGCATTGTGGTGTGGTTGGCTATCTGCTTGGATGCTGTCTTGGTTTTTTCCAGGGATGTCAGAATGCCATTCCTTGACTCCCACTCCAGTCTATTAAGTTCCAGTCCATTCTTTAAAGCCGAATGAACTTGGAGTCTTTTTTGCTTTGGGAGTGTTCTATCTTAAAAGATTGTGCCCAACCTTTCATACATTCACAGTCATGTAAAAATGTAAAGATAAATTGAGTAAGCTAACAATTGACACATACATTGATAATACTGGGGAAATCTTAGCTCACAAGCAAGTATGCATATCATTGTTCATTGAAAAAAATTAGGTCAGATAACTTCTATGAATTAGGAACTTAACTTTAGCAATTTCTCTTTGTAAATTGTATACCTCACAGTCAAGTCAGGAATGACAGAAAAAGGAGATGGAAGGTTAAAGTTCATGAGAGGGAGAATAAATATATATTAATAAATATATATATATATTGGGACCAGAACTGGAGGCTGCAACTTGGAGTTAAAATAAAGAGACCTTTCTTGAGGTCATGTCCTAGGAATTTTGAATTCCTAATTACACAGAAAAAGCAAGATAGTTTCTGAGCTTTCAGGCATCAGAAAAAGAAGAGGAGTTGGGGGGGGAGGGAACTGCAAGCTAGAAAGAGAGAAAAAATCTGCATACACAACACTCATCACAAAACAAGGAGCACTGGGAAGAGAGAAAAAAGAAAACTGCTTTTACTTTTTTAATATGAGTATTTTTCTCCAACTTTCAAAATAAGTAGATATTGATATAGAATTATTTAAATGTGTTTCATATATATATATATATATATATATATATATATATATATATATATACACACATACATATATACATACATATATATCCACTTGGAACAGAATCCTTGGTCAGATTGATGATCCACAACACCAGTTTGTGTTTTATAAACACTCCTTTAAGCAGCCTGCTACAGCTGTGTACCATCCAGGATGGATTCTCTGTTTCCACGAAATGTAATCAGATATGAAGCTGGATCTGGGCAGAAGAGTTCTTATTGTAGCTGTTTACAATGAAATATTTGATGTCCACTCATGGTTGATTGAGGAAATTCTTGGCTTGTAAGAGGGCTTGTGGTGGTGGACTCTCTCTAAGCCCTCCAGAATTTACTTCTCTGAACAGTGTCTTGTTCATCAGTTTACACCCTGTGTATACCTGCACATTCCATCTGACTCATCTATCTATTCCTATAAACTTATCTCAATATAGTTGGCCTTAAGGTCATGAAGAATTGGGATGAAGACCAGGACTCACTGGATTTAATAATGGCTCTTTTTGCAGATGATCTGAAAATATTCCTGGTTCTGCAGTCTATGTGAAGATTGACTGTTTAGATCCCTTGAAGTAATGTAACCAATCTTCAAAAGCTGACTGGCCAACAGTTCTTTGTTCATAACCTGTGGATAAATTCTGTGAATAGAATATGACTAAAGTAGGGTGAAATTGTGGACCAGGAAAATTCTTGCTAAATTTAATTGTATTTGCTTTTCCCACAAAAATTTGATGCAGGGATTCTATGAGGGAATCAGGAATGAACTTAATATTTTTGAAATGTTCTTTCAGCTGCTTATAGTCACTAGAATAATTTTTTTCCATAGATTCATGATGGATGTGGGGTGGGGGGGGGTGTTAGAATAGGCACAAGGAATGAGGAACCTGTAGTTAAACAATGCTAATATCTTGCAGTTCTTTGCAAGAAACCATTGTAGTGTCTCCATGTTGTTTATCCCCCCTCCCTTAGGGTAGCATCCATTTTTTGTGCATCTGTTTCTGCTTATAATATGCCTAAGTAATTCCTTTTCTTCCTTGTTGAACTAATACTTTTCTATTTTTGTATAAAGTTGATTGTGAAAGCTCAGAATCATATAGACTAATTGAATGTGCTATATGTGTCCTAAAAATAAATTATTGCCTGAATTCAACACTACCAACTAATTCAAGACACTGTAATGTGATTGGGGCATTTCAAAGTCCAAAAGGTATGCCACTATACTTAATAGTCAAGGAAACAGTGCTAGCTTGGTAGGACTACCTAACTGACAAGCCTAGTTTCTATAGGGAAATAGGGCTAAAATGAGATATTTTTGCTGATGAGCTCTCCATTGAATATCCTTAATTTTTCCTAATATTAGATCTCTCATAACCTTGGATTGAGTAGCTTGCTGAATAGCATTGAAGTTGATAGTAGTATGAAGAAGGACCTTCTAGGATGTATATATATATGTTCAGTAGATGTTAATTTTTATTATCTGTGTAGATTCTAGCACAGTGGAGTGGTGGAAGTTTGTTGGGAGATAAGGTAAAGAGACTTAATCTGGTGTGGGAACATAAGGAGAGTCTCTGTTCATTACCGATAGAACTGACCAGATCCTTCAGGGATATTGTTACGGGGCATGACTTAATTCCCTGTTGGGTCCTGACAGACAGAAGACCCAGGAGAGCTTGTGAAATCAGTGACCAACCTCTTTTCTGGGTGGGGTTTTGGGCTGTCACCATGGAGAGTGTTATTAGAATTCTGTCAGACCTTTGAAATGAAAACTCTGAAGACTCTCAACAGAAGGCAATTTTCTATCATATAGAGAATGATATAACAGCTGATTTGCCTAGTAAAATAAAGGAAAACAGACCTGGTTGACCTGGTCACAGTAGAAAACTGCCAGGATTTTTATTCTAAGAATGGTTGAGTTGGTGCTAGAAGGTAAATAGGTCACTGATGTCACTATGATTTTCTCTGATAAGGGTATGCTGAGTGAAAATACTTTTTTGAGTTGCTCTTGTACCTAAATTCTCCTTTTTGAGAGACATATTATTCATCAGGTGCTTGTCTATTTTGGTTCACATCCCCATGAGGGAAGTCACCAGATCCTCCCTGTTTGATTAAGGGAATAAAGCAATGTGTTCTTACCAAGCCCAGCCCCCATGCTCTTTGGGTAACTCACTTGAGTCTTTTGTCTGTCAGCTAGAGTCTGGACAAATTTCAGTTGGACCCAGGATCTAGAAGCTGAAGGTCCTGTTTTAGGGAAGGACTTTTTTGGGGAAATGGTTTTTGAAATCATGCTGAGTCTTCAGTGATGGAAGATACAAGTCATGTATGGTCCAAGAACCATGTGTTTGAGGTTGCAGACGCGAGTGGGAGAAAAGACAACTCTTGAGCTAATCCAAATTCACCGGATGTGGAGGTGATAGTGGATAGAGTGGGATAAGAAAGTGACTGGTTGTCAGGTAAGCAGATTAGAATGTAGTTAGTCCTTTGAGATGCACTAATTGTTTAGCTCATTCTGTGGCTTGCTTGCTTTAGCTCTCATTTTGGATGCTAATGTGTCTTCTGGGCAGGATTGTGATGGACTAGGTGGCTGAGCCCATGCTCATTCGTAACAAATTTTTTTCATCATATTAGGTACGTCGTCATGAACTGCACAAATCAAAGAATAGAGCAGTTGCCCATTGGGAACTTCAAGAGAAAGCCTTGAAGAGAAAATGGAAAAAGCAGAAACAAGATACTCCTGATCTTCTTGGAAAAAGGAGATTGGCAATCATGAAGGAGGTAATATGTAAAACTATGGATAGGATTTCTGACATGAGTAGAAAAAGGAGTAGATAAGTGATTTTGCCAAATGTAAATACTTAGTTCTAGTTCACCAAATCAGAAGTAGAGGAAACTGTATAATTTCAATTATAATGGTGTTTTATATCATGTTAAAATTGAATGCCCTTCTAGATGATTAGTAAGTCACATCCCTCTACCCTAATCTTTTTCCAAAAATACGTTATTTATTTCTACAATAACGATTGGATGCTGTTTTGGAATAGGCTCATAGGTTAGAATGAGGGAAATGGAGAAGGTCTACAGTTGTGTTTCTTATCTTCATTTGTCAATGCCTTCAGATAGATTTGTTACTCCCTTATTCAGGGTGCTTCTTCCATTGTTAATGTTTAGGTCATCAGGTAGAGTGTGTAGGCAAATAACTTCAAGTTTTCCTTAAAGTGTGTCATAATAGGTCTTTTGAGGAGTTAAAAGTTATTTTGGTTCATTATTCCATTTTCTCAGTGAGAAGTAGGTGTCAGTTTTATATAATTACAAAATGTTTCCTTGAACATAAAAAAGCATTGAATTTATGAGTAGATCTTATCATTGGAGATTTTTAACTGACTTGTCAAAGTTACATTTTTATGGGATCATTGACTCAAGAACTAGAAAAACCTTAGAAGAATGCATGTTATAATTCCTTCATTTACATATAACCTCAGCGAGGTTATATGATTTACCAAAAGTCACACAGGTATAAATAATAGCTTTCCTACTTCTGTATTCATGATCTCTGAGAATTCAGAATACCTTATATATTTAAAATTGTACCAGATGCTTATTTCATGATTCACTACTTGATGTGAGTCCTACCATGGGAGAAGATCAGTATATACTGGAATTCTATCTAAACCTCATCTATGTTTACAGGGACCTATATAATATTGAAAACCACCTTCCAAGAACAAACAAGTATCTTATTTTTTCTTCTCCTTGTTCTTTTTAGCTTAGCCTCAATTATAATGGTTAAATTTCTTTCCCAAAAGATGTGCTTTTCCCCATTATTATTCTTCCCTGTTGATAGGCAGAAAAGACAATAAGAGATATGCTGCTTATCTGTTGCCTCATTTCCTATGTCCATGTGTGCCCAAAAGAACCCAAGGTCCATATAATCCTTTAAAGTCGACATACTTATTATCCTCTGATCCTTATCCTACTTCTTATTCTCTGTCATATTTTATTCTTTCAGTTTTGTGGAAACAGATCTTAACTTTTCCCCCTCCTTTTTCTTTCTGGTGATCTCATCAGCTTTCAGAGAACTCTATGCAGATGATTTCCATATCTATATATTCAACCCTACTTGCTCCTCTGAGCTATAGTACCTCATCAACAAATCCCTCTGGACATCTCAAATTAGATGTCTCACATGCATTTCAAACTTAATACAAAACAGAACTCATCAGAACCCGTCATCTTTCTCCCCATAACTTCCTCTCAGTCACCTGGGTTTGCAACTTTGGTGTCAACTTCAAGTCTTCTTTTTCACTCTACGTGCCTGGTTTGCTGCCAGATCTTGTGTCTTCTACCTTTACAGCATCTCATCTACATCCCCTTCATTCTGTTCACACAATTAGAACCTTTAATTAGGCTTATCACCTCTTATCTGCACTGTTGTTAATGGTTTTATAATTGATTACTTGCCTCAAGTCTGTTCCTCTTTTACTCAAAGGACAGTGATTTTTTCCTAAAGCATGGGCTATATCTTCCCACTGCTTAGAGAACTCTAGTGGCTTCCTATTACCCATAGGTAATACCTATAAGTTTTTCTTCCTATTTTTCCAGTTTCTAACATTTTGCTCTCCCCTATGTATTCTATAATCTAACTATGCTCACATACTTAATGTTTCTCCTACATGATACTCTGTGTTCTTGTCCTCATACTTTTCTGAATTGCCTCTAGAGTAAAATACAGGCTTAACATTCAAGTGTTTCACAGTGTGGTTATAATCTACTTTTCCAGACTTATTTCAGCTTCTTCGCTTTATACAATTTACATTCTAGGACAAATTGGTCTATGATTTTTTTTTTAAGTTTCACTCTTCCATCACCATCTCTGGTTCTTCACATAGGCTCTCCTATTCATAGAATTCTCTTCCATTCTCATCCCTGCCTCTTAACTTCCTTTGCTTCCTTCAAGACTCAGTCTAAATCCCCCTTTTTTTCAGTCTTTTCTGGTTCCTGAACCTTCCTTCTACTCTTTATCTTGTGTCTTTTTGCCCCTAGTAGAATGTGAGCTCTTTGAGAACAGGTACTCTTTTTGATAGTTGTTCAACTCCAGTGCCTAGAATAGTCCCTGATAAAATATATGCTTAAAAAATGTTAATTGGCTTACATTGCAGCTTAATTAAAAGAGTGTTCTGGGGGCAGCTAGGTGGTACAGTGGATAGAGCATTGACCCCGAGGTCAGAGGACCTGAGTTCAAATCTGGTCTCAGACACTTAATAATTGCCTAGCTGTGTGACCTTGGGCAAGGCACTTAACCCCATTGCCTTAAATAAATAAAAAAAAATTAAAAAAAGGAGTATTCTGCATTCGAACCTTCTCTTTTTTATTTCTAAATCTTGTCATTTTGGGCCACGAGTTAAAATAAAATTAGATGGGGTAAATGTGTAGTAAAATGTGTAGTAAAAACAACTCTTACTTGATTTATAATCATTGATCTTCCTTAACTGGAAATATTTAAAAAACAACACATAGGGTAGCGTAGTGGATAAAGCACTGGCCTTGGAGTCAGGGGTACCTGGGTTCAAGTCCGGTCTCAGACACTTAATAATTACCTAGCCGTGTGGCCTTGGGCAAGTCACTTAACCCCATTGCCTTGCAAAAAAACTAAACAAAAAAACAACCCCCCCCCCCCCACAACACTGGGCTCTTAAGTTCCAGAAGTCCCAGCTTTCCTTTTCCCTTAGTTTTTTAACCCTTTTTCATAATAGGAATCTCCCAACATATTAAGGCATTTACCCCCAAATCTTTAAACCAACTTGACTGCAACACAGAACTGTGATTTGTAGTCTTTCTCAAGTGATCAGGTTAACTCTTTGTGCCCTAATACCCTAAAATGAATGTAAGTACAGAATTTCTGAGTCTGTTATGAAGACTAAGAGAAGTAAGCCTGAACCAGGTAAATAATATTTTAGCAGATCTCTTTGAGGGGATCCTGTAGACGTTAGGCCTGTGGTGGGTATGAAGGGATCTCAGGAAAAGGTGAGATTTGCATTTACTGCATTTACTGTCTCTATGACTTTAATAAGTCCCTTAACCTGCTGGGATTTAGTTCCTTCCTTTATAAAATTAGTAGGTGTGGCTTCTGAAGCCTCTTCTAGTTCTAGGTATATGGTATGTGACTTTATGATCTCCAAGGCACTCCTCCTGTTACTGTAGTGTGGATATAAAAATGGGACTTGGAAGAAGAGTTTGGATGAGCGGGATATTTGGTTTTCTTCCTCATCCAGCGGAACGAGTGAAGTCCAAGCCAGCTACTTCACCTCTTCCAATTAGCTTATTATTCCCTTATTCATTTTCTCAATTGTTTATTAAGTAGCAGCTTTTGGAAGAAATGAAAAAGATAATTAAAACACCTGACTTCAAAGGGCTTATAATATAGAGAAAGGATACAACACAAATGAACATTCATTTCTATTATAACAGATACACATTATAAAAGTATGAGTACAATGCACTATAAAAACTCTTTAAGGTTTGAAAGATATTTTCTTATTGGTGACTGGAAAGGAATCAAGAAAGATTTGTAACATTTGTTCTGGGGTTTGAAAAGGTAGAGTGGAATTTTAGAAAGTCGAATTAGTGGACAGCAAGGAATGGTGTTAGTAAAAATTTAGAGGCTTTGGATATAAGGGAAGCAAGTTAAAGATTGTAACATTCCTAGAAAGAGGACAGTCATTCTTCAGGACTTAAGAAATGGATAAGGACTTTAAAAAATATCTAATGGGGATAAGGAATGGGAGTGATAGAATACTCCTTCAAATTTCCTGGCCCTCTAGAGATAAGTAGGAGTCATAGGGCTGAAGTAGTTGGAGAAGCAGTAGATGTTTTGCTTCTCCTATCACTTTTTTTTTGGTAAGGCAATGGGGTTAAGTGACTAGCCCAAGGTCACACAGCTAAGTAATTATTAAGTGTCTGAGGCTGGATTTGAACTCAGGTCCTCCTGACTCCAGGGCTGTTGCTCTGTCTGCTGTGCCACCTAGCTGCCCCCTCATATCACTTCTTTATGTTCCTCAGTCTAGTAGTAATAATTTGAAACAATGAGTCTGGAATATTTTATGAAAAACAGGATAAACACAAGATAGGCTGTGCTTTGAGGTGTTGAGAAGATTCTTATTTATTTTAACATAGGAATAAGTGAAATGCTGTGTTTTCCTTAGCCCTCATTTATTTTGTGTCTCATTGTGGTCTCAGGCATGTTTTTTGACAGAGCATGATTAAGTAATCACTCTCTATTTTATCAATTCCAGATGATTTTATAACTTTTGCAGCGTTTTGCCTTGTTGGTCTCCAAAAGAGTCAAACAGTCATATGGCTGACCCAGAATCCTCTCATGTACTAACATCCCCATCTACTGGAACTATAGGATATTGCCACTAACACTTTAAAAATTTAAAGCCGTTTTCAGTTTTATATCACTACTTTTTCATCATATTCTTCCTTCTGTCCACTCCCAGAGAGCTATCCATTATAATAGAGACTTTTTAAAAAGAGGAAGAAAATAAAGTTCAATAAAACTAAGCAACATGTAGAAAAAGACTGACATTACATGTAGAGTTCCATACTTATGGTCCTGTACCATTCAGAGAACTAGGAGAGGTGTCTTCTCATATCTTTTGGTGCAAGTTTGGTCACTATAATTTCACAGCATTCCATTTCTGTTTTTTTGTTATTCTTTCTATTTATGTTGTTGGTCATTGTGCTGTTTGCTTTGTTGCTCTTCAGAAAAGATGCAACTAATTAAATTGTGTTTTCCTGGCTCTGCTTATTTAACTTGATGAAATTTATTTTAATAAATATTTCCATATTTCTCTGTATTCATTATATTCATTATAGCATAGAAACATTCCATTACAGCTGGGCAATTATTAAGTTTCTGAGGTCACATTTGAACTCAGGTCTTCCTGATTCCAGGGCTGGTGCTCTATCCACTGCACCACCTAGCAACCCTCTGCTTAAACTTAATGTAATTGGTAGCATTTCATTTATCTTACATTGTTAGAAAACAAAATGTTTCAAATAAGTGAATTTCCCACATTTTTGATTTTTACTGTCAAACTTCATTTATTTTTGTCACTTTGATGGTAAATTTTATAATATATTTAGCATATTATTTTCAAAACTGATTGTTTTCTTCTGAACTGCCTCCAGTTTTCTTTTTTTCATTAAAAAAATGCTTAGAACTTCTTTTTTTCCCTTTGGGGCATCAATATTGCTTCTCCCCTTCCTATCCCGGAAATCCTTATCTCCAATTAAAAAAAAGAAATAAAATTCTTGTAAGCAAATACATGCATTTATCCAAAACCGGGACATAAATTGGTCATTTCAGAAAACTGCATATTTGTTTGTTCATTTGAGACTCTTATCCCTCTCTCAGAGGGAAGGTAACTTGCCTCCTCATTGATACTTTGGAGACCCTGTGATTGCTCATGGCATCAATCAAAACTCTTAGCTCTATCAATATTGTTTTCTTTACAGTGTTGTTGTTGTTATTATCTATATTTTTTCCTGGTATTGCTCACTTCATTCTGTATCAGTTCATATAAGTCCAGATTTCTTGAAATTCATAATTTTCCTAATTTCTTATTAATATTATATATATTCATATTCACTTTGTCTATCCATTCTCCAACTGTTGGGTATATCTCCTTTGTTTCCATTTTTTTTTTTTTTACAATAAAAAGTGCTTTTAGAAATGCTTTTGTGCATATTATTCTTTTTCCTGTTAAAAAATCTTTTTGGGGGAATAAATATGGTATTGATATTGCTGGGTCAAATTGAAGCCTAGTTTAGTAACTTTTTGACTGTAGTTCAAAATTGCTTTTCAAAATAACTGAACCACATCACATGTCTGTTAAACAGTGCATTTTTATTGTAGCTGTCGTCCTTCAGTCCTTTAAAAAATTGCCATTTGCCACACTGTTGAGTATGTAGGGGAACATTAGAATTGTTTTAATTTTTAATTTCTCTAATTATTAGTTTATTAGTGATTTTTTCATATGACTATTGATAGCTTGGGATTTTTTAATTTGAGAACGGCTTATAGCCTTTGACCATTTATTTATATTTTTGAAGTTATCCTTTAGTAATGTTATTGATTTGGTACTCAATAAACTTATTAATTTAGGTGATATCATTTTTATCACATTATATTTTTCTTATATGAACCCAACCATGAGCAATTAACATCCTTTTAATCATTTAAGTATGCCTTTATTTTTAAAAAATATGCTTTGTAGTTTTATTCATATATCATATATGTGTTCCTTTGAAGGTAGTTTCTGAAATAATTTTTAAATGTAATTTTTCTTTCTGATGTATTTTATTGGTAATAAGCATAAAGGCTGATGATTTATAGAGTTTGATTATCTTACTATTTTGTTGAAGGCATTATTTAAATTAACTTTTTAGTTGACTCTGGCTCTCTCAGCAGGCTATTGGATCATCTGCAGAATTTGATATTGTGTCTTCTTTATGCTTATTTCCTCAAATTAGTTTTCTTGTTTTACTTCTTTGACTATCTTTACTATAAGTTTCCAGATTCCTTAAAGATAATCTAAACAAGAGTGATTGATCATGAATATCCTTGTTTTACCTCTGATCTTATCAGAAAGGTCTCTAGCATTTCTTCATTAAGTATAATGTTGGTTTTTAATAGATTCTCTTTATCAGGAAAAAGGAAATGTTATTTTGGCACAAGCACTGTCATGCTATTGTTTTTTTTTCTTTTTAATGTTCAATGAGCTATAAAATAACAATGTTTTTTATAGTTGATAGTATTAGGGAATAAATAGTTAATTAAAAACATTGGTATATAAATATCTTCTATAAGTTTATTCAAACCATTCTCAATACAACTATGGTAGCAGTAAGTAGTTCAATAGTGTAGAAAAACAATAAATGGAGAAACTAATGCTATCAAATCAGCCTTAAGCAGAAGTGGCCCTTGGTGCCCCCAGACTTTCATGTTGAGAAGTTTCTTTCACTCACCCAGCTTTCCAAATTCAAGGTTCCCTGTAGACACCGAACCAATGAGAGTGCATGGGTAGGCTATACATCTCTCTCCATATACTATGAAGGAATGTTTTATGAACTTTAACAGAAGACAGTTATAGTAACATATATATGGTGTGTGGGTGTGTGTGTGTGTGTGTGTAGTTGTTTTGTGAGTTGTTTTTGGGATTCAGTGACTTGCCCAAGTTCACATAGTAAGTATCAACTATTTGAGGGCAGATTTGAACTCGGGATCTTCTGACTTCCGGACCAGTGCTCTAGTCACTGCTAGGGCAGCCTGGTGCACAGTGGATAGAGCACTGACTATGGAGTCAGGAGGACAGGAGTTCAATTCTGACCTCACACTGATACTTACTAGCTGTGTGACCTTAGGCAAGTCACTTAACCCTGATTATCTCACAACCAGATCCATCTCCAATTGTTCTGATTCCTTTCTGGCCACTGGACCCAGATGACTGTTAAAGTTCATAAAACAGGACTTAGCACAGCCATCACTAAAATACACTTCATGTGCTTGTCATGGTATCACCTTCCGTGATATTATGGTCTTCTTTGAAAATGAAGGAGAAATGTCAAGAAAGGAAAACTTGAGCTTTATCTAATGAAGGCAGGACTCAGCTTTGAACCAACTGGGAGCAAAAGAACTATGGGCTCAGTTCACCTTCTCCTGAAATAGCTCTCCCATGGTGCTCTGCCACCTGGCTAGGTTCTTCATCAAATATGTTATTTACTTTCTCCTCAGTGCAACTTCACTGGGTAGTGTCTTGCTTCTTGTTACACCAGCTCCATGGTTTCTGTCTCTTTCTTATTAATAAGTACTAGGAACAGGCAATGGTTGGATAGATACAGGTAAGGAAAGGACTAAAGCAAAGAGTTGTCCTACAAGCTTTAGAAAACCCAAGGAACAATAGATCTTTTTACCATCCTCAGAGAAAGATGAAGTTAGAACTGGGAAAAAGTAAGTTCTTAAAATCAAGGAAGTTGAAGGGGGGCCTGGGTTCACTTGAGTGTTTGGTGCTCAAGGTTTTCTTCTTCACCTCCCTACATTCTTGCTGATGGACCAACCTAAATCTACATCTGAAAAAAAAAATGTCCTTCATTACCAAAAATGTAGGGGGTGAGTCTCCTGTACCCCAGTTGTCTATAGGATAATAAAACTTGGGACGGTAGGAGAAAAAAAAAGATTACCTGCCTTAACCTTAAATTAAAATATACCAGTTACCTACTCATGTTTTGTTATGAAATAGAAAAGATGGATAGGAGGAGACAGAATGAAGGTATTGAAGGTGGAACAGAATCAGGAAGGTGGTAGCATTGTTTTAAAGGGTAGGAATATATAAAAAAAAATCTAAGCAAAAGACAAGGAAGTAGAGCAGAAGGGCTTTTTTCCCCTTCCTAGCATAGGAATGTAAGAATGACTTGTTAATAAGTTGATAGCTTCATTAAGAGGGAATTGGTTGTTAAAATGAGAGTCTTTGCATATTTTTGTGGTTATTTCTCTAGACTTTGGAATTATTGTTGAGTAATCAGATCATCTGTGTCTGTCTCTTTTTAGATTCTCTCTGATCACTACCAAATGCAAGATGTATTGGAAAGATCTGATGAAATGATGACTGTAGCAAAAGATTTGTTTGGTGATGCTCCTCGTAGGCGCACAGGTAACTTGTTCAATTTAAGCATAAGGACTTTTTTAAAATTAACAATAACATCAGGTGGCTAGGTGGTGCAGTGGATAGAGCACCAGCCCTGGAGTCAGGAGTACCTGAATTCATATCCAGCCTCAGACTTAATAATTACTTAGCTGTGTGGCCTTGGGCAAGCCACTTAACCCCATTGCCTTGCAAAAAACCTAAAACAAAACAAAACAAAACAAAACAAACAAAAAAACCCCAAAACAATAACACCATCAGTATATATTGAATACAGTACTTTTACCTTAACAGCTGAACCTATATGTTGAGCTGACTAATGAATTTGTACACAAACACATCTCTGTTAGTTATCCTTTGGTCATTTAATTTTCTCATGTCCTTTAGGAATTTTAGATTGGACAAGATGACCTCTGAAGACCCTTTCAAGTTTCAAAGATTGATTACAATATATAGTAAAAGAACTAATTATTAAATTTAATCTAAAAGATAAAACATTTTGTTCAAATAAAACTCATTTTGAAACAAAAACTTCCTTAAAATTCTCTTTTTAAAAAAAGCATGTTTAATGACATGGGTAGTGTGGAGTACTGTGTATGAAGAGTTGGTCTTGTATTAAGGAAGGCATGGGGCAGAGATTCACTTCTGAATAGCCGTGGGCAAGCAACTTAAAGACTCAGTGCCCAAGGCAACATTCTGAGACTGTAAGTTGGTCGAGAAAGTTTATCAGGAATTCTCTATCCCAGTGATATCACAAGTTTTTCTCTCTCATCCCCTCCAGATGATGAGAACAAAAGGACTCAGTCACTTTTGAGTATATTGAATTATCCTCTTCTCTGTGGGGAGACAAATAAGTATCAACTGAAAATATAAGACTTACTCAATTTAATTTGGAACCCGATCTTTCACTTGTTCATTTTAATTTGGGACTCAGGTCTTTCACATAAGACTATATATATACAATCCTGTAGTAGTATACAACAGTATTGAAAGAACTGATTTAATTAAATAATTGTGGCTTGCTTCTTTGTCTTCTGTAGGTTATCCTAATATAACAGTAGCTCCTGACTCTGAGATTGGTTCTTCCCCAGGCCCTATTGTGTCACAAAGAGACCCTTTCACTGAGTCAGTCCTCAGTGAATCCGCTATTGACCCTCAGGTAATGTTAACCTATTTAACAGTAGGTCAAATGCTGGAATTAAATTTAAGCTTTGCAGTCGAAAATTAAAAAGTTAAAATAGCATCAAATGTGAGGCTGTCATTTTAGGAATGATTACTCAGTTGCCCTATACATTCTTAATGTATTATTTGACATTACTCTGCTTGGAAAAAGTAACTAAAAAGTACTATAACTGATTCCAAAAACAGTACACAAATCAGTGTCATCCTTTTATGTCCTGTACATTATTAGTATGTCTACACCATAGTGGATTTGAAAAACTAGGAATTTACTGACTGTGTAAACAGTCAGTTATTTGGAATCTCACTAATTGGAACCTCAAATTAATACAAGCTTGTACTGCAACCATTTTTGTGAAAGGCAAATCATAAGAAAACCTTATAATAAAAGTATAGCTTAAAATACATTCTGGGGAAAAATAAGAACAGCTTCTAAGGACTATCTTGGACACAGTAGATATTCAACCCAATTTTCTCTGATGACAGAGAAGGATGATATTTTCTGGAGCTAATAGTGGAAAGAGCACTAGATTTTGAAATCTCATTCAGAGCTCTTTTTCTCTATTTTAGGTTCAGATTTTATAGTTTTATTATATGGTGTTTTCAGTACACATTGCATTTTTTAAAAAAGGAATAGAAAGATTATGTTAACAAAAAATTATAGTTGACAAAACATAGAAGAAAATCATATTAAACATAAAAATGCAGTAGAGTAAGTGATAGTCATTATAATGACCCTGTGTCTTCAATGAAGATTATTTTTTGCTTTCTGCTTAAGAAGATAGGAAAGTACAGAATACATATTAGGGAGATTCCATCAGAATATTTAAATGGTAATATTAGCATTTAAAAAGGGTTGAATTTTACTTAAGTAATTTAAAATTATTATTTGAAACACCTCTGACAAGGCTAGATAAATATGTTATAAATTTCATTTGTTTTTGTACAGAATAAAATTAAATTGAAGCTTTGGTTATTTTGAATATAAATTGACAATATTGCTCCTAATCCAAAAGAGAATTAGTGATGTGTGAAAACCAGAAGGAAAAAAAAACTTACTGTTTTCCTTCTGCTAAGTGGAAACTTTGCCCTATTTGATCCCAATTTTCAAATTTTCAGACTCTTCATTAACCTTTGAATTTATATAATAAAGAAAGCACTGATGTTGTAGAAAAACTCCTAGTTATTGGTTTAAATCCACATCTTTCCACATCTTCTACTTATTATCTTTGTAATCTTGAGGAAGTCACTTAACTTGCCTTGCCCTTGGTTTTCCTGACCTATAAAATCAAAAGTATAGACTAGGTAACTTTTAATACCCCTTCTGGGTCTAAATCTTTTGATTATATAGAGCAGTGGAAAAGAGCTCTGAGGCTGGATTTCATAGTATCTGAATCAGTAAATCCTGATTCTGTTACTTATTCCTTATATGAACTTAGGCAAGTCATTTAAAATCTCTGAGCCTGTTTCCTTATCTGTAAAATAAGAGTATTGAACTACCTAATTTTTAAGTTTCTTGAAGTTCTATCTAGATCAGTAAACTGTGACCCACACTGCTTTTTTGAATGTGAGCTAAGAATGATTTTTTACATTTTTAAGTAAGATTCAAGGTATTTAGAAATGTAAAAAACATTTTTAGTAGTATGTAGTTTGCCTTTCACTGATCAAGATCAATGATTCTATGATCCCCAAAGGAATAATAAATCTAGACATCCCCCAAGTGGTTTAGTAGCTCTGTACTTGGAGCTTAAGGAAAGGGGGAAATTGATTTAAATACAAAATTTTTTATGATATGTTTTTGAGTTAGGCTCTTAATGATGTAGAAGAAGGAGAAGGTGAAGAAAGTGTAAACAGCCAGTCAGAAGAGAGTGAAAATGAACTGAATGACTCTCTGCACTTACAACCTAATAGGAGAACAGACAGGTAAGAGTAAGTGAAAGAAGTCTCTGATTCTTTGCTTCTCTAAACTATTTCATCTATTTGTTGTGTCTGCCAAGGACTATACTCCATTTTGGGGATTAGAAGTCTTTTCAAGAGTCAGACTTTATTAAAAAAAGTCCACTGTCACTGAAAGCAGTAGATTTTTTTTTTACATAATATTTTTTCTTATTCAAGAAATGCCTGTAGCTTAAATTGACATCCACAGATGGGAACACAGAAAAGGCAAATAAGAGAAGACTGGCTGCAAGCAGAATGACCAGCTGTCTTTAGACTACTACTCTCCATACTCAATCTTGCCAAGTGCTGTGGGAGAAGGCTAGATTCTCTGTCTCCCATGGGACAATATGTTGAACCCTGTCATGTTGAACCAGTAGCCAACACCTCCAAAAGCAGAGTTGTCTAGTAGATAATGTAAATTCAACATGTCCAACACAAAACTCATTATTTTTCTCCCTGAATACCTCCACTGCCACCCTACCCCTATCTTTCCCAGTTACCTCTTAGAGGGTAGTACATCTTCTTGGGCCCTGTATTTCTCACTGTTTCTTACCTCCTCATCCTAACTGTAGCCAAAGTCCATCAATTTCACCTTTCCAGCATCTCTCAAATATGCTGCCCCCTCTCTCTGACACTGCCACTGTTCAAGCACAGGTCCTCATTGTCTCAAGCCTGAAATATTGCACAAGCCTGCTGCTGAGTCCACTGGCCTTCACTTTCCAGCCTTTCCTCCATGCAGCAATCAAAGTGATTTTTCCAAAGCACAACTCTGGTCGACTCACCTCCCCACTCAAGAAACTTCAGTTACTTCCTATTTGCCTTTAAAGATCAAATACAAAATCTTAATAACCTAGTGCTCTCCTACCTTTCTGGTTTTCTTCCACCTCACTCCTCAACACATACTGTTTGAACCAGACTTCCTGACTGTTCCATGAACAAGACACATAGTCTCTTGGCTCGAGGTATTCTTTCTGACTTCCTCATAACCTGCAACACTTTCCCTCCTCTGTTCTGACCACTGACTTCTCTGGCTTCCTTTAACTCTCATCTAACATCCTGCTTTCTTTTTTCTTTCTTTTTTCTTTTTTTTTGCTAGGGTTGAGTGGCTTGCCCAAGGTCACACAGCTAGGTAATTATTAAGTGTCTGAGGCCTGGATTTGAACTTGGGTCCTCCTCTGACTCCAGGGTTGGTACTCTATTCACTGCACCATCTAGCTGCCCCAACATCCTATTTTCTATAGGAAGCCTTTCCTAATTATTCTTAATTCTGGTGCCTTCCCTCTGTTGATTATTTCCAATTTGGCTTGCATATAGCTAACTTTTTATTTATTGTTTGCCTTGTCTTCCCCCATTGAATTATAAGCTCCTTGAGGGCAGTGTCTTTTTTTGGTTTCTTTCTGAAACCCCAGCATGTTAGCACAGTGAGTGGCACATAATAGGGACTCAATATATGTTTATTTATTTATATAATCAAAATTGTCTAGTATATCTTAGATTAAGAAATCTTCATAATTGTGAAAGATGTATGATGTCCTCTTCCCCTTTTTTATGTTATGATCTTTAACAATACTCAAGTTGTTTATATCCATTTTGAATTTACTGTGGAATATGGTAATGAAGTTTTCACTCAATTTCACTTTTCTAGTGTTGGCATCAGACTTGATATTTTTCTTCTTTCAAATTTAACATGCTCTAGGGGTGGCTAAGTGGCGTAGTGGATAAAGCACCGGCCTTGGAGTCAGGAGTACCTGGGTTCAAATCCGGTCTCAGACACTTAATAATTACCTAGCTGTGTGGCCTTGGCCAAGCCACTTAACCCCATTTGCCTTGCAAAAATCTAAAAAAAACCACACACACACACACAAACCAAATTTAACATGCTATGCCTGAGAACACTTGAACTTGCTTTAACATAATTCTTGGAGTAAATGCTGAAGTACTTTTTATAGTCAAGAACCACCTATAAATGAATCTTTCTGATAATACAGTTTTGGGGATTAAGGTCTAGGATAGACACATCTTGTACTGACTTCTTCTGTGTAGGAACTTCATATGATGATTCTTGAATAATAAACAGGTTGTGCAATAGTGTTGATTATTTCAAACTTGTAGTTGTCTGCATCATTTTCTCTAATCATTTTTTTCCTGTTAAAAGTGAAAAAATTGTATTTTCTATTTGGATCAAAAGACAATTGGGTATAATGGGCTTGAACTATCTAATTGATTTTAAGCAAGTCAGTTGTTGAGTAAGCAAATGGGAGTAAATAATCCATTAGGTGTTTTGAAACGTTGCTATTGCATGATTCTAAAAGTTCCTCTAGACTTGGTCAAATTGAACAGTTTTAACAGTCAGACTTTTGATGTTTTATTATATGCTTTAAACAATAACAGTTTACTTATGTGTAATTGGTCTAACAACTATTTATCTGTGTGGAATTGGTCTGAAGGCTTCTTCAGCGCCTAAACGAAGAGAATTCTGAATTCATTTCTAAGTTATGTACAAGTATGCAGCAGAAAATTGCTACATCACAAAAACTGACTCCACCATCTACTCCAACAGTTGCTACTCCATCATTGGAACACAGAGGTTAGTTTCAATAATAATTTGTTCTTAATAGCTCACATGTACAAAGAACTTTAAGCCTTATACATTATTTTCTTCACAATAATTCTTTGAGGAAATATTATTATCCCCATTCTGTAAGGGAGAAAACAGAATTCTGAACAGAGAAGTTAAAAGGTTTACCCAAGGTTACAGATAAGCATCAGAATTGGGAATTAAGTTTAGGTTTCCTGGTCCTAAATCTGTCACTCTCCACTTTTCCACAATCCATCAAGGAAGGAAGCTTTTGTGTAGTGTTCTTTAATAGAACAGGGGCATTATGAAAGGAGTATCAATTGATTTTTGGCCATATTAGCCTAATAGAGGATGAAACTGATATTTTTGTCAATATAAGTAACTTTGTATTTTGATCCTTTTGTCAATTTAAGTAACTTTGTATTCTGATCACATGAGGTGAAGTTGTTTCCTTTCAACAGCTCTGAATGCAACTCTGGCAGTCAAGAAGTTCCAGTCAAGGCTACCACCTGAGGAACCTACACAGAATGAATCAAATTTTGTTATGGGACAAGTGCTGAATCCTAACTCAAGAAAAGAAAAACAGCAGTTAGCCAAAGGTTTGGTTTCTTTATTTATAAAGATGGATTATATGTTTAACTTGATAGAACTGTTTTGGTGCTAAATAGAATTTTCTTCTAGCATATGGTCACACACTGAGCTAAAATAGAATTTTATTGAATGATTCTAGGGAATTTATTCTTCTATTCCAAGAAGCACTGTAGAGAACTGATTCTGTTTTATTTGGAGTAAATGCCATAGTGCACTCTTTCTAAATTACAGAAAACAAAACTGTCATATATATATATATTATTTTAATTTATTTTTATGTTTCATTGATGTATTTTTTTTAAGATTATAAATATTTATTGATTACCCTCACTTCATGTGAAATTTTTTTTTTTTTTGCTTTTGCACAGCAATGGGGTTAAGTGGCTTGCCCAAGGCCACACAGCTTGGTAATTATTAAGTGTCTGAGACTGGATTTGAACTCAGGTTCTCCTGACTCCAGGACCTGTGCTGTATACACTGTGCCATCTAGCTGCTCCCTTTTTTTTCTCCATGTGAAATCTCTTGAGGTGTCTTGTAATAAAGCAAAGTAATTAATATAGTAACCTCATTTGAAAATGTATATAGCATTCCACATTGATAGCACTCCTCACCTCTCTATTTTTAGATTGTTTTTAACAAAACCTATTTTTTTCCCTCCTACCCCCCTACCCATTGGGGAAAAAAAAAGAAAAGAAAAATAAATTGCATGTAAAAAGTATGTATAGTTGGTCAAAATAAATTCTCTCATTGACTGTCTTCAAAACTATTTTTCTTATTTTTGCATTCTAAATCTTTATCCTCTCTCTCTGTAAGGAGTTGGATAATACATTTAATCATTGGTCTTCTGGAATATTGGATGGTCATTGTAGTGAACATAATTCTTATAGTTTTCAAAGTTATTTATCCTTTATAGTAGTTTTTTAAATTTTTCTATTGATTTTGCTCATTTTTATTCTTCATCAGTATATTAAAGTCTTCAAAATTATTCATTTTTATAATATGTGTGTTAGAATTTAGTTGTTCTTCTGGTTTCTATGTTTCTTTGAGATAATCTATTTCTTGTAGCACAATAGTATTCTTTCACATTTATGTATATAACAAGTTATTTAACGGTTCCTCAATTGTTAGGCATCACAAAAAAAACTACTACAAATAATTTTCTATGTGTGGGACCTTTTCCCTTTTTCTTTGATTTTTTTTTTTGGAAGAGTATAAACCTGGCAGTGGTATATCTGGTTCAAGGACATAATAATAACCTTTTGTGTAGTATTCCAAATTGTTTTCCCAAATGGTTGTAACCATTTACAGATTAACCAATAATGCATCATTGTGTTTGTTTCCTACAGCATCTCCAATATTTGTCATTTTCCTTTTTTGTCATCTTTCCCACTTTGATAGATGTGAGGTAGAATCTTAAAATTGCTTTAATTTGAGTTTCTCTAATTAGTAGTGATATGTAGCATTTTTTTATATGGCCTTAAATAGTCTGGTTTTCTTCTCTTGAAAACTGTCCTGTTTTTAGACTACTTATCAATTGGAGAATGGCTCTTATTCTTACAAATTTGAATCAGTTCCATGTGTATATTTGTGTGTGTGTGTGTGTGTGTGTGTGTGTGTGTGTGTGTGTGTTGATTTTTCTACCAGGTGTTTGGCTGCATCTTTACCTAGTTTTTAATTAAAAGATGCTACTTTTTCACTCATAGTGAAGAAGAAGCCGGATTTACCTGTTCCTTCCAAGTTGAAGAAAAGTGTTTCTTTCAACAATGTAACCACCTCAGATATACCAAGTAGTGATAGCTCTGGCTTGGATACCCTGAAACACATGATACATGAAGTGGAACATGAAGTGGAAGAATATGAACGATGGACAGGGCGAGAAGTCAAGGGATGGAAAAACAATCAAGGTCTGACTGGTTTTACTTTGTCCCTAGTGAGCTCCCTCTGTCGGCTGGTTCGCTACCTTAAAGAGGTAAGAAAACACAGATTTAAGTGATTGTTTTAATTTCTACTTCATGTTGTTATATTCTTAAAGTAGTCTGAACCACAAAACTGTAATAAGCACTTGACTCTAATAATAAATATAAAATTATAAATATTCTTTGCAATAAAATTTTAGCTTCAGATAAAGATGTTCATTTGGTATTAAGTGAAAATCAGGATAAGGAAATCCACAGTAAACAAATTTTGAACTTAAACAAAATGTAAGTCAGAAGACAAACACATGCCAGACCCAAAAGTACAAGTAATAACTTTTTTATGCCATTTTGTATTATTTTATATTGATTTTATTAGTTCATAGCCAATTACTGAGTATAGATGAAATAAGATTGAATTATTTTGCTTCTCTTTCATGATTATGTTAAAGGTACCAAACATATGCTATATAGCTTACTCAGTTCCCTTGTCACCATTTTAGAAATTTCAAGACTAAAAATTTTATTATCATATTTCCTTTTTCTTCCTATTTCCATCTTCTTTAAGTTCATGTAGTAGTTTGCCTCTGAACTCTATTGCAATTAGATAATTATTTTACTTTGATATGGTATCATGACCTTAATAGTACCTATTATTGTGAATATAAATTCATAGAAAAAATAAGTTGAAAATTTTTTCTTTCTGTATTTTTTGAGTTCATTTGTATTGTAATTGAGTTAAATACCACTATGAAGTATAGAATGATTCACATAATGATATTTTTTATTATAAATTCCCTACCTACCAACAAAAACAAATAAGCAGGCAAAATGGGAAGTCAGAATTTTATATCCTACCCTAAGTATTTAACAGGGTTCAACCAATGAATTAAAAAACAAGTAGGAAAAGTTTTTGTTCTTTGTCATCTTCCATATTAACCTGAAGTTCTATGTCTTCTGGGCTTTAGTTTTTGTTTTTTTTCTTTTTTACTTTCTGTAGAATTGCAGTCAATTTGCATAATTTTTGGTTCCTTTGATTTTGCTTTGCATCACTTTACATACTTCTTTATATCTCTTGTATTTATCATTTTGCAATAACATAAGAGTCTATTGCATCAATATACAAAATTTATTCAGTCATGTTCCAGTTATCGAACACAACTTTTCACTATTACAAATAAAGCAACTCTGAATTTTTTTTAAACATGTAGGCTGTTTTTCATTAAAAAATTTATGAGAATTAAGTTGTAGCATTAGAATCCAGTATTAAAAGATATGATCAATTTTATGATTCTTATTTGTGCACTTAGACTTGAAAATGCTTAATAATTTAAATCCATGAATCTTTGAATCTGCATCCACATTTTCATTAGTTTAATACTGGACATATTGTTATTCTCTTACCAGATCTTATGATATTAACAATTGAGATGAATCTTCAAAATGTTATTTTAGAGATAGTCCATATTGTCTAAAATTCTGCCTCATTTAAAATAGTTGTAAAAGTAGCTTTAAATTATGACATAGCAGCAGAATACTGTTCACATTGTTCATCATGCCCTATTTCATACTCTTAAAGAAGGGACAAGGCAGCTTAATTTATCCAATGAAATCATATAATTCACAGTTTCATTCTCATTAGCAGTATAAAGCATTTATGAATATTAAAGCATATATTACTTTTCATGATTTTTTTATTTTGAATAATTCTCAATTCTCCCCTCCCCCTTTTCACTTGGAAATGTGTTACCTTTTTTTTTTTTCAGAGTGAGATACAACTGCGTAAGGAAGTAGAAACAAGGCAGAAACTGGAACTGGTAGTAGGTGATCATCGAGAATTGATTGATGCCCTGACTGCTGAAATTCTCCTTCTCAGAGATGAAAATACTGCTTTACAAGTACTTTAATGAGATTCAAGCTCTTTATATGTGACTACTTTGAAACCTACTTTAAGGCTTTAATTAAAGTGCAGCTGTTGATGGTGTTGTCGAAATTACCTATGAATTATTTGTTCTCATCACCATCCAAGAAATTTATTGCTCTTTTGCTGTGATCTCGATATGTGCTACATGTGGAATGTAGGAAGAGGCATAGACATGGTGTACCCTCTGAAAGAACTAATGGATTTCTAAATAAGTATGGATTGGCTAAAGCTAAATGAAGTAGAGTAGTGTAGAACTTAGCTACTACTTGTTTATTGTAAAGAAAATACATCATAATCTGTAAGGGGTATTTTGAAATTATATGTGTGCCCTTTAAAGTTGTGTCAAGTAAGTAAGTTGGCTGATACTTAATAACAATTTTAAAATTTCTACAGAGAGATAATACAGGGTAGCATTTTTCAATTTTAGATTTTATATATTTATTATACATATTATATTCCAAATAGATTATTCAGGAATGTTGTTTAGATATAAAATAAGAGGCAATATGGTACAATAGAAAGAGCTCTAGGATGAAAGTCAGAGGACTTGAGTTCAGATTTTACTCTGTTATATTGGGTAATACTTGTGTGATCTTGGACTGGTCACTTAATTTCCTTGAGTCTGAGTTTCCCCACTCAAAAATGAGAGGTTTGGACTAAATGATTTTCATGGTTCTTTGTTGCTCTATATCTGTGGTCCAGTTGTATTATCAGTCTGTTTTTTTGACCCCATTGCTCATAACCTCCCCCCCACCCTCAAAAAGAAAATAAAGATAAATGATAGTATTTTCTATTTTAGTAAAAGTCTTCCAAAGTCTTGCAAAGACTGACCACTTATTGGGAATGTGGTAATGGGTCTTCTTGTTCTGATCTGAATTGGATTAAATGATTTCTGAAACCCAACTCCAAGATTCTGTCATAGTGTACTCAAATCCTGTCAGTAGAATTATTACAACGAAACTTTTGATGGAATCTTGCCTGGAAAAGATACAAGTTAATTTCTTGATTTTTGGAAGAATTAAGGCCATTGCAGTTACCAGAAAAAAAAGAGTATTTAGAGAAATGTGAAGAAAGACTTAAAAGGATTATGAGATAGAGTATTTTGTTGTTCCATCATTTCAGTTGTGTCTGACTCTTCATGACCTCATTTTGCAAAGATACCGGAGTAGTTTGCCATTTCCTTCACCAGCTCATTTTACAGATGAGCACACTGAGTTAAGTGACTTGCTAGAATCACAAGGCTACTAAGTGCCTGAAACCAAATTTGGATTTAAGACTCCAGCCCTAGAACTCTATTAGATCAGAAAATTATAGAAACCAAATTTAGGAAGAGTATCATGATAGAAGGATTAGTAGTCATTACTCAAAGACATTGTTGAGATTGGGAGGTAACTCTTCAGAATTTTTCATTCAATTGATTTTGAGCTCATTTCTCACCAAATGTGCAAGTAGTGTTGTCTTGTTGAAAGAGCAAATGTTTAGAGTCAGAAGACTTAAGTTTGAATTGCAGTCTATTAACTTTTCTATATGATTTTAATGTCTTTTGGACCTCATTTTCCTCATTTAAAATCATGGGTTTCAGAATTTCTAAAGATGCTGCCAGTTCTAAAACTCCAAGCTCTATGATCTAGGTACTCTTCTTTTATTTAAAAAACTTTGTGGGGGCAGCTAGGTGGCACAGTGGATAAAGTACTGGCCCTGGAATCAGAAGTACCTGAGTTCAAGTACAGCCTCAGACACTTAATAATTACCTAGCTATGTGGCCTTGGGAAAGCCACTTAACCTCATTTGCCTTTCAAAAACCTAAAAAAAAAAGCTTTGTGATTTTTGATGTCATTATTGTCATTTTTGCTTAATTTCTTTAATTTCTTATGTAAACCCAAGTATTTCTCAGGATATTTTGCATAACTTTTTTTTAATTCTCCTAATTGTATTAATTCTTTGCTTTTTTTGCATTTTAATTTGATTTTGATTTTTGGGTGTGTGTTGTTTTGCCATTTCTTTTCTCTTTTCTTTTGTTACTGTGTTGATGGGAGGGGAAGGGAGCAAGGAAGTAGGTGGAGGAGAAGAACCTAGCTGTCTCTGATTCTTGTAGACTAATATATCTGGATCAGTTTCTAATTTCATTCAGTTTAAAATATAGAATGTCTACCTCTGGGTCCATACCTTATACAAACTAATTTATTAATCATAAAGAAAAGAAATAAAGTAATTGGTGAATTTTATTTGTCTTGAAATGTCCTTCATAAAAACTTAGGGCGTGAATAGCAGTATGGTAAATTGTAAGATCTTGTGTACAAGAACTGTATTTTCCCCAGTGCCTTGCCTTGCACAGTACATTGTACATAGTTGATTTTTAATATCACAGGGAGTCATTTTTAACATATTCAACTAAAATAAAATCATCCTAAACTTCCTAGAATACTTTAAATTATAAGTTGGATTGTTTCTCTTAGTGTACATGTTTTATTTTTCCTTTTTCTAATTCAGATGCTTTGGCTCAGGATTTGGGTGTTTTATTTTGTTTTTTTTTTTCCCTTTCTCATCCATAGACAAAATTCCAGCAGTATGTGGTAACAACTGATGAGCAACTAATTTCACTTACACATGCTATTAAAAACATTCCTGTAATAAGATCTAACAGAGAAGAAAGCCCAGCCTCAGAAAGGGGAATTGCAATAAGAAGCATTGCCAATAGTCAAGGTATGTGTATATTGAATTATATGAAATCATATTTGATCATATTAGATATTGGAAATTCTATTTTTTCTTTTTCCATTGAATGTGACTACAAAGTAATGATGCTGACCTGATGTGTAGCTGTAGGCACATTACATTATTCATATGACCAACATGTGAACTATGTGAACTTATTGTAGTGATAAAATGTGATCTCCCTGAAATGCCAGACACCCTGGATAGCTCCTAGAAGCTCTTCTATTTCCCACTATCCTTCCAGGGCTACATACTAGAGTTAGAAGTTGCCCTTCTGTATTAGGGCACAGTGAGATACTGTAGCTACTTGGTATTCCAGGGAGACAGGTGCATAAATTCACGTGGAATGTGGCCATTGGTGATATGATTCCCGACTTTTATATACTTATTAGAGACAATTTTCTTTTTCTTCAGAGCCTCCAGTTGTAAATGATGACATCTCTGTTCCATTGATATTCAGAAGAGAAATGACTGAATTCCCCCAAGAAGAATTACCTGTTAAATTGACTCAGTTGCCAAATCCCATAGATGGTTCAGGCCTTGTCAACAGTTTACCAGCCCATATGTTTGAGCCAGCTGTTATGCTTACACCTCCAAGGCAAAAAAACAACCCAGAGTTCCCTCCATTGCAGGAAGGTAAGAAAGTTTCTTGTCGTAATTCAACTAAACAAACAAATTTTTTAAGTGCTGTGTTTCAGGCCTGGTGCTAGGTACTGGGAGAGTAGAAAGATACATTTAAATAGTCCTCAAGAAGTTTACATTCTATTTGGGGAAATAAACATATATAGATAATAAGTGCAAGGTATTTGGGGACAGAAGAGAGAGTACTGATTACTGGGGAAGTGGAAAGGAAATTATGAAATCTTTCTGGTAGGAGGTAGTACCTGAACTTAACCCTGAAGGAAATAGGATTATAAATGACAGAGAAGATTCTAGGGATACCATATCCTTTGTGAAAATGAGAATGTCAAGTACTGGTAATGGTTGGTATTACTAAAACATACAGTATGTGAAAAAGCCAATGGATTAATGAAATAAGGCCAGGTAGGTAGGTTGGAGCTGAATTGTGGAAGGAATACAGATTGAAGAGTTAATATTTTAACTTAAGGCAATAAAAAGTAAATGAGTGACATAATCAGCATACAAAGAAAGCACTTCTTCTCCCTTAGGAGGATGATTTTGATATCTTTTTTAAGGATTATTGGTGAGGGAAGAGATTGAAAAAACAGGGAAACTAAAATAGGAGTCAGAATTATCCAATTAGAAAGTGGTGAGAGCATCAACTCAGGTAGTAGTAAGCATACTTGGGAATAAAAGGAGAGAGATTCAAGAGATGTGGAAGTAGAATCATTAAAACTAAAAAAGGAGGGTAAGGAGAAGGAAGAGTCAGCAATTCAAAGGATTAGAACCTGATGAACTGGAATGAAGGTGGTATTCCCAACAGAAATAGAGGGATTGGAAGAGTAGAAAGTTTAATGAGATCTATTTTAGAAATGTTTAGAAAATTCTTATCCTAGCAAATAACTAATGCTACCTAACAGGCAGTTGATTATTATTTCAGGAGAATAGTTATTACCATATTATTCCTTTTTGGAACTCTTCTGCACAAAAATGATAGTTGAATTCATGGGAATAAACGAATCACCAAAGGAGAGAAAGAAGAAAAGAGAAACCAAGGCAAAGGGAGCCCCAACAGAGGGTTATCTAGTCAAAAGAGGTCAAATGAGTTGGAGTAGAACTGGGCAAGAGCAGTGTCATGGAAGCTCCAGCACTCAAGAAGCTTACAATTTAGTTGGAGAGACTATGGCAATATATATAAGCAGCTGTAATGTGTAATTAGAACATATGAGAGATGCAAAGTGCTTTTAGCTCAAATTAGTTTTATCATGAAGATTATTTTAAATTTTTATATTAAAAATTTAGTAAAGATATAAATGTGAAGAAGGGATCCAAATTGGCATCCTTTAATTAAAAAAATCCTTTAGAAAATAATCACTCTTGGGGCGGCTAGGTGGCGCAGTGGATAGAGCACTGGCCCTGGAGTTCAAATACGGCTTCAGACACTTAATAATTACCTAGCTGTGTGGCCTTGGGCAAGACACTTAACCCCATTGCCTTGCAAAAATCTTAAAAAAAAAAAGAAAAAAAGAAAAAGAAAAAAAGAAAATAACCACTCTTTCATGGCAGTAGGGAATTATTTTAAATGTCAGACTTTTAACTAGTTTTTTGAACCCAGATCAGGGTTCTTTTTGCCTCTGTTGTCCCATGCTTTAGCCAAAATATTTATCTCTACATTAGGATAAGTGGCATGTTTCTAGCATGTTTCCTGTGAGAATTAATAAAGACATTTACAATCTAATTCCTCACAGATCTTTCATTGGTATTACCTTAGTAACTAATGACCTTGATATATATCATGGACTTGCTCTAGATTAAACGTCATGCTCATTTCTTTATTCTTTATAGTACTGAGGAGAACAGTTCAAACTCGTCCTGCCCCACATATTCTTCCAAGTGTAGAAATAACAGAGAAGGAACAAAATTGGGAAAAGAGGAACTCGCCAAATGCTGTAGAAATTCCAAACTCAAATGAGGAAAATCGTCTCTTCACCCAGAGATGGAGAGTTTCTCATATGGATGAAGAAGTAGAGAACAAAGCCCAGTCTTTATTTGCCAGTGTTCCACAGGCCCAGTGTCCTCCTCATTTTCAGCATTCGGAAAACCATACTTTCCCAGAAAAACCTCCAGTTCATGGAGATGGAGAGCAGCTGAGAACAAATGAACCTTTCCTGCAGAACAAAGATCTGATGGCACGAATTGCTGAGTTAACACTGCAGAATTCTGCTATTAAAGCACATCTGAACAATTTTAAAGGACCCTCAGGAGAACAAGGGGATGGCCCTCAGGACCCAGCCAAACTGGACAATGTAAATGACATGACAACAGTAAGTATCAGTCACAGATTGCCTAGTTAAGGATAAATTCAGCCTTATTTGATTACTTTTGTATATAGGTGGATTTATTTCTTCTTAATATCCCTACTTGTTACTTTTGTAGTTGTCACTAGAACTCTTTTTCATTCTTTTTATTGATTGTCATAATTTATGGTTATTATTTATTTATAACAAACTAGGCCTTTCTTTGAATTACTTGTAAAAGTATGCTATGTACATTTAGTCTTTAATTTATGTAAGGTTTATTTATCAAAATTTTAATTATAGTTTGTTATGTGTAGATTGGAAAGCTACTATTCCATACAAATTATTATTAAAAAAATGGTTAACTTCCTAGGCTAACACATAAAAGCATATTAACCTATGGTTTAACTATGAAGTTTTGTTAATATGAAAAAAAATATGAAAAGGTAATCTGAATTCTGTTTTTGGAATCTCAAATCTTTGGGAACGAATCTTTGCCCCTTTAGTCATGAATAGGATTCTGCCCATTTCCCTTCTACTCCTCCAATATATATATATATGTATGTATATATATATATATATATATACATACATATATATATATAAATTAAGGTAGGTAGATATTGTATCTAGAGAGCGATTGAGTCTTTGTGGTGAGTTAATGAGCTTTCATACATAAAAGCATTTGTATACTGAAACACTCCATGAGAATCTCTTCCTCCTTAGCCTTTTAAGGATTGTTGCTAATCAAGCGCTGTTTTATTAATTCAACAAAGTCGATCTCTCCAGGTTAAGGAAGTTCTGGAGAAGTTATGAAAAACTAAATTGAATAGGCTGCTATCAGTACAGATTTCAATTTTCATAGAAATGCATTCAAAGGGAAAAGGATTTGTTGCAATGCCAACACTAGAAGAAATAATATTCCATAGCTACAGGCAAACATTTCTAATTGCACTTGGGAAATTCTGCTCTTTTTGACTATGCAGGTTTATAGAGAGCACTGTTTGTATATATTTAGTAAATAATACTTAGGAGGAAAAGAATTGGTATATGTAAAATACTGAAAGATTGTATAATTGAATTTGTGAATTTTCACTTTTTTAAAGACTTTTCCAGCAATGCAACCACAAATACCACACAGCATGGAGGAACGAATAGCAGAACTGAACCGTCAGAGTATGGAGGCTCGTGGGAAATTGCTGCAGTTAATAGAACAACAAAAGCTTGTCTGTTTGAATCCTTCCCCTCCATCAAGTTCCCCTGGTCATTCACCACTGAGAGCATGGACTGGTAGGTATCATGGTTTAAAAAACTATGAATAAGAACAATAAATGAATAATTAGCCTGAATATGAGACTACAGATTATGGGGGGGGGGGGGGCAAGAACCTTTAGGGTAGCATTGCACATTATATTGAATGCATCTTTGAAGAGTAAAACTTTTCCCTTGTCTCTTCCCTCTATTAAAGATTCAGTGACCATAATAGTAGTAGAAGAATTGTTTTGATCTCTAGCACCACTTGGTAAAACTCTTACAAGATATTTTGACAAATGAATAAGGGAAAATTAATTATTTTAAATACATCCTTCATCCAGCCTTTCTTTTAGAAAACAATTCAATTCAAAAAATTACCTATAATAAGGGAATTATCTTGATGACTTCTACAAAATTACATTTGTCATTTTGTTTTTATACATGTGATATTATATATCATATATTTGTATGTAAATCATCCTGATACAAATATTTTTAAGACATTGTTTTTTCAATCTATTTTTAATAGTAATAGTAAGAAAATAAAAATGTTTATGAATTAAATCTTAAATATCTAATAGTAATTATAAGTGAAGAAATTGTAAGAAGTAAGAGTTCATTGTGGATAGGAATATATACCTATGTATGCCTATGTGTGTATATAAACATGTATAAGCATAAGCTATAGAGATAGCTATGGAGAAGTATATTTGTGTAAGTGGATATAAGGTATATATGATATAAGATAATGTGTGTGTATAGACACATATAGTAATATAAACCTAATTATATGAACTTCAGAATATATAATTTTATTATTAAAAAAGGATAGATTTTATGCAGTAGGTAAGAAGTCATGAATTTTTGAACAAAGGATTTCACATGTAGAAAGAGGTGATTGGACAAAGAGATCTGAGGCAGAGACCCAGCCCCCTGACTGTCATCCCAGTTTGATGTGGTCAGCAGGGCTGATTATAAGGAAGTAACAGTGACAGGTAGAAGAATGGGAAAATACTGAAGGACATGACCTAGGACAAAACTAAGTTTTAGAAATGGAGGAAAGAAACTAAAAATTTTTCACCTGGAAGATTTGAAGGAAGATAGTTCCATTGAAGAAACTTGGTAGTTGGGAATGGAAACTGAATTTTATTTGGTAGGAGTAAGGATGAGGAAGGATATGATGAATGCATTTAATTTTGGACACACTGAGTTTGAGAGGATGACAGAACATCTAAGTAGCAGAACACCTCTTGTTGCTGGGGGAAAAGGGAGTCTTATTTTGATTACATGACATTTGTTTGGCATTTCTGTTTAATTAGAGTTCGGTTCAGGAGACTTTTCTAAGCATTGACTGTATACAGGGCAACACAGAGTCAGCTTAGATACGATCCTTCCCACAGAATTTCTGCTCTATAGTTAACTAATATCTATAGTCAAAAGGCCCAGTATATCTAGGTAAAAGATGTTTAATCTAAATACTTTACTTAGTAAGCAGGGTTCTTTGTCATTCAGGATACTCCCTCCACTGATGCAGATCACAACTCTAGTCTACTTTGGTTTAGTACTTGTATAAAATACTCATTACTCTGTAGTCAACTTGGTGAGGAAATTTTCCAACTAGGCTCATTCTTGAAGCATTTCCACCAGAGGAGTTTAAATTTTGCCTTTGATAATTCCATGTAGAAGGGTAAAATTTAGGAGGCAGCTAGGTGGTAGTGGATAAAGCACTGGCATTGGAGTCAGGAGTACTTGGGTTCAAATCCGGTCTCAGACACTTAGTAATTACCTATCCTTGTGGCCTGGGCAAGCCACTTAACCCCATTGCCTTGGGAAAAACTAAAAAAAAAAAAAGTAAAATTTAAAATTTTAATTGCTTATTGCCTCCTAAACTCTTTTACTTAATGTTGAACTCTTTTAAAAAGCTTCAGATGTAAGACTTTTAATTGAAGAGTTATTTTGAGGGTTTTTTTTTTTAGGCTTTGTGCTTTTTTTTGTGGCCCGTAAGTGTGAAAAAAATAAAAAATACTGAACAAAGATTGCTTATATCTCTATCTATCTAAAATGGAGAGAGAGTATAATAGATTATAGCATGACAAACAAAAATGATCATTTCTTTAAATAGAAGATTTTAATGGAATTAATATTTTATTTTCTAGAAGGTGGAAAGAGGACAATTGAGGTGTCTATTCCAGGGGCAGAAGCTACAGAGAATTCAAAAAGCAGTACTATTTCTCCTGTCAATGGGATGAATGCCAGAAGGTGGGGTTATTGTAAATAAATGTTTATTAAACACCAAAAATACCAGAGGTACTTTGTACAACTTTTTATGACAACATATTTGTAGTCTGATTTAGCTTTAGTTGGGAGGGTAGGTTGCTTGTATAAAGAAAAGAAAAGGGGTCAGGAACAAACCATAATTGAATGTGAAAGGATTTGAGGACCAAGAAAATTTAGAGAAAAGTAGTAAAATTTAAGGAGATTCAGTTCCCCCTCCCCCATTCCACTTCTTTTCTTTTCTTTTTTAATTTTTTTTTAGTTTTAATTTTTAGTTTTAATTTTTCCCCATTTACATGTAAAAACAATTTTTAACATTCATTTTTGAAACTTTTGAGTTCCAAATTCCCTCTCTTCCTCCTGTCCTCCCACCCTCCATTGAGAAAGTAAGCAATTTGATATAGATTATAAATGTCCTACCTCACTTTTTAATGAAACTACTTCTTTATTGACTGGAAGGGAGATACACACACATTTACACTTACATTTAAAGGACCTGAAGTCATCTAGGCATGAGTCATCTTTTTTTCTCTTCTATTAACAACAGCAGATTTAAAAGCAGATGTTTTTATTTGAAGGAAGAATAAGGGAAATATGTTTTTTACAGAATTTGAATAAGTTCTTTTTATAATAATCATAACTTACCTAAGTTTAAAAACAATTAAAAATATATTTATTCTGGGGGCAGCTAGGTGGTGCAGTGGATAAAGCAACTGCCCTGGAGTCAGGAGTACCTGGGTTCAAATTTGGTCTCAGACACTTAATAATTACCTGGCTGTGTGGCCTTGGGCAAGCCACTTAACCCCATTTGCCTTGCAAAAACCCTAAATAAACAAATAAATAAATAAATAAATAAACAAACAAGCAAATAAATAAATAAATAAATAAATAAGTAGATGAACGAATGAATAAATAAATAAATAAATCTCCGCTTGCCTTGCAAAAACCTAAAATAAATAAATAAATAAATGAATGGACAAGCAAACAAATAAATTCAGCTTTCATTATTAAAGATTTTGATTATGATATATAAAATTATCCCAGATACTGTGATAGTGCCATTATTCTAAAGTATATTCTAAAGTATATTTTGTCTGGAATTTTCTGCTTTTAATTGGTACGGGGTGGGGTGTTTTTTTTTTAAAGAAATTTGCTATTGATAGTAGATTCAGTGCAGTTTTGATTCTAAGCCTCCTGATGGTTTTCCATTTTCATATGTAAGTTTAGAATTAGTTCAGAAGATACTGTCACAAGAAACTCAAGAGAATTCAGTATTCCAGGTTTCAAGATTGTTTGAAAAAGGGGTTCTAGAATAACTGTCATGGCTTGTAAAATCAGTTTTATGACTTTGTACTTGTCATACCTGTAGGATCATCATATTTACATTGACATATTCATAGAACCATTTGAAATGTTTTGCTTTTTCTCCCTTAAATGGATCTTTGAGGGAAATTAGCCAACATAAGAGTGCCAAAATAATGATATTTTAGTTATAAAACTCTGTGAAACTGGTATGGTACAGGCCTGTGTAGAGGAATAACAGAACTGTTTTTTGATCTTTGCCTTTAAGGCAGACTTTTCTAACAAATCTATCATGGCTTCACAGTAGCTAATAGGTTTGAAAATATAAAGGTATAAATGCACAAAGAGTATAGAATTTACAAAAATATTGTGAAATTGAAAGTCAGGAAGAGAATTAAACTTAGATTTTATTGTTTGTCTCAATAGAATAAGTGAAACTCATTCCAAGTGATTATTAGGGTTTCTCTGCTGGTATAATTCTATTTATTACTGTTATTAACACAACTATTGGTTTTATGTTGATAAGTTATGTTAATTTATATAGAATTTTATGCTTATAAGGGATTTATGTATATTATATCATTTGTAGTTAGCAGTGATTTGTCAAGATATTAGCTATATTGTTTTAATGTGTTTAATTAATATTTGTTGATTGAATGGATGAATACTGATTATTGCCAGGTTTTAAAATGCCATATGTGCAGAATTCATAATAATTTGAACTTAATGTGGATAAAAGAAGAGCATGATGTTAAAGGAATGTTGAAACTATGATAAGTATTCTTAAAGAAAAGGGGTTCTTTTCTAATTATTTACTCCTTTTGTGGGGTAAATATTGAAATGCCATAAGACGTGAGAAATTGTCATGTTTTCTGAAGAATCTATTCAAAATGAAAAGAAAGAGCTTTGGACTCTAGGAGTCACAAAACTTGAGTTCAGATCATAGTTCTCATACCAGCTATGTGACACTGGGAAAAATCACTTTTTGAGCAACAGTTTTCTCTTTTGTGAAATCAAAGATTTGGAAAATCTTTAAAGATAACTTTCAGCATTAGAAATTTATAAAATCAGCATTAGAAAGAATTAAAAGTAATTAGGAATGAATGCATATTCATTTAAGTTGGAAAGATTAAGGTCTCTTCATAGGGAGCTGGTAACTAATATTAATACCTATCTTCATGATGAAAATATAAGCAGCTTATGAAGTCATATCTCTGTATATGTATACGTGTGTGTGTGTGTGTGTGTATAAATATCTTCTACAATACTTAAGCCTCTGTCTTATATTTCAAGGTATGGTAGAAAAAATATTAAATTTGGAATCAGAGGATAGGTTGGACCCTCATCTCTGCTACTACTTTTGTGATCTTGAACAAATTTTCTAAGGCTCAGTTTTCTTAAGTATAAAATGAGGCAATAGGACTTGGTGCCTAAGTGATGTCTAATGCCTTTTTTAATTGCAAATCTTATGGTTCTGTTCCACTTAGGTTGCCCATTGTGACCTCCAGATTAATATATCTAAAACTAAATTCATTATCTTTATTCTGCCACAACCAAGTTTCCTCCTATTAACTCCTTCTCTAGCTTTTCCTCTCTTTTGTCAGTGGTACCGTCAGTTTCCAAATTTGAAAGTTTGGAGTCTTCTGACTTGCTTCTTTTTTTTCCACATCCAATTAAGTTTCTAGACCTGTTTAGCCTTCCTTCATAATATTCCTTACATTTGTTCATTCTTTTCTAAATTATTGCTGTCCCATTAGTATAAACCATTATCACCTTATACCTAAATTACAGCAGTGGCCTCCTAGGTAATCTTGATCTCTATACCTAAATAGATATTTCTCTAATTATTTAGATGTCTTTATTTGTGTTAAAACTGTTTTGTATTTAAGTTCATACAGTTCCTATGTGTGTCTTGGTGACTCCCAAGTTATTTTATGCTTTGAGTAATAGTTTTAAATGTAATTCCTTATCTAGCTTCCTGTTGGATTTTGTAGGCATTATACAGAAATGATAATGATTTAATCCTACAACTTTGCTGAAGTTATTGCTTTATTAGTTTTCTAGTTGGTTCAACTCTAAATAAACCATTATTTCAGACAAAAAGTCATATTTTCTTTAAATTTATTTTTCTTGTCTTATTGCTTTAGCTAGCATTTCGAGCATTGTATTGAATAGTAATGGTGATAATGGATATCCTTGCTTTAGCCTTGTTCTTATTAGAAAGGTCCTTAATATGTTGGTTTTAGACTGGTATTACTTAATATATTGAGGAAAAATCCTTTATTCCTATACTTTCTAGTGGTTTGTTGGGGTTTTATTTGTAGGAATGGGTACTATATTTTATCAAAAGCTTTTTTCTGCATTTATTAATATATGACTTTTGTGTCCCTTATTCTTTGGTGAGTTAAAGTTTTCTTTTTTCTTTTTTTTTTCATTTTGCAAGGCAATGGGGTTAAGTGACTTGCCCAAGGCCACACAGCTAAGTAATTATTAAGTGTCTGAGACCGGATTTGAACCCAGGTATTTCTGACTCCAGGGCTGGTGCTGTATCCACTGTGCCACCTAGCTGCCCCGAGTTATAGTTTTCCAATATTGAACCAACCCTTCATTCTTTATATAAATCCAATTTGGTGATGGTGTATGATTTTTGCAGTAGATTACTTTAGTCCTCTTGCTAATAACTTTATTTAATTTTTTTTTTGCTTTACTGTTCCTTGATGATATTATCTATAAGTTTTTTCAAATCATCAAAAAACATATTTCATTTTTTTCTTTGTGTCTTCATTGCTTCTTAGCATCGTGTCTGGCTCTTCTTTATGATTAACTGATGGGTTGGTAACAAAAACTAGGAAGAAATGATAATAGAAATTTCATTCCAAATCAAAATTATTTAAGACATCTGGGAGTTAATTTATTGATATATTCACAAGATTTATATAAACATGACTACAAAACAGTCCACAAAAAATAAAAGACTTGTTATTGGACATAGATTCATTTCTTGTAGTTGGACCACACTAATAAAGTAAAAATAACATTACACCTTAATTTACAGATGTGATGTTAAACTAATCAGATTACATTTTTAGACCTAGACAGAATAATGATAAATTTGATTTGTTAGAACCAGAGAAAGAACTAGAAGTCCACACTTATGATAAAGATAACTTTTCCATACTCCAAACTATATTATAAAGCAATGGTAATAAAAATTATTTGATATGGGTTAAAAAATACAAATAGTACAGTGAATGGACTAGGTAAAATCAACTTGAAAATAATCATACTTCAATATTTAATAAACTCCAGAATATAATTTACTAGAGAAAGAATTGCCTCTTTGATAGCTGCTGAGAGAGCTGAAAAGCAGTATGGTAGATGTTAAGTTTAGTTTGACAACTTTTTAAGCCACGAATCTTTTTAAGCTTAAAATGGATGCATGACAAATATTCATAAATAAAAAAAACATGAGGATGATATCAGGCATATTTCTTTGGAAAGAATCCTTAACTAAGTAAAGGAAGAGAAGATTAGAAAAGACAAAATAACTTTGGGCACATGAATTTAAAAAAGCAGCCTGGTGTATAGATAGAAGCTATATATAGATCCCAAGTCAGTCTTTTTACCCTTTGAACCTTCTCTCTGGGTTGTCTTTTTCTTTACACTGTAAATTTCTTAGGAGCAAAAATGGTGTGTGTACCCCCCCCCCCACCTCCCCAACCCCTTTATATTACATGAACTAAGCAGCCTGCCCTTTACATAATAAGTAGTTCTTAATTCATTGACTTGACCTGAGAGTCTGGTCTAGTCTAGCCTTTGGCACATCCTGGTTTGGGTGGCTCTGGCAAGTCAGTTATCTTTCATCTCTTTTAGACTGAAGTTTCAGGGCTGATGTGCATTGGTAGAGGGGAAATTCCTTCCTAAAAGCTGAAGAAATCACAGATCCAAGAGGAATCCCTTTATATGGACAAAATCAATGATGTATATTTAGAGGAGAAATGGTAGCATAGGAGTAAAAAAATTTTCTCCATAATCACTACAATTTAAACAACTGAAATGCTTGCAATTAAAATTTTATTGTGATCTTTCTGTGAAGTTCCAGCATTTTAATAATTTTACACAAATTTTAAGTGTTGAATATGACAGCTTTCTCTTTTTTTCTTCTTCATGACTAGATCTTCAGGTGCCACCAGTTATTCCTGCTCCCCAATAAATGCCACTTCAGGGAGTGGAAGATTTACACCTCTCAATCAGAGGGCAAAGGTACATGAGGAAAAGTGACTGCAATGCTTTGCCATCCTTATTATCTTTGTGCTATGGGGTTAGAATATGGGTGGGACAGGGATTAGTGAGAAAAGTAATTATTTTTCTTTTAGGATTTTAAATTCTAACCTTGACTAGTCACCCAGGTTAAGAGATGCTCATCACTGGAAAGTTGGTCACCAGGTGATGAATATTTTTTGACCATGACAATTTATGGTGACTATTTACTAATGTAATTACTCTTGTAGCATTTTTTTGTATCAAGAATACATGGTGGTATGGTGAATTGAAAAGGAAAGATTAAGTTGTAAGGTGTTTTAAAAAAATGTGATTAGTCTAAAAACATTGTTTAGGGTAGTAATGGCCTAAAGGATAGATGTCTCTTATGAGTGTTTTTCACGTGTTTTAATTCTGCTATTGGAACACATAGAAGTTTAATATCTTGTATTATAATATAATACAAGAAAAAAAATATATATATATATAAAATACAAGAAAAATACAAGAAAAAATATAATACAAGGTAATATAATTCAAAGGGTTCTGCTATGACCAGATACTTTCAGTGTTAACAAATCAAATTTTATATCTCTGACAGTCCTTTCTGAGGAAGAATCATTAGGAGTCTCCTTACATCCTGTTTCTGATACATAATGCTTGATCATGTCATTTAGCTACTTTTATACCCTGGGTAGCCTTCTAGTCCTTTTCAGTTGCTATGCAGGTGCCAATTTTGCATTGGCAGAGAAAGTTTCCCCTGTGGGAGATCCCCCCCCTTTAAATTTTTCGCTATTTGAGTTTTTAAAAAACTGTATGATATTTGTACTGTCAAACATAAAACTGTAAGAACGTTAAAAATGTAGAGTTAAAATAAAATGACTGAATATATAGGTTAGACATTTTAAAGTTTTAGTCTCTAAGATCTTACCTCTATGCCTTACAGTAGAAACCATTTCAGAAAATGACCACACCTTAAACTTGGAAAGAGTTGATTTTTATACAGAAACAAGAGAATAGAGAAAATCATTAATCTCCTTTGTGGCCTAACCATGAAAATTGTACAATATCTATGCCCCAGACTGTTTCTCAAAGATTGTCTGATCTCTTGTCTCTTCCTGGCAGGTCTCATCTCCCAGCATCCTGATCATTGTTCTCCTGAATTTGTAATTAACATAAGGAGAGATACTTAAAAGTCTTAATTTCTTTCTTACTGATATGTGAAGACTGAGTACTCTCTAAAGAAATCAACCCTTTACCAGGATATATAGTTTTGAGAAATTATTAAGCTTAACACTACCCATAATAGTTGAATTCTTGTTTTTGGTCACTTAGTAAATGTCATCTTTGACATTTTTGAACTTTTCTTTTTCTAAAGAACAAGAGAACTCTTAGGTGCAGTCCAAAAATAAATAATACAGTGCTTTCTTATATGTTAGATGCTTAAATACATTTCACTTGCCTCATAACACTAAGATTGGTTTTTAATTTTCCTGTGTGCTAACAAAATGGTATGAATATTATGTCTAATTTATCCTTTTTTTCTGTACTAGGAGAATATTACTTTTTTTCCCCTCCCTTTTAGTTTGTGTCCATGATTTGGTTATATCAATTAGTCTTTAAAAACAAAAACCCTCAAGATTCCTAAGTGAAGAGATTATCTGTTCCTGCTCCAGGATATTTTATTTGTCTATCACTTTCTTAGTAGAGAATAAAAGGTTTGGGGTGGTAGCAGTTGCAACTGATATCTAATTGTGAGATTATAATGTATGATAACTTGCTTACTCTAACATCTGAAAACTGAGTGGTTTCCTGTTTATTGTAAGACTCTTCAGATAATTTATCTAAATCTTCTCTGCCTCTATTCAAACAGGTTGAAAAACAAAGAGAAGAAGGCTGGTTTGCTCTCTCTACACATGTGACATAAGTGAAGTCCTATTTCATTTTTAAATATTTTTGCAAATTCCCATTTTCCTGGCCCCCTTCCTTTTCATATCATTCCTTTAATTAGCACACAAAAACCTATGCATCAGTTCTTCCAGTGGAAAGAAGTAAAACATTTGTCGTATTTCTGCATTTATATTGAAAGTTGTCCTTTTGAAAGAATACCAGAAATTTGACAATTGGGGGCTTATATCATATTCCAGTCATTTCCTTTGAGGAACCAAGTTGAGGACATCACAAGCCTTTTGAATTTCTATTTGATTTTTTAAAAAACTGTGTTATTTGTACCTATTACAGTTGAATTCCTGTTTTTAGTCACATAATAAATGTCATCTTTGACATACTTTAATTTTTTTCTAAAGGAAAGACTTACTTTGGGTCAGTCTTTGTAATAAAAGTTTTCTGTGGTATGAGTATAATTACTGACTTATGGAAAATTTTTTAACATCATCCTGGTCTCAGACTTACTGTTTTGTAAGACACTGCTTTCTCCCACCTTTTTTGAGCACATTGTTTATAGTTATTTTTTTGAATGAATGTGTGAGTACATTTGTGTTTATTCAGTAGATGAGAATAGTTGTACAAATATAGAATATGTTTATGTGGTTTTTTAATGTAAATTTTTATCTATAATGGCAGGCAATGAATTGTAAATAAAAAATCATAATAATTTGCATCATAAATTTTTATGGTAATTATCCAAATAGTACCTATTTCAGTCAGCCATCAAGTGACTAAGAACAAATAATTAGTTAATTCTAGATCTGGTAGCTGAAAAAGAATTATACTTCAAAAATTATTCCTTCTCGGTTATTACCTTGAAAGAGGCCATTATGGGACCCTAAGCAAACTTGATGAGGTAAGTACTTTTGCAGATTCCCAGATAGATTAGGATTGTGTTCTCTTGAAAATTTGCTTTTTAAAATATTCCTGCTTTGTATCTTAGGGATTGACTAATTTACTGATACTTGTTTGAAACTTTTAATTATTTCTCATGCTCATGGTTAAAATGAAAATTATTTCCTTAAAGAATACTGAATATATTTCCATGAAGCCATTTGTATAATTTGCTTGTCCTTTATCCTTCTTCAGTCTTTTGTTTTAACTGTCACTACACTGTGTAATTGTTACCTTAATAAATATTTTCCCAATATGAGTCATAAACTCACCCTTTTTTGTACTTCTGAAGAATCACACAACTCATCTTGATCAGTGAATTTGAAGCAGTTTGGGGTTGATGAGCTAGGGTTTGAATAGTGTAAGAATTTCACAAAGACTCAAGTTATGAGGGTCAGATAACTTTTATTTTGCAAGTGCAAGGAGATTGCTTGCAGGCTTTATCCCTAGTGGATAATTAGCCAGCGGGGAAAAAAGTTAGGGTTTTTATATAGAGAGGATGGCCTATTTATTGCAGGCAGGCACAGTTCAAAGGATTATGTCAGGGTATTCAGGGGTAACAGGCTCATTTTGGGAAATAGTGCTAACAATGTTATTGTGTTGAACTTCTGCCTCTTTCTCTGTCCTTGTAGAATCTTACTACTGCGGGTTCCTAACTGTTTGGTAGAAATAGGGTACCCAGATGACTGTTACTAATTCAAGGTCTGAGAAAATGCTACAAAAAAGATTTTCTTCAAATAACAAAGTCAGCCTAGTTTATAATGTAGTCTGCTATAGAAAGGTACAGAATTTAATTATTTGCTTTCTGCTTAGCATTTCCGTAGTATCCACATTTTACCCAATTAATGGTAGGTTTTCTATTTTAATAACCACAATGTTCATGTCACTTCTATCCTGACAAATTGCAGAAGTAAAATTCATATATCCCTGAGAATGAGAGACAATGTGATATATTTCATAAAGAGTCAACCTGAAAACTAGGAAGATCTGGATTCAAGATTTATCTCTGATGCCTCCTGGCTACGTGGTCCTGGTCAAATCACTTAATCTCTCAGTATTCTTGGAAACTCCAAGATGATGAGTTGGAAGGAGTGTGCAAATTTGGCATTGATTGGTAGAGGGAGTTTCTTCAACCAGGAGTTCTCTATATCAATGTAGTAATTACTGGACTAGTCCATCATGATTAATAACAAATAATAAATGAGATAAGAAAAGTTAGTGGTAGTTCATCTCTTCATTTTTTCTGATTTATCATGGCTAAGTAGGTTATCTGCCATTTGATCCATCTCAGAGTCTTCTGTTTCTGTTAACAGCAAATGGCAGCATTCTTCCATTGTTAGACTTTTTAAAAATGCTTTCTAAGGATCAATGTCCTAAAATTAAATGAAGTTAGTAAAATTTACTTTTTTTGAATATTATTTTTAAATTTAAAAAAAAAATTGCCCTAGTTGCATGCAAAAGCAAGTTTCAACATTTATTTCCAAAACCTTGAGATTCAGATTCTCCCTTCCTCCACCCTACTCCCCTCATTGAGAAAGCAGGTTACTTGGTGTAGATTAAAAATGTGTAGCTGTGAAACACATTACTGTAATAGTCATGTTGTCAAAATAGACATAATCCACACACACACACACACAAAGAAAGAGAAACCTCAAGAAAAATAGTGAAGGAAAAAAAGTGCTTTAGTCTGTATTCAGACACCATCAACTTGCTCTTTCAGAGAATCAGAGAAGTTGCTATTCTCTACCCCATTTACTCTGTGCTCTCTCCTTTCACCCTATCCCTTCTCAAAAGTGTGACATATCTGTCCTCTCCCATGATCTTCCCTCTCTCCTATCACCAATAGCCCCCTCCTTTCCCCCCTGTCTCCATCCCCTTCCTCTCCTATTTTCTTCTAGGGTAAGATTGATTTCTGTCTCAATTAGATGAATGTCATTTCCTCTCTAAACCACTTGGCAATATGAATAAAAGCCTCACTCACTCTCCCCCTCTTCCACTCCATTGCAAAAGCTTTTCCTTGCCTGTTTTATATAAAATAACATCACATTCTACCTCTCCTTTCCTTTTCTCCCAGTACATTCCTTTCTTGTCCATTAACATATATATATATATATATATGTATATATATATATATATATATATATCTTCAAATTCAAGTCCTTCCTATACTTTGTCTATATATATACTCCTAACTATCCTAATAAATGAGAAGGTTCATATGAGTTATCATCAGTATTATCCCATTCCATAGGACTACAAGCAGTTCAACATCATTAAGTCCCTCATGGTTTGCACTTCCTGTCCATTCTCTCGGCTTCACCTGAGTCCTGTACTTGAAGATCAGACTTTCTCTTCAGCTCTTGTTTTTCAACAGCAAAGTTTGAAAGTCCCCTATTTCACTGAATGTCCATCTTTTCTCCTGAAAGAGAAATTCAGTTTTGCTGGATGATTGATTCTCCATTGTTTCACGTTCTTTTGCCTTCCAAAATATCATATTCCAAACCCTATGAGCCCTTAGTGTAGAAGCTGCTAAATCTTATGTTATCCTGACTCTAGCTCCACAATACTTGAATTGTTTCTTTCTAGCTGTTTTGTCATGTTTTCTCCTTGACTTGGAAGTTCAGAAATTTGACTAATATTCTTGGGAGTTTTCATTTTGGGATCTCTTTCAGGAGGAGATCAGCAAATTCTTTTTATTTCTATTTTACCCTCTAAATTCGGTACAATATTAGTAGAATTTTCCTGGAGAATTTTTTGAAAAATGAAGTCTAGGGTTTTGTTGGGAATTTTGGTCATGATTTTCATGTAGTCCAATAATTTTTAAATTATCTCTTCTGAATCTGTTTTCCCAGGTCAGTTATTTTTCCAAAGAGATATTTCACATTTTCCTCTAGTTTTTCATTCTGTTTTTTTTTGCAAGGCAAATGGGGTTAAGTGGCTTGCCCAAGGCCACACAACTAGGTAATAAGTATCTGAGACCAGATTTGAACCCAGGTACTCCTGACTCCAGGGCTGGTGCTTTATCCACTGTGCCACCTAGCTGCCCCAGTTTTTCATTCTTTTGATTATATTTTATTGTTTCTTGATTCCTCACAAAATTCATCAATTCATCAGCTTCCCTTAGCTCCATTCTACATTTGAGGGAATTATTTTCTTCAGAGAGCTTTTTAATCCCCTTTTCCATTTGGCCAATTCTACTTTTTTAAGGCATTCTTCTCTTTAACTTTTTGGACTATTTTTTCCATTTGACCCAAACTGGTTTTTAAGATGTTGTTTTCCATGGCATTTTTTGTATCTCCTTCACCAAGCTACTGATATGGTTTTCATGATTTTCTTGTATTGCTCTCATTCCTCTTCCCAATTTTTCATCTACCTCCCTTACCCGATTTTCAAAATCTTTTTTGAGCTCTTCCATAGGCTAAGAGTAAACCATATTTTTTTTGGAGGCTTTGGATGCAGAAGCTTTTTATTGTGTTACCATCTAAGTGTGTATTTTGCTCTTCCATTGGACCAAAGTAATTGTCAATGGTCAGATTTTTTTTCTTCTGTTTTCCTTTTTTTTTTTTTTTTTTTGTGTATTTTCCCAGCTATGACTTGATTTTAACTCTTTGTTAGTGTGGGTTCTGCTCCCAGGGTGGAGGATGCACTGTCCCAAGCCTTTGAGGGTTTTTGCGATTGTTTTTCGGGGACACCCCCAATTCCTCCAAGTTCTTATGAGAGGCTCTGACTGCTCTCCTGGCCTGAGCTCTGGTCAGTGGATGATCACAGGCACTGCGCTCTGCCCTGGAGCTGAGGAGGGTCCCTGCTCCCCTATGGCAGCAAAGCTTCTTTTACTGAGACTGGGGCCCCAGAACTGTGACCTGGATCTGATACGGGCAAAGCAGCAGAGTCCTGCCTCAGAAATAGCCAAGAGACCTCTGTGGTCTTCCCTTAATGAGCTGAGGCTCTGGAAGCAGCAGGGGGATGATTCCCTGCCAAGTGGCTCCCCAGACCTCCTCTTGGTCCCTGGGCTGGGTCTGCGCTAGAGTTTGCACTAGACTGGACTCCCCCTCTGACTGATGTGGCAGAGTTTTCCTGCTGAGCTTTCCAATTGTCCCTGGCAGTTCTTGGGCCGAGAGGTCTGGAAACCACTCCTGCTGCTATGACCCCAGTACCCTGTGGGCTTTTTCTGGATGGCTAGGAGTCAGTTCACTTAGGCATGACCTGGACTGCACTGGGGCCCTTTCTGGTTTAACAATCTTTTCCCATGGATCTTCCAAGTGTTTCACTCAGTCTTTCTGTGGGTTCCACCACTCCAGAATTTGGCTAGAGTCATTATTTAAAGCCTTTTTGGAATAATCTGGCATAGAGCTTGTGGGAATTCCTCCTGCCTTTGCTCTGCCATCTTGTCCCGCCCCCCCAAAAAAATAGTACTTTTCATTAATACCAGGTCTTCATTAACACTGAGATTGAAGGAATATTTTAATTCCTTTATAATGTCTGGGTCAACTTAGAGGCATTTGCATCTATCTTTGATACATTTTTATGAACTCATTATAATAGTGTATATAACATTAGACTTTAAGTATATGAAAGGCAGTTCACTAGATACCGGGGATAACACAGACTGTATTAGCTCCTCCACCAAAACAGCTATCTGTAAGACAAGAAATGAGATTTACTTTAGGGGGGAAAAAAAGAATACCCTCAACAAAAAGGCCTTCTTATAGAAATTTTTCAGTAGAGAAAAATTCTCTTTATATATTCCATTACTATTTGTCAGTAAATATTAAATGCCTAATGTCCCAGACACTGTGCTAAGAACTAGAGGTAGAAGATGAGGTAAAAAACAGCCCTCAAGGAGATCACACTGTAATGGCACCAGGCCATGTCTTACAGGAAGCAAATTAAGCATAACACAAACATGTTAAATCTGTCTTTGGTTCAGATCTGTTTTTTTATTTGTGTAAGAATTGTTTGTGGAAATTCTTTTCACTGACGCAGATCTGATAACTTATCCATAACAGTTTTAGAGAGTTTTCTGAAGAATCTAGGGATTAAGTAACTTGATCATGGTCACACATCTAGTTTTCATGAGTCCAGACATTATCCCAGATTCTGATACCATGTCTGGTCACTATCCATTGTGTCACATTATCTCTTTAATAAAGGATAATCTAGGGTTATCTATATTTTTACAATTCACATATCTGAAGAATAGAATTGCTATGTATGTAAAACATTTTTTTCCTGTGTGAATAACTTGAAATACAGAAAGGTAGTGATCCCTTTTGTATCTGTGATCATATGACTAATAATGCCTTATTTTGAGTATTTGTCAGAATATCAAAAAGAAATGATTCCCCCCTTTTCTATAAGAAAAGCTTCCATGTCCTATTCATTTTTGTACATTCAGCGACTAGCCCAGTACTTTGAACAAAATACACATTTATGAATTAGTAATTGAATATATTCTCCAAAATGACCAAAAATCAACTATGCTGTCTAGGGAAAAGGAAATATTTGTTGTCTGTAGCTGAACTTCATTGAAAATATCAACTCTCAGTTTAGAGGAAAACAAAATTAGTAATCTCAGTTTTTTAGCATTTTGAATTCCTACTTAGATCTCGTTACTTGTAAATCGTATAACTCACATTTGGGTCACACTTTCTACAGTTATCCCCGTAGTATTACATAAAAGTATGAGAAGATTCAGAGAATGGCATCTTCATGGTCCTATTGAGATTGTCATTTGGGCATTGTCACCCGTGTCTACCCTAGCATCCTCTCAATAGACTGTCTCCAGCAGAACATGGAGAACGTACACATTAACAACACTGTGTTAATCCACTATGTTGGTTGCAGCTACTTTCAGCAATTCCTGGAACAAAGACAACCCTGAGAGACCTGTTGTGGACATAAAGAGTGAAATAAAATCACAGAGTCTGAATGATAAAAACTCTTCTGTTTTTCCTTCTTATCCCATTTGCCTTAGTCCTAATTTTTCTCATATACAAAATGACTAATATGAATTATGTTAAACACAAAAAAGCACATGTCCAACTTTAACCAGACTTCACTTCTGAGGGGAGGGAGGTAGAAAAGTGTGTCATTTATAGATGTGCATGGGGATGAATATTGAAAAACTTTCATAATGTAACTGGAAAAAAATACAAATCAAATAAAAAAAAGTCTGCCTCCGTGTCCCCAAACTTTTGCTATGCTCATCCTTTGTCATGTAGCATCAGCGAATGATTCAATGCAAAGATCTTCACATTGCGTGCCAAAGTGTAAGCTTTTTCATGTTTTTTTGTGAACCAAGTGGTAGTCTGAAGTGTAATTCAGATCAGAATTTTGCTCTGATCCCTTCATCCGTCATTGTGATGATGGCTGAAAGTAATCCAGCCAGGACTTTTTTTTTTAACCTTGTCCATTGGCTTTTATTCTTTGTTGTCAGGCAGAATTCAGTCACCCCCAGGCCTCATCTCTCAGCCCGGAGCTGATCTTCAGGCCGTGTGCATTCCGAGTTTTTCCGAATTGAGGCCATGCACGCTGAACACCGCGAACCCACATGGTTGTTTTCAGCTCCTGGGATTGGGCACTCAATGTTGCATTTCAAAAACAAAAGCAAAATGTATGTTGAATTCCTACCCTTTTCCCACGTGATAACTGAAAACGTCAAGAGTTCCTGGTGTGTGCCTATGTATAAAATCATTGCAATACGGTTAAATACAAATATGATACTTTTATTCAATTTCCTCGTACCAAAAAATATACATTGAATGACTACAAACCATTGGTGCAATTTTTTTTTTTTGCGAGGCAACGGGGTTAAGTGACTTCACCGGAGGCCACACGGTTGGGTAATTACGATCGTATTTGACCTCAGGGCCCCCTGACTCCAGAGCTTATGATTGCTATAATGAATTATTCTTAAGCAATTTCAAAATGATAGACTTGAGCCGGCGGGAGGTCCTGGAACAATAAGCAGCAGCGCCGGAAATGCAGAAGCTGTAGAAGCCCGCGGTCACGTGCCTGCCGGTGCCCCAGGCCTCCGCCACTCAGAGCAGGGCTCCCGGTGCCCCTGGGGCCGGCTTCCGGCGGGCTCTTGGGCCGAAGCACCGCCTCTTCCGCCGCCTGGGGCAGGCGCCCGGACGCGAACTGGAACCCGCGCACGCGCACTAGGGCACGGCGGTTGCCGTGGTAACGGAGTAAACGAAGGCAGAGTTCCGAGCGTGCTCGGGGCTGAGCTGGGCGGCGGATGCTCTGAGTAAGTACCCGGTCGTCCCCCCTCCTCCTCCGCGCAAGAAAAACCTATCTAAGAAGGAAATCCTCTGAGTTTGCACAGTAGCGGTTTCTAGGGTTATTCCTCCGGAAGGGCAGCTTTCGTGACAAAAGAGAAAAGCAAGCTCAGTTCGGCAAAACAACTGAAGTGAGAGTCTGACCGTTTTTGTAGTTTTCCTCAGCTTCAGTGCCTCACCTTTGCAAAGAAGGATAACAGTGCATTTTTTCAGTTAAAAAATCGATTTTTATGCATATCTTTAATTTTTTACAGTTCCTCTGGGTCTCCCAGGGAGCCTCTCTATATAATAAAGAACCAAAATAAAGGGGAAAAGTTCAATCAAACTAACCGACATAATGAAAAAAACCTGAAGTAAGCAATTTTCCTCACCAGTGGTCCCCCACTTTTGTAAAAATTGAGGATTGGTATTTCTTCCTTGCAGCCAAAATTGGTTATTATAATTTGGCAACATTCAGTTTGCATTTTGTTGTTTTAATTTTTGTTTCCATTTATATTATTGTAAGCATTAGGTTTATTGTTTCCTGGTTCTGCTTTACTTATTTTTAATCAATTCATAGATATCTTCAATGCTTTTCTACAGTCATCATTACTTATTTTTTTTAAGTTTTTTTTTCCTGACCTGCATAATTAGAATGCACTCCCTCCTCACCCCTGATTCTTTTTTTCTTTTTTTACGTTTTTTCTTTTTTTTTTTTTTGCAAGACAATGGGGTTAAGTAGCTTGCCCAAGGCCACACAGCTAGGTAATTAGTAAGTGTCTGAGGTCAAATTTGAACTCAAATTTGACTCCAGGGATGGTGCTCTATCCACTGTGCCACCTAGCTGCCCAATCTTATAACTTATAACACAGTAACATCACATATCATGTGGAATAATTTGTCTTTTGTTTGCAGTTTTTTATTTTGGAGTATTAGCCCAGAAGTAGAATCTCTGGATAAAAAGTCAGGAACATTTTTACTCTTTTCCTTTAATTCTAAATTGTTATACAAAATAATATACAATAATATGCAAAATAAAGAAATCACAGCTCCATTAGCAGTGCATTTGTATGCCCATCTTCCCAAGTCAATGTGCCAAGTATGAGCTAAAAACCTCAATTTTTGTTTTAATTTCTTGTTCTTGATTGAACATTCTTTACTATAGTTGTTAATAGCTTTCAGTTTTAGAAATATTCATTGAAATTATTGTTAGATGACATTTGACCAGGATTAGGTTAGCAAAACATTTTCTATAACTTTATTATGTCACTTGAAGCTCTTTTCCTGTGCATTAGGTACAGGGGGATGGTGGAGCCAGATTCACTTGCATCTCAGGAGCAGATTATTAAATTTTCAGTGTGAAGCTTTACTCCTCAAAAATTGACAAATGCTACAGATTGGGTTTTGAATTGATTGTGTAGGCATGAGAAAATGGAGAGGGCAGCTAGGTGGCACAGTGGATTTAGAGCATGGACCCTGGAATCAGGAAAAGCTTAAGTTCAAATCCACCCTTAAGACACTTGTTACTTATTATCTGAGTGACCTTGGGCAAGGCACTTAACCCCATTGCCTTCCACCCCCCCCCAAAAAAAAAGAATAGAAAAAAGTAATGGAGAAAATGTTGACACAGATTAAGCTTAAACTTTAAATTTTATCATGTGCACATTTTTTTCTAAAAAACTGCAGGCATTTATATGACTGCATAGATATTATAATGATGGGAAAAATATTATGGAGGAGGAAAAATTCAATTTGCAAAAAAAGAAGTCCTGAATTAAATAATGTTGCCTAGGACCGAATCTGATGGGAAGAATCACTTTAGGAACTTGATAAGAATTTAGACAATTATTATGAATGCTTTATTTCCATTTTGTTAACTTACAGCTCGGAAGATAGAGAGTCAACCTTAGAGACAGGAAAACCTGGGTTCAGGTCCTATCCTTGACTGGTGTGATTTACTGGTGTGATTTTGGTAAAGTCACTTAATAATAATTGCCAACATTTATATAACCCTTGAAGGTTAGCAAAATGTTTTCCATGTATTATTTCATTTGGTCCTCACAATCCTGAGGTCAGATGTTATTATTGTCCCCATTTTACAGTAGAGGAAACCGAGGCAGAGGGAGGTTTTTTTGGGGTTTTTTTTTTTTTTTGAGATTTACCCAGGGTCATACAGCTAGGGAGTATTTGATGTACAATTTGAACTTGGGTCTCTTAGATTCCAAATCCATCCTAATAGTCATCACAGCTAGACAACCAATCTCTCAGAACTCCATGGGACCCTCTAATACTATAATTAGCAGAGCAATTGCAGGTAGGCACAGATAGATTGAGGTGTTTAAATGGAAAGTTTGAAATTATAAGTCTGAACCAAAAAAAAAAAAGAAAGAAAGTGGTTTAAACTGCCTTGGAAAAGACTTGTTGAAAATTTCAGCATTTGCTCTGAAAGAAAATTGTCATCCATACTATATGGGAAAAGTTTATTAACACTAGAATGGCTAAGGAAGAATTTGGAAAGAATTACTATTCAGGGTCCAGCTTTCATATCTGAAGTGTGTGTGTGTGTTGGGGGGGGGGGTCAAATTTGAGGTAGGCAGTAGAAATTCTTGATCCCAGTACTTTTTCGCTTTATTGGTTTTAGGGGACATTTTGGTTAGTTTTTTTTTTTTTTGCTTCCCTGGAGATGAGAGGGAAGAGAGTTAGTTATAAAAGGGGACCACTTGTTTGCAGAAGCAATTTACCCCAAGATATAATTTGTAAATTTGTTTGAGGCTGAGTGGTCATTTCCCCCAAAGGGAAAGAACAGAAAGAAGTTGGGAGACACATCAATGGAAACAGATTCACTGAAGTCATAGTTAATGCTATTAAATACCAAAGGAATTATGTGGGCTTGGCCATGGGCCTGTCCTACTTCTGATTGGTGTATTCAAAGGTACTTGGAATTTTCTTATTCAAGGATGGATGCCTATGGAAATGCCCCCAATTCCTTTTGTTTACTCTTGAGTATAAGACCTTGTAAGCTCTGGTGTTTGGGAGTCACGTAGGTTCATCAATAGACACAGATAATTCTGAGAATGCTCCCTACTAGTTAGGAGTTATTTTGATGTCTTTTAAGTTATAATGAATTTATGTTTTTGTGTTGTGTTATTCAGTTTTTACTTTCTAGAACCTTCTGACTCTCTTCCTAAAGAAAGTACTCATTTATATTGCAATAATATGTGACAGATGTAATTGCTCTGTTGGTTTTACTTAGCTTTTAGCTTTTTTTTTTAACAGAGGATTTTATGACAATGGAAATGCTCTGGTAGAGTTTATGGGAAATAAGATGGATCTAATTTAAGAAAACTAAAAGAATATTTTCATACTATATTGACAGAACTTCTGGGTAGTCTTTTTTTCTTTAGTTTTTGCAAGGCAGTGGGGTTAAGTGACTTGCTCAAGGTCACACAGCTAATAAGTATCAAGTGTCTAAGGCTGGATTTGAACTCAAGTCTTGCTGACTCTAAGGCCCATGCTGTATCCCCTGCACCACCTAGCTGTCTTCAAGGACTATTCAAGTAGTCTTTAAGGCATTGACCTATTTTTGTTTCTTAAACCTGAACTATGTTTTCTAACATACTTTTTCCATATTCTCCTACATATAAGGGTTGTATTGATGATGTTTGTTCTTCCTTCTCAAAGAAAACCATGATATCAGGGATGTACTATCATGACAAGCACATGAATTGGATTTGAGTGGGGGAGGCTGTGTTGAGTCATCAACCTCACTTGTTCCTCCAGAGCTTCTAGGTCCAGTGGCTAGATATGATCAGGACGACTGGAGATGACCCTGGAGGCCAGGCAATCAGGTTTAGTGATTTGCCCAAGGTTACCCAGCTAGTAAGTGTCAAGTATCTTGTCTTGACATGAAGTCATTAATTACCAAAATATATTTGGATTCAAAGGTTTCTGTTGAGATCTTTGTATTCTTTTTCTACTTACTCATTCTTGGCAATTGATGATCTATAAATTGTAACTGTCTCCCATGTGACTTTTTTGCTTGTGATGATCATTGAATGCCATTGACCAAGATGACCACTGATGCTGTGAAATAGTGATTCTTATGGCTCTTGAGCACATGATTAAACCTCTTCTGAAAATTTTCTTGTTTGATTCTTTTTTTAATTTAATATTTATTTATTATTTTGTACAGTTTTTTATGCATTAATAAAATATTCTTGTTTAGGAGTAAACAAAATACCTCCTCCCCCCAAAAAATATAGACTCACTTGAGTGATAAAGTAAAGGGAAGAGAAAAAAATTAAAATTAAATAAAAATAATAGTAATAATTGTAGGTATGGCCAGGTGGTGCAGTGGATGGAGCACCAGCCCTAGAGCCAGGAGCACCCGAGCCCACATCTGGCCCCACACCCAACAATCACCCAATGCAAACCACCCCAACCCCCACTGCCCTGCATAAACCAAAAAAAAAGAAAAAAAAAGACATAAAATAAAATAGTAATAATAGTATGGGGTGGCTGGGTGGTAGACAAAGTACTGGCCCTTGAGCCAGGAGCACCCGGGTCCGAATCCGGCCTCAGACACCCAACTATCTCCCTGCTATGTGGCCCCAAGCAGGCCACCCAGCCCCATTTGCCCTGCACCCCCCCCAAATAATAATAACAATAATAATAATAATAATAATAATAATAATAATAATAATAATAATAAATGTGCTTCAGTCTGTGTTCCAACACCACCAACTCTGTCGTGGTTGGATCACATCTTTTATGATAAGTCCATCACAAAAGTTACTTCTACATTTTTCCACCGTTGCTGTTGCTGATCGCAACTCCCTTCTTTCATACTTCTCCACTACCATGTACTGTATTTTCTCTCTCCTTTCACTCTGACTCTGCTGTAGGGTAGCTGAGTGGTGCAGCAGACAGATCCCTGGCCCTGGGGGCAAGAGGCCCCGAGCCGCTATACCACCCCTTAGGCCCAGCATCCACCTGGCCCTGTGGTCCCGGACAGGCCTTCCAATCCCAGCCCCTTGCAAGAAGTAAAAAAGAAAATGTGTCATATCTGACCACTCTCCCCCCATGGTCCATCCTCTCCCCTGTCACTCACATCCCCCCCTTCCCCCTGTCCCCCCCCTTCTTACTATAGATGTCTATACCCTATTGAGTATATATATGTATGTGTGTATATATATATATATATATAAAATATATATATATATATTTATATATATATATGCTGTTTCCTCTCCAAGCCACCTCTGATGAGAGCAAAGGTTCCCTCATTCCCCCTTGCCTCTCCCCTTCCATATCATTGCAATAGCTCGTTGTAATAAAGAAAAATCTTATTATATGAAATATCTTGGCCTATTTCCCCCCCTCTTCTTTTTCTTTCTCCCCTTACAGTTCCCTTTTTTCTATTGATTACATTTTTTATACCATGTTTTATCTTCAAATTCAGCTTTCTTCTGTGCTTCATCTATAAAAGCTCCTTCTACCTGCTCTGTTAATTGAGAAGGTTCATATGAGTATTATCAGTGTCATTTTCTATGCAGAAATGCATGCAGTTCATCATCATTAAGTCCCTCATATTTTCCCCTTCTCCTCCAATCTCCATGCTTCACCTGAGTCCTGTATCTGAAGATCAAACCTTCTGTTCAGCTCTGGCCATTCCAACAGGAACATGTGAAATTCCCCTGGTTCATTGAAAGTCCATCTTTTTCCCTGGAAGAGGACATTCAGCCTTGCTGGGTAGTTCATTCTTGGTTGCATTCTAAGCTCTTCTGCCTTCTGGTATATTATATTCCAAGCCCTATGAGCTTTTAATGTAGTTGCTGCTAAGTCCTGTGTGATCCTGACTGCAGCTCCACGATATTTGAATTATGTCTTTCTTGCTGCTTGTAATATTTTCTCTTTGACTTGGGAGTTCTGGAACTTGTCTATAATATTCCTGGTGGTTAGTTTTTTGGGATCTCTTTCTCGGGGTGGATCTGTGGATTCTCTCCATTTCTATTTTGTCTTCTGCTTCTGGGATATCAGGGCAATTTTCCTGTAGTAATTCTTTGAAAATGATGTCAAGGCTCTTTTCCTGATCATGACTTTCAGGTATTCCAATAATTTTTAAATTATCTTTCCTAAGTCTGTTTTCCATATCAGTTGTTTTCTAAATGAGATGTTTCACATTTTCTTCTAATTTTGCATTTTTTTTTGTTTTGAAGTATTGAATACTGATTTCTTGTAAGTTCATCAACCTCCCTGAGTTCTGTTCTTTGTCTGAAGGATTTGTTTTCCTCAGAGAGCTTTCTTATCTCTTTTTCCATCTGGCCAATTTTGCTTTTTAAAGCATTCTTCTCCTCAATAATTTTTCGAACTGTTTTATCCATTTGACCTAAGCTGGTTTTTAGCATGCTATTTTCATCAGCATTTTTTTGGATTTCCTTGACTAAGCTGCTGACTTCATTTTCATGTTTTTCCTGCATCTCTCTCCTTTCTTTTCCCAGTTTTTCTTCTAACTCCCTCATTTGATTTTCAAAGTCTTTTCTGAGCTCTGTCATAGCCTGAGCCCAATTTCTGTTTTTCTTGGAGTCTTTAGATGCAGGAGCTTGTGCTTCCTCATCTTCAGACTGAGTGTTTTGATCCTTCTTGGGCTCATTTGCAAAATATTTCTCAATGGTGTTCCTCTTTTTTTCTCTGCTTGCTCATTTTCCCAGCCTTAACCTGTTTGGGGGGTACTTCCTGAGCTTTTGGGACACTCCCACAAGGGTCTCAGTGTGTGAGGCTCTGTCCTCCCTCCTGGTCTGTGAATGACCATAAGCACCCCGCTCTGCCATGGGGCCGAGGTTGGGGGGGCCCTGTTGTTCTATGGGGGGGGCCTAGACTGGGATCAGGATCTGAATGTGGTCAGAGCCCCAGAGTCCTGTTCCAGGGGCAGAGGACAGAGCTCTGAAGTCTCTCTTCACTCCCCTCCCTCAGCTCAATGGGCTCATGCCCTGGGGGCTCCTGCTTAACGGCTCTGCCTGCTTCTGTTTCCTGGATCAGGGCTGGGGAAAGACCAGGCTGCTAGCTGTGTGCCCTGAGGGCTGGGCTCCACATGCTCCCTCTGGCAGAGGTCTCCCACTGTTCCCCCCCACTTTGTGCCCGGTGCTCCCCGGGGTGCAACTCAGGAGACTCCCCTGCTGCTGTGAGCCACGGCTCCTAGCGCCCTGGGGCTGCCTCTGGGAGGCTGAAGTTCTTTGGCTCTGGCGGGCCGCCCCTTCGGCTCCTGGGAGCAGAGCCTTTCTGCTCTTTTCCAGGGCACCTTGAGTAGGAGAACTGCCTCACTGGGTCCCTCTGTGGGTTCTGTCTCTCGAAAATTTAGTTAGAGTCCTTAGTTTAGAAGATTTATGAAAGAGCGCCTAAGATACGATCCTTTCTTGTCGCCATTTTGGCTCCGCCCCCCCCCTTTGATTCTTAAGGAGAACTTGGGTGCTATCTTTTGATTTAGTGACAGTTTTCTTGAACACTCTTGTTTCATTTGGGACAAGCATGTCAATATTGATTTGGGTCTGTTCCTTAAACATTGCATCAACTTGCTTTTGTTTTTTTTGGTGGGGAGACATTTAGAATCAGTGACTAAATTAACATTTATAAATGGTGGTATTACTGGCCAATGCCCCAACACTGTCCAGCCATGATACAAAGAAGGGAGAGCAAGATAGATTAAAAGGTAAGAAAGCAAGGGACCGGCCAGAACCAGTTGGTTTATCAGAGGATTGGTAGCGTGGATGAATGGGATCTGATATTAGTGCAAGCAACTAGAGTGTCAGATAAGCAAGTTCAGAATTAAGTTGAATGGAATACCCAAGATGGTAGTCAGTGTAGACAAACATACAAAGAACAGTTAAGTCTTGTGGCACACACATAGAAATCAATATTAAATGTTTATTAAATATTTTTCAATATACATTCTAGGCTCTATGTATACAAGTACATAGACATAGAATGATATAATTCCTGATTGTTATGGTTCTGCAAAACTGAAACCTTTTGGTTTTCAGTCTCCAGCTCTTCCCTTCTTCATTATACCTTTATTCCAGTTGCCTTCTCTGAGCCTTTTTCTTGACAATTAAAGGATTTTTCTGCTAGCCCTGGTACCTGATACAATTTCTTTATCTCAGATCTACCTCAAGAGCTGAAATTTGGTAGCAACTTTGCAGGATGATGAGTCTCAATACAAGTGGAAGAATTCTTATAAACTGACCATCCAGTTGTTTTTCTAACTTGGTTGCAAGCTTCAGAGGGACTTTATCCTAGTTTTCTTTTTCATCTCCAGTGCCTGACATAGTGCTTTATTCAGAGAAGATGACCAATAAATAGTTCCCAAATGATTAGAAACATCCTAAATCTTGTCATTGTCCTTCTAGTACCAGGATGATCCAGTATGATTTGTGATCATATGATCATATGATTTACCCTCTTATTATTTTAAAATTTTATTTATTTAAGGCATTGGGGTTAAATGACTTGCCCAAGATCACACAGCTAGGTAATTATTAAGTGTCTGAGGCCAGATTTGAACTGAGGTCCTCCTGACTCTAGGACTGGTGCTCTAACCCCTCTGTCACCTAGCTGCCCCTCCATTTGTATTTCAAAAGCAATTCCAATTGACTTTAGAATACTTAAGATCTCTTAGTTAATATTTGAATACAGATAACTCTAAACCCTACTCTGGAGTATTTGTTGCCTAATTACCTCTTTTGCTAAGTTTTGAGAAGAAATGTTATTTTAAAAAACAAAGAGAAGGGAGCATGCAAAATTATTTCCCGCTATCTCCTAAATCAAAAAACAAAAAGAATTCTCTTCTTGATACCAGTTCATATAAGATTCCTTCCCAGCCCCTGCACACACTCCCTGTGACCCTCTTCATCCCTTGGTGTATGTAGCTTGTTCTTATTCTGTGATTCTATTTAAGACATGCCATCCAGGGGCGGCTAGGTGGCGCAGTGCATAAAGCACTGGCCCTGGAGTCAGGAGTACCTGGGTTCAAATCTGGTCTCAGACAATTAATAATTACCTAGCTGTGTGGCTTTGGGCAAGCCACTTAATCCCATTTGCCTTACAAAAAAAAAAACAACCTAAAAAAAAAAGCCATGCCATCCAATCGCAAATTGGGTAACAAGACCTGGGCAGAATGATTAACTCCTCAGACAAAAATGACACTTTTTCATTTTTTTCTTATCAGTTTCTAATATGGATCGACAAGATTCAGTAAAACCAGAAGATACAGAAGATAACAAAGATTATGATGATGACTATTACGAGGATGAAGAAGAATCTGAAGAAATTTCTGAAAGACCTGAAAGTGCACCAGAACGTAGGAGTACAAGGATGGAAGGTTAGAGGGGGTGTGTACATGAGGGAATAGCATAGATTAACATCACAATTGTTGCATCATAACTTTAAGTACAACTTGATCAATTTTCTCTGAAGAGAAGTGAATTATAATGAACCAATGTAGGATCAATAGCAATAAATCACATTTATGTGATGCTTTAAGGTTTGCAGAATGATGTGCAAATATCTCATCTGATCTTCACAGCAACCCCAGGAATATAAGAACTATTATTACCCCCATTGTATAAATGGGGAAACTGAGGCTGAGAGACACTAAAGTGATTTGCCTAGAGCCACATAATTATTAAGGGTCTGGAGCTGCATTTGAACTCAGGTCTTCCTAATTCAAAACTCTATTGTACCACTTGGTTGCCTTAAGAACAGCCATGCAGTTTTGGTGATGGTTGCAGGGGGGAAAAAAACAAGATTCCATTTTATGTTTATATTCCCTAAAAGATCCTAACTAATCTCCAAGTTCCTCATATTTCAATTCCCATGATCTTCTTTTCCACTCTATATAAATGGTATTCACTCTTATAACTTCATCCACCCCCTCTATGTAGATAACTTCTCCATTTAGGTCTGACCTCATGATCCACATCTTCATCTTGCCTTCAGATCTTGCCTTCATCTAGACATCCCTTGTCATTTCAAACTCAACTTATTGAAAAGCAAAATTTTCTCCCTACCCTAGTTATTTTCTTTTTAATATTTCTGGAACTTGCATCACCATTCACCCAGAAAAATTGACAATTAATGATCAATATATTCCCATTGGACCTGAAGGTGAGGAAAAATAATTCAAAAGTTTGAGAATGAAATAATAGGTGTGTTAACAGAAATATTGAAATGAGGAGGGTCAGGTGTAGAGATATTGAACTTGGTTTCGATTTTGCTGAATGTTACAAGGAAGTGGAGATACACAGTCAGGATTCGAAGGAGAGGTTAGATTTGAAGGCATAGCCAGCTGGGAATCATCTGGAGAGAAGTTGAACTGAAACCCCTGAAATAATGAAATTTCCAAGGGAGAAAGTGTAGAAAAGAGATATATCAGTGCAAAGGACAGAATTTTGGAGGACATCCATAACAGTGAAGAAGTGACAATAATAACAACTAGCACAATTAGTAACACTAAAGTTTTCAGAAAACTTGTCATCCTTGCACTCATTTGATCCTCACCAACCTTATGAGGAGATGTTCTTTTTATCCTTACTTTTACAGATGAAGCAGCTGAGGCACAATGAAATTCATAGTTTAAAACTGCACTGACTTTGGGGATACATTGAATTTATTTGGACTTTCTGAGAGTTTTTTGTGGCATTTTTTCAACTATGTCAGGTGTTTTGCACTTTCAAAAGTCTAGTTCTGACATGCAATTAACATTTTATAATACTTTTTATGTCAGTATTTGAGGAGTTAAGATTGAAGATGGAAAAATAAATGAATAGATAACATTACATGAAGAAATATAAATAAATAAAAATTTAATAAATGGTCTCTGGTATAATACAAGTGCTTCCACCTCTTTTAGTTTAAGAGATGATGAAAGTGTTTCTAGAAAAAATTGGTGAAAGTTGTAAGAGGTATTATAAGAAAAAAAAAGCTTCTCAACAATTAGAGGTATCTAAAAATGAAATGAAGATTTCCCCTTCACCAGAGGTCCTCTGGTGGAAAGTGGAAAGCATTTGATTGCTTCTAGAAGTGCTCTTCTGACTTCTTGATTAGTTTGGTGCTTGATTAGATGACTTCAGAGGTTCTTTCAAATGCTGTGATTCTGTTCTTACAATTTTTACATGGTGTCTTGTCTCCCAAGTGTCACATTAAGATGTATATGTTCTCCCAAATTTCTCATGACCCATTCAATTCTTTAGGTTCTAGGGAACAGTTCTCCTTAGGGTTGTATGTAACTCTGGGACAAAATATCAGATGGCATGTGGAGAGTGAGTTGGGATTTCGTTTCCATTATGCCAGTCAGTATTCATCTTAGCATTTAATTAATAGTGTTCCCAAGGCTTATTGCTTAGCTTGAATGGCACTTGATCTTGTCTGGGGCAGCTAGGTAGTGACTTAAGTTTGTCTCAATTTCCTCATCTGTAAAATGGGGATAATAATAGTATTTACCTCTTAGGGTTGTTGTGAGGATGAAATGTGATAATTATAAAGAACTTTTCACAATTTCTAGTGCATAGAGCCAGATAAATGTTATCTGTTATTATTATTATCATGATTATCATGGAACCCAGTGTAGAAGGGGGTATACATTCTAGTCTTAAACTGTGGCTTTATTACATTCATCATGTGTTAGGCAAGTGTGGGAATGTGAAGATATTGTGTGACCTAGGAAGACTTTTTCTGAGGCACTTAAATTTTATTATCTTCAATTATTATTTTTTTATCTTTCAGAATCTGAATTTTCATATTTTGAAGATCAAGCAGAGGAAGAACTAGATGAAGGACCAGTGAAGAAAATTTCAGAGAACTTCTTCTATAATTACAATGAGGTGGCTTCAGTTCCTTTTGTGACCAAGGATTCCGGCATACCGTTAAACCTCCTGACACTGATGTATCCTATCTAGCTGAACATGTATAAAATAGAGGTTTTTCTATTTGTTAAATACCTTTTTTTTTTTGAGGTAATCAGAGTTAAATGACTTGCTCAGGGTCACCCTGCTAGTAAGTGTCTGAGGGTTAGATTTGAACTTTGGTCCTTCCTGACTCCAGGGCCATACTTTATCCACTATGACACCTCGATGCCCCAATTTGCTGTGTACTTTTATTTTTGTTTTTTTATTTTGCAAGGCAGTGGGATTAAGTGACTTGCTTAAGGTCACACAGTTAGGCAATTATGCATTGTCTGAGATTGGATTTGAGCTTAGGTCCTCCTGACTCCAGGGCCAGTGTTCTATCCACTGAGCCACCTAGCTGCCCTTGCTGTATACTTTTAAAAGTAGATTGCCAGGTAGAGAATTTTGGTCAGGACACATGGTTAAAATTTGTATTGAATAATTGTTTAACCACAGAGAAAAACAAGAGTGAAGCATTTATTTTGGTCAAGATCTACCTTTTACATAGTCGCAATAGACAGAAATTCATGTGCTTTGCTTTGAGGGAAACTAAAACTTCCTCTTCTCCTTGTACCTCCTGAACTATCTCTGAACTACACTGCTAGAATTTTTGCCATGCTTTAAAGGCATTGAAAGCCATTGCTAAAATATATTTTCTGGGTGATGTAACATATTATAGCCATTACCTGCAATGATGACAATAGTATAAATGGATGGGGAATCATAAAGGCCTGGATTCTAGTTTGGTTATGTCACTTACTTCATGGCCTGATCTTGAAATTAATTTCTTTCCCTCTCTGGGTTTCAATAACTTAAATGGAAAGTGAAAGGGCTGTGTCAGATGAGCTCTATGGTTCCTTTCATCAGTATCATTAGGAGTAAGAAACTACACTCCTTGTCAAAATCCCCAATCCGACCTCAAGACTGGCAGCATTATTCCATAGGATGAATCTTAGACCTTTACATTTGAGGATATTATTGAATTGTCTAAATGTCCTCTCCCATCACTGACAGCACATTTGTCACCTTGAGGCTCCACAAAGTTTGTTTTGTCCATATTCTCAAAGAAAGTTTTTTGAGTCCTAAAACCCCAGGTCCAATTTTCCAGTTTTTTTAGTCTTATGCCATCATAATTTATGGACAAAAGCAAAATTTGTGCCAACATCTTCAGATGTCTGGTTCACCACTACATTTAGAAAGTTTTGGGGCCTCAAACCTGAAGGGACAACTTCCAGTTTTCTCTCTTAGCCCATTAAAGTCAAGTTTCCTTGGCTGATTTTTCCACCTTATCTCAGCAATGAGTCAGGTTTCCACACAGGATTGCCATGCCATTTTCTTCTCCTCTCTAGGTGGTCAGCATTGTCAAAAGGAATGTTTTGAGATTGAGACTGGAGCGTACCATACCAGGTAAGCTCCCTTGGAACATTGTCAAAGGGGCAAATCAGTGTGTTCACACCCACTTCCATTCTCACTCCTTGTAGGAAGCATACTTTCAATCTTTGCAAAACATACCCTCTTCCCACCCCTCTAACTGAACTGGCCTCTCTCCAGCCTCCCCCTTTCTTTTCCTCTTTTTGGCTTTTAAAAGTAGACTGAATCTGAGTTGAAAGGAAAGTAAAGTAAAATGAAGACAGTTGCCTCAGAGGGAATTCAGTAAAATTCATTTTGTTCAGGCTTGCCTGACTGAGGCATAGAACTCAAACTCTTTATACATGAAGAAGCTGAGAACCATGGTGATTTAAGGATTTGTCCGAAGTAAAACAGGTAGGAGATGGAAGAGAATTTGATCCCAGAGCCCCTGATGCCAAATACAAATCTTTTCCCAGTCTATCATATTGTTTTGAGACTATATTATCTGCTGGGCAATAGAATCTTCAAAATCAAGGTTTAGTTTGGGTGGGAATAATGGCTTAAAAACTTTATTTAGACAGTGAACAAATTTAAGTGGTATTATGACTCCCTGGTAGGTGAAGAGGTAATGAGGGAATGGAAATTGTTGGCAAAAATGTCTAGATCTTTGTTTTAGTTCTATCACAGAAACTACTCCATCTGCAGGCAGAACAGCACAGCTTGGTTTGAGGAATGTACCTATGAACCCAAAGAATATTTCAGAAAGTGAGTCTTGTCCAAACCTCGGATAATCTGGGAACACTACTTGAGACTGTGGAAAGCTGTGGGGGGAAAAGCCCAGAAGCTGGAACCTCCACAAGTCTGAAAGGTACCTGATCTGGAGAGACATGTTAGACATGAAGATAAGAAGCAGACATGGTTCAGTGCACCCAGATGATGGGGACTCTATCAATACAAGTACTCAGTGGTGACCCTGTAGGCTTTCATTTAGCTATCATGATACAATTCTTCAGAATAGACTGTTTCCTTGTAGAAAGGATAAGACTTCAGAAGAACCACAGATACTGGTCTTTGTAAGTTATCTGAGAAAGAGTATGTTGACTGTACTCAGGTCCTGTTAACTAAATCTAAGGATGAGAATGTCATAGAGTGCTGCCCAGCTTCTAGGGATCTTGAATAGCTTATAAAACAGGCTATAAGAAGCTTTGTATACTAAATGGGTGGGAGGGAGGTAGGAACCAACAGTACTCCCCAGTATACACTGGTGACCCTGCTAACAATCACAGAATACAGCTGACGTGCTGAGAACCATCATGCTCTCCATTTGTAAATAATAAAAAAAGACTTTTTCTTTCTCTTGCACCATTTTGTATACCTGCCAGTTTCCTGGGTAGTGTTGTCTAGTGTAGCAAATACTTTTTTATGAAGATTATTTCACATGGTGGATAGAGTGCTGGGCCTGGAGTCAGGAAGACTCAACTTGCTGAGTTTAAAATCTGGCCTCAGACATTTATTAGCTGTGTGACCCTGGTAAGTCACTTCACCCTATTTGCCTCAGTTTCCTTTTCTGTAAAATGAGCTGGAGAAGGAAACGATAAACCATTCCAGTATCTTGACCAAGAAAATTTCTAATAAGATTCATGTAGAGTCAACTGTGACTGAAATGAATGAATAACTCAGATGGCAAAGCCTCATCTGAAAGCAGTAGTTAAAAACATTTCTAGTGAAATGTTAACTCTAGGACAAATGCTAGTCAGAGCAGGGGGAGCAGGGTTGGTGTATGTCAAGAGAAACCAGAAAAAAACAAAAAACTCAAACCAGAAGATAAAGACAATTCTCTGAAAACAAAACTGCAGAGATCATGTTGGGCCATCAAAAACCCCTAAAAGAAAGCTGCTGAAGAGAAATAACATTAGAAGCTAGAAAATTAAGAGAGATAACTTTGGATTTCACTCCCTAAAGGAGATTATTATTAAAAGACAGATATGGTAAGGATTATTTTGATCTGAATAAATACCTTGTACTTTATCAGTTAATCATGAAGGAAGATGTTACACATCTGGACAGGGGGACAGAAATGGAACTGATCAAGTCTCCCACTGCCTCTATTTTTACTCAACTCAATATGACCATCTCATGATTCAGAGTAACCCCTACTTTAATGGATTTTAATGGGTTGATGTTTGAAGACAGCCAGGACAAACAGGTGGTTTATTTTTCTGATAGATTCTAAAAAGGATACTTAAGGGTTTCATGATGAAAAGTACACAAAAAAAAGTCATGAGAGTTTTGTGAATCAGCATCTGTATAGTAACTTCATGATTTCAAGAAATAACTAGTATTAAGTGGTATAGGTATACAAATCATGTTATTGAATGACCTTTACCCAGCCAGGTGCCCTAATCACAGTTTCCTGTTAGCTTTCATCTTTGTCAAGAGGTCAGGGTAGCAACTTGTGTACCTAAGACATGCTTATGTCTTGTTTACTTCCATGTACCAGTCACAGATGTTATTTGCAACAACAAACATTTTATGATAATTTTCTGGGCATGCTGTCCATTTTTTCTTATCATCATCACTTTCAGCCTCAAGAGGACACCTCTGAGATTATCGACATTAGTCTGGACCATTTTCGTAATATGGTCCAGACACACACTCTCTCACATCTACCCCAAAACTCATGTTTCTGTGAGAATATGAATGTACCCCAATTAAATCTATGCAAAATCAGCTGGGTAAATGCCCATTATGTATCTCATCCAGGAGAGGAGATGCTATATAGATATAGGGACAACCATCAAGGCCTGACTAAAGAAATTTAGTTTATTTAGGTGGTCTAACCAAAACTCTTAAGGCCCTAAAAAAACTATGGGCTTCTCCCATTGCCTAACTCTTCCAAGAAGGTCTCCAAGATCTTTTCCTTTCCTTTCCTGATACTAAAGGTCTTGGAGTGGGAATCCTTGCATTGAAGAACTGGAATGGGGTATGAGTCTCTTGATTCCTCTTGGAATTTCCTAAACCCAACTAGAGTACTATATCGAAATAGTCCAACCTGGTAAAAGTGATGATTTTTTATGATTTTTATTGAACAACCCTTAGTTCAAAGGCTGGGGCTGACTCCAACATATTGACTATTAGACTGGGGATATTCATTAGGATTCTGTCTTCCTATCAGTGATTAATAGATCCAGTGCCACTAATGTCAGTGTTAGCATGTCTAGCTCAAGGTGAACAAGCATTTCTTCCTAATGCCCATTCTACCCCATCACAAATATATAAACCCCAGACCTAGAGTTTCTCAGCTGCCCATCTACAGTCCTTGAGAACCAAGAGTATCACCAACATGAGCTTGAGGTTGAGGTTGCTTACAGTTTCTTGCATGAGCCACTATAGATCCATAGAACCTGAATAGTCTCTGACATTCTTACTTCTAGGTTTAGTTAACAGAGTCTGATGATTGTGGATAACTCATATTTATGGCCTCAGCTGACTCACATTGACCAATATTTCTTCTGAAGACGACCCCATGAGTAAACATTCTATTCAGAGAAGTCAAAGCATTTAAACTATAGCATCATCATAGCCAATATAGCCTTCATAGACAACATTGAAGACCTATAGCTACTTCTTAGCTACATTTGTGGTATGTTGCTTTATATTAGGGCACATTCTTTTTTGACCCATGTTGGGGGGAAGCTTCAGTTTCAGGCCTCTCATGGGATTGCTTAGTCTCAAATAGTGTTACCAAGTATCCAGAAGTATAGGCAAGGCTCACTTCTTGTGATTGTCTATGAATGCCTGGGAGGAGTTTCTCAAAACATTCTTTTTTGTTTATTTTTGAATTTTTTTTAAAATAGCTAAAATTCATCTTTTCTCTCTCATACTTCCTACCTCCCACTGAAAAGGAAAGAAAAACAAAGACCTTGTAGCAAATATGTGTAGTCAAGCAAAACTCATTCTCTCATTGGCCATATGTGAAACATAATATAATGGTCTGTGCTTTGAATCCATCACCTTTCTGTCAGGAGGTAGATAGCATTTTCAAACCATTTTCTGTAGATTTGTTTTCCATTAGAGAGCTTTTAGAAGTAGGATTAAAAACAAAGATCCATTCCCCCACCCCATAGTCAACAATCCCTAAAACCACTTTAATTTGTAATATTGTCTAAAATCATTGCCACCCAAACCAAAGGTTTGATTCTCTGTTCTATTGCTAACAGACAATATAGTCTCAAACATGCCAGTATAGTGGAAAGAGTATTAGATTCACCATTAGTGGATCTAAGTTTGAATGTTTATTCTTCTACCTCTTACTCCTATAACTTGAGACAAATCACCTAACTCTCTGGTTGTGTCTCAGTTTCTTCATCTATAAAATGAAAGAACTGAACTCCCTTCTGGCTAGAAATTTATGATTTTATGACTATATAGTTTTGCAAGTTAAAAAATATTTTGCCAACCAAAAGGGTTGTGTGTGTGTGTGTGTGTGTGTGTGTGTGTGTGTGTGTGTGTGTGTGAGCTCATTATAATATTAAATCCATAACTTCAAAAAATAAGTCAAATTCCTTAAGTTTTAAAGCATTTCATCTCTGGAACTTTCTCCTTAGTTTCAGTGTTCTTTTGAGAGACAAAGGGAAAAAAGGAATGGGTGAGGAGAGAGGCCAGTTGTTGAACAGTTTGGTTGAAGGGCCAGGGCTTAGGTGGGGTTTTGCAAAGATTAAAAGTCTTTGTCTCTGGAAGTGATAGGAGGGGAATGTGAGTGTGCAAACTGATGGTAAATTCCTTAAGAGAGGAAAAGGAGGTATTTGAAAAGAGGTGTCTGGCATGATAAGTTCACAACCTTTTCTTCTTGTCTTAGATATTCCTTTTGTCTGGTGTTGGCAAACGGGAAGAAGAAATTTGACAGCACAAACCTTGACAAAGTGCTGAGGGAGGTACAAGGGAAAGTTGGAAAGCCAGTAGGGCTTTGGGGTTCAAACCTAGAAGCCCGGCCTCCAAGCTCAAAAATTTTCTCCCAGCCTTAGGTTATAAAGGGAAAGTTGAAAAGGGAATTAGTTTCAAAGTAGAGATAACAGGTCTTACTTGAAGGATTTGGAGACAAGATATGATGCCATTAGTGAGAGGGGACTTGAAGAAGTACCTGTCCATTCACTCATCTTGGGTGGGAGGAGACCCTTTATGCAATGATTTGAATCCATCAATCAAAAACAAATGGTGTTTCTTGATAAGTGGGCTTAGGGTCAATGATATATCCCCAGGGGTGAGATGAGTGAGGCAATTACAGTGATGCCAGAAGATAGACCAGGTTTGAGTTTTACAGTTGTAGAAAGAATTTAGCATTTTGAGAAATACTATAATTTTTTTTATTGCTATGATTTCTCTCATATCATAGAACCTGATTCAGTTTTAGAGAAAGAAAGGAAAATTTACTTGATTATTACCTGAAGACTCTTTTTATTTTATGATTAAAAAGTTAAGATTTTAAAGGTGAATTCAGGGTGACTTTAAATTCAAGAAAAATTAATTCAGGAATCTTTAAAAATGTTGAAAAAGTAGCAGTAGCAGGACTTTTTCGACTTAAAAACAAAGCAAAAAGTATTCTTATAGTATCATTAGGTAAAACTTCTAATTTTAAGGCCAAGACTAAAAAGCCTCATATACTGGTTTATTATTTTTCTAGCAAAGAGAATAAATTTGTTCCATCCACTTGGATAGTGAATCTTTTTGTTATTAGAAGGGTGGTATGCTAACTTTAGGACCTTTATTTCCTTGACAGTTTTGTTTTAGACATTCTTTTGGCTATGACTCCTCCAGACGAGCCAATCTTCATCTTCTAGACAACTCTGTCCTCATCTTTATTGCTGGCAACCAGTTAATCTTCTTGGATTTGAGAACTCAGGAGCAGAGTTATCTCCGGAGCAGCAGTGGTAGAGGGATTGGTGCTATTTCGGTATAGCTTTTAGTAACTACTTGGGGTGAAAGGAGACCCTGTCTGTAATGATTTGAAATAATTAATCCAGCTGCTGCTATTACTTGCTTTTATTCAAGTTAAGTCAACAAACTCCAATATTGGGCAGCCAGGTAGTCCAATGGATAGAGCTCTGGGCCTGAAGTCAGGAAGGCTTCCTGATCTGGCCTCAGACACTGTGTCACTTCACCCTGTTTGTCTCAATTTCTTCATCTATAAAATGAACTGGTGAAGGAAATGGCAAAGCACTTCAAAATTTCTGCCAAGAAGACTCTATGCTATTAAGAAATTCAGACTTTGTGCTAAATTGTGGTGCTGCAAGGCATGACCAAAAAAACCCAAAAAACAAAAAACCCCCAAAAAACAGTCCCTACCCTCAAGGAGCTTACACTCCACTGGAGAAGACAACATGTTAACAACTATGTACAAACAAAATCTACATTGGATAAACTGGAGATGATTTCAGAGGCAAAGCACTGATGCTAATGAGTATCAATTATATATATCAACCCCTTTAGACAAGATGGGGGACAAGAGAAATATAGGTAGTCTGGCAAGAATCTTGTCAGCACTGAGAGAGGGAGAGAAACAGACCCTACTGTCTTACTTGAAAGAAAGAGAGAGACAGGGATAGAGACAAGAGACAGTCAGATAAAGAAATAAAAAAATTAGTCATATGAAATGATGTAAATTATTATTGATTAGAGATACAAATTAAAACAACCTTATAATACCTATCAGATTGTCTAAAATGATTGAAGGAAAATCAACACGTTAGAGGAGATGTAGAAAAATTGGGACATTAATTCCTTTCTGGAATTGTGAACTCATCCAACATTTTAAAGAACAATTTAGAATTATGCCCAAAGAGTTATTAAATTGCCTATACTCTTCGTCCTAGCAATACCATAGTAGGTCTCTTTATAAAGATGATTAGCCAAAAGAAATTCTGTTTTAAAATATTTATAGCAGTTTGTGGTAGAAAACTACTGTGCTATAAGAAATGAGGGGCTCAATGATTTTAGAAAAAAACATGCATGAAATAATGAAGAGTGAAATGAGCAGAACCAAGAGAACATTATATATCATAATAGCAGGATTGTTTTAAGAACAACTCTGAATGGGTAAGTCATTTTGATAAATCTAGTTACCCAAATTAACTACAAAGGGTATAAGAAGGAAGATGCTATCTGCATCCAGAGAAAGAACTGAAATATAGAAGCAAGTCTAGGATTATTTTATAAACAAACATACATATATATATACGTATATATATATATATATACGTATATATATATATATATTTTTTTTTTTTTTTGTGTCTAATGTTAGTCATCTCTAGGATGAGGGAGGATAAAAAAATTTAATAACTTAAAGGAATAGCAAATTGTACATAATAGATTTGTAGTTCATGTATAATCATCTTTTTATATTTACATATGGAAATATTTGTTTTATTCCATTAATTAAAAATAAATAAGTGAAAATTTTTTTAAAAAGAGGATTGACTACAATCTAAGGTATATATTCAGTGATTTCAGTATTAATTGATGACAATCTGTTGGTAACATGAGAGTATTTAGCCTATATCTCCAGGATCACATCTTTATCAGTGATCATTGTGGCTCTATCAGCATTAAGAAGTTGAGATGCACTTGAAGTCTTTGGCCCATTTATGGTCTTCAGATCATTTTAGAAACACTTTGGATTATTAATGTTGGCATAAAATTGAATCTCACCTGCTTTTTTACTGAAAGAATCCTGCATCTCTCTAACCTCTGCTTTTTTCTTTATTTTTGATGGAGTTACATACTACCTCCTTGGATACAGATAATCTGCCCTGCTGTATGGAGTTCTCATTTCTTCTTTATCAGCTTCTGAATTTCTCCATCATTTTTGTCAAACCAATCCTGATGATTGTGAGTGTTCTGAACCAGAAGAGCAAATGTGGTGCTGTAAATCAAGTCCCTGAAAGGTTCCCACTTCTTTTCTACCTCACTGTTGCCAACTGTGTCCTGACTCAACCTCCCCTCCAGGTCAGCAGTGAACTGTTCACTAGGGAGAAGTGTGCTAATCTGTTGGTGTTGAGTTTCTTGGCAGTCATCTTGCCTTGGAGCTGCTGCTTTTGATGAAGGTGAATTTTTACCTTGGAGAGTATGAGTCTCTGATTGGTCCAGTACTCCATTGCCTTCATCATTCTGGCATCCTACCCCTTTCTTCTCTTTACAATGGCATAGTTTATAAAATGCCAGTGCTGCTTGTGAGGGTAAATCCATGAATTTTGTTGTGTTTAGGTGAATGAAAGGCAGTGTTGGTGATGAGATCTTGAGACACACAAGTCTTCAATACTGAATAATCACTATTATTGCTGTTTCTTACTGTTCCTCCCAAGGGCTGCCAAGTCTGATAGTCTGTGCCCAATCTGTCATAACAGCCACCAGAAGTAAAAACTAGGCCTCTTGTGGCACATTGATGATGGTCTTCAGGTGGTCTTAGGATTTTTATTAACCTTTTCAGGGTTTGTCATAGTGGGAACCTCTGCCTTGATGATGGTGATAATGACATTTTTTAAAAATTTTTTTTAGGTTTGTTTTTTTTTGCAAGGCAAATGGGGTTAAGTGGCTTGCCCAAGGCCACAGCTAGATAATTATTAAGTGTCTGAGACCAGATTTGAACCCAGGTACTCCTGACTACAGGGCCAGTACTCTTATCCACTACACCACCTAGCCACCCCTTGATAATGACATTTTACTCTAAATGACAGTTTCATTGTCATAATCCTGTTGTTCACTCCTTTTGGATGGCATGCAAGCTTGCTGACTAGATTAGATCCTTATAGAAGATAATCATCTGTCTAAGAGCCAGTGTGGCTTTAGAAAGAGCTGCCCAACAACTCCAGGAGAAATGCCAAGAGCAAAACAGAGGTCTCTACACAATGTTCATTGACCTGACCGAGACCTGTGATACTGTCAGTTGTGAGGATTCATGGAAGATTATGGCAAAATTTGCCTGGAGAAGCTTATCATTATTGCATGCCAGTTATATGATGGCATGCTGACATGGGTACTGGATGAAGGATAATTATCTTCCAAGTCATTGATGGAGTGAAGCAGGGCTATGTGTTTGCTACTATGATTGCTATTTTTTGTGATTTTGTCAGGCACCTTTAATGAGAATGAAAATGAAATTAAAGTCAACTGTTGCACTTATGGAAAACTACTTAAATTAAAAAGACTACAACCAAGACCAAAGTGAAGGGAGTGTTGATGTGTGACCTTTTTTATTTGCAGATGACTCAACCTCTGAGGCTGAGATGCAACCCTTTACCCTTTTGTCTTTACCCTTTGTCTAATTATAATCTGAAAATCAATATCAAGAAAACAGAGTTCTTCCACCAACCAGTACCACATCATCCAAACATGGAGCCATTTTTTAGTAAATGGAGAAATTTAGAATTCTACAGATAAGTTTTCACTTACTTTGGCCTTATATTTTCTAAAGATGTTCACATAAAAGATGGAATTGTTGCACACACTACCAGGACTAGCTCAGCATTTGGGAGCCTCTAAAGAAAGTGTTGGAAATAAAATAATATTAGGCTGTATTCTAAAATCTGTACAGTGTATCAGTGCTATAGCAGAAACTAGACCACTCAATTGATAATGGTCAAAGAATATGAATATTTTTTTCAGAAGAAGAACTCAAAGGTATCTCTAGTCATAAGAAAAAATTCTCTAAATCACTATTGCTTAGAGAAATGCAAAATGAAGTCACTTGAGGTACTACACACCTCTCAGATTGGCTAATATGACAAAAGGAAAATGACAATTATTGAAGGGAATATGGACTGGAATACTGATGCACTATTGGTGGAGTTGTGAACTGATCTAATCATTCTCCCAATCTGGAACTATACACAAAGGGCTATAAAGCTGTGCATACCACAACAATTCCACTTTTATTCAGGTCTGTATCCCAAAGAGATTTTTTTTTTAAAGGAAAAAAGAACCAATTGCACAAAAATATTTTTGGTAATGGTGGCAAAGAATTGGAAATTGAGGAGATATCCATCAATTGGAAAATGACTGAACAAACTATGGCATATAATTATAATGGAATATTATTATGCTACAAGAAATGATGAGCCAAAGGCTTTCAGAAAAACCTGGAAAGATTTAATTAATTCAAAGTGAAGTCAGTGGAACCAAGAGAACACAGAAACAGCAATGTTGTAGAATGAACAACTGTGCATGACTTAGCTATTCTCAGCAATACAATGATTCAAGATAATCCTAAAGGACTCATGATAAAAAATGCTATCCAACTCCATAGAAAGCACTGATAGTATTTGAAAGCAGACTGAAGCATACTATTTTTCCATTTTCTTTTTGAGTTTTCTCCCATGAATTGACATATATAGAAATGTTTGACATGATACACATGTATAGCCTATACCAGATTGCTTAATATCTCTGGAAAGGAAAGTGGGGGAAGGGGGAAGAGGGAAAAAAATTGAAATTTTAAAATGTTAAAAATGAATGTTAAATTTTTTTTACATGTAATTGGGGAAAAATAAAGCATTATTTCAAAAAAGAAAACTGAATTGATTCCACTTTAATTGTCTTAGAAAAATTCTGAAAATTACCTGACAAGGTAATAAAGTAATAAGGTAAAATAGGACACTGAAGTATTCTTTTAAGCTGAACTACCTAGCATTCAAACTCTACTGAAGAAAGCGCAGCTCAAATGGACTAGCTATATTACCCAAATATCAAATGCATGCTTACTTAAAAGACTATTTTACAGAGAACTTACAGAAGGCAAGTATTCAACACTGTAGTCAGAGGAAGTGGTACAAGATCACTCTTGAGACATGGAAGACTCTGGCACAGGACTGCCCAGAATGGTATACCTGCATCAAAGAAGGCATTGTACTCCATGAGCAAAGAAGACTTTCAGTAGCATAAAGGAAATGTGAGCTGGGCAAATCCACAAATATCTCCATCCCAAATGTTCTAATGGACTCCACTTGCCTGACCTATGGATAGAACTTCCCAAACTCATATTATTGATCAGCCACAGTCAAACATACCATATCTTAACCCCAACATCATGTCTTTGATTTTCTTTGAAAATAAAGGACAGGGGGCGGCTAGGTGGCGCAGTGGATAAAGCACCAGCCTTGGAGTCAGTAGTACCTGGGTTCAAATCTGGTCTCAGACACTTAATGATTACCTAGCTGTGTGGCCTTGGACAAGCCACTTAACCCCATTTGCCTTGCAAAAATCTAAAAAATAAAATAAAAATAAAGAAAATAAAGGACAGGATGAATGTGAGTCTTAAGAAGATTAAGTAACTTGCCCAAAGAAACAAAAATGCTAAACAGGATTTGAGCCCAAGTCTTTCTGACTATAGAACCAGCATTCTTTCTATGTTGACCTAATGATTATTGTTGTATATGAATGACTATTCCTAGACTGCTAATGGTCACAGTTTTTCTTGTCCCTCCCTTTTGTCACTCCATGGCTTTCAGAGGCAATGTGGTATTGTGGGTAGAGAGGTAACCTCAAACTCAGGAAGAATTGGGATCATGCCCTGTCTCAGTCTCCTACTGACTGTGTGACTTTGGACAAATCATTTTAGTATTCCCAAATAATTCTGTGATGTGCCTTGGTAAAGAAAATTTCTTTATGGGGAGTTTCTCATCCTAATGAAATTCTAGGTCATTTTTCCCTTTCCTTCCATGGCATAAAAGGAAACAACAATCAACTCTGAAGTAGTTCCCTCATTTTCCAACTGAAATCTGGAAATTTGGTTAATTAAAGGTTAAAACCAGAGAAGCTACTGTTATGTTAGGTTACATTAAGAGAACCATAGATACTTACTTGGTTGTATGACCTCAGGCAAGTCACTTAACCCCATTGCCTTGCAACCCCACCCCCAAAAGAAGCATAGATAGCAGGAATAGGGAGGTGATTGTCCTTTTTCCTGCCTTGATTAGACCATTTCAGTTAGTATTGATTTTTAAATTGATTCTATAGTAGAGGTATGATTAACCCTTTGGTGGAGGTTGATTTGGTCTTTGTAAGCCTATTTGACTTTTCATGAGTTACTAGATAAAGAGGATATGGATCACATAATAAATCTCCCTAATGAATAAAAGCAAGGATCATCAACAGATCTGAGGTAGATTTAAAGTACACATAATTATTCATATAGATTGGGTTTTGTTTGAGACATTGTTAATGAACTCCACTAGGAATTATAGGAGGAAGCAGTTTTCTTGTCTGTTCTATTGTACTGAGAGAAGCAATTTGAGAATTTCTGTAGAAATTCTGGTCAAAAACTTCACCCTGCTCCCCCCCCCCCCCCCCAACCCAGTTTGGCTAATTGAAGCTCCAGGGTGATCTGTATATTCTTAGATATCCTTAATATTAGCCTACAGGGATGTAATGAGAGTAAAAGCAATATACTCACAGCAGTCTAAGTACACCTTCACACTATGGTCATTTTACTCCCTTGTCCATTGTGATAAAAGAAAAAAATTAACAAAATGTGTCCTTTGTCATGAGGGACTGGATATATTTTATTATTTGTTTTCTTATAGTTTCATAGGGTTTTTAATTACTCATAATTTGACCACCTTTTCTTGATCTTATCATTTCTGATATTGTAATAATTCTGTGCATTATGTCATGGTTCTACAGAGGTGATCTGACTATACATGTTCATTATGGAAATGCTCCTCATGTGTGATCTCTATGTATGCCAGCTTTTCCAATTGATAGTATATATACATATATATACATATATATGCATATATATGTTATAGTGTACAGGTTTATGAGAGGAATAGTTTATTGATACTTATCTTACTGTTTTTCTGCTATTTCAGTTTATTTACTGCTATTTCAGTTAATGTTTTTGCTTTGAACTAATTCTGTCTGTGGAAGACTAGAGAAAAGCAAAAAAGTCATGGGGGCCTGTAAGCTATGTTTTGGGGGTAGATGTGAACCTATTTAGTACCTTGAACCTAGGATGCCTAGAGAACTTGAGTTTCTTTTTCTTTTTAAATAATATTTTCTTTTTTTTTCTATTACATGTTAAGACAATTTCTTAAAAATCATTTAAAAAATTTTTGATTTCCATATTTTCTGCCTCTCTCATTCCCCTCTCACCTCCATCCCTCCTCTCTTCTCTTCCTAAAATGCCAAGCAATTTGATATAGTTTATATAAGTGCAATTATGTAAAATATGTTGCCCTGTTAAACATGTTGTCAAAGAACAGACCAAAAGGAAAAAAAGGGGGAAAAAAAGTAAAAATAGAATGCTTTGATCTGCATTCAAACTCTCATTAGGCCTTTCTTTGATGTGGATAGCATTTTCCATTGTGAGTCCTTTGGAATTTTCTTATGTCATTGTGATGCTGAGAAGAACTAAGTTACTCATAGTTGATCATTGCACAATGTTATTGTTATTATGTATAATGTTCTAGTTCTGCTCATTTCACTTTGCATCAGTTCATGTAGTCTTCCCAGGTTTTTTTTGAAATCCACCTGCTCAAAATTATGTCTTATAGAACAACAATATTCCATTATATTCATATACTAAAACTAATTCAGCCATGCCCCAAATGATGGGCATCTTGTCAACTTCCAATTCTTTGCATTAAAATAAGAGCTGCTATGAATATTTTTATACATGTAGGTTTCCCATCCCCCCCTTTTTATTATCTCTTTGGGACACAAACCTAGTAATAGTATTGCTGAATCAAAGGGTATACACAGTTCGATTGCCTACTATGTACAAGAAGGTGGTACCCTCCATTGCTAAAAATGTATTTTTATTGGATTCCCTTTCTTCTGGGAAAACCCACAATTTTTCTGCCTTCTTTGGTTCCAGTATTAGATTTTCAAAATGACAAAACCAACTTAAAGGTTCATCAAAATAATAAAATTTCATTTGAAATGTTTATACAATAATCATTCATTTGAGCACATTTTTGTGCTTTGCATCATATCCAGGTGAGTATTAGCTGTGTCTTTTTCATTCATTGTTTGCCTTTATCTGGAAAAGGGGAAATTTGTCAGAAGTAATATTTTGTAAAAGGGAGTTTTTAAAAAGATCAGCCTTAGATCACATATATGGAAAGCTACATTTTTATATGTAAAATTTAACTTGACCTAGATATTAGGTGAATTTATATTACATATCATATAGTATCTAATTAAACCAATAACTACTCCATCTCTCTCTATAAAAATATATATGGGGACATGGTTGTCTATGTATAAGATAAAATTCCAAGTTAATTCAGCTTTGCTTTTAGGAGAAATCAGAGTATTCATTGTTGTTAACAAATATTTATGAAATGGCTATTTTTGTGCATGATCCTACAATTAAAAACTTGAATTGAGTGGAATTACTAATGGTAAATAATGGATTAAAATGAGTCGCACAGAAGCATTTGATTCTGGACAAATAGTGAATTTTTATTTTTATAGGTTCACCCAGACAAGACATACTTTGTAGTAGCTGAGAAAGGATCCTATCCAGATGTTCTCATCTATGATTATCCTGGCATGAGGCTCTACAGAATTCTCCGAGGTGGGTTCAGTGGTACTTTAAGCGTAAGCTTTGCTCTAAATGTTAAGTCATAGATTATGGCAGAAAAATTAATATTTTCCCCCTTTTATGTATTTTCCTTTTATTTCCAGTGAATTGATTATGAAAAGAAGGTGTCAAAAATTCCATAATTTCACTTTGAAATTTATTGACAGCAAAATTGTAATTCCAAGTTCTGTGTCCCCACTGCCTTGGTTCTCCTCTGTGTAAACTGCCATGAGGGTTCAATGAATGCAACCAAAAAGTATGTTTTCCCAAATAAAACAGCACTTTTCTAGTAAAAGTGGTTATTGTAATTCTTTCCAGACAGTGATTTCTTTCAAAAACAGTGATTCAGATTATATGCAATTCTGCATAATACTCTATACTTTCTTCTTTTTCTATCAAAAGCGGTAGCATTTGCAAAGCATCTGGCATGTAGTAGATGCTAAAAAACTGCTTGTCTCTCCCCCTTCCCCCTCCTCTAATATAAATAATCAAAAGTTATGGTCAATAGGGAGATCCTGAATAAAAAATGATATGTGTCAAAAATAATTTCCTTTTAGTGTAGTATAAAAACATTTTCTATGTTGTTTTCCTAATTACCTTTCATTCTTCCAGGAGGGACTGAAGAGGCCTATGCATATGCAAGTTTTAATTTTTCTGGTTCTTTACTGGCTACTGTGGGTTGCTACCCTGACTTTACAATAACAGTCTGGGATTGGAAAGAAGAACAGCCAATGCTGAGAACAAAAGCATTTTCCCAGGATATTTTTAAAGTCACGTTCAATCCTGAAAATGAAGAGCAACTCACCACAGCAGGATCAGGTCACATCAAGTAGGTTAAGTGGAGATCTATCTATCTAGCTATCAGTCTGGAGATCAATGGGCAAACCTTGCAAAAGGCCCTTGGAGCTGGGATCTATTTTTCCAGTTTAATCTTTGCATTATTTTAAAATGTGTTATTTTTTCTTACTTTTAAAATTAGACTCTTAGAATGAATGGGGAGAAGTTATCTAATTCAGCCCTTTACCCTCAAGGAAGTCTAAGCCAGCTAACATGCTAATTTAGTATGTTTCAATCCATCAGTCAACCAATAAATGAGCATTTATTAAGTGTGAAGGTAACAGGCACTGTGCTAAGCCCTGCAGATGCAAAGACAAAAGAGAAACAAACCATCCCCACCCTCAAGGGGCTTCTGTTATAACAAAGTGTACATGGATATGGATATGATGCGTATAGATGCATATGTAGACGTGGATATACATGAATGTGTATATGGACGTAAATGTGCATGTGTGTACACATGTATGCATGTATACAGGTATACATATAGTTAGATGTGTACACAGATATGTATATGTGTGTAAGTATACACATACAAATCAGGGACATATGGAGAGGTAAGGCAGAGGAGGTGGAGCTATGCTGCTTCAAAATCCCTCACGAACTGGGCATACCTGTGCCCAGTTCATGAAAGATTTCCCCATCTGAGGGGGCATAGCTTTGACTCCTGCATGCGTATGCCCAGCTCAATGGGGGGGGGCAGGTAGGCGTAGCTCCACCTCTGCCTCACGTTCACGTTCCCTGCTCGTGTTACGCACTTATTTGACATTCTAATGAAGCCAAAGGACTTCTTCTTGGAAAGATGTTTTTAAATACATAAAATAAAATTCATAGCTTTGCAAAGGGACCAATTATACTGGGGAGGGAGAAAAAGGGGATCCAAAAGAAGGAAGGGAAGAAGGGGCAAAGGGAAAGGCGAAAAAAGGGGAGGGGGTGATATAGGAGGGCAAACATTGAAGGGGTTGGTATTCAGAAACAAAACACTGGGGAATACGGATAAAGGGGAAAAATACAAACAGAGGGAAGTTAGCATGGAGGGCAATAAAGAATTAGTAATCATAACTTTGAATGTGAATGGGATGAACTCTCCCTTAAAACATAAGCAAATAGCAGAGTGGATTAAAAACCAGAATCCTACAATATTCTGCTTACAGGAAACTCATTTGAAGCAGAGAGGTACATATAGAGTAAAGGTAAAAGGTTGGTGCAAAATATATTTTGCTTCAGCTGAAGTGAAATAAATAAATGGTTTGTTCCTTAGAATAATAAGTAGTATCTCTCTGAAACCATCAACAAGCATTATATGCAATGGAGATAGGCTTGAGGCATTCCCAATAAGATCAAGGGTGTAATAAGTATGCTACTATTCAATATCATATTAGAAATGTTAGCCTCAGTGATAAGAGAAGAAAAAGATATTGAAGGCATTAGAATAGGGAAGGAGGAGACAAAACTCTCACTCTTTGCAGATGAAATGTTTTTTTTAATTATTAAAATTATTAAATTATTAAAAAAAGACAACTAAACTTAAAGATGTTAGATTAAGAACTCCTGAGATAGAAAAGAGGTTAAAATCAGATTTGTAGAAAGAATAAATATGAAAAGACACTATTTAAAACAAGCCCTTAACAAATGGTTTTTAAATTGTTGAATTATAACAATTTTAGCCTATCCACCTACTTATCAATAGATGCCTGAAAAGAAGGCATGGAAAAGGAAAAGATTTTATTAAAAATTTAACATATTCAAAAATTAACATATTCAAAATTGAATACATAGCTTAGTGAAGACCACCAGGCAACACATTAACTTCCTTGACCAGGAAAACCCTAATCTCTCATTGTAGAGACATGTAAGTACAAAAATTCATAATGTCATTTTCATTAACATTTACTATCCAAATGAATGCTTTGGGGGGGGGGGGGCTTGCTTCTCTTATCATTTTAAGTGAGAGAACGATCCAAAAGGATAAAAGGAGCAGAAAAGCACCTATACTTAAAAGCACTCCCTCTTCAAATATCAATAAACTAAAAATAGCCACTTAAAATGGGGGCGGGGAGGAATCTAAATAAGAGGGACTGAAACAAGCAGAACTCAGAATTGGGTAGTTTTCAAAATGTTATTTTTTTATTATGTTATCAGCAAAGGTGAACATTTAATTATATGAAGAAAAAAGTTAATTGAATGTGAAATTGAATTGTTAATATAGTTTACTTTTTAAAATGTATATCAAATTTTGCACAATAATAACAAAACTGCTATCATTAAATCCTCTTATAAGCTTCATTTTTGATTTGTACTTTTAAAATATTTAATTGATGCTATTTTTTTGTATCTTTATCATTGTACACTAAGCTTCTCTCCCTAATAGAAATCCTCCTTACAACAAAAAATATATATAGTCAAGCAAAATAATTCAACACATAGACCAAGTCTGAAAATGTCATATTTTGTGCCTCTAATCCATCATCTTTATGCTAAGAGGTAGATGCATGCTTCATCACCAATTTCTGAAGTCCTAATGGTTTACTGCATTGACCTATAGTCTTTTAACATTATTTCCAAATGAAAATGATTATATTACAGTAATCATTGTGTTCTTAAAATTCTTTTACTGCCTCAGTAAAATTTTCCTGCTTTTCCAAATTTGTGATCTTTATTATTTTTATGGCATAACAATATTACATTTATGCACAATTGTTCACAGTCAATGGAGCCTAATTTATTTCCAATTCTTTGCTACAATAAAAAAAGCATTGCTATAAATATTTTAATACATATAGGGGGAAGTTTTTTTTTTAAATTTCAATTCTATTTTCAGATCTGCATTATTTCCTCCTATCTCATCCCACCCCCATTTAGAAAGCAAGAAAAACAAAACCTAATACAAACACGTATTTTCTTTTTTTTAATTAATTTTTCTTAAAGATATTATTTGAGTTTTGCAATTTCCCCCCCAATCTTACTTCCCTCCCCGCACCCTTCCACGGAAAGCAATCTGTCAGTCTTTACTTTGTTTCCATGTTGTACCTTGATCCAAATTGGGTCTGATGAGAGAGAAATCATATCCTTAGAGAAGAGACCAGAAGTCTAAGAGGTAACAAGATCAGACAATAAGATATCTGTGTTTTTCTAAATTGAAGGGAATAGTCCTTGAACTTTGTTCAAACTCCACAGCTCCTTATCTGGATACAGATGGCACTCTCCTTTGCAGACAGCCCAAAATTGCTCCCGATTGTTGCACTGATGGAATGAGCAAGTCCTTCAAGGTTGAACATCACCCCCATGTTGCTGTTAGGGTTTTTCTGGTTCTGCTCATCTCACTCAGCATCAGTTCATGCAAATCCCTCCAGGCTTCCCTGAAATCCCGTCCCTCCTGGTTTCTAATAGAACAGGGAAGGAGGAGACATCCATGACATCAAACATGTATTTTCAAGCAAAACAATTTCCTACATTGACCATGTTAAAAAATTATAACTCAATATGTACTTAGAGTTCATCACCTCTTTTTCTGGGAGTGGTTAGTATTCATTATGAGTCCTCTGGAATTATATTGGTTGGTCATTGTGTTGATCAGAGTTTCTAAGTCATTCAAAGTTGTCTCTTTACAGGATTTTTATTATTGTTTAAATTGTTCTCCTGGTTCTGCTCCCTGCATACGATTCTTCGCAGGCTTCTCTGAAATCATCCCCTTCATCATTTCTTATAGTACCATCATATTCTTCTATATATTCATATACTATGATTTTTACAACCATTCTCCAGTTGTTTATTTTCTTTAGACTTTGAACTAATGATAGTATCAGTGAGTCTAAGAATATATTTAGTTTAATGGCATTTTTTTTTCAGTATTAAGCTATTGTGTGCCTGTCCTTTCACATCCCCTTCATCAGTTCTTCTTTTATTATTATTGTCTATCTGGTGGATATGGAACATGGAAGTTGTCTCAGATGTTTTAATTTTCATTTCTCTTTATTGATTTTTGGAGTGTTCTTATTCTTTGAGAATTGAGAAACTACTTTTATTCTTGTATATTTTTAGCATTTCTCTGTCTATCTTAGATGTGTCAGATCTTTTTTTTTAAGAGAAATTTACTATATTTCACCCAGCTAAGGGTTCTAATTCTACCTGTATAGGTTTTGCTTGTACCAAAGTTTTTCAATTACATGTAATAGAAATTTTCCATTTTATCTTTTTGATTATCTGAAATTCTTGTTTAGTTGAGAATTTTCCTCCTAGCAATAATTACACAATGTATTTCTTTCCTCTAATTTTTAAAAATTGTATGACTTTTTATAGTGACTCAGAAGATGGAGCTCTGGGTCTGGAGTCAGAAAGGTCTGAGTTCAAATGTGGCCTCAGACACTTACTTGCTGTGTGATCCTGGGCAAGTCATTCAACCCTTTTGCCACAGTTTTTTTCAATCTCTAAAATGAGCTAGAGAAGGAAATGACAAACCACTCTAGTATCTTTGCTAAGAAAATCCCAAATGGAATCAAGAGTGGGGCACAATTGAAACAACTGAACAACAGATAACAACAAAATTTTGTTACATTTGGCTAATTTTTCCAGCCTATTACTGCCTTTTGGATTCCAGTGATGTCACCTTACATGATTGTCATCCTTTCTAGCTTCATAGTGAGCAAAATTTGATGTCTACCATTAATGTCTTCAACCATACCATTACTTTGTAAACAGCAAAAGTGTTGAATGAATATGAGTTATTATTGTAATAAATAATAACACCTTTATATTTTTGAAACAATTGAGATTAAGTGACTTGTCCAAGGGCACATAGCTTAAAAGTGTCTGAAGCCATATTTAAACTCAGATCTTCCCAACTCCAAGGCCAGTGCTTTATCTACTGTACCACTAGCTCACTCAATAGCCCAATAAATAGCATTTAAGGGTTTAAAAAGTATATTTCTTATAACAATCCTATGGGACATGTAGTACAGGTGTTATTGCCTCCATTTTACAGATAAGGAAAATGAAACTCAGAAAAATGAACCTTCCCATTGTTATAAGGTATCAGAGACAGCATTTGAACTCCATGCTCATTCTATTATAATAAATGGAACTAAATACATTTTCTACAAAACACTACTTCATGGGATCTTAGAATTTCAAACCATAAGGGACCTTGAAAGTCATTTTTCATAATCTCTTCCTTTCTTTTAACCAGGAGCCATAAAGGTTCAGTGTCTAGTCAGTAGCTCCAGGTTATTCAAACGTTCTTTGGTATAATTATTCAACTTGTTCTATATAAAACCAACACTATGCTTGCCTAGTGCCAAACATCATGAAGAAGATTCTGATGAAGGATGGAGGAGCCCAGGGAGGACATCCTCCTTGAATTGAAGGGGCATTTGAATTTTCTTTATTCAGGGAGTATATGATTATTCATTATTTAACAATGATTTAGGCATATTTTCTGTTGGAATTTTTTAGAAGGGAAAAAGCTTCAGAGAGAGAGAGAGAGAGAGAGAGAGAGAGACAGAGAGACAGAGAGACAGAGAGTCTGCTTTACAACAGAACAGTAATTGAACCAGATTTTAAATGATTTCATTTCATCCTGTCAAAATAAAATGCTATGAGAAAGCTGGGAAACAATTTTCACAGTTAGTGTTTCTGATTAAGGATTCATTTCTAAAATACATAGAGAATTGAATTAAATTTATAAGAATAAGTCATTCCCCAATTGTGAACAGTTCAGAGAGCTAGGACAGTCCTGAGAGACCTTCCATGGACAATGCTATTCACATCTGGGAAAAAAAAAAAGCAAAACTATAGAGTCTGAATGCAGAATGAAGCATGCTAAGTACACTTTTTTATTTTATTTTATTTTTATTTATTTATTTATTTGCTTGTCTGTTTATTCATTTATTTATTTATTTGATTATTTATTTATTTGTTTGTTTGCTTTAGTTTTTGCAAGGCAATGGGGTTAAGTGGCTTGCCCAAGACCACACAGCTAAGTAATTATTAAATGTCTGAGGCCAGATCTGAACTCAGGTACTCCTGACTCCAGGGCCAATGCTCTATCCGCTGCGCCACCTAGCCGCCCCCTACATACACTTTTTAAAAACTTTTTTATGTTTTTCCTTTCTTTCTCATGTTTTTTCCTTTCCTGTTGGTTCTAATTCCTATTTCATAATATGAATGATATGGAAATATGTTAAATATGATTGTATAGGTACAACTTTTACCAGACTGTTCACCAGTATGGGGAGAAGGGAGGGGAGGGTGGTAGAAAAATGTGGTGTTCATAAATTTGCTAATGGGTAAATGCTTTGCATGTGATTGAAAAAATAAAATAAAATTTCAATTGAAATAATAAAATAAAATACTAAGAAAGAACATTTACACTGAGGGCTATTTGCATTGTTTTCTTCTTCTGTGTTTAGGTTCTGGTTAATGGCCTTAACATTCACTGGTCTTAAACTGCAAGGATTTTTGGGTAGGTTTGGCAGAACAGCAGTGACAGATATAGAAGGTTATGTAGAACTGCCTGATGGGAAAGTAAGTACTGTTTCTTTTAAATTTATGCAATTGCATAAATAAGGAAGTCCACCAACAGAAAACTCTAAAATTTGTGTGTGTGTGTGTGTGTATGTATGATATGTTTTCATTGTTATAATCAGTATGCATATACTTTTTTGTATTCTGCCTTTCATTTAACATTACTTAATATCAACTTTTGTACAAATTGACATACTTGTACTTTAAAATAACAATATCTTATTTATAATAGTGTATGTGATATAGTATTAATAGTATAAATTTAGCATTCCTTCAGTAGATATAAGTCCCTACTGTGGGTGAGAGACAACTTGGAATAAAGATAGAGCTCTGGTCTACAAGTAAGAAAAGACCTGAATTCAAATTCTACCTCTGATTCATATAAACTGTGTTTCCTTTTGTTGTTGAATCTATTCAATCATATCTGATTCTTCATGACCCTGTGGATCATATTGCCTAAAGGGTTTTCATGGCAAAGATATTGAAGTGGTTTGCCATTTCCTTTTTAATAGAATAAGGCAAATGGGGTTAAGTAACTTGCCGAGGGTTATACAGCTAATAAGTTGTGGCGCCCAGTTTAAACTCAGGTCTTCCTGACTCCAAACCTAGCACTTAATCTACTGTGCTACTTAGCTGCATAGTTCTATATAGCTGGAAACACGATTGTATAAATTACTTCTCTCTCCATTTCCCATCCCTCACCCCTTTACTATTATTTACTTGGTCTTTATCACTCAAGGTGGAACTGTTGGATCCAAGGTGATGAACAGCTTTGTGGCTGTTACAAGTTAACTACCAGGTAGCTCTCTAGGGAAAATAAATGAAAATGTAAGATACCACCCACATCTTTACCAATAAGGAATCTCATCTTTTTAATTGATTTTTGTTGGTGTAATTGGCATCTTGAAGCTTTTTTTTATTTATATATATCTTTTATTTTTAGTAAGGCTGTGTAGTCTTTTTATATATACAGCCCATTTTTCCCTTGATCAATTCTAAATTTGGTTCAGTGTCTAAGATAAATATACTAATGAACAAACTCAGTTTAATGTCCAACAACATACAATTTGGACAATAGACATTCTTAGAACTTTGGGTTTCTAAATGTAGGGTAAATCCAAATTACAATTATATTCTTATATGCTTCCTGATGAATTTTGCCTATTTTAATGAAAATATTGCCCTGGGAATTTAATTATGTTTACATCAAATATATTAACTTACAGAGTATTATTGCTGGGTTGTTGAGAACTGGGGGTCTGGTAAGAGAGTCCCAGGAGACTTTCACCATCTCCTGCACAAAGATAACTTTGAATATAGACGTCTGTAATAGTTTTCTTGTGAACAGGATAAAAGTTTTTTTTCCTAGGAGGTTGATTCTCTTTGCTAATAGACATAAGGATCCAGAAGAGGCTTACATCATAAGTGTAGAGCAGGCATGCTATGGTATTTGATAATCAAAAAATATGTTTCAGCCTACACTCTGAGTCCATATCCTCTCCATCAGGAGGTGAATGGAGTGTTTCTGCCTGGAATCCCTGCAATTCTGACTTTTCATTATGATCAGAGTTCCCAAGTCTTTCAGAGTTGTTTGTTGTGAAGAAACCAAATCATTTTTAGTATTTATTCTACACCATCTTTCTCTGCTCCTATTTCTACATATGCATTTTTAAAAATCTAAGCGGTGCACTTATTAAAAATATTATTAGTTTTACTATATCCTTTTTTTAACTCATAATCTAGTTAGAAAGAAAAGATTAATGCAAGTGAGACAATTAGTGAATACCAGATGGTATCTAAGTAGGCATTAGATTGAATGATCTGAAGAATACATTATATATCTCCATTTAAACATTTTTATTTCCTTTTTTAAATGTTCAGAATGCAACATAAAATAAAAGAACTTTGATCCTAAAAATAAAAATTAGTGCATTGTGCATTTCTGTTTATAATTAGCATCTAGCAATTTAAATTTTATTAAGATAATTACTTTAAAATAGAAATAGTAAAACAGTGAAAAAATCATTCTTATAGTACATCATTTTCAAATTTATGTGCTTACAAGAAGCCATATCTGGACACCACCTTAGTGGCAACTATTCAAATTGTAGACACAGTCTTCGGTGAAAATAAATGATCTCTGATGCCAGCCTTGCAAAACCGAAACTGCAAATTCTAATTTTAACCCTTAAGTTTTCAGGAAGATATAACTCTCCCAATGATAAAAATGGAACCAAATTTTAAGAATTTGATTGACTAAATTGAACTTAAGTCCTTTTGTTTTTTTAGGGGTTTTTTGCTAGGCACAGAATAACATTTTTTTAAAAACAGATTCCACCAATAAAATAACAAAATGACAAGAGCTGAAACTAGGAATTCATCTAATGGAGATAATAATGAAAGTTTTAGTAATCTGGGAAGACTTGATGGAGGACTGATGTAGGCTCTATAGATAGAAAAAGAGAACAAAAGGAGAAATGTAGTGGCAGAAAGTAGTTTTATGTGTGGGGGATATTGAGAAAACTATCTTGATTGGACAAGAAATTTATGTAAGGAAATAGTAATAAATCAGATGAGCTAGAGTGGGGTCAGATAATCTTGGAAGACCAGACAGGATAATTTATGCTCGATATAGAAGATAGTTGAAAAAACTCAAAAGGTTTTTAAACAGAGGAGTGACAGATGAGATTTTAGTCTGGTGATCAAATGTAGAATGGATCAGAGCAATGATTCTTAATTTTTTTGGTATAATGAATCCCTTTGATGGTCTGGAGAAATATCTGGATGGAGCCTTTCTCATAATAATGTTTTTGAATAATCAAAGGAAATGCTCATTTCAGTTAAAAGTTAATGGAAAATAAGATTTAATTCCTCAGTCCACACTGGAAGTTCATTAACCCCTTGAAATCCAACAGACCACTTAGGGGTCCATGAACCGCAAGTGGAGAATCCCCAGATTAGAAAGAGAGTCAGAAATCAGACAGGAGACTGTTTAAGCAATGTACACATAAGATGATGAGGGCTTGAATTAGACTGACATCAATGGAAATGGAAGAGAAGATACAGATAGGAAAGACATTTTAAAGGATGACTCCATAGAACTCTGTGATCCATTTCAAAGACAAATTAGAAAAATAAGTTGAATTGGCCCAAAGAAGACTTCCTAGAAGACAATAGGAAGGTATGTATGATGTGAGAGGTACTCTGACTCTACTCTTGATTTAAAATATGGCTTTGCCATATGTAGTGGAAGACCTCCCCTGACTTTACCAAGCACTTCAATCATTTATGGAATAATGCATTAAAGCAACACTTTCTTAAAAAGAAATTGATTCTCACCACACATATTTAGTGATGAATGTTTGTTTCTTTATTCTTGAAAGGTATTATCAGGATCAGAGTGGGGCAACTTGCTGCTCTGGGAGGGGGGTCTCATCAAGGTAGAGCTTTGTCGACATGCACGAAAAAACTGCCACATTGGCCCCATTAACCAGATAATGCTAGATGAAGGGGAAGTCATCACAGTTGGAGAAGATGGATGTATTAGGGTGAGTTTCTTTTTGGAATTGAACAGAATCCTTTTTTTTTTTTAATTTTGAAGTCTTGCAATCCATCTCTTTCTTTTTTTAAATGATATTTTATTTCATTTTTACAATTAATGTTACGAAAGTTTTTCAACATTCATCCATATGCATATGCATATTTTTAAATTACAGAATTTCCTTCCACCTTCCCTTCCCACCCCCTTCCCCTCAATGGTGAACAGTTCTGTGAAAACTGTATGTTCATATTTGTGTTTAACATGTTTACAGATTAGTTATTTTTGGCATGAGGAATCAGGATTAAGGGAAAGGAAAGAAAACGACAAGATAAGAAGTACATATGAGAAATTTATAAAAAGTAAATGTTCAGAGGGCAGCTAGGTGGCACAGGGAATAGAGCACCAGTCCTGGAGTTAGGAGAGCTTGGGTTCAAATCTGGCCTCAGACATTGAATAATTACCTAGCTGTGTGGCCTTGGGCAAACCACTTAACCCCACTTGCCTGGCAAAAACCTAAAAAATCAAAAACAAAACTAAATGTTCATTTAAAAAGTAGGTTGATTCAGATTCTGAAAGGTTTTTTGTTTTGTTTTTTCTTTCTCATGATGGGGATAACATTGTCCATAGCTGGTCTTCTAAAGTTTAGCTATCCGAACTGCTGAGAGGTGCTGCTTCCATCAAAGTTGATCAACTCACAATGTTGTTGTTAATATGTACAATGTTCTCTTGGTTCTGCTCCCTTCACTCAGCATCAGTTCTGGCAATTCATTCCATGCTTTGCTAGAATTTGACCATTTATGGTTTCTTATAGAACAATGATATTCCATAACATTTATATACTACAACTTGTTCAGTAATTCCACAGTTGATGAACATTCCCTCAATTTCCAATTCTTTGCCACTACAAAAAAGGCTGCCATGACTATTTTGGAACATGTAGGACTTTTATCAATTTTTTTAAAGATTTTATTTATTTTGAGTTTTACAATTTTTCCCCAGTCTTATTTTCCTTCCCCCACCTCCCATAGAAGGCAATTTGCCAGTCCTTACATTGTTTCCATGGTATACATTGATCCAAATTGAATGTGATGAGAGAGAAATCATATCCTTAAGGAAGAAACATAAAGTAAAAGAGATAGCAAGATCAAACAATAAGATAGAAGTTTTTTTTTCCCCTAAATTAAAGTTAATAGTCCTTGGTCTTTGTTCAAACTCCACAGTTCTTTCTCTGGGTACAGATGGTATACTCCATCACAGACAGCCCCAAATTGTCCCTGATTGTTGCACTGATGGAATGAGCAAGTACATCACGGTTGATCATCACCCCCCATGTTGCTGTTAGAGTGTACAATGTTTTTCTGGTTCTGCTCATCTCGCTCAGCATCAGTTCATGTAAATCCCTCCAGGCTTCCCTGAATTCCCTTCCCTCCTGGTTTCTAATAGAACATATACACCACAATTTGCTAAGCCATTCCCCAATTGAAGGACATTTACTTGATTTCCAATTCTTTGCCACCACAAAAAGGGCTGCTATGAATATTTTTGTACAAGTGATATTTTTGCTCTTTTTTCATCATCACTTCAGGGTATAGGCCCAGTAGTGGTACTGCTGGACCAAATGGTATGCACATTTTTGTTGCCCTTTGGGCATAGTTCCAGACTGCTCTCCAGAAAGATTGGATGAGTTCACATCTCTACCAACAATGTATTAGTATCCCAGATTTCCCACAACTCTTCCAACAATGATCATTGTCCTTTCTGGTCATATTCACCAATTTGAGAGGTGTGAGGTGGTATAGCTCAGATGCTTTAATTTGCATTTCTCTAATAAGTAATGATTTAGAGCAATTTTTTATATGACTATGGATTGCTTTGATCTCATCTGTAAATTGCCTTTGCATATCCTTTGTCCATTTGTCAATTGGGGAATGGCTTTTTTTTTTTAAATTTGACTCCGTTCTCAGTATATTTTAGAACTGAGTCCTTTGTCAGAAATACTAGTTGTGAAGATTGTTTCTCAGTTTACTAGATTTCTTTTGCTCTTGGTTACAGTGGTTTTGTCTGTGCAAAAGCCTTTTAATTTAACATAATCTAAATCATCTAGTTTGTTTTTAGTGATGTTCTCCATCTCTTCCTTAGTCATAAACTGCTTCCCTTTCTATAGATCTGACAGGTAAACTACTCCGTGATCTTCTAGTTTGCTTATAATATTTTTTTATGTCTAAATCCTGTATCCATTTTGCTCTTATCTTGGTATAGGGTATGAGGTGTTGGTCTGATCTAAGTTTCTTCTATACTAACTTCCAATTTTCCCAGCAGTTTTTATCTAAGAGTTTTTATCCCAATAGCTGGATTCTTTGGGTTTATCAAACAGCAGGTTATTATAATTGTTTTCTGCTATTGCACCTAGTCTATTCCTTCCACTGGTCCACCACTCTATTTCTTAGCCAATACCAGTCAGTTTTGATGACTGATGCTTTATAATATAATTTTAGATCTGGAAGGGCTAAGCCACCTTCTTTTGCACTTTTTTTCATTGAATCCCTGGAAATTCTTGACTTTTTATTTCTCCATATGAATTTACTTATCACCTTTTCTAACTCATTAAAGTAATTTTTTGGAATTTTGATTGGTAGAACACTAAACAGATAGCTTAGTTTTGGTAGAAGTGTCATTTTCATTATATTAGCTTGACCTATCCATGAGCAGTTAATATTTGCCCAGTTATTTAATTTGTGTGAGAAGTGTTTTATAATTGTTTTCAAAAAGTTTCTGAGTCTGCCTTGGCAAATAGACTCCCAGGTATTTTATATTGTCTGAGGTTACTTTGAATGGGATTTCTCTTTCTAGCTCTTCCTGCTGTATCTTGCTAGACATATATAGAAAAGTTGAGGATTTATGAGGGTTTATTTTATAACCTGCAACTTTACTAAAATTGCTAATTGTTTCCAGTAGTTTTTTGGATGATTTCTTGGGATTCTCTAGGTATACCATCATGTCATCTGCAAAGGGTGAGAGTTTTGTCTCTTCCTTCGCAATTCTAATTCCTTCAATTTCATTTCTTCTCTTATTGCTGAAGCTAACATTTCTAATATGATATTGAGTAGTAGTGGTGATAATGTTCATCCTTGTTTCACCCCTGATCTTATTGGGAATGCCTCTAGCCTCTCCCCTTTGAATATAATGGTTTCAGATAGATACTGCTAATTATTCTAAGGAACAGTCCATTTATTCCTACACTCTCTAGTGTTTTTAGTAGGAATGGGCATTATATTTTGTCAAAAGCTTTTTCAGCATCTATTGATCTAATCATATAATTTCTGATAGGTTTGTTGTTGATATAACTAATCATACTAACAGTTTTCCTAATATTGAACCAACCCTGCATTCCTGGGATAAATCCTACTGATCATAATGTATTATCCTAGTGATAACTTGTAATCATTTTGCTAAGATTTTATTTAAGATTTTTGCATCTATGTTTATCAGGGAGATAGGTCTATAATTTTCTTTCTCTGTTTTAACTCTTCCTGGTTTAGGTATCTGCACCATATTGATGTCATAGAAAGAGTTAGGCAGAGTTCCACCTTTCCCTATTTTTCCAAAGAGTTTGTATAGAATTGGAACCAATTGTTCCTTAAATGTTTTGTAGAATTTACTCGTGGATCCATTGGGCCCTGGAGAGTTTTTCTTAGGGAATTCAATGATGGCTTGTTGAATTTCTTTTTCTGAGATATAGTTGTTTAGGTATTTAATCTCTTCTTCATTTAACCTGGGCAACTTATATTTTTGTCAATATTCATCCATTTCACTTAGATTATCAATTTATTGGCATAGAGTTGGGCAAAATAATTTTGAATTATTACTTTAATTTCCTCCTCATTGGTGGTGAGTTCACTTTTTTTATTTATGATACTAGCAATTTGGTTTTCTTCTTTTTGTAAATCAAATTGACCAGAGCCTTATCAATTTTATTGGTTTTTTTCATAATACCAACTTTTGGTTTTATTCATTAATTCAATAGTTTTTTCGCTTTCGATTTTATTCGTTTCTCCTTTAATTTTTAGAATTTCTAATTTGGTATTTAATTGGGGATTTTTGATTTGTTCTTTCTCTAATTTTTTTAGTTTCATGTATAGTTCATTGATTTATTCATGTAAGCATTTAGAGCTATAATATATCCCCTGAGAGTCGCTTTGAATGAATCCCATAGGTTGTGGTATGTTGTTTCATTATTATCATTATCTAGGATAAAATGGTTAATTCTTTCTATAATTTGTTTTTTAGTCCACTCATTTTTTAAAATGAGGTTATTCAGTTTCCAATTTGTTCTGGGTCTGTATCTCCTTGGCCCAGTATTGCATACGACTTCTATTGCATTGTGATCTAAGAAAGATGTATTCACTATGTCTGCCTTTCTGCAGTTGATCATTAGGTTTTTATGTCCTAGTACATGGTCAATTTTTGTATAAGTTCCATATACTGCAGAGAAAAAGGTATATTCCTTTCTATCCCCATTCAGTTTCCTCCATAAGTCTACCATATCTAATTTTTCTAACAATCTATTTACCTCAACTTCTTTCTTGTTTATTTTATGATTCGATTTATCTAGATCTGATAGCAGAAGGTTGAGTTCTCCCACTAGTAGATTTTTGCTGTCTATGTCTTCCTGTAGTTCTTTCAGTTTCTCCTCTAAGAATTTGGGTGCTGTCCCACTGGGTGCATATATATTCAATACTGAAATGACTTTATTGTCTATGGTACCTTTTAGGAGGATAAAGTTTCCTTCCTTATCTCTTTTAACGCTATCTATTTTTGCTGCTGCTTTGTCTGAGATAAGGATTGCTATCCCTGCTTTTTTTACTTCAGCTGAAGCAAAATATATTTTGCTCCAACCTTTTATCTTAAATCTATATGTATCTTTCTGCTTCAAATGAATTTCTTGTAAGCAGCATATTGTAGGATTCTGGTTTTTAATCCACTGTGCTATTTGCTTACGTTTTAAGGGAAACTTCATCCTATTCACATTCAAGGTTATGATTACTAATTCTTTATTGCCCTCCATGCTATCTTCCCTCTGTTTGTATTTTTCCCCTCCCCCCTTTTATCCATATTCCCCAGTATTTTGTTTCTGAATACCACCTCCTTCAGTGTACTTGCACTCCTATATCACCCCCTCCTCTTTCTTTCCCCTTTCCCTTTTCCCTTTGCTTTCTTCTGTTATTTCCCCTTTTTTCCCCCCACTCCCCTTCCCTTTCTCCATCCCCTCCTCCCCTTTTCTCCTTTTTATACTTGAAAGGTTGGATGTTTTATAAGTTAACTGAGTATGTGTAGGTTGACTTTAAGCCAAGCTTGATGAGAAGATTCAGGTGTTTCTCTTCTGCTCCCCTCTATTACCATAGGTTTTTTGTACCTGTTAGTGTAATGAGATTTACCCCATTCAATCCCCTCCCTCCTCCCGTCTCTTTCCTGTACCCCTTTTTAAGGAGGTAGTCTTTTTTAGATCATTCTATCTAAGTCATAGAAAATTCTGAGTGTCTATCCCTTCTAGTTCAGTATATTCTATCAAATAGAGTCAAAATTCCTGAGAGTTATTAGAATGTTTCTCCCAAGTGGGGTTAAAGCCAGTTACATCCCATTAGATAGCAGTATCATGGATAGGTCATGAATGTCTATCATTTCTGGCTAGGTATATTCTCTCTGTGGGAGTTACAATTTTCAAGATTTATGAGAATCTTTTTTCCTCCATGCTGGGATATAGCCAGTTTCAACTTACTGGATAGCATTTTTTTCCCTTTTACTGCCCTCCCCCCCTTTTTTTTACCTTTTCATGTGTCTCTTGAATCTCCTGTTTGATGTCCAAATTTTTGGTTTAGCTCTGATGTCCATCTTTTTCCCTGGAAGAGAAGGCTCAGCTTTTTGGGATAGTGGATTCTTGGCTGCATTCCAAGCTCCCTTGCTCTTTGAAATATCTTGTTCCAGGCCCTTTGATCCCTTAATGTTGATGCAGCCAGGTCCTATGTGATCCTTACTGTGGCTCCTTGATATTTAAATTGTTTCTTTCTGGCTGCTTGCAGGATTTTCTCTTTTATCTGATAGTTCTGGAGTTTGGCCACAACATTCCTTGGTGTTTTCATTTTAGGATTTTTTTCTGGTGGGGATCAATGTACTCTTTCAATAACTACTTTGCCCTCTGATTCCATGATATCAGGGCAGTTTTCCATCACTAGATCCTGTAATATTAAGTCCATGCTTTTTTTCTCTTCAATGTTTTCAGGAAGTCCTATAATTTTCAGGTTGCCCCTTCTCGATCTATTCTCAAGGTCAGTGGTTTTGTTGAGGTATTTTACATTTTCTTCTAGTTTTTCTATTTTTTTTTATTTTGTTTAACTGATTCTTGCTGTCTCATGGAGTCATTAGTTTCTGTCAACTCCATTCTTTTTTTGGGGGGGAGGACTTTTCTTCATTAACCTTTTGCAACTCCTTTTCCAATTGGTCAATTCTACTTTTGAAAGATCTTTCCATTTGACCAATTGAGGTTTTAAGAGAATTAATTTTTTTTTGTATTTGCCTAATTGAGGATCTGAGAGAATTATTCTCATTTTGTATTTGTCCAATTGATTATCTGAGAGATTTATTCTCCTTTTGTATTTGTCCAATTGTACTTTCTAAGGTTTTGTTTTCTTGTTGCAAGGTTTTGTCTCTCCCAAATTTTTAAGCTCCTTCCTTATTTCTTCAAGGAAGTCTTTCTGTGCTGAAGACCAGATCATATTCTCCTCAGAGGTTCCATGTCTCTCTGAGTTAGGGTCTTTCCCTTCCAAGAATTTTTCTATGGATCCACCTTTCTGCTGATCCTTCTTCATTTTGCTAAGACCTGAGTTGGGGTGGGGGCTGGTTCACAGGGGCTTGGGATCCCTAAAGGCTTTACTCACTGAGTGCAGTTTCTCTGGCTGGCCAGTAGGAGGTGCTGGTTGCTTTCTCTGGAGTGTCTGTGACCTTGATTGAGGCCTTCTCCCTCTTCTTCAAGGGAGGAGTTGGAGCTATTGAATTCTTTTGCCTTCAATCAATGGTGGGCTTTACCCTGGCCTGAGGTCATTCCTTAGCTGGGCAGGTTCTTCTGCTCACACACCTGGGCCTGAGGCAGAATTAGTTTGCATTTGTTTGTTTGGGAGGAGGTCTGAGTTGTAGTGGAACTCTGAGTTCCTCAGACCAGAGGAGCAGATGTTGTCTGCAGCTCTCCTGCTCTGGAACACTCCCCCCAGCCCCTTCCCCAAGCTCCAGGGGGACAGCACCAACACCAGAGCCTCTGCTCCCTAGCTGACTTGATCCCCTGCCATCTAGCCCCACCCTGATCCAGCATTTCCGGCTCTTGGGCCCTCAGACTCCCAGTTCCAATTTAGCTGCTAATCTTGCTGATTGGGGCTGATCCTCCCTCTGAGCCCAGACTCACCTGCCTGAATTCAACCAAAGCTGCTGCCAGAGACAAATCCTGAGGTAGATGTTTTTTCTCCTGGCTTTTCTTTCTGGGTTTTGTGGGTCGGATTTCTGTTAAGAGGTTTGTTTCATATGATAGATGGGGAAAGATTAGGAGACTTTAGAACTGTGCCTGTCTTTTCTCCGCCATCTTAGCCGGAAGTCCTTTCTCTAATTTATTCATGTAAGCATTTTAAGATATAATATATCCCAACAGCCTCTTTGACTGTATCCCATAGGTTTTGGTATGTTGTTTCATTATTGTCATTATCTAGGATAAAATATTTAATTCTTTCTATAATTTGTTGTTTGATACACTCATTCTTTAAAATGAGGTTATTCAGTTTCCAATTAGTTCTGGGTCTATATCTGCCTGGCCCAATATTGCATATGATTTTGACTTTTCCCATTTTTTTATGATTTCTTCTGAATATCAGCCTAGATTGGCATTTCTGGGTCAAAGGGTATAAACAATTTTATTGCTCTTTGGACATAGTTCTATATTGCTCTCCAGAATGGTTGGATCATTTCACAACTCCAAGATTTCATTAATATGTCTGTCCCACAACCTCTTCAGCATTGATCATTTTCCCTTTTTTGTCATTTTAGCCAATCTGATAGGTGTGAGGTGGTACCTCATAGTTGTTTTAATTTGGAGCATTTTTTCATATATATATATATATATATATATATATATATATATATATATACACACACACACACATATATATATAGCAATATATGTTCATATCCTTTACCATTTCTCATTTGGGGAAAATTCATCTCTTTCTTAATGGTTGGAAATAAGAATAGTTATAATTAGAAGTAAAGTTGAATTTCTCTTAAAGGCTATTTTATAAAAAAGTGTGTGCTGTAAGATCAGACTCTTAATTCTTTTGTTCCTTGTTCAGTCATTTTTTAGTCATATCCAACTATTTAGGACCCCATTTAGGATTTTCTTGGTAGAGATACTGAAGTGTTTGTCATTTTCTTCTCCAGCTCATTTTACAAATGAGGAAACTGAGGCAAACAGGGTTAAGTGACTTGCTCAGGGTCACAGAGCTAGTGTCTGAAGTTGTATTTGAACTCAAGAAGATGAGTTCCTGATTCTAGGCCCAGCAATTTATTCACTATGTCACCTAGCTTTTCCTTATAGCAAGGGTTATAAATTTCCAGAAGGAACTATACTATATTTTATTACTTTTTATTTCTGAGACGATTCCTGGTGATTTTTAGGTTTTTGTTGACAATTAAATTAAAATTATATTTGTCAATTAAATTAGAACAATAAAGGCAGTAGACAAGACTTCACTAATAAAAATAATGATAATATCTTTTATATAGTACAGACACTGTTCTAAGCACTTCACAAATAATGTTTCCTTTAGTCCTCACATAAACCCTGAGAGATAGCTGCTATTATTATCCCTATTTTACAGATGAAGAAACCAAGGCAGAGGCCAAGGGACTGGCCCAGAGTCACTCAACTAGCTAGTGAGCAAGGATGGATTTCTTCTCAAGGGTGTCCTGATTCCAAGCCCAGCATTCTGTGAACTACGGTGTCACCCAGTTCATTTTCTAGTACAAGAGTATCCAGAACTTTCACTCATAAGTCGGAAACTTCCTGCATTAGGTCACCACTTCTATTTGACATAGTATTAGGAATTCTAGATATAGTCATAAGACACGAACAAAAGAATTGAGGGAATCAATATAGGTAAAAAAGAAACTAAATCATCACCTTTTGCAGAGATTTTTATGATAGTATACTTAAAGAACCCAAAAGACTAACAGGTAGTTGAAACAATGACTTAAGCAAAATTCATCAGTATTTATGTATAATCAAGAAAATTCAGCAAAGAGAGAAGATAGCAAAGAAATTCCAGCTAAAATAAGCAAAGAGTAGGTAGAATACTTGGGAGTTAACATGCCAAGATATATATAGGAACTCTAGAAATATAGCTAAAAACCACTGTTTGTGGAAATAAAGCCAGGCCTAAATAATTGGAGAAATATTAATAGTATGTGAATAGACCTAGATAGTATACTAAGAATAGCAATATTGTTTATGAAATGAATTACTTTACAGAACTAGAAAAATAATAACAAAATTCACAGTGGCACAAAAGGTGAAGAATCTCAAGGGAAATAATGAAAAAAAAGTAAGACCTAAAGGAGTCTGGTTAGCAATAACAGATCTCTAGCTACATTGTGAAAGCAATAATCCTCAACATAGTTGGATACTGATTTTTAAAAAAAGGGAGTTTGATCAATGAAATAGATTAGGTGTAGAACATACAGAAGAAAATGTGTCTCATACTCTGGTATTTGATGAACACCAATTACCAGGGCCTGAGATAAGGACTCACAATTTGATTAAAATCTGGGAAAACTGGACAACAGTATAGAAGAAGTTAAGTTTAAACCAGCACCTTACACTTATGCCAAGAAAAGATCCAAATGAATTTGTAGCCTTGATACAGAAGATCACATCAGAAAGAAATTAGAGAAACGAGGAAAATATTACCAACCTATCTATAGAGGAAAAATTCTTGATCAATAGAAGTGATGGAGATAGAAAGGATCACAAAAAATAAAATGGATAATTTTGTTTTGATTGTATAAACTTAGAAAGGGTTTGTATGAACAAATTCAATAAAACTAAGATTAGAAGAAAAACAATTAAATGGGAACAAATCTTTGCATTAAGTTTCTATGATAAAAGTCTTATTTCTAAGATACAGAAGTTTCAAATTTATAAGAATAGGAGCCAATTCTCAATAAATGATTTAAGGATATGGATAGATAGTTCTTAAGTAGAAAACAAAACTAGGCTATTTATAGCCATATGAAAGTAAATGCTCTTACTCAGTAATAATAGAGAAATATGTATTAAAGTTAGTCTGAGATTCTACCTCACATTTATCAGATTGACAAGTGATGTAAAAGGGAAAAAAAAGATAAATGTTGAAAGAGCTATGGGAAAATATATCCATTGATGCACTTTTTGTGGAGGTGAGAATGGTTCTAAATATTCAGAAAGCAGTTTGGAATTATTCATAAAAAGTTACTAAACAGGGCTTGGCCTTTGACCTATCACCAAAGAACTTGAAGAAAGAAGATAAAGTCCTATATGTATAAATATATTCATAGAAACTCTTTTTAGGTGGCAAAAAAGTTGAGCCCCCTTTACAATGTTCTCTCCTTTTGAAGTATTGAGACTCCAGCTACAGTTCAGATTAGACTACGACCAAGCCTACTACTTATCACAGTCCAAAACCAGCTTCTCCATTTGGGGAATGGCTGAAAAAAATGTGGTATTTGAATAAAATAGAATTGTATTGTATCACAAGAAATAAAGAAAAAGATTGCTGAGTCCCTGTTCCGGACTCCAAAATCTTCCCCAGGAGGGGAAAGGGGTGGGAGACAAAGAAGATGAATTTATTCCTATACTCCAAGGTCTCCATTTATTGAACCAAATACCAGTGTTTAAATGCCCTTCCCAGTCCCTTAATCCACTCCCACTCCCATGGCACTTAGTAAAACAAGGCCCTGGTGCTCAAGGACACCAGCTGATGATAGTTGACAGTGCTCCCACACACAACAGTCCCTAACAAAAGATGATTTCCAAGAGACTTGCAAAAATATATGAACAGATACAGAGAGTGAAAGGAACAGAAGCAGAGGAACAATTTATACTATAAAATCAATATTATAATAATGAGAAATTATAAAGCTTGGTATGAACTGATGAGGAAAGAAATGGGGAGAACAAGGAAAACAATATTTACAGTTTTTTTTTTAGGTTTTTGCAAGGCAAATGGGGTTAATTGGCTTGCCCAAGGCCACACAGCTAGGTAATTATTAAGTGTCTGAGGCTGAATTTGAATTCAGGTACTCCTGACTCCAGGGCTGGTGCTCTATCCACTGTGCCACCTAGCGGCTCCAATTTTTAGAGTTTTAGAGTGAGAAATGTATTTTAGATTGAGAAGTGAGACTGACAATGAAGCATGCCTAAAAAAGAGGTAATGTTCATAAGATTTTGTTTTGCTTCTTTTTCTTCTCCCAGTGGGATGCGAGTAGGAAAGAAAATGGAATTTTATTCAGTTAATAAAATAGAATTTGATTGAAAAAGAAATTATCAAGCAATGTACTATAAGGGATAAGAAATTAATCAAAAAGTTGAATTACAGGGTATTCAAGAGATAGTATCTATTTGAAGCTTTCTCCTTGATACAACCCTAGAGAATTAAGAGGGCAGATCAAAGAGAAAACTGTAGAAAAAAACATGAATCAATACTAGATACATCATATTTTTAAAATTGTGAACTGCAAGGGTTTTCTTTCAAACTGAATATTGGAGTGCAGATTCACTGCAATAAAATAAGACAATAAAGTTCAAACACTTTATACCCATCTCTGCTTTACAACTGACTTTTAAAAACCTGGGATTGTTTTTTCCTGACATGTTAATATCTAGAGATTATTAATAGATTAAAATATCTCTTTTTCCCCCTCCTGCTTTTAATTCTGCAAAGATATGGGACTTTGAGACAATAGATACTGCTGATGCTATTGATGAGTCTGAAATGATAGAGATGGAACCTATTAATGAATTGATCGTAGGCAGGAATGTCAAGCTCTACTCAATGGTGAAATTCTTTAAACCTGGGAGTTCTGTCTGGTTTGCTCAGGTAAGTTTCATTCACCTCCCCAGAATTTTGCATGTATCAGGTGTTTGTTTACCACCTGTTTGTGGCATTATTATTTGTCATCTAATCCTTTGTGCTGTTTACTAATTGCATTCACCCTGAAGTGGGGAATCTCACTGGGCATTTTCTGTCTTGATTGATTGAGGTCAGCACCAGGAGTTCCATCTAGTAGCTCACATTGTCCTAATAATAATGATGACTAGCACATGGAAGGCCCTTTAAGGTTTGCTAAATGCTTTCTAAATATTTTCTCACTTGATCTTTACAGTTCTTTGAGGCAGGTATTATTATTATTCCTATTTTACAGATGAGGAAAACTGAAACAGTCAGAGGTTCAGCAACTTGATCAGGGTCACTCAGATAAGGAGCAGCTGAGATTGGATTTCAGCTCAGATTTTCCTGATCCTGGTCCTGTATTCTAGCCACTGACCATCTAGCTGCTGCCTCTAATAAGGTCCTGTATTCTAGCCACTGACCATCTAGCTGCTGCCTCTAATAAGGATTCTCTATAAATACAGAATGAATTCTATCACCTACTGGAATAACACATGCCAGTCTAGTTTCTAGGAAGACTATAAACTGAGCTGCATCACCAAGTCCCCTAGCCACAGATTGGTTGATGACCTGTGGTTATGCTTGTAAGAACAAGAAAGTTGTAGATAACTGCTCCCCCCAAGATAGACTCTTGCCTGAGACAATTCCAATTTCCCTATCATTATTCTTTTAATAAGAGGACTACAGTTTCCAAGAATGAGTGTCTCTGTGTGTTGGTTTTCCTCTCAGGTCCTGTGTCCCATGAGGTTCATTGTGTTCAGTGGGAAACTTCCATAGATGGGTTTTCTGTTTTATGAAGGCATCTCATCTGAGGATTCTTTAGAAACTATTGACTTGGATAGAGGGTTAAAGAGTAGCTCTCTTGCCCCAGGGCCCCATGAGTAGTGCATTAGGAGAGAGCTTTTTGAGCCTCTAATAAATGCTTTTGGGATTTAAATGCTAAAACCGTTAACTTCTACATAAGAAACCTAAACGAGACCATAGTCATTAACTTTGTGAAACTGAATTCAATTAATTTAAAGTAATTTTGAAATAACTTTATAAGTATACTGTTAATTCCCTGCTTGTAGACAGTCATCATAGCCATGGAGGTTCTTATAGATGTATACTTTACCAGTGGGGTCCTAGAGTTTGTTGATTTATATTTTTCATCACAGCATTCTATTCCATTAATTATAGATATTAGCAGTCCATTTTGTTTTCCATGCAGATAATAGTTCTCAGTTCTCTTGTGCATTTGGAGGGTTAAATGGAAATTGCTTTGATCAAAGATTCAAACAAATTGTGAACAGCTAACTAGTTATATAAACATTCAATGCTACATTATTGGTTTCATTTATAAATTATGATGGAAATACTTTTTACTTTGAAGTTTTTTGTATTAACTAAAGTCATTAAACCTTCTTTTGAGAAAGTTTAATTAAAAAGTCAAATATCTGAAAATATTTTGCTTTATTTCTTTAGGATGCAAATGGTGCCATATGGAAGCTTGATCTTAGTTTTTCAAACATAGTAAGTTTCCTTCCTTTGATTTTTTTTTTCTTCTCCTCATAACTAACTTCCAGGACTGGGATTTTTTTTTAAAGAAAAATAGTTTGGTTTTGTGAGATATTATTAGATGGTGGTAATGCTGTTCTAAGAACCTACCAGAAATTTTCTCATTTAACAAAAATGTGTTGCATATGAGATTCTGTGAAATCCCACCTAATTTAAACTTCAATAACTTGTCATTTTACATAGTGATTTACAGGTAATATTTTGCATCTTCAGATGATATAGATATACTTTCAAGGAGCATATCATTTAAAGAAATGATTCTTCATTTCTTATCTTTGATTATTTTCAATCCTCAACTTCTAAAATTTTAGTTTGTGGAGGGGGAAATTCCAGTATTTCAATTAGAGGAAAATGTCTTTCATCCTAATTTTTGTTTTTATTTAATTTTTTTCTGACAGTTTTTAGAAAGGTAATATCTAGATTCTTAAATATTAAGGTAATAGCAGGAACCCCATGATTTTATTGAGCAAAATACAATTTTAGCGGAGAATGGGAAGAGGAAGCTAACATACTAAATTAAGATTATAAATATTTTATAAAATTATCTATCTGAAATCTGAAAGAAATCTCAGAGGACATCTAGTCCAACCTCTCCTCCATTTTACAGATGAGGAAACTGAGGTACAGAGAAGTTAAATGACTTGCTTAAGATCATACAAGTGTTAGAGTTAGAAGTCTATTCCTTTGATTCCAGAACCAGTACTAACTTTTTATATGTTATGGTACATCTAAGTTTCCCAACTGGTCTTTAATTCCTTATTGACCAAATTTCAGTTCTAGAAGGGATCATTTCTATTCTGTTCTTTAGACTCAAGATCCAGAACTCCTGTTTTCTTTCCACTCTGGACCTATTGCTGCCATGATTGTCTCCCCCTACACCTATCTAATGGCCACTACTTCCCGTGACTGTATGTATGACTATTCTTTCCTATCAAAGTTGTTTAAAAATTATTTTTCTGAAAAAAAAAACCCACTAAAGTTTATGGTTAGTCAACAAATGTTCAGTAGCTAGTCACTGATTCTATTGCTTTAGTGGAGCTAAGGAGAGTTGCTTTGCAATTCCACAGAATTTGGAATTTAATACAGAATTCCACAGCAGAAGTTTAATTTAATCAACCCATCATCATTTGTGCCAGACACTATGTCAGGGATTTGGAACACAAAGTCCAAAATAAAATGATCCCTCTCCTATGGGAGCTTCTTATTCCCCAAACACAAGGGGAATTGGTAGCTACACATATAGCTATATACTAAATACATACAAGGGGATTTCTGAGATGAGGCACTATCAATCAGGGGGTATGGAAAGGCTCATGGAGGAGATGGCTATTGTTCTGATTGGAAACAAGGTAGAGATGCTAGGAAGATGATGAGGGAGAAATGAAAGACAAAGACAAAGACCAGAAGTGGAATTCTATGTTTGAGGACTGGGAAGAAGGCCAGTTTGGTTGGACCAAAGAGGATATTGAAGGGGAGGGGGGTGGGTGGATGTTTTATGAAATGTAATTAAGACAGTAGCACATACAAATGGAAAAACAGAATGGAGCCAAATTGTAAAGGACTTTTAGTGTTAAACAAAGGAGTTTCTATTGGAATCTAGAGGTTATAGAGAGCTGCTGGAATATCTTGAGCAGGGCCTTGACCTAGGCAAATTTGTGCTTTGGAAATATCATTTTTGGCGAATGTGTGGAGGATGGATTAGAGAGAGGAGAAACTTGAGGCAAAGGAATGAATTAGGGAGCTCTTTTTTTTTCTGAGGCAATGAAGGCTAAATGATTTGCCCAGGGTCACACAACTATTAAGTGTCTGGGGTTGGGTTGAACTTAGGTCCTCCTGACTTCAGAGTTGATGTTCTATTTATTGTGCCACCTAATTGCTCCAGGAAACTCTTTCAAAACCTCAGACAAGAAGTGATGTGGACTTGAATGAGCAGGTCAATCATGAGAGTATAAAAGAAGGAGACAGATGCAAGAAATGTTATGTAGATGGACTCAACTAACTGGAGATTTGACAACTAATTGGAAAAGTGTGTTGAGGGAAGTCTGAAGTGAGAAATGGTTCTGAGTTTGAGAACTTGGGTAAAGAGAAGACCTTGCCTTTGATGGAAACAAAGATCAGAAGAGAAGTAGATTTTTTCAAGAAAGATTATTTGTAAGAAACAAGCACCTCACCAAGAACTCACAACTGCCATTAGTGGACCAAAGAGGATCCTTTATTGACAAGTCCTTTGGGTGTCCCAAATAGAAATGGGCACATGTTGCACGTGAAATCAGGGCCTTTTATCTCCTGTCCAGAAACACAAGACCCTCCTATGCCCCCAGTTGGGTATTGCCAAGGCCAAAAGCCTATCCCAGTACCTCTCTCCCCATGTGGGTTCAAATTCCTTATCAAATCTCCCCTTCCCCACAATTTGGTAGCCAGACCCTTGAAAGGACTAATACAGATGTATGAATCTCACTACTGGTGCCAGTTCATTCTCTAATTCACCCAACATGCTAATTCTATGATCCCTTGTTTTCCTGCTGTAAATCTACCCATTTCCTCTCTATAGAAAGAGATTCCCCTTGTTCTCAGTAAGATGAAAATTAGCTTGATTTATATACAACAAACCTACATTCCTTAAATTCTATCATTTTAGCTCTTTTCCTCATCTTCCCAGGTTATTTCTCTGTAAAATAGAAACACTTTCCTCAGTTTCCCATAACTATTCTAGAAATGAAACCTAATCTTTTATCACAGTATTGAATTTTGTTTTAGAGTTTGAGACATTCAGTTCAAAATGTCTAATAAGTATCAAAAGTCTATAGATGAGGAAATAGATGCCAAAGGAGGGAACATAATTTATTCAGTGTCCCTCAGATAATACCTAGGAGACATGGGATTAAAATCCCAGTCTTCTGAGTTCAGATTCATTAGAAAGCAGTTAGGAAGTCTGGCAGAGAGAGGGTTTTAAGGATTTGAAAGGTATAGGGAAGTGAGTGTGTTACTGATTATTAAAGATTTAAAGATTGAAGATGGAAGATTTAAGGCCACTGAAAAAGCAAAGGAATTCAGGCTCTCTGGGATGTTAAAAACTGCTCAGGGTTTTATTATGAAATATAACAAAGTAAACAGGTTAAAAAACTTTTCCTCCTAAAGGGTCAGCAAGCACACAAGACAACAGTAAGACAGAGGAGAGGCAGATAGGTAAAGAGAGAGGGGATAAGGAAGAGTCCAACAGAGATGATTGGGCCAGAGAGAGAGAGCGGTGCCCCGAGCTGTGGTCCAGCTCAGGTTTTATAGCCTTGCCCCTTACCTAGGCACTGGGCAAAAGGGAAATATAGCCTTCCCCCTTACATGACCAGATTCAGGCAGAGGGTTAATAAGATCAGGATAAAAATTTTATATTAAACAATGAAACAATGGAGTCAACATACATCTTTAGAGCGAGGAACCTCTACCCATTTAACAAGATTTAACAGCATTTAAGATTATAGAATTTTGTTTCTGCTACATACATAATTCTCTGCATCAAGAGGACTAGAACAGCAAGTGATTCTTTGTGAGAGATGAGGGAACCTCCTTGATTCCATCTTATGATTCAATCACAGACCTCTTCAGTTTCCCTTCCTTCCCTCCCTTCCTTCTCCCTCTCCCTTCCTTCCTTCCTTCCTTCCTTCCTTCCTTCCTTCCTTCCTTCCTTCCTTCCTTCCTCCCTCCCTCCTTCCTCCCTCCCTCCCTCCCTCCCTCCCTCCCTCCTTCCCTCCTTCCCTCCCTTCCTACCTACCTTCCTGACCAATCAGTTATTATTTCTATGTTCTGCTGATGTTCACAGTCACTTGTGGAGCCGTGGGACACCTCTTTTTCTGAATTCAGGGAATTGCACCTATTCATTCTCTCCCTCCCAACTTGGAAAGTTCCAAATCTTTTCTACAATTAAAAATCAGATTAACTAATGTTGTTTCCTTTAAATTAATTGATCTTAGCTGGTTCATTATCCTTCTGTATTTGTAGTCCAGCCCTAAACTGAGGAAGGGGCCTGGTCCTAGTTGGTTAGGCAGTGGCATGTATTGCTTAGTAAGTCCATGTGCTTGGATGATAGAACCTTTGTTTCCTCAGTCATTTTTTCTTTTACCCACACAAAGGCTAGGGTAGGCTGGAGCTGGCTATCAACCATGGTTGCAAATGTCCAAACACAAAAAGCTCTAGACAGTGGATGAAAGAGGAAAGAATGAGGTTGAGGGTTGTCAAGTGACAATTTTTCCGACCCTAGCCGGAGAGCCAGAAGTGGTCCCATGACTCCTGACTTGTCAGGGCCCTTCCTGTGAAAAGAGATCCTTTTTGTAAAATGCTCAGCAAAATTCTTGGAGATTAATAATTACTTATATCCTATCCCTACCACCATATGCAATTGGACTGTGATCCTTTGTTAGTCATTCTTATACAAATTGCTAGGGGAAAGATGATGCAAGTTAAGAAATATAAGAAAGGACTCTAGAATTTCCAATTGAGTTAATTTATTTGGGAGACAAAGCCAAGAGTAAAAGGCAGCTTATTCATGAAATTTCTGTCACTTAGATAAGAATCATTATTTTAAAAATTACTAGATATAAAATAATTGTGTATGTGTGTGTGTGTGTGTGTGTGTGTGTGTGTGTGTGTCTTTCTCTCTGTTTCCCCACACACACCCCACTCTTTTTCAGGCTCAATACGTATCTTTGACTTTGCTGCTAAACGTTTTTTGACCCAGATGGATTTCAGAGTAGGAGGAACAGCCCTTCTCTGGGCCCCCAGAGTGGTAAGCCTTCTTGTTAAATAGACCCAAGCAGGATTCTCTGATAAAGGATCCTCTGATACATTAATATTATTCCATTGTAGCCCAGGCATATTTAGACTGTTTTTAGTGTTAACCATTATTTCCCTTTAGCTAAAACAAAACAACAAAGTTACTTTTATAAAAGAAGTTTAATTCTCTAGGATCTTACCAAAAACCCATAGGTGGATGACATTCTTATGAATGTCCGACATTTTCCCAACATTTTGGGAAATTTTTATACAATTTAGACAAAGACCTGTAAAACTTTAGGTGGCCATCCAATGAGATTTCACGTAGATGACATTGTTCAAATACAATTCTCTCAAATCTTATAATATTTACTGAAAATTCCTATTGATAAGAATTCCACTTATGATGAAGAGTAAATGTTTACAAACAACAGTAGGATTTTCTCTCTGCTCATCCAGGATATCTCTTATCTTAAAGTTTGTTGATCAAGGTACTAACATTGTGATAACAAGATAGTATTGACACAGGTGTAGTCAACATTGTAGGAGACAGGCTTTACATAGCAGACTAGCATTGTATAACCCTAGTTAAAGGTTAGAGACTAACTCCTGATCAGAAATATATAACTTAAGAAATATTAATTCCATCTTAAAGAATATCACATTAGCCATTAGTCATTGTCTTTTGTTGAGACTTTGTGAAGATTTTCCTTTCGTAAAGGTAATTGAAGTTATTTCCAGGCCTCACAGTGGAGTCCTCTCTAGTCATTCTTTTATGGAACTGTTAGTATTAGTAAAATTACCAAATAAGATTGTATTTTCAATCATGTCATTTCTGGGAAAGTTTACTTATCTTTCATCCTTTTGAATCTTTGATTGATGACGGGGTTGTGGTAGGTTAAAATGTGAGCAAACCAGGGGCAGCTAGGTGGTGTAGTGGATAAAGCACCAGCCCTGGAGTCAGGAGTACCTGGGTTCAAATCCGGTCTCAGACACTTAATAATTACCTAGCTGTGTGGCCTTGGGCAAGCCACTTAACACCATTTGCCTTGCAAAAAAAAAAAAAAGAATTGTCCCCATGCATAATTCCCTTTAGATACTCAATAATCTAAAATGTGAGCAAACCAACAAACAAAAGGAGAAGCTTTGGATGGAACCAGGTCAAGGAGTAGGTTTTAGGGTTGGACGGTGATAATGTAGGAGTGGGCCAGAAATAGAAGCTACAGACTAGCTGTTCATATTGTTGCAGTAGTTCAGTGTTTTCCTATGAAGAATCACTACTTGACCCAGGAATGCAGGTGTAAAAAAAAAGAAAATAGAGTTATTGAGTAGTAGTTTCAACACAAAGAAAGTGATAGAGAAGTGAAAAAGAGATTAAAGAAAACCACAGTTCAGCTGCAAGATTAAACAGAAGTATGAAAATAAAAAGAGGCCCTAACTTAGTGAGAACACTTCCCGAAGAACACATTTCCTTTTCAAGGGCTCTCATAGCTATCTAGATGAACTTCCAAGTCACATTTTTTATCATGAATTTTTAAGCCTTATGGGATATTTTCCTCAGCATAATCCTGTGAGGGGGATATTGCAGACACCATCCCCATTTTAGAGATGAGGAAACTGGCATCTTGCCTAATGATCACCCAGCTGATGGGGACTCAAGCCCAAGTGGGTCTGGCTTCAGGACTAGCTCTCCTCTATTACCCCATACTGCCTCTTTACAAGTGTTTTGGGGCCCTCACTCTATTTCTGAAAACTTTGTCAGAAAGCAAGGATTCAGATAGTGCCACAGACTGCCCAGAATCTAGTAAGGAGGTAGGGTGTGGCCCAGCAGTAGGGGTGAGTTGCCAGAAGATGAAGGTCTATGTCATATATGTGAAACGTATATATGAAAAGCCACTTGACAAAGTCTAGGAGTCTGACAGGTGGAGAAGACTTCTTTGTGATGACTCCCCTGCATTTTTTTGTTCCTAAGGTGAGTTACCAAGGAGGACTTATTGTTGCCGGGTTTGAAGATGGGGTCATCCGCCTTCTCGAACTTTTTGATCCCATGGGGCTTGTTTTCCTTGCTGGGAGGAAAAAGATGAAGGGCGCACAGCTCCAAGTGAGGCAGGCTCTTAAGCCTCACACAGAGGCTGTTACAGCACTAGCGTATGAGCATTCCGGAAAGGTCCTGGCCACAGGGGTAAGCAAAATGGTTCAAAAATGTAGGTTTCCAGTAGAAAATCTAAGGCTAAACCACCAGTATTTACAAATCTCATTTTATAATCCTGGCTAAAATAATGATGATAATAGTAATGACATTGGTGATGATGATGATGATGACATTGATAAACTAACATTTATATAAACACATCAGGTTTTGTCTTCATAACAATCCTGGGAGGTGGATGCTATTATTAACTTCATTTGGAAGTTGAGAAAACTGAGGCAAACAGGGGCTAAATGAGGTGGCCAACATTACATATATGTTGATTTATCAGCAGGTCATCTTATAGAGCCTTCTATAAAATGCAAGAATGCCCCGTCACATTTCTCAGATCTCTTAGAAGATCTCTCAAATCTTTTATACTTCTGATCACCCAGTAAGCCATCATCTGATCATTCCAGTAATGGGAAATTCATTCTTCAAGAGCCAGGTTATTCCATTTTTGGTCTGCTCTAAATGTTAGGAGGCTCTTCCATGATTGAAAACCAAATCTACTGTCCTACAGCTCTCATCATTGTAAATATAATTCAAAGGTGGGATCAAGGTGTCTATGTAATATTTCATTGTTTACCACGAAACAGATTTAAACTAACAACTATATGTATTTTTCTGGTTTTCCATTCACAGAGTAAAGATAAAACTGTTTTCTTCTTTGCTGTGGATAAAATTTATGAGCCAATTGGTTTTATTAATGTTCCTGGACCTGTTACACAGTTAGTATGGACTCCAAAATCTCTTGTAAGTATTGAGTATTTTTTTTTTCCCTTCTTATTTAAAAAGGAGGAAGTGGATCTAATGAATAAAGTATTGACTCTACAATTAGTTAACTCCACTGACTGGCTAGCTGATCTTGAGTGGTTTACTTAACTGAAAATTAGTGTTAAAGATACTCACAAAAACAAAGAAATAATGTCAAAATGTTCGAGTTAATATATAAACCTCTTTGAACTCCTTAGAAAATTATTGTAAAAGTTTATGTCAGTGGCAGCTAGGTGGCGTGATGGATAGAGCATTGGCTCTGGAGTCAAATGTGACCTCAGTCCCTTAACTCTTACGAGCTGTGTGACTTTGGATAAATTACTTACCCCTAATTGCCTCCCCCATATTCTATAATAAAAAAAATGTTTATCTTAGAACTTTCTAATTCACTCATTTTTTTTCATTCATTCAATGTTTATTGAAAATACTTATTATGTGAATTTTGTAGAAATAATAAAATTGTCTTTGAGTTGGTTGTTGCTGACTCATATCTTCTCAGTTCCCTTTTTGGTGAGATAGTAGTGTTTTCTATGCTCTTTTCCATTCTTATGGAATCTTCCACTCTTTGAGATATCTTGAAAATAGGTCCTTGATAATTTTTAACAATGTATCACTTTCAAGATGAATTCTTTCTATATCTATTTGGTCAGGTCCACTCTTTCTTCCTAATTTATTTATTTTCTCAAATATCATTTCCACTTCTTCACAAACCACATCAAGTACTAAATTGTTAGAATCCCATAGTGGTTGTTCATTGCCATTGTCATCATTGATGAGAATAGATTATCACAAAAATGTGACCTGACAAGTCTGTTGCATTTCATATTTATTTGTTTACAAAATATTTTTATTTGTGAAAATACCTATCACAGATGAAACCATCTTCTAATTTTTATGTGCAAAATACACTATTACACAAATCTCTATCATATTCAAACATCTTCCATCTTCTTGAGAGCAGTTTGTATATGTAAAACAGTTTTTTGCTACTTTGTGAGATTTGGATTATTGATATTTTTCCCTTGTGTGCTCCCATGATGTTTTCTAATTAAGGTGGTATGCTAAATCAGTTCATAAGCTCATGGATCTAGAGCCAAAGGAGACCATTTTGTTCAGTCCCCTAATTTTTCAAATGAGAAAACTGAAACCCAGGGAAATAAAATGATAGACTAAAGTCAGAGATATTGGTTTAACAACCCATGCCTCTCCACATGACAGGAAGAGGCAGTTTTTTTGACTGGCATTTTGGTTTGTTCTTTTGACCTCAAAAACAACTTTTTAGGATGATTAAATTTTTTTCTTTTTTTTCATTTTCTTCTTTTTTCTCCTCCTCTTCCTCCTCTCTTCTTCTTCTCTTCCTCCTCCTCCTCCACCTTCTTCTTTATTCTTTTTTTTACTGAAAGAAAAAATCAGCCACATACCAGTGTTGTAAATTTATGTGCAAAAGCATTGAAGTTTTAACTTAGAAATTTAAATTAACTGAGAACTTGAACACTTTTATCTGAACAATTAAAATTCATACAATCAGATTTAGGTATATAACAACACAAAGAAGGAACAGAATCACAAGACAAATATATGGAATTCATTAGAAAATATTATAATAAATAATTCATGAATTATAGGACAACTGACATCATAAATATTAATTCCTTGACTACAAATCAGTTTATATTAACAAAATCTGTCAAAATCAAGACAGCCACAGTTTTACTAAATCACTGTGACTATGGAAATACTGTAATGTAAAAAATACAAGTCTCTGAATGTAAACAACTAAAAAACCTCTGTCTCACTAAAGTTAGAATAAAATTTAATATAAAATTGTCATTAACTACCAGTAATGATTTAAACTTTAGTGAGAAGTAGTTCTAAACAGAGGCACTGTGTTTTCTTTTTTGGTTATTTGTGTATTTGTTTTATTTTAAATATAAAATACTTGAGAATCATTCAAATAAGTAGAAAACACATAGGGGTTGTTTTCACCTTCATTTAACAGTCTGCTGAAACTGTATTTTTCAGAAAATTGTCAATGAATAAGTAGTGATTGGTAACTAAATTATAAAGTATATATGTAATATAATGTAAAAAACATTTTTTTTACTTTTTTTTTTTTGCAAGGGAATGGGGTTAAGTGGCTTGCCCAAGCCCACACAGCTAGGTAATTATTAAGTGTCTGAGGCTGGATTTGAACTCAGGTACTCCTGACTCCAGGGCCGGTGCTCTATCCATTGCGCCACCTAGCCACCCCATAAAAAAACATTTTAATGAAATATTGGAGGGAAAGGGAACCCATAAATTTCCCTGCTTTTCTTTGTTTGTAAAATCAGAAGTTAGCCCAATTATCAGAATAAACACATTTTGCTCCTTTTAAAACAATTATGGATTGATCATTATCTATTAGATTATGAAAAAATATGTTAATATACTATTTCTGACCAAAAATAAATAATGCAAGTACTGAAATGATGAAAATTATCTATGATATTACCTATAAAATTACTGATAATTATAAAGTAAATAGTAAAATGATCCCTTATTTTATGAATCCTGGCAACTTTTGATTAAGGTTATCTTTTAAATGATATAAAAATGTACTGCATCTCTTCCCTTTACTATAAACTTTTCAATCAGTTTATTTAATCAAAATATAGTGTGAGGAATAAAAAAAGGTCATTACAATATAAATATTAGGTAATGCATTCAAGTCCCCAAAGTTTTGCAAATAAAATTCTATGTAAAGAGTTCACAAAATTTTAACTTTTATTTTACTCTCAACTTGTTTTTGTAATGTAATGTTTTGCAACATAATTTATTGATATGTATTAATGTAATATTAAATAATCAATCTAGCCCTCACAAAATGTGGCTTAATTCTTTAAAAAAGGAAGAAGACTCTGATATCTACTGTTTTGTAATCTACTAGGTATAGCATTTCCATTCAGAAAGTATGTACAGATATATAATTCTATCATCTATTTTATAGGTAATTATAGTTGAAGAAGTTTCAATATAGCCTAAGAGTCATTCTCAAATAGCTAACAATTGTTAATAATTAACAATTAACAAATAGTTGCACCATTTATTTTCTCATTTGTTTCTTTAAAATATGTGAGCAGTTTTTAAGGTTAATAACTGAATACTCAAGTATTATTATATATATATGTGAGCATTAACCTTCACAAATTCAAGTATAAAAACCAAGTATTTAAGTCGGTAAATTTCTTTCAATGTCAATTAAGACAGGGGGTGGCTAGGTGGCGCAGTAGATAGAGCACTGGCCCTGGAGTTGGGTACCTGAGTTCAAATCCGGCCTCAGACATTTAATAATTACCTAGCCGGGTGGCCTTGGGCAAGCCACTTAACCCCATTGCCTTGCAAAAAAACTAAAAAAAAAAGTCAATTAAGAGATACCTAGGTGGTGCAGAGGACAGAGCACTGGCTCTGGAGTCAGGAAGATCTGAGTTCCAATATGATCTCAGTTACTTAATAATTAACTAGCTATGTGACCTTGGACAAGTCACTTAACCCCCCTCCCATTGCCTAGCAAAAACCTAAAAATAATTTTTTTTCTTCTTGGCATTCAATCTTCTCAGTGTTGAACTGGCCTTGAGATGATGGTGCATCTGAAGGCGATGACTGTGAAGGACCAAGAGTTGGTTTACTATCACTGGCTGTTTCTTTCTGTAGACTACAAAATGAACATTTTTCATTCATAAACTAATCAACTTTTTTGGTTTACAGTCCTCAAATAGCTTTGGTCCATAAAGCCCTTCTAAAAACCTTTCAGAACCTACATAGTGCATGAGGTGGCCCCAAGTATTGACTTATTTCTGAAATCCTCTCCTTTCTGCAAAGGACCAGCATGGAGTGGCAGTGCCAGTAGCTGCCATTCTCCAGGATGATTCAATTTCTAATAGAATTAGTGATAACTAATTAGTCAATGAATTCACTTTTTTCTGTTTTCTACTTTCACAATCATTAATTTATCCTTTTCTTTATGATTTAATATTGCATTTGATATTTTTTCTAATGAGTCAGTGATTGAATACTGAACATAGATAGATTATTCTTGTCCTTCTTTATGAAAGAAGACCAAAACGACATCCCTAAGTTACAGTATGTGCAACTATGGCTGATCAGACCTAAATGAACATGGCATGCTCTACCACAGGTTAGGCACAAATAACCATAGGGTGGTTACTTTAAACTAACACATCTCACATTTCCTTTGATCTGCTTCCATTCTGCCTTGCTCATAGAGCACCTTCTCTGATGAGGACATGCAATGCTGGGTGGTTCTGTGCCAGTAGCTCCCAGGCTGCACAATCAATTTCAAGAGAGACCTTCAGAGTTTCCCTATATCTTCCCTGTGTGAGTTCTCCATAAAACAGTCTTTTTGGCAAATGTACATTTTGCTTTTGAATAATATGACCAGCCATCATAGTTGTGCTCTCTATGATAACATTTAAATGCTTGTCAATTTAGTTAAAGAAAAAACTTCAGTGTCTGGTATCTTCTCCTGCCGGGTGATCTTCAGAATCTTCCTAAAGCAATTTAAATGGAAGTGATTCAGTTTCCTGGTAGACTGGTGCTGGTAGACTGTCTAGGTTTCACAGATTTACAGTAATGAGGTCAGCACAATAACTCTGTAGATTTTCAGTTGGTAGTCAGTCTTTGTACCCCCTTCTCCCCATTCTTTCTTTCGGAGTCTCCCAGATACTGAGCTAGTTCTCATTATGTATATGTCAACTTCACTGTCAGTGTACCTTCCTGGAAAGGCCACTGTCAAGGTAAGTGAACTTGTCCACAGTACTCAAAACTTCTCCATTTGCTGTAATTGATGGTTCCACAAATGGATGGTGTGGTGCTGGCTGATGGAGCACCTGAGTTTTATTGGTATTAATTGTTAGACTAAAATTAGCAGAAGCAGCACAGAATCTATCCATACTTTGTTGCATCTCAACTTCAGAGATTGCATTGAGTACACAGTCATCTGCAAACAGAAGATCATGCACTAACACTTCCTCCACTTTGGTCTGGGTTTGTAGCCCTTTCAAATTGAAGAATGTAGCTGACCTTGATTACATGTTCATCCTCAGTGAAGGCATTTGATAACATGGCTGAAAACATCATGTTAAAAAGCATGGGAGCAAGGAAACATCCTTGTTTAACTCCACTGGTGACAGGAAAATCATGAGAGCATCATCCACAATCCAGAACCCAGACAAGCATGGCATACAATAAGAATGAACTTCTCCAGGCAACCAAATTATGTCATAATTTTTCATAAGCTCTCATGACTGATGGTCTCAAAGGTTTTGATCAGATCTACAAATATATACAGACCTCTATTTTACTCTTGGCATTTTCTTGGAGTTGTTAGGCAGCAAACACCATATCAACTGTTCCTTGACCCTTTCTGAAACCACACTGGCCTTCAGGGAATGACCATCTTCCAGGTGAAGGATCAGCCTATTGAGAAAGACTCTGGCAAGAATATTACCAACAATGACTAAAAGAGAAATACCTCTGTGATTGTAACAGGACAATCTATTCCCTTTGTAGAGATGGACATTGGAGGCTACCAGCCAAGACCAAAGTGGAGGGAGTGTTGGTGCATGATCTGTTTGCAGATGATTGTGCAGCCTCTGAAGCTGAGAAGCAACAAAGTATCGATTCTCTGCTGCTTGTGCTAATTTTGGTTTAACAATCATTAATTGAATTCCTGGGTAATAACCTCTTCATGTCTTATAACCTGGAAAATTTCAGTCAACTTTTGTGTGAGAAATGAACCTCCCACCTTGTAGCTCTCAACTGGAATAAAATCAGCACTAGGTGCTTTGCCACATGAAAGGAGTCTAAAGGCTTTCAAAACCTCTTCTTCAGTTGAAACTTCAGTAGGGGTGGTTCGACTTCAACTTGAGGTAAATGGTCAGTGGCCTCTGCATTGATTGATGAAGGTCTATTAAGACTACTATGAGTGTTAAGCCCATCTCTCTAGGATCATATTCCTATTGTTAATCAGTTTTGATCTACCAGCACTGAGTCGTTGAGAAGCACCACATGTCTTTGGCCCATAAATAACTTTCGGGGTGCCTTAAAAACACTTTCAATTGTTACTATCTTCATAAAACTGAATTTCATCGATCAACTCACAATGTTGTTCTTAAGATTGTACTTTATTTTTAATGGAATCAAAGGTTGCCTTCTTATAAATAGATGAACTATCCTGCTAGTAAACCCTGTGAAGTTCTTGTTTTTCATTTAGCAGCTTCTTTATTTCTCCCATCATTTTCATCAAACCAGTCTTAATGTTTGCAAGTGTTCTGACCAAGATGAGCAGATGCAGAGATATACCCCATGTCTGAAAACTGCCCACTCTTTTTCGACTCCACTGTTGCCAAATGTGTGTTGACTCAACTTTCCCTCCAAGTTAGCAACAACTTGTTCCCACTCAGAGACCATGTAATCTCTTGACATTAATTCTTTGGTAGTCATTTTGTCTTGGGGCTGCTGTTTTGATTAAATGTAAATATTTAACTTGGAAAGGATGAGTCTATGATCAGTCCAGCACTCTGCACCACACATTGCCTTTATCACTCTCACATGCTGTCTGTCTCTTCTTCTTACAATTGGAAGCCAAATGTTTGCTGCAAGGGTATATCCAGGGAAGTTTTATTGTGTTTAGATAAATGGAAGACAGTGTTTGTGATAAGACGGTCCTGAGATGTGCAAGCCTTCAGTAGTAGGCGACCATTGCTGTTGCTATTTCCAACTCCATTCCTCCCAAGGATTAAAGTCACACAGAATTATAAGCTTGTCCTCTTTTGGTACATTGAGGATAAAAGTCTCTAGGTTTTCATAAATTTTTTTCTTTTTTTTCCTTTTTTTTAGGCTTTTGCAAGGCAATAGGGTTAAGTGGCTCTCCTAAGGCTACATAGCTAGGTAATTATTAAGTGTCTGAGGCTGGATTTGAACCCAAGTACTCCTGACTCCAGGGCCAGTGCTCTATCCACTGAGCCACCTAGCTGCCCCTTAAAAATTTTTCTTTGACTTCATTAGTGTTCATCTTGGTGGGAGTATAGGCACTGATGATAGTGGCATGACATTTTCCTTCAAAGCAATATCACTGTCATGACCCTGTTGTTCACTCCTTGTGGGAGGCATTCAAACTTGTTGACTAGATTAGCTTTGATTGCAAAACCTATCCCAACTTCACAGTGCTCCTCTTCACTGTGGTCACTCAAGAAAAACGTGTATCCAAAATGAGCAATTTTAGCAAAGTTGCAGGATATAAAATAAACCCTCATAAATCCTTACCTTTTCTATATATGACTAGCAAGATACAGCAGGAAGAGCTAGAAAGAGAAATCCCATTCAAAGTAACCTCAGACAGTATAAAATACCTAGGAGTCTATTTGCCAAGGCAGACTCAGAAGCTTTTTGAAAACAATTATAAAACACTTCTCATAACAAATTAAATCAGATTTAAATAACTGGGCAAACATCAACTGCTCATGGATAGGTCAAGCTAATATAATGAAAATGACAATTCTACCAAAACTAAACTACCTGTTTATTGCCCTACCAATCAAAATTCCAAAAAATTACTTTAATGAGTTAGAAAAAGTTGTAAGTAAATTCATATGGAGAAATAAAAAGTCAAGAATTTCAAGGAATTTGAAAAAGAGTGCAAAAGAAGGTGGCTTAGCCCTACCTAATCTAAAATTATATTATAAAGCATCAGTCATCAAAACTGTCTGGTATTGGCTAAGAAATAGAGTGGTGGATCAGTGGAACAGACTAGGTGCAATAGCAGGAAATGATTATAGTAATTTGCTGTTCAATAAACCCAAAGAGTCCAGCTATTGGGATAAAAACTCTCTCTTTGATAAAAACTTCTGGGAAAATTGGAAGTTAGTATGGAAGAAACTTAAATTAGACCAACACTCAAACCCTATACCAAGATAAGATCCAAATGGATACAGGATTTAGACATAAAAAACAATATTATAAGCAAATAGAAGATCAAGGAGTAGTTTACCTGTCAGATCTATGGAAAGTGAAGCAGTTTATGACTAAGGAAGAGATGGAGAACATACTAAAAACAAACTAGACGATTTCGATTACATTAAATTAAAAAACTTTTGCACAGACAAAACCACTGTAACCAAGAGCAAAAGAAATGTAGTAAACTGGGAAACAAGCTTTACAACTAATGTTTCTGACAAAGGACTCATTTCTAAAATATACAGAGAACTGAGTCATATTTTTTTTAAAAAGAAGCCATTCCTCAATTGACAAATGGTCAAAGGATATGCAAAGGCAATTTACAGATGAGGAGATCAAAGCAATCCATAGTCATATAAAAATTGCTCTCTCTAATAAGTAGTGATTTAGAACAATTTTTCATATGACTATGGATTGCTTTGATTTCCTCTTCTGTAAATTGCTTTTGCATATCCTTTGACCATTTGTCAGTTGGGGAATGGCTTGTTATTTTTGAAAATTTGACTCAGTTCTCTGTATATTTTAGAAATGAGTCCTTTGTCTTCATTTATTTCTTGAACTTAAGCCATATTTTCTAATATTTTTTTGGTTGTCCTCCTTGATGCCCTTTTCATTGAAATTGTTAAGGACAAAGCTATGTTTTGATGAAGTCTGAAGGAACTTGTTAAGCTCTTCACAGAATTTCTCTACTTCTTTATCATCTTGATGATTTGTTTACTTATGCTTATCATATTCATGCAAGGGAAGATGAGCAGCATCCCATGAGATAGTATTTCTTGTTCCCTTGGTTGTGTAATGAAAACAATTCTGCCAAATCCATTTGCCATTAGTGACACTTTCCTTATGTCTTCTGGTTTCATTTAATCTTAATTGTTGTTGTTTAGTTGTGTCTGACTCTTTGTGATTCTATTTGGAGTTTTCTTGGCAAAGATAATGGCATTGTTTGCCATTTCCTTTCCCAGCTCATTTTACAGTTAAGGATATTAAGTCAAACAGCATTAAGTAACTTGCCCAGACAGCATCTGAGGTCAAATGATTCAATACTCTAATGTGTCAACTAATTTCCCCCATTTTTATAGAAATTATGTAGAAAAAATTATATAGAAATTTAATCTAAATTTCTATATGAAAAAAATGAAATTAGCTGAATTGACATATATCTTAGGTTATTTTAAGACATGATGGTACAACTTAGCCAGAGCTAGTATTTTTGTGATATGGTGCTAAAAGTTTTCTTGTGCATTTGATCTTTTCTCCCATCCAGGATGAAAGTTTTCTCTTGATTATCTGTGAGAATGGCTATGTACTTGAAGTTCCTGTTCCAGAATTTAAGCAAACAGAGTCTCTACCAACCTTTGAAATCAAAGACCTTCCCACGAAATGTTTTCATTTCCAGAGCATCAAATCCAGGATCCTGGTACAGAATGCATTATCTTTCCGGTTTCTCTCTTCTCTTTAAGATACCAATCTTTGCAATAGATGGGAAGGTAACTGACAGGGTATTCTGGGGCAGCAACAAAAAGTTGGTACCATGGGATGATGTTGCAAACTCTTGGTGCTCCTTTTCTCCCTCAGGTAGGCTGCCTTCCTCTACCTTTCATGGAGGAAGTTTCACAGAGAGAGAGAGAGAGAGAGAGAGAGAGAGAGAGAGAGAGAGAGAGAGAGAGAGAGAGAGAGAGAGATCTCAAGGGAGCAACCAAGGGACACCCAAGTTTTGTGTATCATTCCAAAGCATTCAACTCTAATCCAAAACATACATGATCTTCCAGTCAGTAAATCAATAAGCGTATTTTAAGTGCTTAATTATTATTATGATGTGCTAGGTACTGTGTTAAGTACTAGAGATACAAAGACAGTCCCTGGGTAACTAGTTGGTGCAGTGGATAGAGCAATGGCCCAGAATCAGGAGGATCTATGTACAAATGCGGCCTTAGACACTTAATAATTACCTAGCTGTGTGACCTTGGGCAAGTCACTTAACCCCATTGCTTTGCAAAAACAAAAAACAAACAAAAAAGACAGTTCCTGTCCCTTACCAATGTGATGGAGAATAAAATATGCTAAATATTGATGAATAAAGTATATGCAGGATAAATATGTATAAACAAGATATATACCGAAAAAATGGAAAATAATTAACAGAGGGAACTCTGTTAATTATTTTACATTTTGGGGGGTATATTTCTAGATTTAGGATGTGGCCCAACATCTACAGATCAGGGAGTTGTTCTGATTAATCAGGAAGTTGTTCTTATTGACCATCTGCTATAGGCAGAAAGCAGGGAGGTGTCAATTAAATCTTCACAGCAGCACCAGCTGTAACTTTTGCAAGTGGAAGAAATTGTGAGGCAGTTGAGATTAACTCTGCCCTCAGGTGGATTGATTTGTGATCCAGGTATAATTTCTTCGTTCAAGAGAACATAAAATAAATTTTGAGAAATTGGTAGAGAGATCTTGAGATTTCAGGAAACTGCCTTGCTTTTTCACATCCTTGCTGACTTTTAAGATGGTCGTTTTTATTTTCATGTTCTCAGCTGCTTTTAAATAGCCTAGACAAGTGCCTCTCTTTGAAAGTTTGTTGTTCAGTCATTTCAGTCATGTATGACTCCTTGTTAACCCCATTTGGTGTTTTCTTGCCACAATTCCTGCACTTCTCATTTTACAGATGAGGAAACTGAGGCAAATAGGGTGAAGTGACTTGCCCAGGGTCATATAGCTGGTAAATCCCTGAGGCCAGATTTGCACTTAAGAGGAGAAATATTTCTGACTCCAGGCCCATTGTGCCATCTAATTGCCCCTATACCCGAGGGTACTGTAATAAAATTTTAGTAAAGTATGTTTAAACTCTCTGACTCCAAGTGATCTATTGTACCTAATTTAGGCTAGCAACTCCATACTCTCATTTCAACAAAAATACTTTGCATTTGAGGTTGTAATTGAGTCACTCAAAAACTAAGGAGGACTCCTTCATGATTTTCCTTTATCCTTTTTGAAATAGAAATTCTGAATAATGAAAAAGATGATACTACATTCTAAAGACTATTGTATTATCTTATATAAGACTTTTATCATGACTTAGAAGGGTTAAGATAGCTGCCTTACATTTTTATTTGTATTTCTTTAAAAGAGGCAATATTTAAGTTCCTGCAGGAGCAATTCATATGAATATAAAGTGATATACATGATACAGGTTATATTTTAGTAGCATCAGGATCCTTGCTAGGTCAATCAGAATTGACTAGCTGACTGGATAGTCAAGGATAATTAGTTACTGGCTCATAGCCTCTGGCTGCTTCCCTACTGCCTGTGTGACACTATGCGCATATGTTAAATTAAATATTAAAAGTTAAACAATGTTAGCAAACAAAAACTTGGGTATTAGGAAAAGTTGCTGGCAACTTGCAGAAACCAGGAGCATTTCACATGCCAGATATTTAAAATGCCAAGTGTTAATCACAAGTTGGCATTACAAAGGTTCACACATTGGAGGGTATTAACCAGATGTCATGCCCTTCCTCTCTATTTGCCATGAGCATTTTTGGTGAGAAGAATGATGTGGTCAAAAGTGATCAAGCTTCAAATGTCATTGGTCAACCTTATCCCAATCTTCTACAAGAATTTCCACTGAAAAAGTGGACACAATTATAAGTTGAAACCTTAACCTTTAAATACAAGTTCTTCTGTTCATCTTTGTAAGCCACTTGAGTCTAATTCTCAAAAAAATTCTTTACATACTCCAGAGCATGACTTAACTAAATAAAACCTCTCTTCCCAGACATGCATCCCATACCATCCCCAAGTTATAACTTTCCTCTAATAGGTACTACCCTACCTCACCCTTCATTGAAAAGACCCACAAGGGAAAAGAGTGAAGTAAAGAATATTTTTTCCATTCCTATTCTGTAGGTCAGAAATGGTTTGAACATTTTGACTAGCATCGGACCATCCTTGCTGTGGAAATCATATATTTAAATTCAGTTTAAAAATATAAATTTGAAAAAAGCAAAGTCCACAAAAGGTGGGGGAGTCTTCATGTGGTGGTTAATTTCAAGGGGATCCATAAATTATAGAAAAACATCTTGTTTGCTAACTGATATTTGAAATCTTTCCATTATTGGCATTGGAAACCCAGGTTCTGGAAACATGTGGATTATTACCATCTGGTTACAACTGTCATAGGTCTTAAAAAGGGAAAAAAAGGGACCTAGAATATGTAATGACTAGTCTCTGATTAAACTATTCCACTTTCCCCTTATTTGACATGAAGCCCCTGTAGATTTCTCTGTTGTACCAGGACCTGTAAGACAAAACAGAAATGTTTGGATGGTTTGTTGGGATTTCTTGTCATTTTCAAGGGTAAAAGGGAGACAAGTCCATTATTCTTAAATGGTCACCTACCATTGGTACTCTTTCTTCACTTCATAAGATACTCATAGCTTGTGCTTAGTAAACTCAGATTGAATGAATGTAAACTATGAATTTATTTTTGTTTGCTTTCATTTTAGAGGGACAAAGAGATTGAAAACAGAAGAAAAAAGAAGGAAGAGAAGGAGAAGGAGAAGGAAGAAAGGAAAAGACTACGAATTAAAATTCTGAAAGCCATGGAAGAATCAGGAAAAGGGGAAGAGGAAATCTTGGAAGAAGAGGAAAAGGAACAGGAAGAGGAGGAGGAGGAGGAAGAGGAACCCCTGCCACCCATTATTATTCCAGTGAAACCTAGTCCTATCCTCTGTGGATTTTACTCTGCACCAGGGAAATTCTGGATTTCTCTGGTATGTTCTCTGGTTTTATAATTTTTATTACTTTGTCTTAATATATTTCATAGTTACTATTTTCCTATATGTTATTAGATTAGGATTATGATCCTAATGTGTGGCTATATGTTAACTAACTAGGACTAAAAGAGTTAATCTGTAATGTTAACAGCCCCATTTATTTTTACATTTATTATAATCATTGAGCAGGTAGGTGCTGCAGTGTTTGGAGCACCTCACCAGGAGTCAGGAAGACTTGAATTCAAATCCAGTCTCAGACTCTTGGAAGCTGTAGGTTTCTGGGCAAATCACTTTACCATGTTTTGCCTTGTTTCCTCATCTGTAAAATGAACAGGAGGAAATGGCAAACCATTCCAGTATCTTTGCCAAGAAATTCCTAAATGGGACAAAGAGTCGCACATGACTGAAACAACTGAGTAACAACAAAATTATTATCCATAATAACTTTTTTGATGATTTCCAATGCTATAGTCTTTAATTTTGTTAGCTTCAAAATATTGCCTGCCTTTAAGTTCATTTTTTTCTTATGAGAATTATTACTGCCAGTTAATAATAATTAAAATAATGATATAAAATAAATTAATGAACTACATTGTCTCTTGCAAGATTTTAATACTAATTCTTAATTGGTAAGAAGAAGCTGAGGATCCTTCAAAATTCTTTTGTTTTTTTAAGTCATGATCAATTTTCCATCATCCCATTTGGGGTTTTTTTGGGCAAAGATACTGGAATGGTTTACCATTTTCTTCTCCAGATCTTTTTATAAGGAGACAGGCAAACTGGATTAAGCAACTAACCTAATATCACACACTAGTAAATGTCTGAGGCCAGATTTGAACTCAGGAAGATGATTCTTTATAAATCCAGGTTCAACACTCTATTCACTATGCCAACCTTCAAGATAAAAATCTAATTAATTAGCTAGCATATAACAAATAAGAAATAATAACCATTCTAAAATTGTTTGAATAATTTTTTTAAAACAGCATTGTGTTTTTTTATCAAACTCTGTCCAATAGGGTAAACATTTCCTTAATTCCCAAGACTAAGACAGAAAAACAGAATTGCAGATTAATATTAAATAAGTAGCTGACAAATAATTTATCAAGAAAGACTGACTACAATAAGGTTAAATTTATACCATTAATGCAAGCAAGTTTCAATATTAGGGAAACAAGTAGCATAATAAAAATTATATGTATTTCTTATAGATAGTGAGGTCCTTATAAGTTCTCAGATTTAATACTAGTGGGAACATCAGATGTCATCTAGTCTAAATCCTCATTTTACAGCTAAGGAAACTGAATCCAAGTTCTTTTTTAAGAGCTAGAATTCAAATTTGGATTATTTTACTTCTTATCCAATGCTTTTTTCTTCCTAATTTCAGATGACATTTGAGCTCTCAAGGAGATCACTGTTTGAATCCCAAAATTTGTACTCATAAGTATCAAAGAAGCAAAAACTTTCTTACTATGTTTAGTATAAAGCAATGTTGTCCATTCTCATTATTATTACTTCTCTATGTAATCTCAAACTATCAAATGTGGCAATAAACAAGACAAAGAAATTGAAGGAAAAGGCATCAGAAAAGAAAATTACTATAGAACAAGAATTCAAAATCATTTATTTAGAAGTAAAATATTCTCTGTCCCTAACTCATTCATGCTCGTGCACACACATATAAACACACACACACACACACACACACACACACACACACACACACACACACACAAACATCTCCAACTGGCCAATAATTAGTCATGTCTGGTCTTTGGATCCAATGATATCTCCAAGGATTCTTTTGTTCTAAGGATGCTACTAACTCTCAGGACTGAGCCATTCATTTATCTTCTTCTGCCAGAACTTCACCATCACAGTCCTCAAAATTCTGATATTGCTCTTTAGGATCTGACTCAGGACCTAGGCCATTCAATTTCTACAACCACTAGGTCGACTAGAGGTCAACTAGAACCCATTTTCTATGCATCCCAGACCACATTTTAACTCTGAAGACCATGGAATACTTCTCCTTCCTAATGTAACAAGAATAAGCATAATAATGCAAACTACTTCCTTTCTTCCAGTTTCCTTTATTTTCATGATGTTGTAATCCTTTATATTTAATTTATTTGCAACTTACTATGGTATGCGATCTGAGATGCTGATAAAACCTTATTTCTTCCAAACTACTTTTTTAGTTTTTCCAGTTTTTGACAACCTTGTGCTAATCCAACACTAGGAAATTATGGTGCTTTTTTTCAGTCTTATTTACCTAATAGTTCTTCTGATCCTTTCTCCTTCCCCTCCTCCCTTCCATCCTCCCTTCCTTCCTCCCTTCATTCCTCCCTTCCTTACATCCTCCCTTCCTTTCTCTCCCTCTCTCTCCCCTCCCCTCCCTCCCCCTCTGTTCCTTCCATTCTTTCTTTCTTTCTTTCTTTCTTTCTTTCTTTCTTTCTTTCTTTCTTTATTTCTTTTCTCTCTCTCTCTCTCTCTCTCTTTCGTCAAAGAGTTCTAAGGATTCCTGCTTTATGCTATACTTTGGTATTGCTAGGCATTTTCATTTCTAATATTTTTCATGATTTTACTTGAAATTTATCATCTCTTGTTCTACCAGTTTTGCAATGTTCTTTGGTTCTATAGAGTAACATCTTTATAGTTTTATTGGCATGCTACTAAAATGGTAATATCATTTTTTTTATTATATTTAAATAGCACAACCAAAAATCATTGAGATTGCAACATGCATTTGTCTTCCTTATTTCAGTAATAAATATTTTGTAATTGTAGTCTCATCAGTCCTGGGCATATCTTGATAGACTCCTACATATTTTAATTTGTTATTTTATAAATTTTTTTCTTTCTCTTCCTACTGAATTTTTGTTAGTAATATATCAAAAAGTTAATGCTTTTTCTTGGAAAATTTTGTATCCTGATGCTAGTTATAAATTATTTCAATAAATTTGTTTATTTTACCTCCAGGATTCTTTAGGTGAACAAGCAGAGATAATTTTGCTTCCTCATTGCCAGTACTTTCTCCTCAATTTCTTTTTCTTGGCTTATTTCCAAAGCCAACATTTCTAGAACCATGCTGAATAATAGCAGAGACAGTGTGCAACCTTACCCTGATCTTTTACTGGAAAATATTTCTCTATTATAAATAATACCAAGCTCTGGTTTTAAATAGCTATTTGGGCAATTAGGTAGTACAGTAGATAGAACACTGGACCTGGAGTCAGGAAAAGCTGAGTTCAAATTTAGCCTCAAATGACTTAAGCTTTGTTTGCCTCAGTTTCCTCATTTGTAAAATGGGGAGAATAATAACAGTTACTCCCTAGGATTATTGTGAGAAGTAAATGAGATAATAATTGCAAAGCACTTGGCACAGAGCCTCCACATGGTAAGTGCTATTTAAATATTACCTATTATTACTATTTATCATATTAAAGAAAATTCTGTTAATACTTATATTTTTGCTTCTACCCAAAAACAAATGTTGTACTTTGTCTAAGGCTTTTTCTATATCCCTGATACTATCATGTGATTTTTGTCTTTGTCATTAACATGATATCCAAAATTTATAGTCTAGGTGGCACAGAATGCCAGGCCTAGTATCAGGTGAACTAAGTTCAAATATGAAACTCAGCTACTTACTAGCTGTGTGACCCTGGATAAGTCACTTAATCTTGTTTGATTCAGTTTCCTCATCTGCAAAATGAGTTGGAGAAGGAAGTTACTAGAGAAGGATGTTACTGACAAGAGAAAGGAAAGCAAATTATTGCAGCTGAAATGTACTCAAAACCATATTCCTGCCATTGCAAATTTACAGCAACTTATTCTATTAACCATTTGCTCTTGTACCTTGCAAGGAGTGCCCACGTTGGTGAATGGGATTATGCAAAGTGTATCTTCTTAAGAAAACTCCTTGTGTAGGTGAATTCTTCCTCTAAGCTGTGCAGGTCTAACATCTGTGAAGTTAGTTATGAGGCTGTGGACAAGCTATTGGACTATTGGTCACTGACAAGACATTTTTCGAGTTCCAGAACTGTATGTGTTAGAAGCTGAGTTTTCACAGCATTTCCAAGTTATCCATCTGCATCTATCTATATCTAGCTGTAAATTGCAAATGTATTCATTTTATTACTAATAATTTTGAATACTTCAGTTAACCATTTCTGCCATTGTTGTGGTAATCTGAATGCTTCTTCCTTGTTCAGTTTCTTCACCCCCCTTCCTCTTTCCCTCCCTATTAAACTTGATGCCAGAAGATTATTTTGATGCTATTTTAGACATATCACTAATAATTTTGAGGGCAGTGAGGTAGCCCAGTGGATAGAATTTCAGGTCTGAAGTTAGGAATGCTCACCTTCCTGAGTTCAAACCTGACCTCAGACACTTATGAGATGTGTGGTCCTGGGCAAGTCATTTAACCTGTTTTGTCTCAGTTTCCTCATCTGCAAACTGATCTGGAGAAAGAAATGACAAACCACTTAAGTATCTTTGCCAAGAAAACCCAAATGAAATCACAAAGCGTCAGACATGGCTGACTCAACTGAACAAGAGCAAAACATATTTTTCTTTGTACCTGTTTATAAATCATTTGAGCCAGAGTCATGCAATTTCAACCTAATATAATTTAATGCCATCTCTTCTTAGTTCCCAAAGAAGTTTGTGAACAGAAATGCTCATCCTCACTGGATAACCAAAAATGAGTATTCCAATTATTATTGCCCCTGTTGTATTACAAGTAATGGTGATAGATAATAAGTAGCAGATGATTGAATGAGGCAAGTGAAAATTAAGTATCTGCCCTGAATGTCTCTGATAAGAGTTTGATATAAAAGACCTCTAAGGACTGACACAGATCTGTAAGACTAAAATCATTCCTAATTATTAAGTGTTAAAAGATATGAACAAACAATTCCTAAAAGAGGTATTATGAACCATTAAAAGTTATATGAAAGATTGCTCTAAATCACTAATAATAAAAATGCAAATCAGAGCAACTTTGAGGCTTTATCTCACATCTAACAAACTGGCAAAGATGCAAAGAAGAAAATAGTCAATTCTTTAATTACAGTGAAAAGACACTAGTACACTGTTGTTGAGCAGTATTAAGTTGTTCTAACCATTCTAGAAAGCAATTTGGAACTGGATTAAAAAAAGTGACCTAGAGATCTTGCTAGCCTTAAAAACCTAAGGAGGTCAAAGACAGAAAGAAAGGTTCCATTTCCACTGAACTATTTAAGGCAACATAATTTGTAGTAGCAAGAACCTGGAAATGAGTAAAAGCCTATCTGTTAAGTAATGATTAAGTGAATTGTGGCATGTGAAAATAATGGAATATTATCAAATCTTAAGGAATGATGAAAATGAAAAATTTAGTGTAGTATGAGAAGACATAGATCACTTCTTCCTGCTTTAATTTGAGTGCCTTCACCATGAAATTATCTTATATTTTTTCATTTATACATGTATATATGTATATATAATAATGTTTGTCCTTTGTTCTCGAAGAAGACCTTGACATCAGGGAGGTGGTCCCTTGACATGTACATGAACTGGGATTTGAGTGAGGGGGTACTGTACTAAGTCACCAGTCACACTTTCTCTTCTAGAGCCATCTGGGTCCAGTGGCCAGATATGAATCAGGGTTAAGTGACTTGCTCAAGGTCACACAGCTAATAAGTGTCAAGAGTTTGAGGTAAGATTTGACTTGCCAGGTCCTCTTGAGTTCAAATACATACACACACACACACACACACACACACACACACACACACACACACACACAGTACAGTGTTTCCATGTTGTGTCTCCCTTTAAACTTTGAGCTCCTTGAAAGCAAGGACTGTTTTTTTTTTCCTTTTCCCTTTCCTTGTATTGCCAACACTTAGTCCAGAGCCTCACATATGGTAGGTATTTAACAAATTTTTGCTGACTTGACTGCCATATAGCAGACATTTAATAAATGCTGCTGGCCAGGTAAGTTCTCTCCTGGTCTCATGTGACTGGATGCATATTCCTTTTACCAGACTTCCTTTTGCATCTCTTTCCTAGGGTGGATATGATTCTGGTTTTCTCTATCACTGTGAGTTCCCAGCTCCAAGCACAGCAACAATGGAGGAGCAGAAAGATGAGCCTTTTGCTTTTCAGTTAATAGAAGATGCAGATAGCAATCCAATCCGAGTTATCAGTTTCAGGTAAACAGATTTTGCCCCCCCCCCCCACAATGAGAGACGTGATTATTAAATAAAAAATTATCAAGAAGATCCCAGACCTTTCCCAAAACATTTAGACCATTTTATTTAGGTGGAGTTGTTGCCCCATCCAGCTAGAAAATCTTATAAAGAATTTAATCTGAGGTGAATTCAGGGTATATTGTCTTCTATTCAAGCAGTTTGAAATAGTGGGGAAGATCCTTTGTCTAGATTGCCCAAGACTGGGAATGGTTTAGAAGTAAATGACTCAATTAAAGTCTTCATTCTCCCCTTTACCCCCCCCCCCAGCCCCCATTAGAATGGGTCCAACTCTCATTATAATATTCATTCCCTCTCATTATTTGTTAACCAATCAGAATTGATTGTCTCCCTCCCTCAGGAACACCCACTCTTCCAAGGAAATAAAGTCTTAGACTGGGTTCCATGAGGGGTCTTGTCATTTGAGAGTGTCACTGACTCCTTTTATTAAATCTATGCTAACGTGACTAATAAAATGATTAATTACCCCCAATTATATCTCTCAAACTTTATATATGTCATACCCATATAATCATTTTATAATGAAAAGAATATTTGAAATTTAAAATCTTCTAGAAACCTGGATTGAATTCCTCCCATAGCTACTAATGATCCAAGTGACCCTGAGCAAATTTCTTATTCTCTCTGAACTTCAGTTTTCTCATCTGTAAAATAAGGATTGTGATACTTGCAATATTTGCATCTTGTAAGGATCAACTAATGTAACAATTAGAAAAACCCTTTTAAAATAGTGGTTAAACATAAATCTTTTTTTATAGTTGGCATATATAATTTCATAGAATTATTATTTTTTTAATTTTTTTTTTTTTTTGCAAGGCAAATGGGGTTAAGTGGCTTGCCCAAGGCCACACGACTAGGTAATTATTAAGTGTCTGAGGCCGGATTTGAACCCAGGTACTCCTGATTCCAGGGCCGGTGCTTTATCCACTGCGCCACCTAGGCACCCCAATTTCATAGAATTATAAAGCCTTATCCAATGATAAAGAGATCATTTCATTTATTTTCCTATTGTTACTTTGATTTCATCTCAGTATCCTTCTCAATAATGAATGTGGCTTGTTTTTTGATCATGCTGCCAAATTTGGAATAGGAAAGCATGTATCAATAAAAATAAATAGATAATCAACCGATATTATTTTAATCCATTATTTCCAAATTCTCTCTTTTCCAAGACTAGAAAGGTGGGAATAAAGGAAAAGGAGTACTTTGAAAATTTGCAAATGTACTACTCAAGTGGGTGGCCATATGGTGAACTGCTAGGAGACATGGGCAAGAGTTACCTAGGATGAGCAGGCCCAGATGGGTTGTGTTGGAAGGATGCATTGTTGGAGGGATGTATAGAATCAATAAGATGGCAGATCCATTTGAGTTCATTAACTTTGTACTTTTGGTAAGTATTTTAACCTTTTGGTTAGGAAATTGATGACCAGGATTATCAAAAGTCTCAGTTTTGCTCCTATTTTCCTGCCTACTAATTCTTAATTTAGTAATTTGTGGCTTATTGTTTTTTATTAGAATTTCATTAGAAGCTAAGCAATTTGGAGACCAGCACTCAGAATAATTTATTTTTGGTTTCTTTCCTAGCCTTACCAAAATGCTAATGTTTTGTGGGATGCAAAAAGGACAGGTTAGGATTTATATCCTGAGGAATAAAAGCCTTGACTTGACCGATATGCAAAGCTATTGGAGCTACAGTATTCATGACAATGATTATGGACAAATTCAGGCCTTACATCCTAGTTATGATGACCGTTTTGTAGTGACTGCTGGGGCAGATGGAAATATCTTTGTCTTTAATGTCCTAGCTGAAGAAGAAATCAAGGAAGGTCTCAAAGCCATATTGCCTCCACCCAGGGTATGTAATCTCACAAAAATATCTCAAACTGTTCTGTATGACTGATGACTTTAGAATTTCTTTGTAAAACAATAAGTCTTGGGAAGATTTTACTGTATGTTATTGACATCAAGCATTCAGATGACCCAATAAAGTGGTATTATGCTCAAACAGGGATTCTGGTGGGCCCTTATTGACATATTATAAATTTAGATTATCTGTGTTGCATTGAATTTTTCTTTTGTTAAGTGTTTCTCATTCACATTTTTTTAATCTGGTTCCAGCTGACCTGAAAGAGTTCTAGCGGTACCATGGTTATGAATTTAATGCTTCTAATTATAAGAGTCTTGGATTTGGAATCAGGAAAACTTGAATTAGAATATGACTTCAGAAACTAGGAACTATGACCATGGGCAAACCTCAGTCTCCATTTTTTCTTCTTAAAAAATGAGGATAATAATGGCACCAACCTTATAAGGTTGTTCTGATGATTTCAAATGAGATATTGTATATAGAGCTTATTGGAAACCTTAAAGCAGTATATAAATGCTAGCTGTTATTATTCTCCTTGCACCACTAATTACCAGGAAAAATCCATTCTACTTTATGGTTTTTGAGCTTATACATTAGATTTCTAAGGTTTTCAACATTTCCTTTTTTAAATAAAAAATCATCAAATTTTCTGGGTAAAAGTAAGGCGGTAGAATAGATCAAATTATTACTACCCAAGTATTTGGCAAGAAACCTTACGTAGTTCTAAGCCATGCATATGATTTTTCTTCCCACAGACTGGTGTTGAAATAGAAAAACAACTAGAAGATATTGAAGATGCAAGCACCTTTAGGTACCAATGACATGACAGATAAGGGTTTTCAAATCCAACTTTCATACCTTGTGAAAACAAAATGAATTTTAAAAAGCAAGTTCTAATTTTCTCATTTTTTAAAAAACATCTATATTTCTTAACATGTTGGTTTTTGTTTTGGGTCTTCAGCATTGAAGGTGCCAGGCGAAAAAGAGAACATGACCAAATCATGAAGGAAGTGGAGAAAATAAAGGCCCAAAAGAGGGAGAAACTGAAGGAGCTGAGGAATGAGTTCCAGAATTTACTGGTGAAGAATTCAGAGTTACCAGAACACATGCAGCTTCACCGGGCTGTAGGTTTTATGCTGTGGCCTGTAGTTATCCACCTTGGGGTGGGGGGGAAGGGACAAATCTTTATAGTTGTCAACATAATTTGAATGATTTTTCAAGGGTGTGGCAACTTCCCTCCAACCACAGAATAGATGAAGGGAGAGAATTGTCTAAGGCTCAGAGGTTTTAAATTGTTTGTGGTCACAGAACTAGTGACTGCCAGAGGCTGGATTTGGACCCTGGTCTTCCTACATTTTATTTGCACCATTATATAGCCACATTGTACTGTACACGATAGATAGTGTAGTGAATAGAGCACCAGCCCTGCGGTCAGGAAGACCTGAGTTCAAATCTGCCCTCAAACACTTGACACAAGCTGTGTGACCTTGGGCAAGTCAATGCTTATTGCCTTATATCCAGGACTGTTTCTGATTCATATCTGGTCACTGGATCCAGATGGTGCTGGAGGAGAAAGTGAGACTGGTGACTGAGTACAGCTCCCCCCCCACTCAAATTCATTTCATGGGCATGTCATGGCATCGCCTCTCTGATGTTATGATCTTTTTCAAGAATGAAGGACAAGCAACAACATCTGACATGAGAGTAGTTACAGAGAAAGGTTGTGGAGTAGTAGGCAGAGAGCTGATATGAAGAATCAGAAAGACTTGTATTCAAGTTCTGCCTCTGAGATATATGGTCCATGGTATATGGTCTAAATAAATCATTTAACTTCTCAGTGTGCCCGGGCAACTCTTAAAGACTATGAATTACAGAGAAAATATATTTTTTTCCATTGGTAATGGAAATTTCTACTTAGGAGCTGTTGATAATGATAAATTCATACATCTGGGCGATAAAACTACACAAAAGTATAAATATATATACCAGTACAGAAATAATCTAGTTAGTTACCAAATATGTGCTATGTAAACTCTAAAGTACTATTATTTGTTAATAATTATTCCATATTATAATAAACATTAGATGTTTTTATATTTTTAGACTTGAGGATAATGGCCAAACAGTTATAACAAAATTTGTCCTTAAAACCAATTAGAGGGAAGAAAAACCCAACAATCCTTAAATCTTTCCATTTAAATTTATTCTTAGTTGTTGTTGTTGTTGTTGTTGTTGTTTTTTTGCAAGGCAATGAGGTTGAGTGGCTTGCCCAAGGCCCCACAGCTAGGTGATTATTGTCTGAGGCCAGATTTGAACTCAGGTACTCCTGACTCCAGGGTTGGTGCTCTATCCACTGTGCCACCTAGCCACCCCCATTAAATTTATTCTTAAGTTAAACTTCCATCACTATCATAGTCATATTATTGCTGAACAGTTATTGCAGTTGTGTTTAACTTCATGATCCCATTTGGGGTTTTCTTGGCAAAGATGCTGGAGTGATTTGCCATTTCCTTTGCTCATTTTACAGATGAGGAATCTCAGGCAATCAGAATTAAGTGACTTGCCCAGGGTCATACTGCTAGTAAGTGTCTGAGGCCAGATTTGAACTCAGGAAAATAAGTCTTCTGGATCTTGGACCCAGGGCACTGCTCCTTACATAAGTCAGCTGTCAACTTAAAATTTGTCCTGCTATTCATACTGATCCATCTAGTATCTTGTAATTTTTTTGTTGTATAAAAACACCCAACCGGTTAGACTTGAAGGTTTTTAAAGTGATCTACTCAGGCAAAATCTTCAGCTTGAAGTCATTTTTACTGTTTAGCAAAAATGAACACTAATAGGGAAAAGGTGACCATTTCAATGTAGGAGAAAATCTAGAATTTATGAAAACTATCTGGACATGTAAAAAAAAATACATTTACTTCCAACACTGACTTATGTTAAAAATATTTCCAAGAAAAACTCCTATGTTATATAAGAATACAAAAATGTTTTTGAAAATGGTTTAAAATATTGTTGTATAAAGTAATATGTTTTTATTATAAGAGACATTTAGACTTTTAACTGGACAGATTGGATGCAGTGAGACCATAAAAGCAAAACCTGAAAACATTGTTTAAAGTATACCCATCTTCAGCAACATATCATAATGGTGAAATTTCCTCTGTCCATAGGAATTCGATGTAGATACCAAAGTCCGAGAAGATGCTGAACGAGCAACAGTCAAGAAAATCAAGCAGGTGGAAAGGGAACTTGCATGGGAAAAAGAGAAAAATCGCATTGCCCTGTTGAAATTACAGCGTCGGTAGGAGCTGCATTGTTTATAAACTAATGTGCTATAGTGATGAGTGACCAGTTCACTTTGCTCCTCAGTTCACCATTGTGGTGAGCTTAGTGACTCCTACTCTGGGGGTTTTTCCCTTCATCTCTCATTTTCCCTTGTGCTTGGATTCCTTCACTTGGGTCATTTTCCTATAGAGACAAATGATGTTAAGAAATTTGGACACATGTTTTATTCAGAAATAGAAGAAAAGACCCACCCATAGCCAGGGGCAGAGGAGGGGTGAGGGGATAAATGGGAAGGTATATTATGGGATTGGATTCATTTTCAGAAAAGGATTGGACTGGAAGACCCTTAGAGTGCTTCAATTGTGAGATTCTAAGATAAAAGTTACCTTCTGTCCCAAAGAAATTTTCTTCCCACTAGACACCTACCTACCACAGAAATTCCTTACAGATTCCCTCTGCTGGGTTAATAGAGTAAATTTCTTACTAGTAAGAACTGTTTATTATTATTATATTTGAAAATTTAAATAGCAATATATTCATTATATCATATTTAATAATAGTATAACTAGCATTTATATTGTACTTTAAGTTTTGAAAAGAGCTGCACAGCTATTTCATTTTATCCTCACAAGAATTATGGGAGGTAGGTGTTAATATACCCTTTTATGGATGAAAAAACTGAGGGAAACAAGTTTTCACTTGGCAGATAGATAACTGTCTGGAACTCAAGTCTTTCTGGAATTCAAGTCTTTCTGACTCTGGGCTCAGCTCTCTAGCTCCTGTGCCAGTTTAGCTGCCTCTTTCTATAGAAACTTAAAAAATAATTTTTGAATTTATTTCCAGCCTTAGAGCCATAAAACTGACCCAATAACTAGACTGATTATCTTTAAACACAAAATAACACCTATTTTCAAAAAATAGAATCAATTTTAATAGGTAAATGTATGATCTAAATGTTTTAAAATAATAATTAAAACAGTTTAGTCAAATTGTAATATGTTCACGGATATAATTTCAATTATCAATGTGTGATTGCATAAATTAAAATAGGGATATTTTCCCCATGAAACTTGTTATCTTTAATATTTCCCAATAGTTAATATGGCAGCCAGATGGCACAGTAAATAGAGCACTGAGCTTTGAGTTAGGAGGATTCATCTTCCTGAATTCAAATCTGACCCCAGATACTTCTTAGTTTGTGACCTTAGACAAGTCATTTAATCCTGTTTGCCTCATTTTCCTCATCTGTAAAATGAGCTGGAGAAGGAAATGGCAAACCATTCCAATGTCTTTGCTAAGAAAACCATAAATGGGGTCAGATATGACTAAAGAACAAAATAGTGAGCTTCAGGAAATTTTAACATGTTTCCCTCTGTGATCTCATCTTGCAAATAAAAGAAGCATAACTTTGTGTAACTTACTTATTTTATAGCCAGATAGGTACCCCAGAACACATCCTGAGTGTAATCCAATGAGAGAAACTTTCTGTATAATTTCTTTTTTTTCTTTTTTTTTTTTAGGTTTTTTTTTTTTTTTTGCAAGGCAAATGGGGTTAAGTGGCTTGCTCAAGGCCACACAGCTAGGTAATTATTAAGTGTCTGAGACCAGATTTGAACCCAGGTACTCCTGACTCCAAGGCCGGTGCTTTATCCACTATGCCACCTAGCCACCCCTGTATAATTTCTTAAAGAAAGGTCCTGTGCCCTGAAACAGATGGAATCCTATAGTTAATTCATGTTGACCCCAGATACATTTTGATATACATTTTGATCACAGAATGTTAGCTAGTGGGGGGCGGGGAAGCTAAGATGGTGAAAAGAGAGGCTCTTCTCTTAGGCGCTCTCTCATAAAACTTCTAAACTAAGGACTCTAACTAAACTTTCGAGAGACAGAACCCACAGAGGGACCCAATGAGGCAGTTCTCCTACTCAAGGTAACCTGGAAAAGAGCAGAACGTCTCTGCTCCCCCGGGGTTGGAGGGGCAGCCTGCCAGAGGGGTGGCCTGCCAGAGCGAAAGAACATCAGCCACCCGGAGGCAGCCCCAGGGCGCTGGGAGCCGTGGCTCACAGCATCGGGGGAGTCTCCTGAGCTGAGCCCCAGAAGGATCAACACACTCAGTCTGAAGATGAGGAAGCACAAGCTCCTGCATCTAAAGACTCCAAGAAAAACAGAAATTGGGCTCAGGCTATGACAGAGCTACGAAAAGACTTTGAAAATCAAATGAGGGAGTTAGAAGAAAAACTGGGAAAAGAAATGAGATCGATGCAGGAAAAACATGAAAATGAAGTCAGCAGCCTAGTCATGGAAATCCAAAAAAAAAAATGCTGAAGAAAATAGCATGCTAAAAACCAGCTTAGGTCAAATGGATAAAACAGTTCAAAAAGTTATTGAGGAGAAGAATGCTTTAAAAAGCAAAATGGCCAGATGGAAAAAAGAGATAAGAAAACTCTCTGAGGAGAACAAATCCTTCAGACAAAGAATGAAACTCAGGGAGATTGATGAATTTATGAAAAACCAGGATTCATTACTTCAAAACCAAAAGAATGAAAAATTAGAAGAAACTGTGAAACATCTCATTGAAAAAAAACAACTGATATGGAAAACAGACTTAGGAAAAATAATTTAAAAATTATTGGAATACCTGAAAGTCATGATCAGAAAAAGAGCCTTGACATCATTTTCAAAGAATTACTACAGGAAAATTACCCTGATATCCCAGAAGCAGAGGACAAAATAGAAATGGAGAGAATCCACAGATACACCCCGAGAAAGAGATCCCAAAAAACTAACCACCAGGAATATTATAGACAAGTTCCAGAACTCCCAAGTCAAAGAGAAAATATTACAAGCAGCAAGAAAGACAGCAAGAAAGGGACTTAATGATGATGATGATGAACTGCATGTATTCCTGCATAGAAAAATGACACTGATAATACTCATATGAACCTTCTCAGTTAATAGAGCAGGTAGAGGGAGCTTTTATAGATGAAGCACAGGAGAAAGCTGAATTTGAAGATAAAATATGGTGTAAAAATGGAGTCAATAGAAAGAAGGGAAATGTTAGGGGAGAAAGCAAAAGGAGAGGGGGAATAGGCCAAGATATTTCATATAAAAGATTTTTCTTTATTACAATGAGCTGTTGTAATGATATGGAAGGGGGAAGGCAAGGGGGAATGAGGGAATCTTCACTCTCATCAGAGGTGGCTAGGAGAGGAAACAGCAAATATACTTAATGGGGTATAGACATCTGGAGTAAGGAGGAGGGAGCAGGGGGAAGGGGTGGCGATGTGAATAAAGGAGGAGAGGATGGACCATGGGGGGAGAGTGGTCAGATATAACACATTTTCTCTTTTACTTCTAGCAAGGGGCTGGGATTGGATGGCCTGTCCAGGACCATAGGGCCAGGTGGATGCTGGGCCTAAGGGGTGATAGGGGGGCTCAGGGCCTCTTGGCCCCAGGACCAGGGATCTGTCTGCTGCACCACTTAGCTACCCTACAGCACAGTCAGAGTGAAAGGAGAGAGAAAATATAGTACATGGTAGTGGAGAAATACAAAAGGAGGGAGTTGCGATCAGCAATGGCAATTGTGGAAAAATATGGAAGTAATTTTTGCCATGGGCTTATCATAAAGAATGTGATCCACCCATGACAGAGTTGTTGGTACAAAGACTGAAGCACATTTATTATTATTATTATTATTATTATTATTATTATTATTATTATTATTGGGGGGGTGCAGGGCAAATGGGGCTGGGTGGCCTGCCTGGAGCTGCATAGCAGTGTGATCTTTGGGTGTCTGAGACTGGATTCAGACCCGTGTGCTCCTGGTCTGCCACCCAGCCACCCCTACTATTATTACTATTTTATTTTATTTTGGGTCTTTTTTTTTCTTTTTTTGGTTTTTGCAGGGCATTGGGGTTGTGGTGGTTTGCATGTCACATGGCTGGATGATTGTTGGGTGTACAGGGCCGGATATGGGCTCGGGTGCTCCTGGCTCCAGGGCTGGGGCTTTGTCCATTGTACTACCTGGCCATACCTACAATTATTACTATCATTTTTTTAATTTTAATTTTTTCTCTCCCCTTTACTTTGTTGCTCAAGTGAGTCTATATTTTGTGGGGGGAGGGGGTATTCTGTTTACTCTTAAACAAGAAAATTTTATGAATGTATAAAAAAACATTTTTTGTACAAAAAAGAGAATAAATAAAGATATATATATATAAAAGAATGTCATCTAGTTGCTATGGCTTAACAGAGACTGAGTCAGAAGTCCCAGAGAAAGGACAAAGACTGTTGGTGAACTTTTCTCAATGTGTTGAAAATTTTTAAAATTGTTTTTGTTATTTGTAGGGAGTTTTCCAGAAATTTTCCCCTTTGATACTTTAATGTAGAAAAGTTTACATTTATAACAACAGCTAATAAGTGGTAGATGTAAATAAATTTTCCAGAAATTTGAAGATTTTCCTTTTAAAAATCAGCATTTAAAAAAAGTTTAAAATTAGTTTTTGTTGTCACCTAGGCAACTAGGTGATAAAGTAGATAGAGTACTATTTTTAAGTCCAACCTCTGACATTTATTAGCTGTGTGCTGGACAAGTTACTTAACTTCTGCCCTCATTTTCCTCAAATATCAAATGGTAATAATAATATTGTGAGGATCAAATGAGGTGTGTAGTATGAAAGAGGCTGGCTATTGTTGTTATTATTATAATTATTATTATTCCTATACTTGAAATGCAAGAAAATCAATATTCAATTTTATGTTATCTCAATTTCAGCTATAAACATTCTTGGGATGACTGGAATTAGTTGGGTTTCATCTTTTGTAATAGATGTTGTCAAAACATGACAATTTGTCTTTGTGGTGGTTTATTTATTTCTGCTTAGTAGGAGTGTGGCAAGGTAAGGTGAACCAACATTCAACAAAATTATGTTTTTTTCTTTTTTTGAGCCTAATGCTGAATTTTGCTATCTCTCTTATTTGCCTTTCTGAGAAGAGCTTAGAAATAGTCCTTCCATTTTTAATTTAATTGCATTGTATCTCTGGTTTAATTTATAGTCAAAAGGTCACTTTCGGGGTGGCTAGGTGGGGCAGTGCATAGAGCACCAGCCCTGGAGTCAGGAGTACCTGAGTTCAAATCCAGCCTCAGACACTTAATAATTACCTAGCTGTGTGGCCTTGGGCAAGCCACTTAACAGCACTGCCTTGCAAAAAAAAAAAGGTCACTACTGACATATTTGATTGTATCAGTTAATAGGTCATTTGTTGATAGTTGTGCTTTAAGAGTTAATTGTTAAATTACTATTTGTAGATGACTTAAGAACTGTGTTATTCTTAGAATTCTCTAATCCTTTTTCTCTTAATTTACCATTATCTCATTGAAACTGAAAGCACCTTCTTTATTTTTTTAAATTCTCATTTCTTTTCATGAATATTCTGATGGTTTCAGTTTCATTCACCCAATCACATAATCTTGGAATGAATTTTCACTGATTATCTAGTCTAGCACATAGCTGATGTGAGGTTGTTTACTTTCCCCCCATATGATTATTTTAATGTGATTTGTAGTGCATTGGGGATTGTTATGCATAATTTATTTTACCCGATTCAAGATTTTTAAAAAGTTTTGTCTTTCTGTCCAAAGATATTTTATTTTACTTTATTTATCCCCCCCGTTATATGCAAAAACAAGAGACAACATTCACTTTTAAAATAGTGAATTCCTAATTCTTTTCCTTCCTCCCTTCCATCCCACTCCCTCTCATTGACAAAAGCAAGTTATTCGATATAGATTAAAAATGTATAGTCATTAAAAAACATTACCACAATAGTTATGTTGTAAAATAGTTATGTTGTTCTCTCAAAAGAGAAACCCCAAGAAAAATAAAGTAAAAAAAAAAGTTATGCTTCAATCTGTATTCAGACACCATCAGCTCTGTCTTTAGGATGGATGACATTCTTTACCCTAAGTCATTCAGAGTTCTCTTGGGTCCTAAAACTGCTGAGAAAAGGTAAGAATCACAGTTGGTCATCCTGCAATATTGCTGTTACTTTATATAAAGTGTATTTCCCATTGCATCTGCTCATGGAAGCTATTTACTTAGAGCAATCTATTCATCCTTTCTTAAAACAGAATAGCATTTCATCTTAATCACATACCGCAATTTGTTTAACCATTCCTCAACTGATGAGCATCTCTTTAAACTCTAGTTCCTTGCCACCTGAAAAGCGTTGCTATAAATATCGTTATACATAGAGGTTCTTTTCCCTTCTGTTTTTCATGTCTTTTAGAATATAGCCAAGAGTGGTATTGCTAGGTTAAAGGGTAGGCATGGTTATATAGCTCTTTGGTCATAGTTCCAAATTGCTCTAATTGTTGAATCCCTTTATAATCCCTTCAGTAGTACATTAATGTCTTGTTTTCCCTATGTCCCCTCCAACATTTGTCGTTTTCTCTTTCTGTCCTATTTGTCAATTCAGTAGGTATGTGGAAGTACCTTAGAATTGTTCCAACTTGTGTATCTCTTATCAAGAGTGAGCTAGGACATTTGAAAAAGTGATTTAAATAAATAGCATTGATAACCTCATCTGAAAACATATCTTTTTGATCATCTATCAATTGGGGAATGATTTTTTTTTTATAAATTTGATTCAGTTCTCTTTATTTGAGAAATGAGGTCTTTGTTTCAATATTTTTTCCCATAGTTACTACTGCTAACTGTATTTCCCTCTATCATATTCCTCCACCCCTATTTATTTTATTTTCTCTTTTACCATGTCCTTCCTGAAAAGTGTTTTGCTTCTGACTTCACCCTTCCACAGTCTTCCCTCCCTTCTAGCACGTATCTCTTCCCCTCCCACCCTTCTCCCATCCCTTTCTTCTCCTACTTTCTTCTAGAGTTAGGGAGATTTCTATACCCAATTGAGTGTGTTTGTTATTCTCCCGCTGAACTAGTTCCAATGAGAGTAAGGCTTACTCACTCCTCCTTACCTTTCCCCCCTCCCATCCACTCTACTGTAAAAACTTTTTCTTACCTTTTTTATGTGAGATAACTCACCCTATTCTGACTTTCCCTTTCCTTTTCTCTCAGCACATTAATCTCTCATGCCTTAACTCCGTCTTTTAAACATATTATCCCTTCATATTCAACTCCCGCCTGTGCCTTGTCTATATATGCTCCTTCTAACTGCCCCTCAATAAGATAGTTCATATGAATTATCAGTATCATCTTCCCTTATAGGGATATAAACAGTTCAACATCATTAAGTCCCTTATGATTTTCCTTTTGATGCTTCACTTGAGTCTTACATCTAAAGATCAGATTTTCTGTTCAACTCTGGTAATTTCATCAGGAAAGTTTGGAAGTCTCCTATTTCACTGAATGTCCATCTTTTCTCCTTAAAGAGTATGTTTACTTTTGCTGGGCCACACAGCTAGGTAATTATTAAGTATCTGAGACCAGATTTGAACCCAGGTACTCCTGACTCCAAGGCCAGTGCTTTATCCACTACACCATCTAGCCACCCATCTCTCACAATTCTTAAAGACAAACCTTCCCATTCTAGTCTTAACTTGATTACCATTCTTAGAATAAGAGTTAGGCAGTAGGCTGGGAGGGGGAGGATCAAAGGAAGGCATGAGCATGATGGCAGGATATTCAGAGTTGGATTGTTGTGAAGCATGGTTTGAGACTGGATGGATAAAATGCGTTAGATGAATTTATAGTCACACTCATCAATCAAGATATCTCAGTCCTAAGGAAGAATTCCCAGATTGAGGAAAATTAGAAGTCTAATTCCTAGGTTCTGTTCCACTCTGAAAATAATGATGTATTTATTGGCTGTCATCAGCAACATCTTAACTAAGGCTGTGTTACATTTTTACTTCCAAAATTTTTTATTACAGAATCTGCTTGTTTTTTTTATATTTTCATAAAATCATATATTTTACCATCATTTTTAAGATTTAAAAAAAGGCATGGACAGCCCATTCCCCAGGAACACAATCAAAGCAACAGAGCAAAGTCTTTTATATCAGGAGAAACCACATAGAGGGTGGGAGGAAAAGTGAAGGAGTTGGGGGAAATAAATAGAATGGGAGGTTGAGGAGGGCAGAATCCAGACAACTCCTTTGGAAGGTAAATGTATGGTTAGGGCCAGGAGGACTGAAGCTCAAAGGGATGTGAGGTGATAGGGACTCCTTAGATCCCTATTCCTGGGAGCCATGTCTCCTCTTGGTCCTCAGGCACGCTTGGGGTTCCTCAACCACTGAGAAAGAGTTTCTTGTAGGCTTTGTTCATCTGTTCCAGGAAGATAAATGTGAGGACAGTATGAGGACCAAGTCGGTCTTAGTAAGGAGTGAATCCCTTCCAGAGGCTGAAGAATCCTTCATATCGAATGACCTTCACCAGCACATCCAGTCCATTCTTATACTCTGGATCCTGGTTTTAACAATGTCCAGCTGCTGTGGTGACCAGCCCACTGATCATACTGGCACAGAAATGATGGAAAATGTTGTCAGAGAAGTGACCAGAATCCAAGAGAAACTGTTAGATTGTGAGCAGGAAGCAAATTGGGCAGCATTGACAACAGCTCTAGCCATCGTAGGGATACAACCCCTCCAAAGGATGGGGACTCCCTCTTCCCTGGCAATCCTCAAGAGTGCATCAAAAACATTCTTATAACCTCTGAGCTGATCCATTGGCATCCGACCATAAGCTGTCATACAAATCAGGGCAACTTCAGCAGGTGTTCCTACAAAGGCTCCTATGGCACCTGCTGTCATGCCAATCAGGGCTTTCAGTAAGAAGCCAGGGGGTGTCCTGTCTGCCCCAGTCAGGCGCTCAAAGAGAACAGTGTAAATGCCAAGGCGAGTTGTTGTGTAGGTTGCCTGGCGTAGGAGCCCAGCAGAAAGCCCTGTGTAGATGCCTCGAAGCCCTTCAGTCCTCAGGATGCTGATGAGGGCATGGAAGCTAGTCTTGTATTCCCGGGTCTTGGCCCCTTCCCCACTCATCTGCATTTGGTTCTTCACCAAGTCTAGAGGCTGCACAAAAACAGTGGTCCCCATCTCAGCCAGGCCCCCGAACAAGAATTTGACTGACTTGAGGGACGTGCGGGGCTTTAAAATCACCTCTCCGCCCCCAGGAGCTACTGCTGCCACCACCGCTGCCATTGCCATCTCTACTAAAGCCCTCTGAATCTGCTTGTTTTAAGACTTGTCTAATTTCCTGGTGCTGTGGAGTTGCCAGTACCTTGTCCTTATCCAGTTTTAGTCTGAGCAATGTATACTTAGATTTGGGGTTTGGGATGATATAGGTATATTTGTTTATTACAGTATTGTCTATTATTATTTAGGGTATAAAAGCAATAGTTTGTGAAGAATGAAAAAAATGTGAAAATGATTGCAATGGAACAATATTTCCTTTGTTTTGATTTTCTAAGATTTCGAGATTCATTAGAATTTGACACTGTTATAGTCCACGCAATACAGACTGAGCACAAAATTTCCACATACCGACTTTTGAAACTCTCAGGAAAGTACACCAGAGTCAAACGACCGAGTCAAACAGAAAGAAGATCAAGCAAGTTTGACTGGAAAGATAAGGAATCATCTACCAAGAAAGAGAACCAAAGAGAGACAGGTAAAGAAGCACAGGTTGTTGATTCTTTTTTCATTCACCTTTCAAACTTGCTTCTGTACTTGGTAAACAATTCTTGGTTGTGTCCACCAAGGCTATTACAAAGTCAAGAAGTCAATTTCTTGGGTCTTCCCTTCCATGCTGGCTCTTCAAAATAGAATTACTAGAGGCAAGAGATCAGAAGTAGCTAAAGATGTGGTTTGACCAGAAATGGATGACTCAATTCCTCTAACAATTATGGTACAGTGGATAGAGCACTGGCCTTGGATTCAGCAGGATGGAGTTTGAATCTGGCCTCATAGACTTTACTCTTACTAGTGTGTGACCCTGGGGAAGTTACTTAACCCTAATTGCCTCTTTTCCAAGACCATCTCCAGTCATCTAGATTCATATCTGGCCACTGGACTCAGATGGCTCTAGAGGACAAAGGGAGACTGGTAACCTAGCACAGGACCCCCCTCACTCAAATCCAATTCATGTGCTTGTCATAGTATCACTTCGTGATGCCATAGTATTCTTTGAAAATGAAGGTTAAACATAACAATTGTCATTTCCAGTTTCTATTTCAGGATCACTCTTTCCAACACTGTCCTGTTTCTCTGTGTAAATTCTTGAAGAAAGTCTACTTTTATTAGGTTATAGAAATAGATTAAAGATGTTAAATATTTGCTTAAGCAACCTGTCTTTCATCTTCTAATTCAGTCATTCAAGAAACATTTATTTTTAAATGTATTATTTATTTAACATTCCTTTTAAATTTTGAGTTACAAATTCTCTCCTTCCCTTCCTTTCCTCACCACCTACTGAGAAACCAAGCAACATGCCATTTACACATGTGAACTCATACAAATCATTTTCCATATTAGTCATATTTCAAAAAAAGCAAGAAAAATAAAGAGAGAGAGAAAATTATATTTCAATTTGCCCTTCAGTTCTCTCTCTGAAGCTGGACAGCATTTTTTTTCATTATGAATCCTTTGGAATTACTTTGGATCATTTTACGAATAAGAGTAATCACGTCTTTCCCAGTTGATTATTATTTCAGCATTGCTGTTACTTTGCCCAATGATCTCCCAGTTTTTCTCACTTCACTTATACCAGTTCATAGAGGTCTTCAGGAAGCATTTATTAAGCAATTACTATATGCTAGACATTGTATTGACCTCTGCAAATACAAAGAAAAGTAATAGTATTCTCCCTGCCCTCAGGGAGCTCATATTCTAATGGGGAAGATAATATGGAAATAATTGTATGTGTGTATGTGTGTGTGCGTGCGTGTGTGTGTGTGTGTGTATGTGTGTGTGTATGCACACAGTATAAATGAAGTTTAATCTCAGAGGGATGACATTTGTTGAGGGAGTGAGAAGGGAGGAATTCACTGAACTTGGAAAAGGCCTTCTGCTACTGTTTTGAAGGAAGTCAAGGAAACTCGGAGGCTGAGAGAAGATAAGGGGAGAGAACATTTCAGGCATGGTGAATGGGGGAGATGGAGGGACATTATGTCATTTATGAGAATCAACTGAAGACCAGTGTTGCTGAATTCTAGAATATATAGACAAAAGTAAAGTGTAAGAAGGCTGGAAATAAGCAGGTTTGAAGGTTTTTAATTTTTGATTTCATGATTTTGTGATTTTAATTGATTAATTGATTTTAATTGATTGACCACTGAGCCTGGTGTCAGGAAGACTCATCTTCCTGAAGTCAAATTCAGCCTCAGACAATTATTGGCTATATAATTCTGGGCAACTCACTTAACCCTGTTTGCCTTGGCTTCCTCATCTGTAAAATGCGCTGGAGATGGAAATGGCAAACCACCAGTATCTCTGGCAAGAAAACCCTAAATAGGATCACAAAGCATAGAACACAACTGAAAACTAAACACCAAAAAGAAATTTTTATATTTTATCTTGGAAGTAAAAAGTAGTTCCTACAATTTATTGGGTAGCAAAGTGAGACCATGCTTTCAGAAAACTGTCCTTAATTTCAATGTTCCACCTGCTTGCAGGGCTTTGTTCCTTAAACAGCAATCTGGGTCTCTTCTCTTAGCCTTTTTTCCCAATCACTTACTTCCTATGACAATGCACTAGGTGGATGAGACATAGGTATTAAGTGAACTGGAAGCAGAGAATCATGGAAATGTTCAAGTGACATTACCAATTACCAATTAGGCAATTCTCTGTAGCCAGTTTCCCTGAAAACAAAGTACCACTTTACTAAGACTAATTACAATCAACACCCTTCAGTTAGTAATCAAGAAAACAGTGACCTGTCAATAAACCTTAAATAAACACTGAATTTATTTCCCCTCTTATGATTAATAAGAGAACAATAATATATGCTTTATATTTGAATTTTAAGCATCTTAAAGGTCACCTTCCCATGCATGCATGAGAAAATAGACAAATCCAATTTGACTTACCATGGGTTCTACAGTTAATAAATAATTGAAGTAAGATCTTCTTGCCTCCAATGACTGAGACTTATGAACTACACCATTAATACCTTTCTTCTATGCCTTCAAAAGGGAGAATTTCCCTCCACTTTCCTACCAGATTCCTTGAGGGTGGCAGAACTGTAGTGACATTTGGATTTAAGGATGGAAATAGAAAGATGACAAGAAACAGAAGAGATTAATACCCATACTACATGGGTAAGGCATTAATCTCCCCCACTAAGGAGAAAATTCCCCTACCAATAGGTTTTGGGAGCAGGGCTACAAAAGAAAAATAGAAATCAGATGATTATCATCACACATTAATTGAACTATTATGGATGGTAGGGCCAACACATTTGGACTTTAACATCACAGGGATGTATAGGGAAAGTAGTTAGATTTAAGTGTCTACAAAGAAGGCAACCCAGTTGTAAGGGTATCGAGGGGCTGATACACAAAGTCTATGAAGGAGGAAAGTTACAAAAAGTCTCAGACCTTACAAATATCCCAAAAAGGAACCTGAGAGAATATCAGTAACTACATATCTACTGTCTTATTTATACAAAATCTTTATACAAAATCTTTGTCATCTCTATATGAATTGAGGTTACCCTAATAGAATTAGTAGGAAACAAGTAGGCTTTCACAAAAATGCAATAATGGACCTTTTTTATCAGTTTATATTTGATTGAAAGATTTAGAGAATGCAAGATTGCATAATGCTTATTGTTTATTGATTATGAAAAGATATTTGATTCTGTAGACAAGTAAGCCACCTCAATAGTTGGATTTCAACATTGTCCCAATCATACATTAAAACCATTCAAAATTAATTGAAGATATAGTAAGAACAACCCTGTCCATAATCCTTCCAATCATAAGCATCAATCAAAGCATAAAGGAAAGACATGTATCTTCACCAGAGATGTTCACCACTGGGACAACTTAGCACAGAGTCCAAGTTGAAAAGGTATTCTTTTTGTGAATGGTAAGGATCTCTAAGTATTCCTATTTATAGATGAAATTATGCTGTTGTTTCTAGCCCTGAGACATCAAAGGATTTCCTGAAAGAGCTCCATGAGCATTTGTACCCACCATGAACATAAGAAAGACCAAGTGAATAAAGTATGTCTATTGTTGAGATTATGACTTGCATTTGGATGGGCAACCTATAGAACTTGTTTATCAGTATACACATTTGGGACAGACAATTCAGAGGGACCTTGATCTGGGACAGGAAGGGGAACTGAAGGGGAGAGAGCCCAGAGTTGGACAGGAGGAGGAAATGGGGCTGTATTACTTTCAAGAAATTATGGAATTCCTTTAACAAACCCTTGAGCCTTTCCACAAAACATTTTTATTAACCTTCTGTTGAAGTTGTTGTTTTGAGAAACATGGAACACAAGAGTCTCTGAAGAAGTGATGATGAATATCATTCAGAGGGCAGTGGAGAGGCTCATGGTAGGTGTCAGATAATCCTCCTCTCTGCCACTCCTTGTTGTCTTCTGGTTATAACATACCCCAAACTTGTTTCAGTTGTATTTGAGTCTTTTCTTGGCAGTGATGCTGGAGTAGTTGCCCATTTTCTTCTCTAGCTCATTTTACAAATGAGGAACTGAGGCAAACAGGGTTAAGTGCCTTGTCCAGGGACACATAGCTAGTAAGTGTCTAAGAACATATTTGAATTCAGAAAGTTGAGTCTTCCTAACTTCAGGTCTGGCACTCTCTCCACTGTGCCACCTAACTGTGATAGGTGTAGGTATTGGTACAGATATTGATCAGTAAAAAGAGAAATGGGCTTAATTCTTTCAATCAATCTCTCCCCACCACCACAATTTCTATGTATTCTCTCTTTGATTTTATCAAATGACTTGAAGCATTTCTCTCCTTTCAGACTAAGAACTTGTTGGCCCCTAGTTTGCTACTTTGAGTGGATCTGCAATTCTTTCAAAAAAAGTAGTCTTACCTGATAAAGGTAGTAAGGCATAGAGCATATTTTTTATTATATTAATTGAAATTATGGGAGGTAAGAGACCTGACATAAATTCTCCAGGATTTTAATGACTATGTTGGGCAGCCAGATGATGCAGAGTCAGTCAGTCAGACTTGAGTACTAAGTCAGACACTTTCTAGCTGTGTAACCCTGGGTAAGTCACTTAACCCTGTTTGCTTCATTTCCTCATCGTAAAATAAACTAGAGAAGGAAAGGGCAAATCACTCCAGTATCTTTGTTAAGAGAACTCCAAATGAAGTCATAAAGAGTTGGACACAACTGAAATGACTGAAGAACAATTTTAATAAATGTGTTAGTAAATGGAACATTTGTAGTTAAAAATGCTTCATTTTGTTCTGCATTGAAAAGATTTTTAAAAATATTTTGAACAGTTCAGTCAACTACTGGACCAGAGGACTTTTTTAGAGAAAAGGAGAAGAAAGGTCGACCCAAGAGCCTCAGTGAACTCATGGTGGAAAACCAAATTGATAAAATGAGGAAAATTATGGCAAAAGCTGAAAGAGCCCAAAATAAGATCTTACAGCGGAGAAAGGAATGGGAGGAACTGTGAGTCTTATTTTAGAACCTTTATGATGCTGTAAAAGGATGTTGTGAAAAAATTCCCTATTTTCTATTGTTAAAAAATAAACAAACAAATAAAACCCAGTGAACTGTTAAACAGAAGAAATTCAACCCTAAAAAGGGGGACCTGGTGTATACTGGAGTCTTTTCACAGTTTGTACAGATTATAAATGCATATATTTTCCTGAGAAGGAAAAGTTTGCAAGCCAGATTAGTATCAGTATTATGACATGTTTAAAATCCATTTGTGGGGGGGGGTGGCATAGTGGCATAGTGGCGTAGTGGATAAAGCACTGGCCTTGGAGTCAGGAGTACCTGGGTTCAAATCCAGTCTCAGACACTTAATAATTATCTAGCTGTGTGGCCTTGGGCAAGCCACTTAACCCCATTTGCCTTGCAAAAAACCAAAAAACCAAAAACAAAACCAAAAATAAAAAAAAATCCATTTGGGAAGAGTGAGATATTTATACAATATTTGAACAAAGAAAGGAGAAAAGGTGGGAATTTGTGCAGATGCTAGGCAGAAAGCCCAGGGACTTTCCCAAGAGAAATGAATTCAGAGCTGAGGTCCTTTGAAACACAATTCAGAAGGCATTCTTGGTGGCAAACTCATAGTTCATAGCTTGATAAATTGAAGTCTACAAAGACAAGATATTCCAAGAACCCTATAACCAAAGTTAGGAGACTCTCTAGAGATAAGGTACCAAGAAATAGGATGTATCCATAATCTCATTACCCATAGTCAGGAAAGTCTTAGAATAGAGAGATGGTTCTTGGAGGTTCATCAACCACCAAATGATTCAAGATCTGCTTCAAAGCTAGTAATTTAAGCTTCTAACTAGGTTTTATTGTGAAGAATTGGTATGTCAAGCAACTTTGGGCATCAGAAGTCCTGACTGATTAGTTTTTCTATTCCATTGTCTGATTCCCCTATGGAAAAGGGAAGTTCTAACATGTTAATCAATTAATTCGAGCATTATAGAGCCCATATTCACACTATTAACATGTTCCAACCACTGACCTAAGCCTCCAATGAAAGCCAGAGTCTTGGAGATAGCTTTCATTAATATGGTTCTCACTCATGGACAACTCTGGTTAGTGTAAAGACCAAGTCCCCAATCAATGGCCTTTCCTTCTCACAAACAAATATTTACTTCCCCTAGTCTTATTCCAGAGTGTGGTAATTAAATATAATACACTAGGATACATCATCCTTGACTCTTTCTAGGAAATACATTCATTTCAGGGTATAAGCAGAGTGAGGATTCAGTGTGAGGACTCCTTTAAGGTATATTCCCCTAATCCCCTTTCCTCTGCAAGCACTTTAAGGGTTATCAGCTTTAAATTAAGGCAACATGGGAGGGTTTGGTATCATTGAACTCATAGATATATAAGAATGCTTATGTTGACTTAGCTTTAAAATGTTATATTATCTATGGTTTATTGCATTTTTATTTATCTTGTTAAATAGTTCCAAATTATATTTTAATCTGGCTCTGCTACATTCAGGGGTGATGTGGGCTGTATAGAACCCTCAGCAGCAGGTTTATTGCTTCTGAGGGCGAATAGAATGTCAATCTTGGAGGGAGGAAGACTAGTTGAAAACTTTATTTCAGGCAATTACTAGCTTTGGGACCCTAGGCAAATCACTTAACCTCTGGGGTCCTCATTTTTCTCATTTGTACAATAAGGGTAATGGCACCTTCCACACAGGACTGTGGTAAGGATCATTTAATTAATAAACATCAGAAAGTAGAATTTGAACCCCTAAGCTGGGCTCTTAGCTTTGTATTATCTAACCTCCCTCCCTTATCATGTGATTTTCAAATAAATGAACAAAACCCACCTATTCAAAGGTTAAAAATTTATCCTTAGTAAACACATTCATTCTTTTGTCCATAGAAAGAGAGGGCAGGTCTCTGGAGCTCTGTTCTTTAAAAGAACTGATGGGGAAAAGCAGCCCATGATGGGTGGCAAGATCTCTCTCACAGGGTGCCTGGCACATGATAGACCCTTAATAAATACTTGTTGATTGATTGATAGCCATCTGACCACTGCTTAAAGTTCTTCTTATATCCTTAGTCAGCTCCTTACTCTTTTGGCAAACTCTGTTAGTTTGTTTTTATTTTGATATGAGGACTGAAATCTGTCTTTCTGCAACTTTCACAGATTTTTCCCAGAGGTGCCCTTTGGCATAAGGCAGAGCAAACTGAATCACTCTTCTATTTACTTTAGATAGACAACTCTAATAGACAACCATAGTTTTCTCTTTTCTATGCCAAACTTCCCCAGTTCCTCATTCTCCTGGCAGGTCATACTATCTTCTCACTATTCTGATTGCATTTTTCTGGATGGGAACCACTGGATCAGTTTACTTCCTAAAATATGAGGCTTAGAACCAAACATGCTTCTCCAGAAGTGGTTTGAGAAGGGCAGAGCAGAGATGCTATCATTTCCTTAAAAATTGATCAAAGTCCTGATTCAGATTGTTCTCCAAGGTTAAAAAAAAACCCTACCTCAATACATGTTAAAAATACAATCATTTGGACCATGTAGGCAATAATAGCAAGTGTTATTATATCTATATTATATTATATATTATAAAATCATATATAAACAGTTATTCTTGTGCTTTTTATTTACATGAAATTAGGCAAAAGAAGGACCTATATGTTTGATATTAACATACAACAATAACAATAAGTCAATAAACATTTATAAAGTGCTTACCATGTACCTGACACTACAAAAGAAAAAAAATGTTTAGAGCAGCTACTTGGCATTGTTGATAGAATACTGGGCCAAGCTGGAAGACCTGAGTTCAAATCCAGCCTCAGAAATTTCCTAATTTTATTACTCTGAATAAATCACTTAATCTCTACCTGCCTCAGTTTCCTTAGCTATAAAAGAAGCATCTAATAGCAATCTACCTTCCAGGATTGTAAAATCAAATGAGATAATATCTATAAAGCATTTGACCCCATGGCTGATAAATGATAGAGACTTAGTAAATGTGTATTTCATTAAATGCTTATTCAGTCTATAAACAGTTCCTGTCCTTAAGGGAACTTTCATTCTAATGGAAGAGACAACATGCAAACTGTATACCTATCACATACACACATCCCCACATCCACCTATTCCCCCCACACCCACCTATCCCCCCCACATATGCACAAAAGTAAATGGGAAGTAATCACAGTAGGAAATTGTCAAGGTCATAATAAGATGTATTTCTTTTATTCCAAGTCTAGTGTTCTTTACACTGAGCCAAATTTAACTTGTTTTTGTTATTTGGCCTATTTTTCCTTTCTAATAGATATAAAGGTAAACCTGAAGATGACTATGAGGATCCCCAAGATGTATTGGCCATTAAGGAAGCCCAGAATAACATGGGTGACTTTAACCTCAAGACTGCCCCAGACTATAAGATCCCTGAACATATGCGCATTAATGCTGACAAGAAGGAGGAGGAAATTGGACTTCTAGAAGCACTGGTATATAAAAATACATTTGAGGGTTGTTGAAAAAATCTTTGGTTTTAAAAGTTGATTCCAGGGGCGGCTAGGTGGCTCAGTGGATAGAGCACTGGACCTGGAGTCAGGAGTGCCTGAGTTCAAATTTGGCCTCAGACACTTAATAATTACCTAGCTGTGTGGCCTTGGACAAGCTACTTAACCCCATAGCCTTGCAACCCCCCCCCCCCCACAAGTTGATTCCAGTTAGCTATGACATGAAATAGTAAAAGGAACATAATGTTGATTTTAAGGTTCACAGTACACTTTCATTACAATCACAGGAAATATAAGTATCATTCTCCCCATTTTACAGATAAGTAAACTGAAGTTTAGAAGAAGTAAAGTGACAGATTTATCCAAGGTCAAAGAGCTAAAATGTGTTAAAGACCTTGTGTTACCAGAAAATATTCCTGGCTAAAGGTTTCAGGGGGTCGAGCAAATGTGAAAAAATTCACTTAAAAAATTGACTCTGACCCAGAAGAATTTAGGGACAAAAGGAATTTATATATTATTTGTTGATATTAAAGTAACAAGGAGATTGAACAGTAACAAAGATTATATTTCATGAGGAAGTTAAGAGTTCTCTAAGAAAGTAGCAAAGCTAAGAGAGAAATTAAGGACAGTTGCAAGGGTAATGCAACTGGGCTGATAATAGCAACCACTAGCACAACTAGGGTGAATATGTAGCCAGCAGGGGATAAGACCAGGATTATATAGAGTATGTGCTGGGAAAGGGGTAAAGGAGGAGTTAGGGTAGTGCTAAAGAAGGAGTAAGGAGTGGGTTACGCATAGAATGCTCATGTCATATAGACTGTGCATGTCCTGAGGGGTCAATTTAGAGTCTTCAAGTGATATCTGTAAGCAGGCTAGGTGATGGCTGCAGCAGCTAGAATAAGGATTTATAGTTTTGTTGTTAGGGACTTGTCTTGTGCCTAGGGGCATGGATTTGCCTAATCCTTGTAAGGTACTTCATTGAAGTTCATTGACTTCATCAATTGGCCTTTGACATTAGAAGAAGTAGATAGCCTGGTTGAACTAAACTATTTGGAAGAAATTTGTAATGGATGTGATAAAATATTTAAAAATATAGAAAGATCAAGTTCAAGCCTCTTCAAAGAGGGGATCATAAGATTATAGATCTAGAGTTATCCTAGGGCCTCAGATGACAGCAAATTCAAAACTAGAACTCAGGTCACATAGCAAAAGAACAGAGATGGGAATTCGATTTCAAATACAGGATATTCCAAAAGTTGTAGAACAGTATATTTTTGTAGTGTATTAACGGAGATGATGCATCTTCCCATATCTGCTTGATTGATTGATCACCCACTGCTCCAACTTTGTATACTACCACTTTAGTCTAAACACCCCCAGGACCCTAAGTGATATATCTGTCTGAGATTATCTGCATAGTCTACAGCAGTCAAGACTAAAATCCAATTCTCTTTATCTCCTACTTTGGGCTCTTTCCACTTTCCTTTCTTTAAAGCAATACAAAGGTATATTAAAATTTTGAGCAGGGAAGTATCATGGTTATACTTCCCCTTTAAGAATATCAGTTTATATGCTGTTTGTAGTATAAGGATTCCTTGATTGGGGAGAGGGGCAAAATCCATCCTTAGAATAACTCTGTGGCCCTGGGCAAGGGATTTTAACCCTATTCACCTCACTTTTCTCGTCTATAAAATGGAAATATTAATAGCTACCTCTTAAGAGTTGTTTAATGATCAAATAAGCTATATTTGTACAATGCTTCACAAACCTTAAAACACTATATAAAGGGTAGCCATGATTATGATTATGATATCTAAAAGAAGTCTAGGAGAGAGAAAAAGTGAGATTAGTAGGGAATAGGAGTGATCACTGAAATAATTATGATTCGCTTGACTAAGTCATGAAATAATATGACTTTGTCATGCTAATCATATTACAAGAGGATGAAAATTAGAATGAAGGTAGGCAAGACTCCACAATATGATTTTTTTTTCCTTCTTGTTCCAGGTTCACGAAAAGAAGTTTAGTATGAACAAGTGCATTATCTCTCTTCGAGACCAGAAAATTGCTGTTATTGAAGAGATCCAGTGTTTGGTGCAAGAACTGAAAACCATTCACTCCATCTTACCTGAAGAGAAACAGCTTCCTATTCCTGAGGTGCCTCAATTATATCCTGAAGAAGTGCCAGAAAAGAAATACCAGTATGATGAAGAAATTCTCTTAGAGTTTAAGATAGAACAGGAGAAGAAAGCTGAGGGGGAATCGCATAAAGAAGGGGAAGAATTTACAGGCTTTGCTTCAGGGTTGGTTAAAACTTCTCCCAAGGAAGTGGAGATAATAAAGCAAGATTCAGAGGAATTTCCAAAGACGGACCCAACTGAAGTGGAACTGGAGATCATAAAGAGGGAAGAGATCAGGAATGTGTACATGCAGCAATACTTGATTGACAGGGTAAGGGCAAATGACATTTATCCAATGAAGATTTCTGACCAAGTTAGGATGAGAGTTGAGCAGGAAAGAGCTAGAATGATTTCTCTCATCATTTTTTTCCCTTTAGTACCCCCACCCTCAGCCCTAAGAACCCCATCTATCTTGGGCTTAGGTAACTAATTTTTTAGGTTTTTTTTTTTTTGCAAGGCAAATGGGGTTAAGTGGTTCACCCAAGGCCACACAGCTAGGCAATTATTAAGTGTCTGAGACAGGATTTGAACCCAGGTACTCTTGACTCCAAGGCTGGTGCTTTATCCACTACGCCACCTAGCCGCCCCTAGGTAACTAATTTTTGACCACATCTTTACCTTATTATGGGAGAAGCCAGCAGAGATGCTGTCAGTCTCTTTCAGAATATCTAGCTGTCTTCAGCTTAGAACCTTGAGCTTGGATTTCTGATGATCTATTTAAATAACAGAGAAGATACCATTGTTTTATATTGGGTTTTTTCCTGCTTGGGATAGAGCCAGTTTGATCCTTAATCAAGGAAAAAAAGATGTTGATGGAATTTCTTTTTTTTAAATAATTTAATATCCTTCCCTCCCATTCCTTCTTAGTTATCTTAAATTTACTTTTCTAACTGGATAACCTGGACCCAAGAATTTCATTAGGAACAGGGAAAGGGCTTACCACCTTACAGTTGTTTGTCAATCAGCTAAAGGCAAATGAAGAAAAGAAAGGACACTCTAGACCACTTTTCAGATAATCAAAACTTAAATGTAATTAAGTCTCTCCAAACTTGACCACCAATATGTTTCCCCTTAAGATTTTTTCATAAGTAGATTACTTGGTGGGGACTATTTAGGGTGATGAAATATTTGAAATGTATTTTAAAGTGGCAAATAGTTTCTTTCCTCGAGAAATATCTTTTGATATTTTGAGTTGAGTTCTGCAATGATTCATTATTGCCAATATAATTTAAGTCTTTCCTCTGATCGACTTTCAAGGTCATCCAAAATCTGGTGCCATATTATCCCAAACTCTACATAATTCTGGATTTATTGTGTGCATGACAGTGTCTATTGTTCAATGCTTAGCTGACTTAAGTTCTTACATAATTCTATTGAGAATTTCCATGGATCATTTAAATTCAGTTTGTCAGTCAGACAAATAACATGAATTTTAAAAATAAAGCATTCAATCAGATCTAAACCATATGGTAAAGGAGTAGGGAAAATAATTTTCCAACATGCAATCTCAACTCCAAGCAAATAGTAGGGTAAACAATTGACTTTAAGATTCATGTTTAGGGGCAGCTAGGTGGTGCAGTGGATAGAGTACCAGCCCTGGAGTCAGGAGTACCTGAATTCAAATGTGGTCTCAGACACTTAATAATGACCTAGCTGTGTGGCCTTCGGCAAGCCACTTAACCCCCATTGCCTTGCAAAAAAACTAAAAAAAAAAAAAAAAAGATTCATGTTTAGAGTACCTGACTTTGGATCCAGTCTCAGATACTTAATAATTACCTAGCTGTATGACCTTGGGCAAGCCACTTTACCCCATTTGCCTTGCAAAAAAAAAAAAACCAAACAACAACAAACTAAAAAAAAAAGATTCATGTTTAGAGAATGTCATGACAAATGTCTCTTGTAGGACCAGAGCAAATGGTGAGGGAGGGAAGAACCACTCATGGAGCATCTAAATCTACTCTACTTACACATATTTCCTGTATCCACCATTTTTTTTCTCATGGCAAGAAGTCCCTTGATTCAAGGTTAAGAATACTGGGTTATTCTATCTCTGCTAATGACAACCCATTTGATATTGGAAAAGTAATTTAAGTGCTTTCAGCCTCTATTTTATCATATATAAAATATGAAATTTGTACTGGAAGCCCTTTGAACTCTAAATTTGTTGTCACATTATCCAGTCCTTTTTACTTTAAGCCCGTGTTCAATAGCAATCAAACTGTGCTGTAACAGCTCCCTTTTTGGCTGTAACAGCTCCCTTTTTTGGAAGAGATAACATTATAATTACTTCTCAACAAGGATACTCTCTTCTTCTCACTGTAGTCTTTATTTCTACCTTGAATTTCTACCTCATGTACACAGTCACAGAGGACTCTAAGTCCCCAGAATGCCTATAATATATAAACTTGAAAATCTCAAAGGAAATGAATTTCTTCCTCTAGCCATGCTCCTATTACATTTTCCCCTCTCAAACAATAATTTATATCCCTGAAAATCATTCTAGATATAATAGATGTAGTCATAGTTATGCATAATAAAACATTAATTTGCAAATAGTATAGTATAATATAGTCAAAGGAAGCTACAAGAACATGGTGTATAACAAAAATTGAGGCTGCTTGTGGCAGATCAAATACATAGTTCACAGGCAAAACCATAATACAGAACATCACATTGCAAAGTTGCACACAATAGATCAACACATATCACATACAAATATATAACAATACATGTGATTTCACACAATATGAATATATATATATATATATATATATATATATATATATATATATATATATACTCCTTTAGTGTTTACCTTCAGGCTATATGAATAATATCTTTGACCAATACCTTGGAACATTCACTGTCATATAATATCACTATGGTGATAACTTGCTGATATCTCTCTATCTCTCTATCTCTATCTCTATCTCATCTCTATCTCATCTCTATCTCTATCTCTATATCTCTATCTCTATATATCTATATCAATCTATATATAGATAGATATAGGTATAGATATAGATATAGATATCCCCCAGTCACTGAGGCCTTGATGGACATGTCAGTATTCTTTTTTTTGGTAAGGCAAATGGGGTTAAGTGGCTTGCCCAAGGCAACACAGCTAGGTAATTATTAAGTGTATGAGACCATATTTGAACCCAGGTACTCCTGACTCCAAGGCCAGTGCTTTATCCACTACACCACCTAGCCGCCCCCATGTCAGTATTCTTAAATTCACATAGCCACAGTGATAGCTTTAGGCAATGGATGACCCAGACCTAATGCTATCTTCTCCCATCTCCAGAAAGTCAAGCTCTATGTGTGATCTGAATTGCCTTGGGAGTTACCCTTCAAGTCAGTTCATTTTTGACAAGTTTCCCAAATCCTTAAGAAGATACTAACCTGCAGTTTCCCTTTAATTTGAATATTGACATTCAATTCAATTCAATACAGCAAAAATTTACTAAGCACCTCTTATTTGTCGGTTACTATGCTGTGTAGTGGGGATACAGAGATCAACGAAAAATAGTCTTTACAGTTAGGAACAAATGTTCTATGGGGAATGGGGAGTGATGGATATACTATTTACAAAGTGATTCAAACTATTCTTAAGAATGGGGAGTTAATGATTGGGGGGGATCAGGAAAGTCTTCCAGTGAGAAATTTAGTGAGCTGTGATTTAAAGGAAGCTAGAGATCTTACAAGTCATAGGTAATAACAGGGAAGGAGGTGGAGGTTTGTGTCTAGGAAATAGCTAGCAAATAAGTTTGACTGAATTGGAGAGTGAAAGGAAGTAATATAAAACAAGCAGAAATGTAGTTGCCATGGGCTACATCAGTACTTGGGTTTGTATGAAGCAAAGTTATGAGAATTATCCAAGATTAGAATTTGGCAAGATATAATTGGTGATAGGGCAAGGGGACGGCATATTCCAGGATGATGTGTGATTGAACTCATTATCCATAGGGTCAAGACTGAGGGAAAAGAAGGAAGATCAGAAGGTAAGTGAAAGGTTAGGGAAACATGGACAGACTTGAGTTTCAGTGTTCATAATGAACCATTTTATGAGAATTGAAGGAGAGACTGGAAAATAGGATTTTATAATCAGAGATAGTTTGTTTTTAATAACATTTTATTTTTCCAATTATATATAGACAATTTTATCATTCATTTTTACAAAATTTTGATCCTCATTTACCCTCTTGATATAGATTATGTATTTGCAATCATATAAAACATTTCCGTATTAACCACATTGTGAAAGATTAGACCAGAAGGAAAAAAATAATGGAAAAAAAGTGAAAATAGTATACTTTGATTTGAATTCTGAGTCCATCAGTTCTTTCTCTACCTGTGGATGGCATTTTCCATCATAAGACCTTTGTAATTGTCTTTTGATCATTGTATTATTAAGAAGAGCTAAGTCATTCATTTTTTATTGTCACATAGTGTTTGTTTCTGTGAACAATGTTCTCCTGGTTCTGTTCATATCACTTTGAATCAGTTACAAAAGTCTTCCAAATTTTTCTGAAATCTACCTACTCATCATTTCTTATAAGCACAATAGTATTCCTTTACATTCACATATCATAGCTCATTCAGCCATTCCCCAATTGATGCCATTACCTCAATTTTCAATTTTTTTGCCACTAAAGGAGAACTGCTATAAATATTTTTTGATTTTTCTTTTTTTATGATCTCTTTGGGATATAGACCAACTTATGGTATTGTTGAATCAAAGGGTTTGCACAGCTCATCTTTGGGCATATCTCCAAATTCCTCTCCAGAAGGATTAGATCACATCACAACTCTACCAATAGTAGATAACTCTCCAATAGTCAATATTTTCCTTTTCTAATTAATAAATCTTACAAGTGTGGGATGGTACCTCAAATGTTTTTATTTGCATGTCAGAGAAAAAATTTTTTCGGACTTTGGATCATGGAGAAGGTATATATAAGTTTATAAGGAGATACAGTTTATAAGATTCTTATGAATCTTAAAAGGAAGAGAGTTTTTGGAATGATAGAGGAAGAGGGGTTAGAAATAGCAGTGAGGATCTAGGTTATGTTTTCTCTTCTCCCAAATATGTTTCTTTCCTTCCCTCTAAGGTTACTCCTCTCCATTCAGTGCTTCAAGGAGCATGAGGAAAGAACCACTTACTACTGGACAGGTGGATAAGCGAGTACATTTCCTGAAGCATAAGAGAATAGAAAGAATGTGAAGCAAAGAGATTTAGGATAAAGGGGCATTTGTTGATAATAGATTGAAGATTCCAGCAATATTAATGAAAGGAGGGTGCAGAAAATCATGTGAATCATGGAGGGATAATACTAAGAGCAATAAGGATAGGAGCATGAAAAGAGGATGGGGAGAGGATATTTTACTTCAGCAGATGATAACTCCAAAACAAGGAATAAAGTAATTCTGGATAAGAGGAAGAGGAGTTGGAAAGTTTCCTGCCATACAAAATGGGGAACAATGAATGAACTTGGAGAAAGAAGAGTCTCTCTCAAGTATAGTTCCCCCACTGCCACTTGACTCCCAGAGTTCCTAGATTTCTTATAGTTCTAGATCCAGGTAATTGGAAAAAAGGTAAGATGATTAGGTCTTTGGGGCCTTGACTGAATTCATGCCATTTTTCCCCCTTGAATTAAGATTGCAGAGAATGGGGCACATTTAAAACTTACCTTATAAGAGGTACAGTCTCTCACCACTTGATCTTGATCTTGTATATAGACACATATATAATATAGATATGCACATACATAATATATTATGTTAATATATTCCAATTCAGTGTTGCCTTTGGCAAACTGCAAATCAGAAGTTTTCTGGTTAAGCACTTTCAGGGCAGTTTGGTCTCCTTGTTTGAAATTAGTTCACATCAGTTAAACTTCCTGTTGAAATGACTATAATTGGTATTGATATCAGTTTTTTTGTCCATTTTCCATTATTCCTTTCTTACATATGTCTTGGTGAATTGACACAGCTATTTTACATAGTTTTAATTATTTTAAATGAGATTTTCCTTATCATTTGCTTCTGATTTTTGTTGATGCTACATGGAGATGCTGTTTATTTGTCTGTTTAATTGAACAAAAAAAGCCTGCTACTTTTTTGGATATTAAGTATCGTTACTGATTTTCAACCATTAGGTCATAAAATAAGGATAGTATCAATTCTCTTTGCTGATGTTTATGCCTTTAATTTCAAGCCCTTCATTTTGCAGTTACTGCTAACATTTCTAGAACTCTATCAAATTATAAAAAGGGAAAGAAGGCATCTTTTCTTTATCCTTGTATTTCCTTGAAAGGTATCTAGTCATGTCAAGTGGCTTTAGATATATGCTCTCAGTTTTAGATATATGCTTTTGTCATATTAAAAATAGTTATTTCATGCATGGTAAAGTGGATAATGCTCAGAATCTGGAGCCAGAGGAACTGAATTCGAGTTTCAACTTTGCCACTTGCTACTGTATAACAATAGAGAAGGCCTTTAACTTCTCTGGTCATCTGTAAAATGATTGGTTAGACTAAATGATTACTAAAGTCCCTTCTCATCATAAATCTATAATCCTATGGTTCTATGTCTTTTAGGATTTGTGGCATAAATGATTCCTATACTTATATTTTAAAAAGTTTTCTCTGCATTTATGTCATTTTCACTGATTGTTTTTTATTTGATTAATTTTGTCAGTATTTTTCTAATGTTTATCTATCATGGCATACTTAGTATAAATTCACTTGGATTAAAATGAATCTTTTTTTCAGAAACATGTATTAATTGAGTCTTTTTGCTAGAATATTTAGCATCATGAGAAAACAATAAAGACTTTAATTTTTAAATTTTACATTCCCATTCAATTCATTGGGTTTTAGGAAAAAAGTTTGCCTTTTCTCTTTAACTTTTCTTTTATCTTTTCCCCTATTTTTAAAAAAATTCCATTGCAGATCAGAGAACTCATTATTACATTTGATGCAGAATTTCGTCTCCTGAGACACCAGAAACTGAAATTAGATATTGAGATGAAGCTAGCTGACCTGCACCATGTGACATTATTTCAAGAAATGCTTCTCCTCAAGAATTTTGAAAAACAAGAGAATATACTTCAAGAACGTGTCAATTTGTTGGACAGAGAGCAACAGGACATGAAAGTAGGTATATTTTATGCTTTTTTAATACTTTATGAAATATACTATTTCAAGTAATTTAATGTGATAAACTATATTAAAACTCCTTATCAACTAGGGATAAATAATCCAAATATTTTCCTCTCCTATTTGCCCCCTGTTATCCCTTATTCCTTTTAACTTCCCAGCATTGCAGCATGCACAGCCACATGGCTGTTTTCTTTAAAAAAATGTATAAATATTTTATTTGTTTTTCCAATTATATACAATAGTAGTTTCTACCTGTTTTTGGTAAAGTTTTGAATTTTACAATTTTTACCTCACCCTGCCTTTCCTCCACCCCTCCATCAAAGAAGGCAATCTGATAATCTCTACTCTGGCAAGAATCTTTTTTTTTTTTTTAAAGATTTTATTTATTTTTGAGTTTTACATTTTTCCCCTAATCTTAACTTCCCTCACCCCACCCCCCTCAGAAATCAATTTGCCAGTCCTTAAATTGTTTCCATGGTATACATTGATCCAAATTGAATGTGATGAGAGAGAAATCATATACTTAAGGAAGAAACATAAAGTATAAGAGATAGCAAGATCAGATGATAAGATATCAGTTTTTTTCCCTAAATTAAAGGTAATAGTCCTTGGACTTTGTTCAAACTCCACAGTTCTTTCTCTGGAAACAGATGGTATTGTCTATTGCAGACAGCCCCAAATTGTCCCTGAAGGAATTTCCATCAAGGTTGATAATCACTCCCATGTTGCTGTTGGGGTGTACAGAGTTTTTCTGGTTGTGCTCATCTCACTCAGCATCAGTTCATGCAAATCCCTCCAGACTTCCCTGAATTCCCATCCCTCATGGTTTCTAATAGAACAATAGTGTTCCAAGGACATTTACTTGATTTCCAATTCTTTGCCACCACAAACAGGGCTGCTATGAATATTTTTGTACAAGAGATGTTTTTATCCTTTTTCATCATCTCTTCAGGGTATAGACCCAGTAGTGATATTGCTGGGTCAAAGTGTATGCACATTTTTGTTTCCCTTTGGATGTGGTTCCAAATTGTTCTCCAGAAAGGTTGGATGAGTTCACAGCCCCACCAACAGTGTAATAGTGTCCCAGATTTCCCAGAACCCTTCCAACAATGATCATTATCCTTTCTGATCATATTGGCCAGTCTGAAAGGTGTGAGATGATACCTCAGAGAAGCTTTAATTTGCATTTCTCTAATAGGTAATGATTTAGAGCAATTTTTCATATGGCTATGGATTGCTTTGATCTCCTCATCTGTAAATTGCCTTTGTAGACCCTTTGACCATTTGTCAATTGGGGAATGGCTTTTTTTAATGACTAAGTTCTCTGTATATTTTAGAAATGAGTCCTTTGTCAGAAACATTAGTTGTAGAGATTGTTTCCCAGTTTACTACATTTCTTTTGATCTTGGTTACTGTGGTTTTGTCTGTGTAAAAGCTTTTTAATTTAATGTAATCAAAATCATCTAGTTTGTTTTTAGTGATGTTCTCCATCTCTTCCTTAGTTATAAACTGCTTCTCTTTCCATAGATCTGACAGATAAACTACTCCTTGACCTTCTAGTCCTAGATCTTATAGTATTGTTTTTTTAATGTCTAAATCCTGTGTCCATTTGGATCTTATCTTGATATAGGGTGTGAGGTGTTGGTCTAATCTAAGTTTCTTCCATACTAACTTCCAATTTTCCCAGCAGTTTTTATCAAAGAGAGAGTTTTTTGTCCCAATAGCTGGACTCTTTGGGTTTATCGAACAGAAGATTACTACAATCTTTTACTGCTATTGCACCTAGTCTATTCCACTGGTCTACCACTCTATTTCTTAGCCAATACCAGACAGTTTTGATGACTGATGCTTTATAATATAAGTTTAGATCAGATAGGTCTAAGCTACCTTCTTTTGTACTTTTTTCATTAAATTCCTGGAAATTCTTGACTTTTTATTTCTCCATATGAATTTAATTACAACCTTTTCTAACTCACTAGAGTAATTTTTTGGAATTTTGATTGATAGGGCACCTAAGCAGGTAGTTTAGTTTTGGTAGAATTGTAATTTTTATTATATTAGCTCTACCTATCCATGAGCAGTTGATATTTGCCCAGTTATTTAAATCTGATTTAATTTGTGTGAGAAGTGTTTTATAATTGTTTTCAAAAAGTTTCTGAATCTGTCTGGCAAATAGACTCCCAGGTATTTTATATTGTCTGAGGTTACTTTGAATGGGATTTCTCTTTCTAGCTCTTCCTGCTGTATCTTGCTAGTCATATATAGAAATGTTGAGGATTTATGAGGGTTTATTTTGTATCCTACAATTCTGCTAAAGTTGCTCATTGTTTCTAGTAGTTTTTTGGATGATTTCTTGGGATTCTCTAGGTATACCATCATGTCATCTGCAAAGAGTGAGAGTTTTGTCTCTTCCTTCCCAATTCTAATTCCTTCACTTTCTTTTTTCTTCTCTAATTGCTGAAGCTAACATTTCTAATACAATATTGAATAGTAGTGGTGATAATGGGCATCCTTGTTTCACCCCTGATCTTATTGGGAATGGCCTCTAGCCTCTCCCCATTGAATATAAAACTTGTTGATGGTTTCAGATAGATACTGCTAATTATTCTAAGGAACAGTCCATTTATTCCTACACTCTCTAGTGTTTTTAGTAGGAATGGATGCTATATTTTGCCAAAAGCTTTTTCAGCATCTATTGATATGATCATATAATTTCTGATAGGTTTGTTGTTGATATAATTGAGTATACTAATAGTTTTCCTAATATTGAACCAACCCTGAATTCCTGGGATAAATCCTACTTGATCATAATGTATTATCCTAGTGATGACTTGTTGTAATTATTTTGCTAACATTTTATTTAAGTTTTTTGCATCTATATTCATCAGGGAGATAGGTCTATAATTTTCTTTCTCTGTTTTAACTCTTCCTGGTTTAGGTAACAGCACCATATTGGTTTCATAGAAAGAGTTAGTCTGAGTTCCATCTTTCTCTATTTTTCCAAAGAGTTTATATAGAATTAGAACCAATTGTTCCTTAAATGTTTGGTAGAATTCACTTGTGAATCCATCAGGCCCTGGCGATTTTTTCTTAGGGAGTTCAATGATGGCTTGTTGAATTTCTTTTGCTGAGATAGGGTTGTTAAGGTATTTAATCTGCTCTTCATTTAACCTGGGCAACTTATATTTTTGTAAATATTCATCCATTTCACTTAGATTATCAAATTTATTGGCATAGAGTTGGGCAAAATAATTTTGAATTATTACTTTAATTTCCTCCTCATTGGTGCTAAGTTCACCTTTTTCATTTATGATACTAGTAATTTGATTTTCTTTTTTCTTTTTGTTAATCAGATTGACCAGAGGTTTATCAATTTTATTGTTTTTTTTCATAATACCAACTTTTGGTTTTATTTATTAATTCAATAGTTTTTTGCTTTTGGTTTTATTAATTTCTCCTTTAATTTTTAGAATTTCTAATTTGGTATTTAATTGAGGATTTTTAATTTGTCCTTTCTCTAATTTTTTTAGTTGCATGTTTAGTTCATTGATTTCCTCTTTCTCTAATTTATTCATGTAAGCATTTAAAGCTATAATGTTTCCCTTGAGAGCTGCTTTGAGTGAATCCCATAGGTTTTGGTATGTTGTTTCATTATTATCATTATCTAGGATAAAATGGTTAATTTTTTCTATAATTTGTTTTTTGGTCCACTCATTCTTTAAAATGAGGTTATTCAGTTTCCAATTTGTTCTGGGTCTATATCTCCTTGGCCCAATGTTGCATATGACTTTTATTCAGAATATTTTTTTTTAAAAAGAAAGTAAGAAGATATTTAATTTTTTTTTTTTTTTGGTTTTTGCAAGGCAGTGTTGAGTTGCCCAAGGTCACACAGCTAGGTAATTATTAAGTGTCTGAATCCATATTCGAACTGAGGTCCTCCTGACTCCAGGACCAGTGCTCTATCTACTGCACCACCTAGCTGCCTGGAAGATATTTAATTTTTTAACAAATATAGCCTAACACATTTATTCTGTACTCTTCCATATACTTCAACAAAACTACTTTTGCCTAAAACACTTGTGAAACTTCTTTTAAAGCTGTCTTCAGAGCCAGAATCATACAGGAAGTCTCTGGCTTGATTGTTTTAAAGTGGTAATAAACTTTACACCTCAAACTCTACTTTAAAGTCAGGTATTTTGGTGGGTAGCAATCATGAAAAAAGAAATATAAAGCCTTTAAGCATTTAAAGGAGTCTTATTTTCCCTGAGAAGTTATGTCGTATAGAACTGAGTCAAGAAGACCTGAGTGCAAGTTGTGCCTATGCTACATATTACCTGCATGACCCAGAGCCAATTACTTATTAACTTTGTGTCCCTAGAAACTTGGCAGTAGTTCTTATGCTAGGAGTTAACAATGCTGATGAAATCATAGATCTGAACCAAAATCAACCAACCAAGTGAAAAACAAATAAAGAAAAGAATACAGTTATCACTTCCACATAGCTGGGGCTAGGAGTCTGGGACCCCTGCAGTTTGGAAAAATCCACATATTTTTGGCCTTTCCTTTGAACCAGAGAAGAAGTCTGAATTTTTTTTCTATTATGGGATATTTACAGTATTAAAAGATAAAATATATTGATATGATGCAATACCATACATATATTTTGTGCATTTCTGAGTTTCTAAACTTTTTTATTTGTCATCTATTGACTTTCATATGTCAACTACAGCTTTTGCAAAGCCCCCCCCATTTAATTTCTTATGTTGACCCATGATATATTAAAATTATAATGGGGAAAATCAAAATGTGGAAGGGATAATATGGAAATGTGGAACTTAGCTAAATAGATAAAAAATGGCTAAAAGAATGAATAAACAAATAAATAAATGAATAGATAATAAACAAATAAATAAAATTCCCACTGAAACTTGTAATGCATATAGCCACCAGTACCTGGCCCTGGCAAATTAAAATCTTTAATTTTGTGTTTTTTTTCCTTGATGATTTTTAGTGGAAAATAAATGAGAACCTTGCAGAGATGGAAGAGAGGAAGAATGAAATTAATAGGCTTCAGGATCAAGAAAAAGCAATTTATGCCAGCTTTCACACATCTCTTGGAGAAAATAACAAATTTGCAAATTTTCTCATGAAAGTGTTGAAGAAGAATATTAAGCGTGTTAAAAAAAAGGAAGTGGAAGGAGAGGAGGGTTTGTATCAGTCTTTTATATAAGCTCTTAAAATTCAACATAGGAGAGACTGTGCTTTAAAAATATTCTCATATTTATCAATACTTTTGAGATTTTTTATCATAATTTCTAAATATCTCTTCTCACTCCCCTATTCATTGAGCCAATCCTTGTTACAAAGAATAGAAAAGGAAGAAAAGGACAAGTAGTTAAGTAAAACTAACCAACACAATGGCTTTGTCTATAATGTACATAACATTGCACACTTATAGGACATCTCCCAACACTATGAAAAAGGGGAGAAGAAAAGTTACATTTTCTTCATTCTTCCTTTGTGACATTTCAATAATCCAGCATTTCAGGGGTTTTCCCCCCATTTACATTATATTTTTAAATATGCATTGTTTTCTTCATTTTGCTTATGTCATTAAATCCATTCCTTTTCCTTGCTCTATTCCTTTCTGATTTTTTTTCATGTTTATTTCTTACCATGCAGTAAGGTGACATAGGGGATAGAGTTACCAGGCTTAGAATCAGGAAGACCCAAAGTTCAAATATAAACCTCAGACCCTGCCCAGCTGTGTGACCTAATCACTTAACCCTGTTTACTTTGGTTTTCTCATCTGTAAAATGAACTAGAGCATGAAATGGCCAATCATTCTAATATCTTTACCAAAAAACAAAACCAAACCCAAATGGAGTCATGAAGAGTTGAATGACTGAACAGCAACACAATATTTCATTAATTTTATGCACCATGATTTTCCTGGTCTACCTTTCCACGTTTTTGTTGTCAAAAAAGTTCTACTTTGGATATTTTGGTATGTGAGGGAAACTTTCTGACACTGATATGCTTAGCAGTAGGATCTCTGGTTCAATGCATTAGGATGCTTCAATCATTCCTCTTAACCTCTTTATTCCAAATTGTTTTTTAGCATTATTGGTCCAATTCATAGCTCTACCAGCACTGAATTGAGTGAGTGACTGTTTTCTTAACTTTGGAAGCAACAAAACCACAAATTCCACAGATGTCATTTTTTCAAAATTTATTTATTGTTTTTCCATTTACAAGTAAATTTTTTTGTTCACAAATGTTTATGCTGATTATCAGAGTAGAGAGTATATATATATATCTGGTATTAAAAGATGTGGGCTAGAACCCTAGATTGATCACTTACTAAATGAGTGATCCTGTTACTTGTTGCTTCTTCATCTCCTCCCTTGAAAAATAGGAATGTTTCACAGAGTCATTTGTAAAGATACAATGATGAATTTATAAAGAAAATGCAATATAAATATAACCTTTAATAATATTGACAATCATTTTGTAAGAGGGAAAGGGAATTTAAACATCTTTATAATAATCTTGAAAGGTAAAGGCATTTTTTTTATCCACATTATACAGGTGAGAAGCTAAGACTGAGAAATTATGATTTTTGTAGTACCACACAGCTCATAAACATCTGAGATGAGTTTTAAATTCATATTTTCCTGATTTCCAAGGCCGCTGCTCTTTTTTAAAAAGCCACTTCCTATTAATGTTGATGTTTTGTCCTTTGTTTTCAAAGAAGGCCATGTGATGCCATGACCAACATATGAAATGGAATTTTAATGGATCCCTATAAGACCCCACCTAACTTCTCAGGTCCAAATTGTTTGAATCCATTCAGAGAAAGGTCATAAACTTCTTTCAGAAGGAGGGACAGAATCAGACATTCTATTGAACAATTCAGTTTTGTTTTATCTTGTATCTGATCCTTGCCATTGACTCCTTGGGATTTTGATCTTGACCCGCATCCTGATCCCATCTTTGTTTATTTGTTTGTTTTTATTCTGGCTCATAGCCTTACCCTTCTTAATTTTGATTCTTTACACCGACACTGATGAATCATTTGATATAGCATGGAACCATGTGGTTAGAGTGCTGGGTTTGGGGTCAGGAATACCTAGCTTCAAGCTGCTTCCAAAAGCTGCTTGTTATGTGATACTGTACAAGTCACTTTGTTCTTTTTTGAGCCTAGGAGTTCTCATCTGTAAAGTGGGTGTAATCAGAACACTTACCTCACAAGGCAATTTTTGAGGATCAAATGAAATACTGTCTATAAAAGGCTGTTAATCTATAGTTTGACATACACATTTATTTTAGATGAATAATAAAATTACCTTGTTTCTATGATGACATGATGCTTTGAATTTTTATATGACTTTTGACTGCCTACTATTGGCTATTTTCAGAATAACTTTGTTTATTTGAATGCTGTCCAAAAAAAGCTTACCATTGACGCTATGAGTGCTGTGGGCTCAAATAATTCAGATTTCAGATTTCAAGTAATTGATACTGGCAGTGATAGTTTTAAAATGTGTTTGCAGAAAGTATTCTGGCATTTGTGCATATAATAGATTGAGGCTTGGGAGACTGATAATATTATTCATATACTATAATAGAGACCTAGCCAAGGAATGCTCACTCATGGCTCACCTCTTGTGGGAATTCTTCGATAATGCCTTTGGTTTTTATAAGAGATACGAAAGATGTGGCTGAGATTTTCAAACAATCTGAACATACTTCTTGTCACCCCCAGGGAAGTGTCCAAGCCTTGTTCATAATCTGTGATGATCAATCCAGAGGTGTTCTAGGTGGCTCATTTGGGGGGAACTGAATTCTTATCGTGACTCAGAGTCCTATGACACTCAGAGCAAATCACTTAACCTCCGTCTGTCTCAGTTTTTTCTTTGCAAAATGAGGATTTTAATTGTGAGAATAAAATATTTCTATAACATTTTGCAAGCTTTAAAGAACTTCAGAATGCTAGGTGTTATTATCAATTAAATAACAAGATTTTGTGGTTTTACACATTTTATTTAAATGAGATGGACTGATTTGATTTGATTGATTTAATTACATAAAGCCAAACCAAAGAATGAGGATACTCATTTTACTCTCGTTTAGTTTAGGAAACAAAATAGGGATAAATGAATGAAAAACAATTATTCTTTATTTTCTTTAGGACTAATTTAAGGAATAGATTAGCCTTTGAAAAATCTTTGTAATTGTTCCTAGTAGATTTGTTTTATACTTGTTTTTAACAATGATTTATTTTTATTTCAGAAGAGGACGCGAGTAGCAAAGAAGACAGCGATGAAGAGTCCAGCTTTGAGAGTGATGAGGAAGAATCAGAATCTGAGGATGAAACTTTTGATGAAAGTTTGGGTTTAGCAAGTAAGTGGGATAACCTTACACCCATCTTAATATAATACTGTTTGACATCACTGTATTAAAAAAAATGCTGTCTGCACTAGAATTCAACAGTGAGCTTTAAGGTTAACAGCTGCTAGGCCTGCATCCCAGTTGATAATCGATGGGGAGCTTTCCTTTAATGATCTCCTAACTAGGCAGGAAACTATGGAATGCCAGCTGAATCACTTCCAGAAAAGTCTCAAATTTAATCTAAGGTTATAATTCATTGTGAAGCAATTAAAAAATACAAAGTGATACTAATATATATTTTCAAAATTTATATTTTTTCATAATGCTTGCATTTTTGGAGTACCTATTTGATTTTCCATATTGCTCATTTATATGACTTATATAATCATACAAATAAAAATCATTTTTGTGATTTATATTTAATTATACTATTTTATTATATCAATTTATACTAATTTCTCAGAAATCCTTATTAATTATACATGTTGTTTTTGGTGAAAACAGTATTGAAGAGAGTAGATCAGTTTCTTATGCTCTTGGTTGATGAATAGTCTTAAAAGAAAAAAAATTCTTATTTGGTTTTCTAAGATGTTTCATATAGGATGTCCCCAAAATATTAGTGTATTTTTTAGCAATCAAAGCTATTAAAACTTAAAATTTCACTAAGACTTTTGGGACACATTGTGTAAGTCTCTTATTAATAGTCCTTGGAAAACAAGCATTATCTGTATTTTCATGCAGGGCTTGTCTTGTGTAGGGGTAACACAGCTATTTACCACTGACTATATATAGTACAATGAATTGCAAGCCATCAGATAGAATTTCAAATTTTCAAGAAAGAGCTAGGCTCTTAACACTTCTTAATTTTATACCAATTAAGACATTTTATATATCTTTGTGTTCTCAGATTGTGACCCAGCCCTTTATGAAATGACTCTTCAGCTTCGAGAGAAAAGGCTGGATATTGAAGAAGCCTTGACTGAGGAGAAGAAAGTACTTGATAACCTCAAAAAGGAATCTGATGCAATGGGCAAAAAAGTAGGGATAGTGTCCTCATTTCTGCCTCCCCTTCCAGTTGCAGAGCAGCTCCTTCCTTGTTGACCCTACAGAATTTAGGTTTCAGAAATTACTTTTTCATTTATTAGGAAAAAACAACCCCCAAAATGTTTCACTGGCAATCAGAAAAGATAATCTGGGTTTTCTTTTCTTTTCTTTTTTTTAATGAACGCACTGGTTCTCTTCAGATAACCAGTGGGGTTGACTTTTTACTCTTAGTTCCAAATCAGTCCACTTCAAATGTATCCATCTTCAGAAGGTTTCTTTTTAGAAGATACTGCAACTCCCATTCCAAATGGAAAACTATTTGAAAACTGTATGACTTTTGCAAAGAATGAAGAATGTACACTGTAATTTGTCTTTTTTTTAGTTCTGGGTTTCTATTCTTTCTTGATGGAATTATATTTTCCATTGGTCATTTTTCTCTAGGTTACAAATTAATTGAATGTTATTGGCCCCAACTGAAAAGGCAGATGATGTCCCACAGAGTATTGTTTTTTTCACCTTAATATCACTCATATGGGGAGGGGGCAGGGAAAAGAGGGACAGGCATTTCTTAAGAAACTCCTAAGTTACAATGACCCTATTGTTATCCCCATTTTACAGTAGAGGAAACTGAGGCAGTAGAGGTGAAGTGATTGGTCCAGGGAACAAAAATAATACAGATGTGAGGCCTATTCGAACTCAGGTCTTCTTGACTCCAGGCCCATGCTCCATACTATGACTGAATATGAAGTCCAGAGGGCATGGCCAATGTTGCCTTTAATGCTCTCCTATTTTCCGAGTAATGCTCCTTGAGCCCTGCAGCCTCTGGTGCATATGGATGAAAATAAAGAAGTTGTGTAAGCCAGGACTTAACTAAGATAAAAACAACTAAGGAATCTTTTGGTCTATCAACAGTAAAACTGACACGATCATGTTCTTTTCTGTGATTGCCTGTTTGTGAAACCTACACTTGAATGATCGCTGAAGTAGTCAATTGCCATAATGGATAGAATTGTACTTGGAGTCAGGAAGACCTGAGTTTGAATCCTACCTCAGCAGGAAGACCTGAATTTGAATCTTAGCTCAGACGTTTAATAGCTGTTTAACTATGTATAAATTACCTTTTTTACCCTCAGTTCCCTCATTGATAAATAATAATAATAGTAACCAAATCATACATATTTTGGGAAGGATCAAATTAGATAATAAAGAAATGTTAGTTATTATTAATATTTCACCCATGATTTCACCCATGGTGACTTTCCACAGGTAAAAGTAGTGGCAGCCAATCTGCAAACCGCAGAAGAGGCCCTTGAAGCTTATCAGCGAGAGAAGCAGCAGAGACTGAATGAACTTCTTGTGGTAATACCTCTGAAGTTACACCAGGTAATGGGTCACTTAATTATAGGACTTGGCTTCCATCTGAACTCTATTGACAATAAATTCAAGCTACTTCAGGAAGAGATTCAGAGACCACTAAAGGAAAAGTATCCCTATAATTTCTGAGGATGTCAAGTTTGTTAGGATCAAATTCAATTTGATTCAAATGCAGTATAACTGTGGATAAATCACTAAAAGTCATAGTGTTCTAAGTAATTCTCAGGTTTTTAAAATTTTTTTTATTTATTAAGGCAATGGAGTTAAGTGATTTGCCCAAGATCACACAGCTAGGTTAGATTTGAACTCAGGTCCTCTTAACTCCAGGGCGGGTGCTCTATCCACTGAGCCACCTAGCTACCCCAGTAAAACTTTTTTTTAGGTTTTTGCAAGGAAAATGGGGTTAAGTGGCTTGCCCAAGGCCACACAGCTAGATAATTATTAAGTGTCTGAGACCAGATTTGAACCCAGGTACTCCTGACTCCAGGGCCGGTGCTTTATCCACTACGCCACCTAGCCGCCCCAGTAAAACTCTTATAAGAGAAGTTTCAGAAGAGTTTCCAATTTGTATCAGTTAATCTCAATCTGCATTTGGAATTCTTACCTTTATGAAGTCTTAACCCTCTGAGAAATGCACTTGATACTACATTGGACAGAGAGATACAAAGTTGAAAAATAATACATTCATTCCGTATAAGAGATTTTAATACCATAGGGGAGACAGGCGATGAGCCCACATGAGTGTAATGCAAGTTAAAAATGTAGTGGGACAAAGTGGGAAGTGGAGGTGGTCAGTGTCCTCCAGAATTCATTGTTTTGTGGTGATCATCAAAACAATCTGGTACTGGCTAAGAAACAGAGTGATGGACCAATTGAGTAGAGTAGGTACTAAATTAAACAGGAGCAAATGACCAGTCATAATAAACCCTAAGAGCTAAGCTTTTGGGACAAATGAAAATTGCTAGGAATGCAGTTTGGCAGAAATTAGGTGTAGACTGACATCTCACACCTTATACCAAAATAAAGTCAAAATGACTACAAGGTTTAGTCATAAAATTAATATCATAAGCAAATTAGTGGAACATGGAATGTTTTCTCTGTCAAACCCAGGAATAAGGGAAGAATTTATGACAAAACAAGAGATGGCGAGCATTATGAGAAGTAAAATGGATAATTCTGATTACATTAAATTAGAAAGTTTTTTCATAAACAAATACAATGTAGCCAAGATTGGGAGAAAAGTAGAAAACCAGGAAAAATGTCCAACAAACTTTTCTGATAAAAGCTCATTTCTCAAATATATAGAGAACTAAGTCTAATCCATAAGAATACGAGTAATTCCTTAGTTGATAAATGGTCAAAGTATATGAACAGACAGTTTTCAGAGAAAATCAAAGCTATTTATAGTTATATGAAGAAATTCTCAAATCTATCAGATTAGCTAATATGACAGAAAAGGAAAATGGCTATGTTGGAGGTAATATGGAAAAATTAGAACCCTAACACTCTGATAGTTGGAGTTATGAACTGATCCAACTATTCTAGAGAACAGTATGAAACAATGCCCAAAGGCTATAGATTATGCAAACCCCTTAACGGCAATTGGAAATTGAATGGGATGCCCATCATTTGGGGAATAACTGAACAAGTTATGGTATATGATTGTGATGGAATACTACTTTGCTATAAGAAATGATGAGCAGAATGCTTTAAGAAAAAAAAAACAAAAAGACCTAGAGTAACAAAGTGAAGTGGGCAAAAGCAGGGAAGCACTGGGCACAGTAACTGCAATATTTAATGAAGATCATCTGTGAATGACTTAACTATTCTTAACAATATAATGATCCAAGACAGTTCTGAAGGATTTTATGATGAAAAATGCTATCCATCTCCAGAGAAAGACCTGATGGGGATCTGAATGCAGATAAAAACATTCTTTTAAAAATTATTTTTCTTGGTTATTTATTTATTTGTCCACCCATCCATCCATTAATTTGTTTAGGTCTGGATTTTCTTCTGCAATATGGTTAATGTGAAATTGTTTTGCATGATTGCATATGTAAAATCAATATCAATATCATATACCTTCTCAAGGAAGGGAGAGGGAAAGGAGAGAATTTGGAATTCAAAATTTTAAAAATGTTAAAAAATTGTTTTTAAATGCAATTGGAAAAATATAAAAATTTTTTTAAAAAAGAATCCACTCCTTTGGAAGACAGCTCCTCCTGCTTTTGGCTCATTTTGCCACTGGAGGGCATCAAGGGAAAACCTGATGGTTGTCAGGGATTCACACTTCAATTGGGAATTACATTAGATAAATTACAAGGACCTAAGATTTTGTGTTGGTATGGTATAAAGGGCACTGTATTTAAAATTAGGGGTTCAAATACTGTCTCTAATATTTATCTGATGGTCATGTGTAGCTTAAGCTACTTTAGTTATGAAATGGAACTTAAAATAATACTTGTACTGCCTGTCTCTTGGGTTGTTTTGAGAATCAAATGAGTTGAGATATCAAACACTTTATAAGCCAAAAAACTTTATATAATTATTAGTTATTATTAGATAGAGAATACATTGAATTTAATTTGAGCAGAATGGTGTGGAGCAACCAACTTCTCTACTCATTCCCTTTAAGCATCCATACACCTGGCTGAGTAAAAATTCAAGCAGTTTATACCTTTTATAAACTGTAAATTAAATCACAATTGAATGATCCTAATACCCTTTTATTAACATAGATTGTTTATTCAGTCTATTTTATTGAACATGATAAATACTATCTTTTCTTTGTAATCTGTAGTTAATTATTTATAAAGCAGTTAAGAGCAGATAGTTTGCACAGGTTATTTATGATGACCTGTTAAAGGTGAACCATTTCAATTTTATTATGGAGCTTGTGCCCTAAGAAGGCTATAACCTTTATTAACATGGGACCATTTTACATATCATAAAAGCCATAAAACATATCCTTATTTTTTCTTTGCTCTTCCTTGGCTCCCTCTCTTTCCTTCCTTCCTTCCTTCCATTTTCCATCTTCCTTCCTTCTCTTTCCTTCCTTCCATCTTCCTTCTCTCTTTTTTCCTTCTTTTCTTTTTTTTAGTTTTCCTTCCTTCCTCCTTCCTTCTTCCTTCCTTCCACTCTTCTTGTCTTTTGTTCTTCCAAATCATAGATTTTAATAATACTTTTTTCCTGTGGCTTCTGACAGATAGAATGTGTGGAACTTGGAGAAATACCCCATGACCTCTCCAATGCTTTGGTCTTCTCTAATTCTTCCCTGCAACGTCTGCAAGAAAGAATTGTACAGCTGCAAGAAGAGAATGCAGAACAGCAAGACCTCAACAAAAAGTGCCGGGAAAGGCGTAAAGAGCTTGTTTTGGAAAAGAAAGAGATGGCAAAAAAGATTGCAAGTGAGTAACAGTCCTTGCTTTAATAAAAAAAATCAGTAATTTGGGGGATAAAAGTGGGGAACTGGAAGTAACTCTCACTGAGTCCTTCCCATTCCCAATAATACAAATGCTTCAGGTGGCAATGATGATGATGAAGATGTCTTTTTGTCATTTGGGGTGTTCTTGGTGAAGATACTGGAATGATTTCTCATTCCCTTCTCCAGCTCATTTTAGAGGTGAGGAAACTGAGCCAAGTGCTCTCTCCACTCTACTACTCAGAAATTAATTACCTTTTTTGCCTATATATTCTTTGTTTTCTTCCATGATTCATTTTTTCCACTAATTTGAGTCCATGGACATGGCTTCCACCAGCCTGGTTAAGTCATAAGAGGAAGGGGTAGACTAAACTGATAACATGTTAGAGCAAACAAAAGGGCCTTGAACTCTTCAAAGACACATTTCTGATCCTAGGCAGAATTCTGTAATTTTAAATTTGTGCTTCAGCACCTAGCTCACTATAAGGTCCTTTCAGCCTCTTGGATTCTAAAATTTCTGAGAAATTTTGGTTCTTGACTTGACCTGACTTTTTGTCTAGATTCACCTTTTTTTTCCCCTCATTTGGACTCACGTCTTCATATCTCTATCTATCTATCTAGATATCTAGATAGATAGATATAGGTTTTTTGCAAGGCAAATGGGATTAAGTGGCTTGCCCAAGGCCACACAGCTAGGTAATTATTAAGTGTCTGAGATGGGATTTGAACCCAGGTACTCCTGACTTCAGGGCTGGTGCTTTATCCAGGGCGCCACCTAGCCGCCCCTCAGGTCTTCTTTTCTGAGGAAGGACACTCTATTCCTCTCAAGCTCAGAAGTGTTCTGATCACTTGTCTTGGCCAATAATCCAGTGGCTAATAATCTGTTTGGGGGCGACAGGATCAGAACTTCTCTGCAGTGCTCGAATCACCCCAGTAGAGGTCTCCAGAGACCTCTAAGTAACTGGAAGAATTAGCATAGACTTCTACTTGGGCTTAGCTTTGAAATTCACTTGCCGTTTTGTTGTTATCCTTGACTTCCCAATCCTGCTCACCCCATATATACAATCTACTGTTAGGTCTTGTCATTCCTACCTTCACAACATTTCTCCTGAGTTTCTCTTTCCTGGAAAAGTCACCGTCCTAATACTGGCCTAACCACCTCTTATTTAGACTATAATAGTCTTAGGCAGTGGTTGGGGCTCAGGGGATAGGAGAGCTTGGCCTAGAATTAGAAAAGCTCATCTTCCTGAGTTCAGATCGAGCCTCAGACACTTACTATCTATGTGACCCTGGGCAATTCACTTCACCCTATTTGTCTCAGTTTCCTCATCTGGAAAATGAACTGGAGAAAGAAATGGTATATCACTCCAATATCCAAGAAAACCCCAAATGGGGTCATGAAAAGTTAGACATGACTGAACAACGTACTGTATATCTTATACTGAGTATGAAAGTACCTTGTATGAGTGTTTCATATATACATATATATATGTGTATTTAAATTAAGTTAGAAATTTAGTACAGAAATTATTAAAACATTAAGTATTGAAATATACATATAATATGTGTATAATAAGGGCTTTCTTGGTACTTGTTATATATGGTGTAATATGCAAGCATTAGGAGGAGTGGGAGGAAATTAAGTATTTTAGGAAAAAAACTATTTTCATGATTATCAAAACATGGAAGGGTATATGATAGATATCTAGAGAGGAGGGGAGCTTCTTAATTATGGAGCAGAAATACCAAAGGGCTCAGTAGAAGGAAAAAAACAGAGGAAGATAGGGCCTGGGGAGGAATTGAGGAGGGCTGGATAGACTTGAGTGTGAGATGAAGTAGCACCTTGATAGATGACAGCTCTAAATCACAGGCATTAGAAGGGCAGGAGGTAGGAATTTGCCAGCCATAGGACAAAGAAAACACCAAATATGGGAAAGTTTATAATTATATCATTCCCAAGATTCTAGCAGCACACTACTTACAGAGAGCACAACTACAATGGGCTGGCCATGTTCAAATGCCAAGCATATACTTGTCACAATGACTATTTTATGGAGAACTCGCACAGGGCAAGTGTTCGAAGGGATGCCAGAAGAAGCAATGCAAGGACACCCTGAAGGACTCTCTTAAGGACTTTGGAATTGATTGTGCAGCATGGGAGACACTGGCGCAGGGTCACCTAGCAAGGCATGCCCTCCTTAGGAGAGTGCTGTGCTCTATGAGCAGGCAGAATGGAAGCACTTCAAAGGAAATGCGAGATTCTCAAGTTTAGAGTGACCACCTCAGGTGTTCACCTGGACAATTTGTGGCCAACCTGTGGTAGAGCATTCTGAGCTCATATTGGTCCGATCAATCACAGTCGTTTTTGTCCTCTTCAAGAATGAAGGATACCAACTAAGCAACCAACTAGTACTGTACTTCATTCCCAAGCTTCTAGTCAATTATTTCCTCTAAATGTTTTATATTTATTTTGCATATAGAGGCAGCATGGATTGAGAGCCAGGCTTGAAGCCAGGAATATTATTATTGTTGTAACATTCAGGCATATCCCTATCTTCATGGACCATAGCACACCAATGCTGTCCATGGGATTTTCTTGGCAAAGATAATGGAATAGTTTGCAATGGATTTGCCTGAGTGGATCAAGGCAAATAGAGTTTAAATAACTTGCCCAGGGTCACACAGCTAATAAGTGTTTAATTTTGAATTTAGATCTTCTTGATTTCAGGGCCCAGGGCTCAGGCATTAGAGTTTCAACCAAGATTTTGAAATGAAGTAAAGGACCATGTTTCCCATGATTTTCTGGGCATTATAGATGAACCAGCTGGAGTTCATAGGGCTAAAATCTGGTAGCTATGTGCCTGAAAATAGAGTTAAAGTTTTGCAAACAATGCAAAAAATTCTAGGGCAGCTAGGTGACTCAGTGGATAAAGTGCCAGGTCTGAAATCAGGAAGACTCATCTTCTCCAGTTTAAATCCAACTTCAGATATTCACTAACTGTGTGCCCTTGGGCAAGTCACCTCTCCCTTTTTGCCTTAGTTTCCTCATATGTAAAATGAACTGGAGAAGGAAATGGCAAACCATTCCAGTATCTTTGCCAAGAAAACCCCACATGGGGTCATGAAGAGTTGGATATAACTAAAAAATACTACTGAATTGCAATACCAAATCCTATAAAGGATAAAGGGAAATGAAGTGAGGAGAGTCAGGGTGCCGTTGAGAGAAGGAGGAGGTAAACTTCATCCAGGATTTTGAAAAGAAATAAAGGACAAATGCTGAAGGAGACCATTGAAGGCATGTGAAACAAGGCCAGTGGCACATGAAAAGGCAAGGAGATAGGAATTATAATAATAACTGGGATTTATATAGCACTTAAGGTTTATAGAAGGTGTTACATTTTATCTCATTTATTTCTACATGAGTAATATGATGTGAAATGGAAAGATGACAATGACAGGTTGTCACGACTGCTTTCTTTTAGAAATGAAGGAGATGGTTACTAAGCTGATGATTGACAAATTTGGGAAAGTGATAGACCTGGAAGCTCTTCAAACACTCTCCATTAATAAAAAACTTGAAGAACTGAGAATCAAGAAAATGAAGAAAGAAATGTCCAATGCAAAGGAGATAAGGGTCTGGGAGGTAAGATTCAGAGAGAACCTACTCACTAGCTGCCTATCATCTTTAATACTTCTGACCATTTTTCTTTAACATTTACATTTTATCACAAGGGGAATCCTGTGTTTGAGAGAGCCCTGTGAATAATATTAATAGTTTTGGAAGATACTGAGACAGACAAAACCAAATCTCAGCAGGACATCATGACTATGGGACTCAGTTACTTCTGGATGACTTTTCCAACATGTGTTTATGTATCTGCCATGTTTGTTTCCTGAGAAGTCTTATGGACTATATTGGGCCATTGAGTTACCTGAGGACAGAGGCACAGAAAATATCAAAAGGATTGGTATTAATGAGTCTATATCACTGTTGAGTCAATAACATCTGTATCCTTAATAGTGACTATTGTACTACTCTTCCTTGGTTCAGGGCTCTGACTGAAGCTTGGAGACCCTTGCATTTATTCTACGACTATCTTCAAAATTCCTCATTTTTGTTTCTCTATTTTTTTAAATAAAAAGGTATTAAATCAAGAGAAAATTTAATTTAAAATGGCCCACTTCCTTCAATAATTCATCTAGTTGGTACAAGTTTTAAATCTATGTCCTCTTGATCTCTGTCTTGGGAAGTAACACAGACCATTGGAAAGGGTATTAGATTTGGAATCAGAGGACATACAGGTTGGTTTTAAACAAGGATCTTTTTGATTTCAAGTTCAGTACTTTTTCTACCACACTACCCAGTTGCCTTAGACACTAGCTGGGCAAGTCAATTATTCAAATTTAGGATTCTAAATTTGGGTTGGGGTTCAGGGGAGGTTAGGGAGGGAGGAGTGTCTTAAGTAAAAAACTCCCATAAAAATGGGCAGGCCAGTGGTGACATCAGTATGAGGCTCAACAAGAAAAATTACTCCTTCTGTCCCAGATTTACTCCTTTAGAAATTTTGAATTCTGAGCTGATATATTAGATAAGGAAGTAAGTCAGTTTTAAATGGTCAAGTTCATTAGCCAATCACAACTGAAAAGAAGGTATAATCCCTTTCAAAAACAAGTCTAGTGTTTGGGATGCTTTAGCTCCAAAGTGCTATGAAGGAGGAGGATATATGTTGCCCATCCTCTTTAAAATCTCTTTTTCCCTTGACCATTTTTCATGTGACAGAGTTTCCATGCCTCTCATTCTCCTTCTCGTCTTTGGACACACTGTTTTTTTTTGTTTTTTTTTTTTTTGTCAATGTCTTTTAAGTTATGGTGCTCAGTATATTCCAGAAGTGACATATTTGTGGCTTAGTCATTCTGAGTAAGTCAAAGAGGAAATCATTTGAAAGCAAATTAAAAGAGCTCCCTCTTCCAAGTAATAAAAGATGGTCCCAACCAATTTGTGGTAATCTCTTAAGTGCTAAAAAAGAAAACAAACAAACTCATGAAATAATAAATTCATATTGGGGACCCACTGGAAATTCCAACAAATCCAGATGGGAGGCCCAAAACTCAGTGGGAATGAATCTGTGATTTCTCTTCTGAGCTCCATCCCAGCTATTTTTTAGGTCTGTAATGTCCCATGTCATTCATTCCTTCATTCATTATTTGGTCATTCCTAAACACAATAAAAGTTCCACATTACCAAATGCCTTTCAGACACCTCAAAGTATCTTCCCTAGGGGTATTTCAAAGTCAATATATCTAAAAGATTGAACATGTTATCTTCTGAAACCAAACCCTTTCTTCTCCCCAAGTTGCTTAAAGACTCATCCAGACTCACCCAGACTCACATCTTAGTGTCATTCTCAACTCATTTACACTCATGCCACATATCCAATCAATTGTCAATCATTTCTTTATTCACACAATATCTTTTTCATACCTCTCCTCCTTCCCTCCATTCATACAGTGAGCATTTCAGGTTAGGTCATTATCACCACTTACTTGGATTATTTATTATAATCTCCTTACTAAATTTTATGCCTCAAGTCTCACATCTCTTCAAACTATCTTTCTCTCAGCCAAGATAATCTTTCTAAAGCATAAATTGGACCTTGTCACTCAGTCTCTACTGAACAAGCTTGACTGGCTTCCCATTACTGTCAAGTCCTCTATCTGACATTTTAAAGTCCTTTGTAATCTGACCACTTCTTAGTTTCCAGACTTAAAATCTCCAATCTAGCCAACTGATTTTCTGGAAACATCTCAGACATGACTCTCTATCCCTTTTCTATATGCCTCTACACTGGCTACTTCCCAAGCCTGGAGGGACCTGGACCCTAACTTCATCCTTTTAGCTTTCTTAGTTTCCTTGAAGACTCAGTTCAAATCCCATCTTCTGAAGGCAGCTTTCTGAGTAATTTGCTAATGAATTCCCCCTCTAAGATTGCTTTCATCTACTCAATATAAATCTTGCATTTATCTAGCTATATAAAGCTATATTGTTATTTGTATAGCATTCACATAGAATTTGTGAATGCAGTACTGACCCTGGCATCAAGAGGACCTGAGTTTAAATCAGCCTCAGACACTTAATAATTACCTAGCTGTGTGACCTTGGGCAAGTCATTTAACCCCATTACCTGGCCAAAAAAAAAAAAAGAATTTGTGAATGCCTAGAGAACAATAACCTGCCCTTTTTTATCTTCCTTTGTATATTCCATGTTTAGCTCATGCACCTTATCTATATTTAGCTGTTAATAAATGCTTTTGATTAACCAATAGGCTGAAAGAGATACATAGATTAAATAAGATAAGGACTTTGTCCTCATGAAACATATAATCCTTAGTAGTAATAGGGGCAGGGGCAAGGGAGAGACAGTATATGGGAGATGATGGAAATTAAGACGGAAAATAGTGTTCTTGATT